>NC_073384.1:53074157-53791657 GCF_028641065.1 Leucoraja erinaceus | reverse complement strand
ACACACGGGGTCGGGTGGAGCCAGTCCGCGGCTCCGGGCAGCGGACACACGGGGCCGAAAACCCGGAAATGTCCCTGTCAGCTGCAGCAGAGTTGGGGACAGTCTGGTCCCTCCACCCACCCAGATTCACTGACCGGCACCCGACCCACACACGGGATGATTCTGTGATTCTGATATGTGGCTGTGGCCGGACAGCGCTGACCCCGGGTGGAGAGTGTGGTTCTGTTCCATTCTGTTTTGTAGTTTTTTTGCACAATCCGCAATCATTGCCACTTTTCATTTCACCGCACATCTCGTATGTGTATGTGACGACTAAACCTGACTTGACCCTCCCTATACCTACACATCAGGTCACATTGAGCTGTGATGTGACTTCATCTTATTCTAACATAGTGTTCTAACTTCAGTATACACGCAAGGGTTGTTTTTTATAGAGGCAGGCAGAGCAACCTAAATGAGCTGCAGTGAAGCTGGCCACACAAGGAACTGCAGATGCCAAACACAAAGTGCAGGAATTATTCCAGGAAAGAGTAGGTGGACATGAGGAGCATTTGGCGGCACTGGACCTGTACTCGCTGGACGCTAGAAGAAGACCTCATTGGAACATACAGAATAGCGAAAGGCTTGGGTAGAATGGATGTGGAGAGGATGTTTCCGTTAGTGGGAGAGTCTAGGACTAAAGGTCATAGCCTCAGAATTAAAGGACATTCTTTTAGGAAGGAGAGGAGGATAATTTTATTTAATCAGAGGGTGGTGAATCTATGGAATTCGTTGCCACAGAAGGCTGTGGAGGCAAAGTCAGTGGATATATTTCTGGCAGAGATAGATAGAGTCAGAGGTTATGGGGAGAAGGCAGAAGAATGAGGTTAGGAGGGAGAGATAGATCAGCCATGATTGAATGGCGGAGTAGACTTGGTGAGCCGAATGGCTAAATACTACTCCTATCACATTATTTAATGAACTCAGTGGGGCAGGCAGCATCTGTGGAGGGAATGGACAGGCGACGTTTCGGGTCAGGACCCTTCTTCAGACTGATGTATCTGAAGAGCAAAATCTTGTGTATATGTGCACTTAGCGATATGACAGGTGTTACTCCTGCGAAAACCAACTGTTTGTTTGGAGAAAAATAAATGTGCTGCAACTCCACTTTTACACCACAGTTTCAGAGGAACGTTCCAGGAAATTCCAGGCCGGCATTCCATCCTCTGAACCTTCTTCCAAACCATTTTCATTGCAGTTTTTTTTTTCATTATTCGTTGGCCCATGAGGGATTTTTTAGACATTTTTGGTCAATAGTTGGACCCGACAGCTTCCAGCTACTGGTGTATTTTACACATGATGGAGAATATTCAGTGTTCACTGCTTTCAAATCCTCCGATCGGCCGCACAACCTACTTGCCAAACAACAAATGGCAAATAATTCCAATAACTTAATGATCCTACAATGTGCTGCCTGGTTAGGAAATCATTTAGGTAATTGTAATATAAATTCTTAACATGCCACTGCATTGCGGTTTTCAGAAAAAGGATTTGTGAAATATCCTAAAATCCTGGTAACCTTCCCAGAATCTCATTTAATATAAACACAGTATGCCTCCAGCCTTTGCAAACCATACATCCTAAATAGAGATGATTCTGGGTTGCAAAGTCAAAAATAAACTGACAAAAGATCTGATGTAAGTAAAATAGATTAGATAGTTTATCCATTGTAAATAAGCTGACAAACGTTTAAAGTCAGGGAACATTAGAAAAGTCACTTAACTAAGCTGAAACACCAGCTCAACATTGTAGATCTAAATAATACATTGGGTTCTTTACCATGGAGCATAGAACAGTATAGCACAAAAATTGGCCCTTTTGGCCGACAATGTCTGTGCTAAACATAATGCCAAAATAAACAGATATCGTCTGCACATGATCCATAGAGTCATACAGCATGGAAACAGGCCCTTCAGCCCAATTTTCCCACACCGACCAACATGTCCCATCTACACTCTAGTCCCACCTACCCTTGTTTGGCCTATACCCCTCTAAACCTGTGCGATTCATGTACCTGTCCAAATGCTTTTTAAATGTTGCAATGGTGCATGCCTCAAATACCTCCTCCGGCAGCTGGTTCCATACACCCACTATCCTTTGTGTGAAAAAGTTACCCCTCAGGTTCCTATTAAATCTTCCCCCCCTCACCTTAAACCTATGTGCTCTGGTTCTCAATTCCTGGTCTCTGGGCAAAGGACTCTGTGTCTACCCAATCTATTCCTCTCATGATTTTGTACACCTCTATAAGATTACTCCTTGTCCTCTTGTGCTCCAAAGAATAGAGTCCTGGCCTGCCCAACCTCTCCCCATAGTTATAGGGTGTTGTCAGGCCCTCGAGTCCTGGCAACATCCTCGTAAATCTTCTCTGCACCCATTCCAGCTTGACAACATCTCGACATTCCCTGCATATCCAAAACAATGTCTTAAATGCCACTATCATATCTGCCTTCACCAATATCTCTGTCATCATGTTCCAGATGCCCACCACCCTCTGTGGAAAAAGAAACTTATCTCACACATTCATTTCAATTCAATGGTGACAGGAGGTGAACAATGGGTATGAGTCCAACTGGGGCGAAGAGAGGGGTAAAAAAAGGTGGGAATCTGGGGTTGTTTTTAGGTTAGTTGCTTAAATTTGGAAAATTGAAGTATTAAGTCGTAAGCTACACAGCGGAATATGTGGTGCTTTCCCTCCAGTTTGTGCATGGCCTCATTCTTGCAATAGAGGAGGCCCGTGATAGAAAGGTAAGTATGGGAATGGGAAGGCGAATTCAAATGGTTATCAAACAGCAGACCCAGGCGGACCAAATGCAAGTGTTCGGTAAACCTGCCGTCTAATCTACACTTGGTTTTGCCGATATAAATAAGGCCACATTTGGAACACCGAATACAGTAGATGAGGTTAGAGGAGGTGCGCGTGAATCTTTCTCTCACTGGAAGGACTGCTGGGGTCTCTGGATGGATGTGAGGGAGGAGCTGTAGGGATGAATGTTACATTTCCTGCAGTTACACCTGGAAGTACCTGGGGAGGTAGTGGTTTGAGCCGGAAGGGGTGAGTGAACCAAGGAGTTGCAGAGGGAGTGGTCTCTGCAGAAAGTTGAAAGGGGTGGTAATGGGAAGATGTGACTGATGGTAGGATCACTCTGAAGGTACTCCAGCATGTTGTGTCTTTCAATGAAAGCAATGGTTGGCTTTCTCGAAACAAAGGCTTGGATTCAGTCTCTAAATGCAGTGTTGTGGAATGATTTTATTTCGAAGTCAAAGCCAAGTCTGTGAGACAAGTCCTGTCGGCCGATTTGGGTCAAGGGGATTCTGCCCCCACATCTATGGCAGATGTGATTGGCCATTTGTCTCAATTGGAACATCTGATGAATCAAATGGTGGCATGAAAAATGCTCCGTTACGGAAGCATGCACAGGCAGTTCAAGTCATACGCCTGAGGCAACTCCTGGTTTAGGGTTGCAATATTCCTCCCACTCGGATGAAAGTATTGTTGGAGATGGTGCCAAATAATATGCTCCGTGTTACGGAGGCATGCACAGGCAGTTCAAGTCATATGCCTGTAGCAACTCCTGGTTCAGGGTTGCAATATTCCTCCCACTTGGAAGGGTATTGGAGATGGTGTCACAAAATATGCTCCGTGTTACGGAGGCATGCACAGGCAGTTCGAGTCATACGCATGTGGCAACTTCTGGTTCAGGGTGCACTATTTCTCCCACTTTAAGGGAGTGTCAGAGATCGGTATGGAGCTGACTCTGAACATGACTCCGAACATGACTATGTGCCTGAATCCCATGCTTTAATGCATGATGAACGAGTCGCATAAAGAAGAGCTGCCTGCTCTTGCCTCTAAATTTGCTGTTCCCTCGGGGACGGGCAAGCCACTACAAGAGGAGTTGGCCAGCGGCATCAGCTATCTAACAGAAATGACAAGCATGACAGACAGGGTCTGCAAATGGAACTTCGCTGAAGCTCGAACAAGCAAATCGACCCGGGTTCAGAGATGCTGGCAGGTAAGGTCTCTTTATTAACCTCCGTAAAACTCTGAAATGGCCAGTCTGTCGGCCCAGGTTTGGGTTTACTGGCAGCATGGGCTGTCTAGTATTTTTTCACTGTCTCTGGGATAGATCAGGTTGATGCAGAGACATTGGCAGGGTGCCTTGCATTGTAACCTCTGTAAGTTCCAAGTAGGAACAGCTTGGTTATTCTGGTTCAGGGTAGACCAACATGGAACTGGCTGGCCATATGGGGCATATTGATCAGGGAAGCACTGCCTCATCATCTGTGATTGAGGTTATCAGGCTGCTCGGTAGAAGTCTCCCTCAACACATGTTTAAATTTCTGCTCAGTTAGTAGAGTTGCCAGTTTATTGGAAACATCATTGCCATCCTCTCTGGCATAGGTAGCTACCAGCAGGAAGCTGGTCTGGCATATAATATTTTTTATCTGACCTGCAGGTTCATGTTTTGAATCAACAACGCATTTATAATAATCCGTAGGCTCTCAATACCAGTATTCCTGATTGAGTGGCGGGTCGAAGAAATTGCGTTGTGCACTCAGACAAGTGGTTTCAGTCAGAGGACTGCGAAGCAATTCCTGATTCAGGCTTGTATTCCACTCTGAGGAAGAATGCTGAGAATTCATGGTGACTCTTATAGTCAAGAGTTGACAGGGAACATATTCCCACATCAAGGAGAGACGGTGTTTTCAGCTCTAGTCATAAGGTTCTGATTATATGTTATCAGCGAAATGTATCAATAACTAAATAATGCATCTTCCGCGGCAAGAGAAGCCAAAAAATGTTCCGTCCGTATGGTCAATAGAGGAACAGTGGTTCCGAGTGGAATCAGTGACATCTCATTGGAGGATGAGTGGTCTGCCCAAGAACAAGAGGGGTATATTTCTGATACTTTTCAAGATTACAGAAACATGGAGCATGCTGAATCAGGTTAGCATTTGGCTAATCTGATCATGTGTTTAGTTACCCAGTTTAAGATGGATGATTAGTTTTCAGCAATTTAACTGATTCAGAGAATCGATCTTGAAGATGCATATTTTGCCATATCTATACACATGGCACAGATTATCGGGTGTTTTGATAACAAAGCCAGTGGTGGAAGCCAATGCTGTCATCAAGCTTTTAGATAATATGCATAATTTTGCAGCTGATAAAACTTGGGGGTTATCAGTAGATACCTCTTGCAATATTAAAAATGAGGCAACATGAAATTTAATAGTGCCAATTTTGCCTATTCATTCAGGCCATGGTAAGGCGGCTGAAGCAACTCCTATTTACTCGGTCAAGAGTGATGGCTGGGGCAGCCTGTCTTCTCGGGCAACTAGCTCTGCACGATTGTATGGGAATTTTGTGAACAAAATATGTGAGTTATTTTTAAACGGAAGTAACAGGTTTTGTGTGGCTTTCAGTTTGAGCCTAGAGAAGCGTTTATGTGATAGCACAATTGACACTGCTTGTGCTGCTTTGTCATTTTCTATAGTGCCATAAGTGGGACAATAGATGATTGGTTATTCACCCGCTGTTCACTAACGTTATGCAGAGTGTATTTTATATGACCACTCTAATAGCCTACACTCATTGTAGTGTGCGATGTATATCAGTAAATTATTATGCAAATATTTTTCTACTGTATTCCTAATGGGAGCAGTATTTTTAAGATGATTATGCTTTCAGCAACTGATCTCAGCACAAAGAACACAGTCTTTACTCAATCTCTGGCTTGGTCTCTGGGTCATAGTTTGAAATGGGCATGATTGCGTACATTTTAAGTTGACAGCATACCCACCAGAGCAGAGATTGGGGGTGTCATGAGATATACAAGTGCACTGAGCTTGCCAGTACCTATGAGATGAAAGATAGTTTCTTTATTGTTATTCAATAGTCTGAAGATATTGCTGATGGTTCATTAGCAGCCAATAGAATGGATAGTTCCCTTTCATCATACAGCAAAAGGCTTACATAGTGCATGTTAATAAATTATAAAATTTGGTTGAATATGTCTGGATATTTGCAGATAGAATTCTGCACAGTGTTGCATGAGTTATTGTCTAACTCAAAGTCAATTGGGACTATGGACCGGTTAAGAAAGATGGCCATGTATGCAAGTTAGCATCATGGTATTAATAACCCATGTTTTTTCTACCATTAATGGTTTATCTGTTGTTTAACTGCATGAAACCACAGAGCTTTGAAGTCTTCACGTGACTTTGAAATAAAATAGAAAGATTAAACAAGAACTTACCGTTTGAAGTTTGATCTTTATTTTATGGGAAGTTGATGTGAGGGAATACGTGCCCTCCACTCCCATCCCTACTTCTCATAAAGATCATTCGGTAGTTCTAAGGTCGTTAATCTTTCTATAGAATAAGTTCAGCAACTAGTCTGTGGTTTCATACAGCTTCTCTAAAGATTGACGCACATGTGGGCTGGCGGGCTCTTCACGTATTCCCTCACTTCAACCTCATAAAATAAAGATCAAACTTCAAACGGTAAGTTCTCGTTTAATCTTTCTATTTCATTGTTTTGATCTTGTGGTGTCAGACAGGAAACCTAATTACTAATAATATTTTTGATGACTAGTTGCTGATCAAAATATATATAAACACTTTCTTTATACATTTTACAAATCACCTAGGAAAACGAATAATCCAAAATCTGACTGATGTCGAATACCAATGGAATACATCAAATGTAGAAAATTTCAAATAAAATAATTAGTTTATTCCCAAATTATCTTGAAAAGGTAAGTGCTATCCTTACGTTATATAATTCTCCAGAGCATTTCACCCATGGTTCTCAAATTCAACCTTTTACGTGAGTGCAATATTGAAAGTGCCCTAACAATAGACTTTTTTTCAGCAATGTAAACATATTTAGAATGTACAGTATTTTCTTTCTATCAGGGTTTAAATTAAAGCACTTAAGTGGTCCATTAGAACAGCTGGACAAGTTGTAAATTTAGGATTGAGTATTTCTAATGCTGGAATTTCTAAATGGATTCTTAGATCCGTTCGCTCAGCACCATGAATATGCGGAAGCACACGTGCACTTATCTCCTTCCTGTTGGGCAGAGTATAGTTTCCAGCCACGTGTCATCCAGAATATAAGTGAGTACAAAACAAAGCAAGCAAACTTGGCAAGCAGAGGTTGGGGGAGTGCTCCAGGTGAAGCTGAAATGCTTGGTATCCCAGCCTCCCCTCCCCAGCACACTTCTACCGAAGGTTCAGTCACTCGGGAGCAAGCTTGAAGTGCACAGAGCAAGGCTGCTGCTGCAAAGGGAGATCAGAGACTGCTGTGTTCTTTGTTTTGCTGAAGCAGCACCGACCGCTGACCCACCTGACTTGCCATGCAACCTGAAGGGTTCAACATTTATTGTGCTGAATCCTCAGGCAAGGGGAAAGGTGGCAGCATCTACTTTTTGGTCAATTAACTACTGTGATGGTCTCGCATCAATTCTGCTCCCCTGACCCTGGAATATCTATTGGTAAAATGTCATCACTTTTATCTACATAGGGAATTCATGTCAACTATCTTGTCAGCAGTGTACGTATTACACCAACCCAATGCTAAGGTGGCACTGGCTGAATTATATTTGGTAGTCAACTCTCGAGAGACTAAACATTGATCTTCACTGTGTTTCGGGCCTGGACCCTTCCATCCCTTGTTCTCATTTTTGTCAGTTTCATCATCTGTCGGAGCTGAAGCTGCCAGCTTGCAGACAGAGTTTGAACACAGGGCATCAACAAAGAGAGGAATGCAGCAGTAATCTGAAGAAACTTGGGTTTTACTTCAGGACAGACAAGTGAAGTGGAATATGTTCGAAATGACTTCATCCAGCCTGAAGACTCAGTAGACATCAGTAGACCTCCGTTTGCTTGTGTAGCTTACAACGCATCAGTATGAACATTGAATTCTCCAATTTTAGGTCATGTCCTCCGTTCTGCCACCCTTTCTTTCCTGTATAGACCTTCCACCCAAATCACATAAATTTATCCTAGTATCTCCCCCTGTTTCCCCCCTTATCCGCTTCCACCAATATCCCTCTCTCTTGCTTTATATTTCATTCTTCTTAATTTTTGATATATTTTGTCTCTTTTTTATCTTTCGCCTTTGTCAACACCTCTGCCAATCAAGCCCCCCCCCCCCCCCCCTCACCTTTATTTACCTATCACTTGCCAGGTATTGTCCCACCCTACCTCTTTTCCTTTTTCTCCCACCTACTCCAATTAGTCTGAAGAAGGGTCCTGACTTGAAACGTTACCTATCCATGTCCTCCAGTGATGCTGCCTGACCTGCTGAGTTACTCCAGCATTTTGTGTTTTGCTGACGATTCCAGCGTCTGCAGTTTGTTGTGAATATACACCTCAATGGTTATTGGTCTCATGAAGAAATCCTTTGATGACTGTGTTTTGACAAAGCCAATTAGGATCTTGTTTAATTTAGAGGAGCAGCTTGGAAACGGGCCTCCCTGCCCACTGAATCAACGCCGACCAGCAATCGCTGTACACGCATACTATTCTACACATGATTTTGACCATTTTTTTACTGGTCAATTAACCTATAAACCTGTATGTCTTTGGAATGTGGACGGAAACCAGAGCATCTGGAGAAAACCCACGTGGTCATGAGGAGAATGTACAAACTCCTCCTTCAGACCTGCTGATTTACTCCAGTACTTTGTGTCTATCTCTTGCACTATGTTCAGCTCTGGATCATCTTGACAATAAGAACACCTAAGTATTGATTACAGCTTAGCCTTTAACACCATGATACCGAATAAGCTCATCCCAACATCTCTAGATCTTGAACTTGGGGCCTCCATTTGCAAATGGCTTCTGGAACTTCTGACTGACAGAAATTGGTTATAATATGTCCTCCACCCTGACCCTCAATGCTGGTGCCCCTCAGGGATGTGTGCTCAAACCCTTGATCAACTCTCTGTGCATCCATGTGTAGGAAAGAACACCCTCTCTCTCCATCCCTCCCCCACCCATGTTGCACCAGGTTCCCATTCTTACCTAACAAACTGCTAACAATGGCCTGTTTCCTTTATCATCGTTACTTTTTTTCACATCTTTCATTCATTTGTTCTGTATCTCTCTACATCACTGTCTATGTCTCTCGTTTCCCTTTTCCCTGACTTGCCTGATGGAGGGTCTCGGCCTGAAACATCACCCATTTGTTCTCTCCATAGATGCTGCCTGTCCCGCTGAGCTACTCCAGCATTTTGTGTCAATCTCTGTTTCATCCATGATGTGTGGCCAAATGCAACGCCAACTCATTTTACATTTGCCAAATGATACCACTGTTGTCGGGTAGATCAATAACAATGATGAGGCAAGGAAGAGGATTGAGAACCTTGTGTCATGGTGCCAGGACAACAACCTAGCCCATGATGTCAGCAAGATGGAAGAGTTGGTTATTGACGTGAGGAAGTGGGTTGGGACGGGGACGGGACGGGGACGGGGGGGAGGTTGGTGGGGAGTTGGGTTGTAACGCTTCACAACGCTTCAATGGAGCTGTAAAGTATACTGATGGGATGCATCTCAGCCCTTGTTATGGCAATTACTCTGCTCTCGATTGCCTGAACCTCCAGAGAGTGGTGAAATAGACTTGGCTGCATTCACAACTCTCTGCAATTTCCTGCAGTATTGGCCAGAGCAGTTACAATACCAAACTGTGATGCATCTGGATAAGATGTTTTCTACAGTGCATCTGTAGACATTAAATAAGAATCTTTGGCGACGTGCTGAATTTGTGTTTATCATTACTGTCTGTATGCTGTTTACTCTGTGCTTCATGTCAGCAAGAAATGTAATTGCCCGCTGGTGTAAATGACCATGATTTAATCTAATCTAATCTAAGATAAATAAATATTGGCTGCATTTCACACTTCTCAATTACAGACCCCATTCATTATACAATCTAACATGCTAATCCTCCGACATTTTCGCCACCTCCAACAGGATCCCACTACTGGCCACATCTTCCCATCTCCTCCCCTTTCTGCTTTCTGCAGAGACCGTTCCCTCCATAACTCCCTGTTTTTCATCCCTTCCCACACCAACCACCCCCTCTCCTGGTACTTTTCTTAGCAACCGCAGGAAATGCTACACTTGTCGCTTTACCTCCCCCCTCGACTCCATCCAAGGACCCAAGCAGTCATTCCAGGTGAGGCAGAGGTTCAACTGCACCTCCTCCAACCTCATTTATTGCATCCGCTGTTCCAGGTGTCTACTTCTCTACATCGGTGAGACCAAGCGCAGACTTGGCGATCGCTTCGCCCAACACCTCTGCTCAGTTCGCAGTAACCAACCTGATCTCCCGGTGGCTCATCACTTCAACTCCCCCTCCCATTCTGAATCCAACCTTATGTCCTGGGCCTCCTCCATTGTCAGAGTGAGGCCCAGTGCAAATTGGAGGAGCAGCACCTCATATTTCGCTTGGGTAGTTTACACCCCAGCGGTATGAACAGTGACTTCTCCAATTTCAGGTAGTCCTTGCTTTCTCCCTCCTTCCCCTCCCCTTCCCAGCTCTCCCACAAGCCAACTGTCTCCGTCTCTTCCTTTCTTTGTCCCGCACCCCCCCCCCCCCCTTCCCCAACCGTCATCAGTCTGAAGAATGGTCTCGACCTGAAACGGCATCTATTCCTTCGCTCCATAGATGCTGCCTCAGCCGCTGAGTTTCTCCAGCATTTTTGTTTACCTACATGCGAAGAAAAGTAGCTGTAAAAAAATAGTTTATATACGTGTGTACATTTTTGTGGTAAGTTTCACAAAGGTCCTATTTAGCCAGGTTCATTCGGGACGATTGATGGATGCAGATGAATAGCACTAAATTCCTTGGTTTATCACATGTCGAAATGGATTTGTAACCCTAGTCCATGTAATGATTTGCTGGTATTTGCACGTTTTTGCAATGATCTTGGATAAGGTAGCTCTCATCCTTATCTCACAAAGCCCTTCTATAATCACCTTCACAGGAAAAAGACTATCGACTGACGTCTATTATAAACCCACTGACTCCCACAACTATCACGACTACACTTCTTCCTACCCTGCTTCCTGCAAAGACTCTATCGCCTACTCCCAATTCCTCTGTCTACGCCGTATCTGCGCCCACGATGAGATATTCCACACCAGGACAACCGAGATGTCCACATACTTTATGGAATGGGGGTTCCCCTCTCCCATCATAGATGAGGCCCTCATTTGTATCTCGTCGGTATCCTGCAGCTCCGCCCTTGCTCCCCCTCCCCTTGTCGCGGCAGAGAGAGTTCCCCTAGTCTTTACCTTTCACCCGTCGCATACAACACATAATCCTCCGAACTTTCCGCCACCTCCAACGGGATCCCACCACTAGTCACATCGGGATCCCACCACTAACCACATCTTCCCATCTCCACCCCCTTTCCGGCTTTCGCAGAGACCATCCCCTCCGCAACTCCCTGGTTAATTCATCCCTTCCCACCTAAGCCTCCCCCTCCCCAGGTACCTTCCCCTGCAACCACAGAAGATGCAACACCTGGCCCTATACCTCCTCTCTCAACTCTGTCCAGGGACCCAGACAGTCCTTTCAGGTTAGGCAGAAGTTCACTTGCACCTCCTCCAACCTCATCTACTGTATCCGTCGTTCAAGATGTGGACCCTTATACATCGCCGAGACCAAACGTAGACTGGGCGATCGTTTCGCAGAACACCTCGCTCAGCCTGTCTGAACCTACCTGTATCCCGGTTGCCGAACACTTTAATTCGCCATCCCATTCTGTCCTTAGGCTCCTCCATTGTCAGAGTGAGGCTAAACGCAAATTGGAGCAACAGCGTCTCATATTCCGCTTGAGCAGCTTACAGCCCAGTGGTATGAATATTGATTTCTCTCACTTCAGGTATCCCCGGCATTCCCTCTCTCTCTATCCCTCCCCCACCCAAATCACACTAGCTTCTCATTTTCACCCTCGCCTTCCATTAAGTTGATGAGTTTACTTCAGTCAACATATTTATACAAGCTAGCATTTTTAGTTATTGGGGATTTTTATGATTTTTGTTACTTATTTCAGCTATCTTCCCAGTAAAATTATTTTTCATACAAAATGGAATAAGGTTATGGACAAAACAAATAATATAGAGACTTTAGAAATTTAGAAATTTGATATAAAGAGTAAATGTTTTTACTAGTGAGAAAGGTAGTGTATCATTTTTAGGTTGAAAATGCATAATTGCATTAACACACCAAATACAGTTCACCAATTGTAAGTATATAATCTTTTCTTTATGATCTTGATTTCATCATTTTATTAAGAAGAGGAACAATAACATGATTTGATTATTAACACCTAAAAGCAGCAATGTGATTTACCACGTGTTTAGGCATAGTCTGGAAAGATGGCTTAAATCTAAGTGAGCAAAAATAAACAATATATCTAATATTCTAATAATGCATGTTTTAATTTATTAAATGTGCAATTGATGGTCACTTCAATTGGCACATGATAATACATTTTCCCAATGAATTTTAGAATGGTTTTAGTTTCCATCAAGAAGATGCATATCAATTTTAAAGAATAGAATATTTTTCTTGTGAATCATTCTGCGCTAATACTAAGCATTGTAAAACCTGGTGCAGCATGGAGCAGACAAAGAACAAAGTTCTCCCTCCTTTGCACAAATGATGGGCAAAACATCCAACTTGAATTGAAACGTTGTGCCATCTTTTTTATTATCCGCACCAGGTACGTCGTAGCTTTGCTATCCACTATTGGCAACAGAGCATTAAAATTGGCATTGGAAGTAAGATCCTCAATTTATCCATACTTTAGAATACATCAACTGGTACTTCAGGTAATGGCACACAAGCAAGTTCAAGGACCAGGTAGTTCCAGGAAGCCTGCTATGCCAATGATACATTTATGGAACTGCGTTAAGGAGATAATGAAAACAGACACAAAGTACTGCAGTAACTAAGCAGGTCATGCAGCATCTCTGAAGAACATGGATAGGCCATCTTTCAGACTGAAGAAAGATTCCGACACAAAACGTCACCTGTCTATGTTCTCCACGTTCTTACCTGCTAATGTTACTTCAGTATTTTGTGTCTTTTTTTGTATACCAGCATTTGTGGTCCCTAGTTTCTCTAAGGTGATAATGAAGCTGTACGCTATGTTAAGAATCCCTCCTATTTATTGAAGATCTGCATTATGAATCAGAGCTTTATGGAATTATTCATAATGAATGCTTTTTATGGAAATCACATGGAGTAGATTTTCACTTTCATCAGCGAGTGGGTAAGACTCTCCCTTTTCCTTATGACCCAAAGCAAATATTTGAATGGAATGTGAAACTGATGGCCACACTGTCATTTCCTGTTCCCTATCTACTACTGTTAAGAGGGAAAACCCAGCCTCTTTAAACCTGAGCCACTTTAGGTATATTATTCCTTTAGCCAAGAATAGGCGAAAAGTTCTGAAAAAGCGCGAGAAATAATTTATTCGAATGGTTCTTCAAAAGTGTTTACTCTCCAAATAATCTCAGTCCTTTCAATGGACTCTTGAAGAATATATAATGTTTGCCTGCTTTATGAAAATACTTGTTTTAAACAAAGATTGTATAGTTTAACAAAATAAGTGCCAGGCAACATAACCTTCTCACCCCTCCCCATCAGTCTTGTTTATGGCATCTGAAATATTTTCCAGTCAGTCAAAATGGCAGCAGAAAACAGTTGCTTTCATTTGTCTGCCTGTAGGTATACTTTCCATTGTCCAATCTAATTGTTGGTTGAAATGGCCCAGAAACATTTGAGAAGTTCAAAAGCCTTGTCATTTGATAATTTTAATTTACATTTTATTAGTACCCTGTAGCAGATTAATTTCCGAGGGTTGTGCCACAGGAGGGACTTTGGACAATGGAGGACACTCGTGGGGGGAGGGGGAACAACGGCAGACCTGGCGCATGATACTTTATAATGTTGTCAGCTCCCTTTATGTGGCAACTATTCATTCCCTTATAAAGGACTTTACTTTTGGAGAAAGCTGACAGACCATATCTTGGGCCAAGCTGCCTACTGTCAAATTCAGTCAAAGAATCTCACTGTGACTTGTGATAATAAAGTATTCAATTCAATATAATTCAACGTTGGCATTGAGAATTTTTCATTAAGTCTGTCTTGGTGTCCAACTTTCCTTCCTTCACTCATCCTGTATTCCTTATAATGCATTGCCAACGTTGGTACTTGATGTTCTGACATAAGTTTGCCTTCAATTTTTCTTTCATTAAGGGTAAGTTTAAAATCGTATGACTTACATTTCCATGGCATCATTTGGAACTCCGAATCTGGGTTTGATTCTGAGAAATGTAACATGGTGCGATGTGAGGGCCCAGGGCCACGTGATGTGGTGCACTGAAGTACAGGTCCACCATCGATTTTCCAACAACTGGTGGTCTCCTTTAATCCGGACATTATTACAAGAGTGCATGTGATATCCCCCAGGAAATCACCCCGAAAATATGGCGCCTAGGCCAGGTAAGGCGGCCGATCTCAACCTCATTTGGACTCCTGCGGACAATCCAGCCGGAGTCGCCAAATCTGTTCTCATGGCTGACTTCCGGGGCCGATTGTCAGGTCAAATTTGCCGCATGCGACCGAGGGCTCAGGAACGCCAGCCCGGATGGAGCCAGCAGATCCGTTCCCGTAGCCGATTTCCGAGGCCAACTTTGCGGGCTGGTATCTCAGCCTCCCGAAGCTGTGATCCGGCCAAATAGGTAATACGGCAAGGCTCTGGAACCAAAGGTACCTGAAAATCAATGGTCAACCTGTACCAATACATCAAACCACCAAATGTGCACGTCGGGTTGATGGCATTAGTCGAAACAGGGTGGACCACGTGAAGGTTGCAATCTCCCACCCCACAATTTTCCTTTTACATGTTTATAATAGGCCCCAATTCTGTACCACAGTCTGAATTTGACAGTAGGCATCTTGGCCTAACATGTGATCTGTCAGGTTTCTCCATAAGTAATGTCCTTTACAAGGGGATGAATGCCTCAGCCTTGTTCTGATCATTTGTGAAAACATCTAGTTTTTGTGGTCAATGGAAGCAATTTATGAACGAGTAAAGTTAGTATGGTTTTCATTCTTTGACCTTGTTAGTACACGTTATAGCAACAAGGCAAATGTTACTTAAATGTGACAATCAATCTCTTTCAATGTCAATTTACACTGACATGAAGTGACGAAAGTCCTCAGTAGAGGAAAGCTTTTGGAGCCATAGATCAAGATTCCACTGTCCCTTCCCAGCGGGTGATGTTTACCATGTGTCCTGGTATCAAATTACTTGCCGGTTTATCTGTTTACCGTTTACTTGCCTGTTTATCTGTTGAACGCCAGTAAGACTGCAACTTCTACGGGTACGTAATCAAATCACATTTGTAAATTCCAAACTTTTTGTCATGTTAGTAGACGCAAAAGCTGCACTGGCTCAGCGGATCAGGCAGCATCTCTGGAGAAAAGGAATAGGTGACATTTCGGGTGAGACCCCTCTTCAGACCATTGTCATAATATCGGTGTTGGTTTATTATTGTAATGCTATGTTCGTTTTCAATATGTTGAAGTATTGGACTCTTTGAGGCGTCCAGTGGGACTTCCATGAGTTCTCCTACTAATCCATTGATTTCTATGTAGACTGTGAGGCTGCAAAATGAGGCTAACACAGGTGAGAGGGTAAGACTGAAGAAAATTATCTATGGTTTGTTCAGTGTATTTAATTAATTAATATTGCTCGTGAAAGTCTTTCATTTATATCAATATAACAGTCGTGTAGTACTCATGCTTTCTATAACAACATCAATTGTAACCTATCTTCATAAGGCCTCTTGTCTTGTATCTCGCTCCCCTTCCCCTTAGCTCTGCTTTGAAAATTGGAGATCTTCCCTCAGTCCTGAGAAAGAGTCGCTGACCCAAAACATGAATTGATTTCTCTTCCCGCAGATACTGCTTGACTGGTTTAGTTTGCCTGGCATTTCTGTTTTTGTTTCAGACTCCCATGTCTGCAATTTAAACTAAAGTAAACTAGAGATACAGTGCGGAAAAGAGTCCTTCAGCTCACCAGGTCCGCGCCGACCAGCGATCCCCGTACATTAGCACTATCCTACACACACTAGGGATAATTTACAGTGTTTTACCAAAGCTAATTTACCTACGAAACTGTATGTCTTTGGAGTGTGGGAGGAAACAGGAGCACCCGGGGAAAACCCACGTGGTCACGGGGAGAACGTAGAAACTCCGTACAGACAACACCCATAGTCAGAATCAAACCTGGGTCTCTGACGCTGTAAGGCAGCAACTCTACCACCATGCCACCGTGCTTCAAGTTATATGCCTTTCATTTTTCTACATTTGTAAAATGTATAATATTATTTATTTGAGAGATCTTAACAAAATCACAAAAATATTAAAAATCTTGATTGCTTTGAGAGCTGGCTAAGGTGTGGGGAGGACCTTTCTGGATGTTGAAGTTGAAAGGGCTTCTCTGTCACATGGGGTATGGGGCTTGTTGTTAGACTGTGCTGCTATCATCAGCAATAATAGTCCTTCCTTTAGATCACACGAGAGAGGGGCAATTGCAGGCAGTGATTATAACTCACAGGTCATTACATCCTAAGTTGTAGTCAGATTAAAAAAACTTCTTATTTGACTGGAAACAGAAATCTCTACTTAGTAATCGAGATGAATTGAAAGATTAACATTTTCCCAATATCTAATATCATTAGTTTAAGATGTAAACTAAAGAAACAGATCTGTCTTTGGCGCTATTACTTATGTTGTTTGTTTTGGTTGGCTACTGTATATGTGGCTCATCTAACTGGAATTAATTATTGTTTTTGTATCTTCACATTCTTGGCATGGAGAATCAAATGAAATAGTGGATGGGTTTATATCAATTGTGAAAGGCCAACACATTATTTCAAATATAGTAAATTATCATCTTTACTGCAGTCCACAATTCTATAAATTGGTAGTAAATCCTTTGAGTGCTATGGGTGGAGTGAATCACCCCCATCCACTGGATGAAAATATCATAACGGGATAGAAAACAGAAATTCTCTGCAACTACTTTCCAGGACCCCATGTTTAAGCCTTTGGATAAAATAGGACCATTACACCTTGTAAATAAAATATCAAAATGGTAGTTTTCAACCTAACACTTCATAGAGTCATAGAGCAGTGATACAGTGTGGAAACAGGCCCTTCAGCCCAACTTGCCCACACCGACCAACATGTCCGAGCTACACTAGTCTCACCTGCCTGCGTTTGATCTATATCCCTCCAAACTTGTCCTATCCATGTACCTGTCCAAATGTTTCTTAAACATTGCAATATTACCTGCCTTAACTACCTCCTCTGGCAGCTCGATCGATACACCCTTTGTGTGAAAAAGTTACCTCTCAGATACCAATTAAATTTTTTTTCCCTTCACCTGAAACCTATGTCCTCTCGTCCTCAATTTCCCCCCTCTGGACAAGAGACTATCAACCCGATCTATTCCTCTCATGTTGAAAGTGAATTTGTTATGGTTAATGGTCATTCAGTGATTACTTTGCTATAGTCATTTGCTGATTACAATTAATTAATGGCAAGGATTGTCCAGTTGACACAATCTACCGGTATTCACCATGATTGTTGTGTTACTAACAGCAACATTAGGATTTATGTGCATTTGCTGCTAAAAGCAAATATATCAATATTGCTGCCAGCGATTGAATGGTCCCACATAAGAGATTAGTATACAAACTTAAAGCACACGGTATTGGGGGTTCAGTATTGATGTGGATAGAGAACTGGCTGGCAGACAGGAAGTAAAGTGTAGGAGTAAACGGGTCCTTTTCAGAATGGCAGGCAGTGACTAGTGGGGTGCCGCAAGGCTCAGTGCTGGGACCCCCAGCTATTTACAATATATATTAATGATCTGGATGAGTGAATTGAATGCAGCATCTCCAAGTTTGCGGATGACACGAAGCTGGGGGACAATGTTAGCTGTGAGGAGGATGCTAGGAGGCTGCAAGGTTACTTGGATAAGTTGGGTGAGTGGGCAAATGCATGGTAGATGCAGTATAATGTGGATAAATGTGAGGTTATCCACTTTGATGGCAAAAACAGGAAAGTAGACTATTATCTGAATGGTGGCCGATTAGGAAAAAGGGAGATGCAACGAGACCTGGGTGTCATGGTACACCAGTCATTGAAAGTAGGAATGCAGTTGCAGCAGGCAGTGAAGAAAGCAAACGGTATGTTAGCATTCATAGCAAAAGGATTTGAGTATAAGAGCAGGGAGGTTCTACTGCAGTTGTACAGGGTCTTGGTGAGACCACACCTGGAGTATTGCATACAGTGTTTGTCTCCTAATCTGAGGAAAGACATTCTTGCCATAGAGGGAGTACAGAGAAGGTTCACCAGACTGATTCCTGGGATGGCAGGACTTTCATATGAAGAAAGACTGGATAGACTCGGCTTGTACACGCTAGAATTTAGAAGATTGAGGGGGGATCTTCTAGAAACTTACAAAATTCTTAAGGGGTTGGACAGGCTAGATGCAGGAAGATTATTCCCGATGTTGGTGAAGTCCAGAACTAGGGGTCACAGTTTAAGGTTCTTTTAGGACCGAGATGAGAAAATCATTTTTTACACAGAGAGTGGTGAATCTGTGGAATTCTCTGCCACAGAAGGTAGTTGAGGCCAGTTCATTGGCTATATTTAAGAGGGAGTTAGATGTGGCACTTGTGGCTAAAGGGATCAGGGGTTATGGAGAGAAGGCAGGGATGGGATACTGAGTTGGATGATCAGCCATGATCATATCGAATGGCGGTGCAGGCTCGAAGGGCTGAATGGCCTACTCCTGCACCTACTTTCTATGTTTCTATGTCTGGACAAGCTAGATGCAGGAAAAATGTTCCCAATGTTGGGCGTCCAGAACCAGGGGCCAAAGCCATTTAAGACTGAGGTGAGAAAAAAACGTTTTCTCACCTCAGTTGTGAATTTGTGGAATTCCCTGCCACAGTGGGCAATGGAAGTTATATCATAATTTTAGATGCAATCTTTATTTCATGCTCGGTAAAAGGTTTAAAATACTAACCTAAGATTGTGCATTTTCTTTCCTGGTTTGTTCACACTGCAAAGTCTTCAGCGTGAATGGCTGCACATCCATTTTTGTGTCAACACAGTTGCTTAATGTCGGGGATTCCATTGAACAGCGGCCCAACAGGTTATGAAAAGAAAGCCTATTCCTTAGTGATTGGCAGAATTTTGTGCACAATCTTCTTTGAGCTTGGCGGCATATGCCAATGGTTCATTGTTGAGCACAACACCAGGCCTTTACTTCCACAACTTTTAATGTTAGATTGTAAAATGAAACTCATTTACTCGGGAAATTTAAAGTTCAGTCCTGAAACAGTTAAATGTTTGTCCCAATGAAATGGATAGAAAAATTAATTCTGTGCAAAGAAACTGAAATAAGTTTGCCAAAAGTGTTGTCATCGTGACCTCTATATTCAAAAAAATATTTCATATGGGTCAGATAAATTGTTGTGCTGGCCACTAACTGCTCTTTCTATCAACCACCTTGTTCTGAGGGCATGTGGGCTGTAGATTGTGGAAAATAAACCAGAATGTCACTGCCAAGATTTGTGTGGCAACATTTCAAAGCCCACATTGGAAGAATTGCTGTCAATGGTGGCCATTTTGACGAGTTACCAAATAGCATAGATAACAACGTCAAGAAGCTTTATTTTATCACTCCAAATGATGACTCATGACAGCCTTGGCTACAGACTAGAACTAGAACATTGGAAGAGGACCAGGACATTCGGCCCTTCAAGTTTGTTCTGATTTTCAATTAGATAATTGCTAGACTGTGTTTTAGTTTCATTACCTCTCTTGAACCCATGAACCTTAATTATCTGGCTTAATGTGTATCAATCTCAATTGGCCAGTTCCATACTACTTTTACTCTTTATGTGAGGATGTACATCTTGGCTTCACCCCTGAATGGCTTGACTAATTTGAAGGTTATGCCCCCTTGTTCTCAGCTCCCCTACCAGGAGTGCAGACTCGTACATAACAGCAGTAATTAATTATTTTGTGTTGCTGGGAAATATCCCTTGGGCTTATTTGGACGGTGTGTTGTTGGACTGTGCCAAGTTTTATAGGACTTTGCTCAGAGGCTCAGTAAACAGCATTACTGAGGCTTCATATTTTCCTTTAAGTGTAATTAAAATATTCAAGGTTTGCAATGTACAGATCAGTTTCTTTCACATATTGGAAGGATGAATGTCATGACGGTGGCAGCAGTAAAGTAGATCACTTCACTGCATTTCCTGACAATGTTTCACATTTTACCAGGTCAGATACAATATTGTCCATCTCCTTTTCAAATCTTGATATAAGAAGCATTAAGTCTTTAAGCCTTAGAGATACTGCATTGAAACAGGCCCTTTGGCCCACCGAGTCTGCACCGACCAGCGATCACCCCGCACACTAGAACTATCCTGCACACTAGGAACAATTTACAATTTTACCGTAGCCAATTATCCTACAAGCCTGTACGTCTTTGGAGTGTGGGAGGAAACGGGAGCACCCGGAGAAAACCCATGCAATTACAGGGGGAACGTACAAACTCTGTACAGACCTGTAGTCAGGATCAAACCCAGGTCTCTGGCGCTGTAAAGCAGCAGCTCTACCACTGCGCTACTGCTGCGCGGCTGTGCTGTCCACAGTCAATCCCTCATTCCTTGTTTTACTTTAGAAAGTAGTTCATCACTGCACATGCTAGAGAAAATGCCAAAGGATTCCCAAATACAAAATGATTCAAAAATATCTGGGGTTAGCTTTGTTCTACTGAGCAGAAAGGGTGATCTCACAACATAACTGTTTATTTGTGTTGACTGCAGTAGAACTACATTTCCAAAGGGAAAACATTGCAACACTGAGTTCAGTACTCAATGTCGCTACTCTATATGAATGCTTCACGTAACTGACAGAGAACAAATAGTCAAGTCCCCGAGCTGCGGCAGGTTTGGTTTGACAACTAAGACAATCTTGACAACCCGAGAGCGTTGAAATACTTTGAATTCACACAAAATTGAAATTAAAGCTGAAATTCAGGGCAAAAGATGGGCACATAAATTAAATTGCTTAAATGATAGAAAATAGTTAATTAGTGGAAAGGGTGATGTTGGAATTATTGGGGAGTATTGAATAGAATATCCTTAGACGTAATATTTCCAATATAAATTAAGTGTCAAATGTTCACATTTTTATAAAATGCCAGATTGAGGAGGGTAATTAAATCACCAAGATAGGCCAGGAACATTAGAATTAAATTAAGAAAATACACGAATGGATGGGGTGCTGGACTTTGCACACGACGTCACGCACAAAGACCGGCACCCGGGCCAAAACTCCTCAGCTGGCCCACCGGCTGGGCTTTGTGTGCAGTTCAGCACCTGGGCCGACTCATCATTCACCCAGCCATGGCCGAGTCGGTCAACGAATTACCGTTGGGAATTTGTCCCTTATTTTGACCTTTTGTCCCTTCTTTAGCAGTGAGAAAGTTGGCAACCCTACACTAGAGTGCAGTACAGATGGAAGTAGTGTTAAATTTGCAAGTGGAAAATAATTTAAAACAGTGGAGCGATTGATATTAGAAGCATTAAATCTTTAGACTTTAGAGATACGGCCTTGCAACAGGCCCTTCGGCCCTTCTTTTCTTATGACATTGACCACCATTGGATGCAGTCTAATACCCCAGATTCAATTTTAATTGTCATTGTCAGTGTACAGTACAGAGACAACGAAATGCATTCATAATAATTCCACATCTTTCAAATTGTGCCCAAATTGTTGTTATTTTTAACATTAAAAATTAAACAACCAAGGCTGTAGCTGACACACAAATACATAGGCAATTGTGTTATTGCGAGTATTTGTGATCCAAAATAATTGTATTAACTCTACTAATGTCTCAGTCGACACAGATTTTGATTCCCAAAGTTTGTTATATGATTGCATTATCCAAACCACAGAGAATAAGTGATTTGTAAATCAGGTTAACAAGTATTTAACATTATTTTAATTGGTTGAGACCATCAGTACCAATACATTCTGAAACCTGTCAGGATATTTAATGCTTAAATAAATAAAGTAAAAAAGCAATCATAAAGTCATAGAATCAAACAGTGTGGAAACATGCTCTTCGGCCCAACTTGCTCACACCGACAACATGTACCATCTACATTATTCCCACCTGCTTGCAATATATATGGGCCCATGATCCCTCTAAACCTGTCCTATCCATGTACCTGTCCAAATGGTTCTTAAACACTGCGATAGTACCTGCCTCAACTACCTCCTTTGGCAGCTCGTCCCATATACTCACCACCATTTGTATGAAAGAGTTACCTTCTAGGTTCCTATTAAATCTTTCTCCCCTCACCCAATCATTACAAATTGGTATATGCGATTTGCTAATCAAGTAATGGACACCTTTGGATTACATCTAAACCGTAGGGAGGTTTTCCTCATCCTGAAGTTGAAATCATTTCGATGTTTTTCACTTTTCCTCAAGGAAAGGAAATTAAATAGCAACAATTGTAAGAAAAAAGCAAATAATTAATCCTATAAAGATTAACTCTCAGGAGAAAAGAGCATGCTTATGTATAGGATGAAGCTTGGTTGAGAACAAATAATGCCATTTTTTTAACTTAAAAATCCAGGTATCATTATTAGTAGCATTGTGACAACTCACATTGTTTAGGGAATTTGGGCTGAACCTCTGAGATCAAATTACATCCTGTTAATTCATAGCAATCATATTATTTGTAATTCAATATTTTATTGAAATAGTTCACGTTAAAGCCTGATATCTTAGGGAATGTGAATACATTTGGTTCCTGTCTGTTGCGGTGAACTACTAATGTCACAGCTACATTAATTCAGATATTTTATGAATATTCCAGAGAGCTACTGTAATGTGTTATCTTCAAAATTGTAATGTCATGTGGTCATTGAGATACAGCATGGAAACAGGCCCTTTGGCGAACCAAGTCTGCCCCGACCAGTGATCACCTCGCACATTAGCACTACCCTACACGTTTGGGACAATTTACAATTTACAGAAGCCAATTAACCTACAAACCTGTATATCTTTGGAGTGTGGGAGGAAACCGGAGCAGCCGGAAAAAAACCCACGTGGTCAAGGGGAGAAAATACACATTCCACAAAGACAGCACCCGTATTCAGGATCAAACCCAGTTCTCTGGTGCTGTAATTCCCCTGTCCCACTTAGGAAACCTGAACTGAAACCTCTGGAGACTTTGCACCCCACTCAAGGTTTCTGTGTGGTTCCCGGAGGTTCTCGGAGGTTTTTGTCAGTCTCCCTACCTGCTTCCACTACCTGCAACCACCTGCAACCTCCGGGAACCGCACGGACCGCTGTGCCATTGTGTCGCCATGCGAAGACAAAAGTGCTGGAGCAACTCAGCGGGTCCAGCAGCATCTCTGGAGAACATTGATGGGTGATGTATCTGGTCAGAACCATTCTTCAGACCTGAGTCTGAAGAAGGAACCCCACCCAAAATGTCACCTATCAATGTTCTCCAGAGATATTGTCTGACCTGATAAGTTACTCCAGCACTTTGGGTCTTCTTTTGTAAATCAGCACTTACATTTTCTCATACACCTGAAGCCCAAATGGGTTGCTTCCATAACATTAAAACATGCTGCCATTTTCTTTCTGAAATAAATTGTTATTAAATAGACCAGTCTCTGTAATAAAACTGATTTCTGATGCAGCTTGGGAATGGGGAATATTTCCTATGCTCTGTTTCTATAGGAACATCTAGGGTCACTAATTGACATTATAGATCCTTGTAATTGTGTGTACTTGCTTCAGTTGAAACTACTGCAATGTTTGCTGATCTTTATTGATGTTGCTCCGTACACTTCTACGTAGATGTCATCTCATCCCCACAATACAACCGATACTTCAGACACGTGCCTTTTGATGTCAGTTCAATGGAAAGAAATGCTTCCAACCTGGTGAAGGCAGAGTTCAGAGTATTTCGTATGCAGAATCCAAAGGCAAAAGTCGAAGAACAACGAATAGAACTTTATCAGGTAACCTCTCATTTTTTAAATATAATTTTATTTGATATGCAGTTTATTTGGTGCTGCTTCTTCTTCTTGTGTATGGCTTGCACAGCCTAAAGTTGTAGGACAACTTGTTCTATTTGATCTGATTTGATTGTGTACCCCAAGTTGATTGCATTCGTCAAAACATGGCGGACCATGTGAAGGTTACAATCTCTCACCCCTTATTTGGTGTTAATGTGATGAGAATCTGGTTCAGTAATTGTGCATTGGTTTTATGAATCCATTATGTTTCTTCATCTCCAGCGGCCAAGTAAGTGTTGCAAATGGGTAAACTTTCTTCTATTTATTTATTTGTCAATGGAGTGTGGGCATCGCTGGTATTCACTGCCCATCCCAGATTGTCTCTTAACTCCTTGTCTTGCTCAGCTATTTCAAAGAGCTTTGAACACTCAATCGTATCGTTGCACATTTGAAATCACATATAAACCGGACAGTATAAAGAGGGCAATTTTCATTTCCTGAAGAGCATTAGTGAATTGGGTATTAGTGAAAAATATACTTGTCATCTTCGTGGATTCTTCACTAGAGATAAACGATGTTAGCAAGTGTCAAAGTTAGTCATTTTGGTTGTTACACATAAATGCTGGAGAAACTCAGCGTCTATGGAGCGAAGGAAATAGGCAACGTTTCGGGCCAAACCCTTCTTTTTGATTTATGGGACCTTCTAACGGCATGGGAAAGTAACGATGCATGCAGAGGTTGAACGAATACATGAATCCTAAGATGGTTCAGTGACAAGTGAGTGGAATTAATGTTCACAACCTTCCGTGTTGTGAAACTTAGCTTTCCTCACTGCCAGCATTGAGTGAACCTTTGGTTATTCCAGGACAAACCATTTGGCTATTAAATGCATACAGCATTTTGCTGTTTTCTACATAGAAATGTAGAGTGCTTGCATTGAATTGTAAATTGCAACAATAGTAAATCTAAATTCAAAAATGTTTAAAGACTTACAATGGAGACTTCATGATGTTAAGAGGTTTACTGATAAAAGGTTGTATTTCTTGAGGCAAATGGTGGCTGAGCAGCCAGAGGATAACGTAGTTATAAATATTATATCTTCAGTGCACAGATATTCCCACTGCACTCTTGACATAACCATTCATTTTATGTCCCAGGAAAAATAAAATTCTTTCTGATGGAAAAGGATCTGAATTTTCTGATGCAACATTCATATAAATCCTGGAATCACATGCAATGAAATAATGTTTCTCGTATTTAATCATACTAGAGCTTTGGCTGTAGCAATAATCCAGTATTCAAGGTTTTCTTATGTTATTGATTATTATTTAAATCATAAGCATATGGATCTGTCATTTTTTTCCGAGCTTTTGATTTTGGGTTAGAAATGATAATGTGTTTCGAAACATGCTGAAATGAGTCTGAAGAAGGGTCTTGACCTGAATCGTCATCCATTCCTTCATTCCAGAGATGCTGCATGTCTAGCTGAGTTACTCAAACATTTTGTGTCTATCTGAAATGATACTAATCCAAAATGGCGCCCAAACCAGGCGACTCTTTGTGTGTTGGTCACAAAAGTGGATCTGCACTCACGCATTACAATCGCTCCACTCTTTGAAATCTCTACTCAACAGCAATATTTCTTACACTGTGGATGGCTTGATTGTAATCATGTATTGTCTTTCCGCTGACTGGTTCGCGTACAACAAACGTTTTTCACTGTTCCATGTGACAATAAACTAAACTAAACTGTGCAGGGGGTTCGTACCAGTTCCTTTCAGGAGCACATGGAGACATTTTCTATTGCAATTTTGTAAGAAGGTAAGGTGGAAAGAAACAGACTGAAACAAGTTAGTTAGTTCACAGGTGGAATATTGTGTGCAGTTCTGGTCACCACACTTTTGGAAGGATGTGTTTGCGCCTGAGAGGGTGCAGAGGTAGAGACCAGGAAGTTGCCCACGATAAAACATTTCAACTTTTCAATAGAAAACTGTGAGAAGAGATTGGATCGATTGAGGGAGGATCTGATGGATATATACAAAATTATTGGGGGCATAGATCGGGTACATAGCGAGAAGCTTTTTAACTGAGCATAGGTATCTGTGACCAGAGGGCATAGCTTTAGGGCAAGGGACAGGAGATTTAGAGGGGTCTTGAGAAAGATTACCTTTTCAGCCTGAGGGTGGTTGAAATCTGGAACACACTGCTTGAGGTGGATGGATGGACAGGTGCTCTCAGTGAAAACGTAACAAGATGTGAATTTGAAGAACATGGCACACAAGGCTACGGATTGAGTGTTGGAGATGGGATCAATAAAGATATATACCTGATCGCCGGCACTAGCTTGGTGGACCAAAGGAGCTATTCTCTTAATCCTACAACTGCAAGATTGTACATGTGTACATTTTCTGATTCCAGATCTTCAGTGGGATAGTACACAGTAATTGCAATACACTGTAATTTCAAGAGGTGCACAGAAAGTGCCAACAACCCAGCAAGATTTCTTGCAAAAGAAAGACTTCTTAAAGCAATTATCTTCATGGGAACTGCTGTTTCTACTGTTGAACCTGTGGACCAACTGTAGAAGTATCCATCTGATGATAATTCATCCTCTGATGATAATTCATCCTCTGATGATGAGATGTCCTCTGATGATAACCCATCCTCTGCTGATGATCTACCCAAAGCTCCTCTGACTGGCCACTGGAATTGTGCCATTTGATTGGAACAGTGGACATTTCATAAAATGTTATTAGCAAAAAGGGAAAGTATTGAGAAGACATGGACCAAAAACAAGGACAAGCACTGTGATTGGGAGGATGAGTCAGGATCTGTAACCCATGGACCAAACTGGGCCTAAGTGTTGGCATATTTAAGTCAGATAGATGGATAGACATAGGTATATATCCTGGTTAGATAACATTAAGATGTGATATTTCGTAGGACAGATAGGAAGAATAAAATTGGATTGAGACCCAGATAATTTAATGTCAGAAAGTACCTGTATGTGGGAAGCTAAAAACTGCAAAGAGTTGCAAAGGGATATATGTCTATACACAAGTAACAGAAAAAGCATCAAAAGGTTACTGATCATTCAAAATACTAGTTTAGAATATACTAGAGTTTAGAAATACTAGAATACCGGAGACTTTAAGGCCTATTGTGCCTAAATGTCAAAGCATTATTTACTGCCCCTTCTCAATTTAGAAAAATGTGTGTGTTGTACTTGGATTGTGGAATGGACCATATTATCATGTAGCTCAGGGCTGGAATGGGTGTGAGGCTGAACTGAGATAAATTAATTAGGTGCAGTGTAGAACCACCTAAATTTCATCAATCTTCTCTGCGTGAAATTAGGACCGCAGTATGATGAAGCTGAATTTTCTGAAGCGAATTTACGAGGAAATTCAGCGGCGTTGTGATGTAGTTAGGGAATCCTTTATTGACTAGTGTACAAGGAGCCATTCTGTTTAAGAGGAGATGTTCAACATTGGTTCTTTTTGGAATCTGTAATTTAATCTATAACTTCTTTCATCTTTTGGGCTGTGCAATTTTGGCAACTTTTATCTTCTTTTCGTGTCCATCTTGTTACAAATGTTGACCTCGCTATCATCGTCAATCCTGAAAAGGACGCAAGCTTCCGGTGACAATCAATGGAAGCCATCACTTGTCGCAATAGATGATGGTGGTAGCAGAATTAGCTCCGGATACTTCCAGTTTCCAGCCCTGCGACGTGGACGCTTCTACTATAGGGCCGACAAAGTTTATTGCAAATGATTTCTTTGCAAAGAAAACTTCTTGAAAAACCATTAAAAGTTTGTTTTGATTATTTAAAATTGAAAAATTAACATCTTGCTATTTCATTGTGGGCTGTTCATCTTGTTTTGGTGAAAAGTAAATTGACTGTGGATAGGGATGACGGGATTTGTTTATTTCCTTAAGGCCACTGTATAATAGTCTGCATTAAGTCCTCTCTTTCTACAATGCCAGCACCAAGTACATCAGCGCCATGTTTATTTTGGAGATTGGAAAACCTCCTGATGTGCTGCTGAGAATATAATCTATTCATTGTTTGGATGCCAGATGGCACAATGCCATCAAACTCTTTATACTTCAATAAAATCAAAGATGGCACAGTGGCAGCGTAATGACATGACATGGTGCACCCGAAGGGGGTGGGGGGGGGGGGGGGGGGGGGGGGGGGGGGGGGGGGGGGGGGGGTGGGGGGGAGGGGGAGTACAGTGACATAAAATGAAAGGTAGTGACATATACTACAGAACAGGGGCAGGGGTGGACCATTAGGCTCTTTCTGGCTTCTTCTGGCATTGAATGAGATCAATGGCTGCAATTTTTCATTTAGCAAGTTTCTGAACACATCAAAAAGGAAACTTTGCACACACACATTTCACAACAGGAAAATCCACAGAGTGAATGGTTTTGCGGTCTCCCAGTTTGGACTCAAATCATTTTCAGATGGCTCAGAGCAGGTCCCCTGACCTTCTGCTCCCTCCCCAGGAGAATAGTTAAGAGATTCTTACAAACTAGCAAAACAGGCTATTAAAAAACAATCTTTTGAGCCTTTGCTCAAGAGCTGAAATAAGAAGAGATAATGTTGGAAATATTTAGCAAGACAGGTCACATCTGTAGCAAGAAGGAGAATGAATGGTCAGTGATGTTTTGGCATAATTCTGTGGGTTGAACAATGACCTGAAATATTCTTCGAGCACCTACCTGCCTGTCCTATTGTATTAGGAAATCTTTGTGTTTCTCTCTCCGCCCACCAACTCCTCCCCCACCCTCCCATCAACTCCCTGCAAAAAAGCAAATATTTGTAGCCGAGGAATTCTGTCATGTGGTGCATGGTTTTATAATTACGATATGATTGATGTAGAGTGTAAAATCAATTGTGAAAGACGTTTTTGAAGTAATAATGCTCCTAGCACACAATGCAAACTTAAATCAGCAACCTGCAGGCGCATGGTGCACCTGGGAAAGGAGCACAATTGACATAAATCCACAAACAATGCTCGACCGGCACATGCCTGTGAAACTGAATCAGTCTGAAGAAGGGTCTCGACCCGAAACGTCTCCCATTCTTTCTATCCGGAGATGCTGCCTGTCCCGCTGAGTTACTCCACCAGTATCTGCAGTTCCTTCCTACACAAACTGAATCAATGTTGAGTTAATGCTTAGTGCAGAGGATGCCTAGGGAAGCAAGTCTTATCAGCAGAGATGGACTACAGAAAGGGATCATCTGTCACTTGCAGGTAGAGTCTTCTGCTGCAGACCACGCGTTGTGTGTGGAGAGAGGCTGCGCACTGTGCTTAATGTTGTGAAAGGCAAGAAAAACTTTTTTCACACAGAGAGTGGTGAATCTCTGGAACTCTCTGCCACAGAGGGTAGTTGAGGCCAGTTCATTGGCAATATTTAAGAAGGAGTTAGATGCGGCCCTTGTGGCTAAGGGGATCAGAGGGTATGGAGAGAAGGCAGGTACGGGATACTGAGTTGGATGATCAGCCATGATCATATTGAATGGCGGTGCAGGCTCGAAGGGCCGAATGGCCTACTCCTGCACCCAATTTCTATGTTTCTATGTGATGTATTTTGGTGCTTTTAATGGGTACTTCAAAGGAAATTACATTGGGTTTCAACATTATGAGCAGTAAGTAAAAGGAGCCAAAGGCAAGAGTAATTTGCCTGAGGAAGCTGAAGGAGGAAGGGTAAGAGGCTTTGATTAAAGGGTCCATCCCCTAAGAGGCTCCTGAGATATGTCATCTCAGTCATCAGTGACAAAGATCTGTCATTTTCTATGGTAGGTGTTCCCGTTAAATGCCCCTGCCAGGAGAGGGAAGGGTTACTGCTGAAAGAGCAGTGACTTGTATACATCACATTGCACAGCTCTAAAGTATTGTGTGTCATAAATGTACTCCACTGGAGGAGAGGAGAATTAATCTTTTTGCTTGATTAAAGAGCAACAGATGTCATAGGCATGTGGATTTTTCCCAGTTACCAAGGTTTCTGAAGGTTGAGAAATCAATGAAGTGTGCCTATGCAGTGCACCGGGCTCCCTGGGTAGACTGGGACTTCCTCATGGATTGAATGTACAAGTTATGGTCAACACCGTTTATTCAATAAGCTCACGTTCATCCAGAGGCCAATCATCGTGCCCGCCTAGTTTCAGCCACTGTGCTGGCCAGCCACAGGGACGTCTCTTGTGGGACATAGGCTTTCCCCCTCATTCCTGGCCCCAAGCCACAGACCTGGGCTTGCTGGAGGATGTAATTGCAAATGCAGCTTTGCAAGTCGCAGGTCTTTCTTGTTCTCTGGGGTTTCTAGGGGCCTCTAACATGCATAATCTCATGCAGGTGTCTGTCTTTTGCATTAAAGAATCAGAGGGTCTGATCCTTTGCTTATGCTGGCACCATTCTTTTCAATGCTTCCAATGCTGGACAATGGCTTCATGAAGTGTTTATATTCAGTGCTGGCACCTCTTCAAGAAGTCAATTAATGAAATCAGCAATGGTACCATGAAATTTGTTGTCGTCAGTGGGGAGATGGCGATTGCCACGTCCTTGTAAGTGGTGCATGTAGAGAAGATGTAAAAAACAAAGAACTGCAGAGGCTGGTTTATACCAAAGACAGACACACTGTGCTGGAGCAACTCAGCAGGTCAGGCAGCATATCTGGAGAAAAAGGATGGGTGACGTTTCAGGTGGGGAACCTTCCCCAGACTGAGGATGGGGCCTGACCCGAATATTCACCCATCCTTTTTCTCCAGAGATGTTGCCTGACCCGTTGTTTTACTCCAGCAATTTGTGTCTATCTTGTGCATGTAGAGAAGTTATGCACAACTGGTACCTGTGCAGCCCTCCTGTGCAGCATCACTTTTGAACTTGCTGTTTTGGTCAACCTGACTCACCATGGGATCCTAATCCAGGCAGAAAATTTGGGCTTCTTCTCCAGTAACTAAATTGTCCTTATGTAATCACACGTAAGTAGTTGTGACAAGAATATAATGCCTATTTATACAGTGCAATTCATTACTAAGTTTCTACTAACATGTGTGCAGTTGTACAAAGAGTTTGCATTCATCTGCACTTTTAACCACCGACCACCGGAGGCTGACTTGCTTCCTTATAGACCTGCAAAAATGATGGTATGTTGCTTTTGTAATTGTATCTTTCCAAGGGCTTATTATCTTTACATGATAAACGTTAAACAGAATCATTTTTCCTTTTTTTCCTTTTCATTGAAAGGCGGTGTAGATTTGCTGCAAATAGAAACAGTGCCAAAATTGAGTTATGTCAATAATGTCCCAGGAAGGTAAACCAGAATACTTTAAAATCACTTTAAGAAAAATAATGTCCCTTTTGCTGCTTGAAAAAACATTGTGAATTGTAATTTGTGTTTGACAACAAGGGAAATGGTGAGAGTTGTCTTCCAGAAGCAGCATTACTTTCCCACCTTTTACAAGGTGATCTCATAAAGTCAAGTAAATAGCGAAAGTGGCAGTGGTAGTTTGGGATCTGAAATTTGATCAAGAATAAAATATTGTCATTGGAACCAAGCCGTAAATGGTAGTATAAAGAAAGAAAGGATTTTGTTTATGGTACCTTTCACATTTCTTTCAGAACATCCTAAAATGCTTTACAGCCAATGAAGTCGTTTTGAGGTTCATAAGTTCAGGAGTAATAGGAGCAGAATTAGGCCATTTGGCCCATCAACTCTACTCTGCCATTCAATCATGGCTGATCTATCGTTCCTTCTCAACTGCATTTCCTGCCTCCTCCCCGTAAAACGCTGACACCTGATATAGGTGTGGACACGGCTGACATAATTGTGAGAATGACCAAATAACCTGTTGTATAAAAAGAAATGAAGGCATTCATAATAGTTATGGCATCAAGGATGCTCCCCTGTTTTTCTTCAAAATAGTGTCATGGGATCTGTTACGTTTTGGTGAGAGAGCAGACAAGACCCTGACAGTGTTAAATCTGAACTTGTGGTCCACCTGTATCATGAAGGCAATTTCTGAGCCAGCAGCACTCAGCTGTGGGAATATCTTGACTCATGAATCACTTAGAGTCAAAACAGAAATATAATTCAGAAAAGCATTTGTTGGACGATTTAAATTGATGTCAGCCCAGCTTGCTACCTTCGAGAGTTATCTTGAGCTGCTAGCAATAGAATTGTATTAGCCTGGCTTCGCTGTACATTTCTGCCTTAAGTAATAATTTCCCAAAGCTCAAGTAGTAAAGCTGATAGTCTTGCTGTGTCTTGAGATATGGAATGTCTGAAGCCAGCCCGGTATCACAGGAAACCTAGCTCTTGACTCCCAACCAAAAGGCTGAAATATTTTGAGTCCTTTTAGCTGACTGATTTCTTTGGAAGAGCATTGTTCATTGTCAGTGAGATTGCTAGATAAAAGTATCACGCAAAAGTGAGTCAATTCAGTTCACACCAGAGCCAAGTAGAAAATACTTAGACAGTTAATTTTATTGAAAGCAGTTATGAAATGCCTGCAGCCAAAATCAATCCAGTTGTTTTTTTTATCATAGAATGTTGGAAGTGGAAAGAGTGTGAATGTTGGGAGGTGGGGTGAGGGTGTGGGGACGTAGGTGATCGTGTGGTGTAGGGAAGCTATACTGACTAAGGTTGATTTATGAGATAAATGAAGATACTTTTAAAGAGAAATGTCTGGAGTATCGACATTTATGCCTTTTTGGTTTTTGCTTTTGGCTTCAGTAGGCTTGTTAAATATAAAATATAATACAACCTGCAATGTTCACAAAGTAGGGGCTGAATATATAGCCCATACTGAAATTAGATGGGAAATGAGAATTAATATTACCACAGCATTGATTTTATTTGCTCAAGTCCCTTCCTTGAATGACTTCATCTGCCACGTAAATAGATGCGGAGACAGGGCAGTGAATATTTCTGATATTCAGGTAGGTGTCACCAGAACCAGCTTCGTAGAGGGTCTAAAATAATGTGAGACGCGGGTTACAGAGGATTTATTTCCTACAAATTGCCTCGCTGTTCAAACCCTGAATATCATATGGGTGCATGGTCTTTTAGTTAATGTAATGGTGTTTCCTGCCTCTTTTTTTTTTTTTACAACAAAATTTATTCAATTATTAAAAATAATATTTACACTACAATAAAACAAGCCAGAACCCACCACCATAATACAATACAAACATGTATCCGTATTAAACTACCATACAACTATGATACAATCCTTATTGAGGATACATTCAACACCCTGCGGAGCCCAGCGGTCCCGAAACTCCCTCAGGGTGCCCACAGACAGGGCGTATTCCCTTTCTAATCCCACCCGGGCATGGACATAACCCCGGAAAAGGTTTCCTGCCTCTTTGGGTGCTACAGCAGTGATCCTACTATTGTACCATCTAGACCTCTGGTCAGTTCTTGCTCACTGGTTGGGATGACAATGAGTTCTTGAACTGAGCCCTTAATCACCCCCAATTCCCCAATGGAGTCATGGCATAGTTGGAACAGGCTTTTGGAACTGAATTAAAAATATCTATGCACAAAAAGGGTACAGATACAGATGCAGATGCAAAGAAACTCAATCTTTTATCTATGGGTCATGAGTGATAATGCATAATGTTCTAAGGAAGGTAGTGTTCATGTAAAATTAATTGTGCCATTAATTCATTTTGAATGGGACATATTTACATATGAACAGATGAAGGTCGATATTATTACGCTTCCATTCAATTTATACATGTATATTCACTTCTGAGTGGCTGGCTAGTTGGGTACTGCACAGTTCAGGGTGTCCAGCACGGCTATCATAATATATATGGAGGGGTAAGGTCCTTGAGACTCTTGAAAGGCGCCCATAAATAAAATTTATTATTATTATTATTATATATATATAAATGATTTAGATTAGGAAGCTAAATGTACTAACCCACATTTGCAGATGAAATAAAGCTGAGTGAGAACTTGAGCTGTGGGGAAGATATGGACAGTGTCCAGTTTCATTTGGGTAGATTTGAATGAGTCAGCAAATTCATACCAGATGCAATATAACAAATATAAGATAATCCACAATGGTGGCAAAGGCAGGAAGGCAACTTGTTCTCGGACCAGCAGTAGATTAGGCAAGGGATGTATGTAGTAGCCTTGTTCATCAGTCAATTACAGCAAGGATGTGGGAGAAATAAGTGGTAAAGAAGACACTTGGCCCCCATAATGACAACAGTAGGCGCAGGAATGTCACATTGCAATCATATCTGATCTTGCTGACATCACACTTTGTATTGCGTGGAATTTTGGTCTTATATGAGGAAGGATTTTCTTACTCTGGAAGGAATGCAGCAGGGTTCGCCACACTGATTCCTGTGACGGCAACACTGATATATCAAGGGAGGTTGCAGTGATTGGGCTTATATTCACTCAGGCTTAGAGGGACAAGAGGAGACGCTGCTGAAACATTTAAATTCGGAGAGAACTGAAACCAAACAGACTAGTTACAGGAGCAGTGTTCGTGATAGTGGGATGGTGCAGGCTAAAGGTACGAATAATACTAAAAATATAATTTAAAACATGACCAATATCAAGCTGCAACATAAAGGAGGGCAGAAACAAACTGTGTTTATTTTTTGCAACTAATACTGGCTATTGAGAAATTGCACTAAATCATACTGGACCAAGGTTACATACATATTGTGGCGATTGTTAATATAGTCCATTATTGTTAGTTGAGGGGTAAAGCAGAAAGTATGCTGGGTTTCAGGATATCTTGCCTAGAACGTCCACAGGCAGAAGAAAAAAAAGCCATGATTTACCCGTCTCTTTTTGAAGACGTTGATGTTCCCACCTGCTCCGGATGGGATATTTCAATGCAGGCCGTGGACATGTTCCTATAATAGCGAAGAGCTAAAATTAAATGTCAATGGTAAAGCTGTTGAATTGATTCCCTCTGGATCCCAAACTCAGACATGCCCCCATAGCAATTTGAATAGGGAATATTGGGTCTCAAAATCCATTTATTCATTAAAGTCTTTATTTAGTTTCCTTCACTAAAATTACAACAGTTGCCCTCCAGTTAGTGAGATTGCTGGATTGTTGTTTGTTGTGAACAAATTTAAAAGAATTTGTGCGTTGTACTGTGTGTTCGGTTTGGTGGCAAAGTGGTGCAGCGGTCGAGTTGCTGCCTCTAACGCCAGAGACCGGGTTCGATCATGACTACGGGTGCTAACCGTATTGAGTTTGCATGTTCTCCCTGTGACTGCGTGGGTTTTCTCCGGGTGCTGCGGTTTCCTCCCACACTCCAATGATGTGCAGATTTGAAGGTTAATTGGCTTCTGTAAGATGGCCCTAGTGTGTAGGATAGAACAAGTGTACGGATTGCCACTGGTCAGCATGGACTCGGTGGGCCGAAGGGCTTTTTTTCATGATGTATCCCTAAACTAAACTAATGTAGCGGCACCATACGTGGTGAATAAAGGTGAGACGTCAGGCCGGTTCAAACCGTCGTTTATTCAGGTTCGACACATTAGGTTGGTGCGCTAACTATATTAACATTGTTGCTGCAGCTGAACGAGGTTGTTCTCCCAAGCTCAGCTACCGGTTGACTGCTAAGGTCTCGAGGTGAGATAATCTTAAGTAGCAGGACACTCCCCCCTAGCCCACGACGTCACGTGCCAGCCCTCGTACCTACTGACGAGGGTTTGACCATAAGTGGTCCGTGTATTAGCTGATGCCACAGGACCCCCCCCCAGAACCGGAGGAAGGAATAGAATGGTCGAGGGTGGCTCCTGCATGTGGGTCGGGGACACCCCGGGCGTGGGTTGGGACGGAGGGGCCCACGGGCGCAGTCGACGCTCTGCGTGGGTGATCCCGAGGTACCGAGGTGTGCGAGGAGACCGAAGCAGGAGCTGCCGGACGGAAGAGACACAGTCGCATCTCCTCGACCAGCTAAGGGGTTGTGTCCTGAGAAATACGGCCCCCAGCGATGGCTGGGAGACGGCAGCAACAATGAGGAAAAAATAACAAATAAAATAAACAAACTGATTGCTGAACCCGGCGTGGTGAACAATGTAAACAAAATGAACAGAAACAACACAAACTGCAGTGAGCAATCACGTGCAAATTGTTAAGTTCAAATTGTCCAGTGTCCATCGTGCACGAAAGGAAGCTGTGCTGGAAAACCAGAGGTTGCAGTGACAGCCTCCGACCTGAATGAGGCGCTGTTGCCGGTGGTCAGGCTGCAGGGACGGCAACCGGCTGGAACGTGGCGCTGTGGACGGCGGTCAGGCTGCAGTGACGGTATACGGCCAGAAGGTGGTGGTGTGGACGGCGGTTAGGGAAGTTCAAGCTTCTCTTCCGGCCGGCCGCGGCGGCCATTTTTGTAGTCGGGCGGCCGCTTGTTTCAGGGGACCGCGGCGGCCATTTTGCCGGCCGGCTGAAGCGGCGTTCACCAGCGATTGAAGACCCCGCTGCTGGGCCAGACAGGCAGCCAGCGCCCAGGGATCTTCGGAGTCCGCCCCGGTGAGGAGAAGAAGGGCGTCTTCAGCAGTCGCCCCGGATAAACCCGCCCTACCGGGTGGCTAGGCCCTGGGCAGCGGCCTGTGGGGCCAGGTGCGGTGCAGGGCGTGCGGCCGCGGGTTGGCACGGTGTGGTGCCAGGTCTGAAGCCATGTCCGTGGTGAGGCCCGGTGTAGGTGAGGTGAGGCCGGATCCTGTGCAGGGCCTGGAGCCGTGTCCGCGGTGAGAGGCCGGGCCCTAGTCCGTTGTTGGGAGCGGGGTACGCTCTCTGCTCCAGGGGCCGTCGGGCGTGCGTCGGTGATGCTGTGGGCAGGAGGCTGCTACGCTCGCAGCTCCTGCAGCAGCTGGTGGGGCAGCAGCAGCTGGTGCAACCTCTCCGCTCCGGTGTTCGGCTCCGGGCAGGTCATGCGGGAGAGCTCGGCAGCCGTCACACAAGGCCTGGAGCGGTGTGGGGGTTTGAAAGTGGGGCTGCTCCGATGCCGGGAGCGGGAGAGCGGCGGCGGCCACGGCTTCTCAGCTCCGGTGAGCAGCAGCTGGTGGGGAAGAGGTGGCATCCCAGATGTAGCGGCATACCTTACTGCAGGGCTGGGTTGGCGGCAGCGTCGTTCTGCAGGGCTGGGCAGCCGGCTGCAGACATCAGGTCTCCCGAGGCTGCGTGCTTCAGGAGAAATCCAAATTTCAATTTGGACAGTCGGGGGTCACCAATGTAGCGGCACCATACGTGGTGAATAATGGTGAGACGTCAGGCCGGTTCACACAGTCGTTTATTCAGATTCGTCTCGTTAGGTTGGTGCGCTAACTATATTAACATTGTTGCTGTAGCTGAGCGAGGTTGTTCTCTCGGGCTCAGCTACCGGTTGACTGCTAAGGTCTCGAGGTGAGATAACCTTAAGTTGCAGGACACTCCCCCTAGCCCATGACGTCACGTGCCAGCCCTCATACCTACTGACGAGGGACCGACCATAAGTGGTCCGTGTATGAGCTGACGCCACACTAAACTAATCTAGGTTCTAAGTCGCAGATTCACCGGAAATGATTCAATATCTTAAACTATGTTTGCTCAATAAATTTTCCCTCTGTTGCTAAGCTTTGATGCAAATATCCCACATTTAGCACCCTTGTTCTTCATATAAGTCATGCTCAAGTCCCAAATATATGTTACGTTTTTCTGTATGAATTTTATTTTAAAACAATCCCATTTCTTTATAGTGTTATGGGTGACCTGTGAAAAAAAGTACCAGTGGTAAACATTTAACTTTACTACAATATAAACACTATACAATGTTAATGATTGTCCAGTGTTATGGTTGGATATTTGATTATTTTTGAATATTATACGGGTACGAAAGTCAACTTGGATGAAGGTAACAAAAGAAGCGATATAAAATAATTATAGTAAAACCCTCATTCATACCCTTGTGTGTTCAGGCTTACTCAATCCAATATCTTCCTAGCTATTCTTTCTGATTCAAATCTCCAATACCATGATCATTTAAGACTAAATGTAAGTATCCTGACTTTGATGAAGACTTATTCATCCATCCTCATCCTATTTCCAACTTATTCTCAGTCAAGCATAAATTGAATGTGAAAATGCTACAATCCCTTCATGTTCTCACATTTCCATATCTTGGAATCTTTCCCAACCAACATGTCTCTGAATTATCCAGTCTAATACTGCCATCTTGATAATACCCAAACATATTCACATTACTATGGATGCTATACCTTCAGATGACAAAGGCCTACATTCTGGAATTCTTCTTTCTCTCATTCTATTGTGGTCCATAACTCTTAGCTCAGAACTTGCTCAAAGAATTTTCTACCTGAAAATGTAATTGTGGCTCAGCTTCATCCTTAGCTTGATAATGGTTTGTGAAGCTCATTTTGCTGATAATTGTCGTTATGTGAGGCAGCAATAGGTATCTCAGACACAGCTAATTCCTTCCATACCCATACAAGATTGCCTAATATTAATATGTCGATAACATTTCTAAAGCTCATTTCTTGTGAAGTTCTTTAGATAAAAAGCATGTTGTACTAATGCAATTCACAGAAGCATCTACCCATGATAGCAAAGCCCCAATACAGGACTTTGTTAGTAGTAAGTACTGTTGTTCATTTTTCATCACATATACCTAGATACATGAAATGCTTTGTTCTGCATACAATTCAGTAAAATCATACTAAACATAAGCACAATCATACATAAGTAAAAAAGAGAAGAATCATTGGGCGGATGTCTTCTGAGGCAGCCACATTTCTGGCACCATTTTGTGGCTTTTACATATCAAGTTCTAAAAATGCCCAGTCTTGTCCTGGGGACAGCACTTGTTTGGTGATGTCGAGGTCAACCTGGCCTGGGGATTTTTCTCTATCATCATTACATCCGATCCCAGCCAGGTGCTCACCTATCACAGGAGGAGCTGCACGCCATGGTCAACAAACACCAGAATGCATGCCTTGACTCATTTCCTGTCACAGCTGATGACTTCAACAAGGCCATTTAGAAGTAGTCACTTCCAAAGTATATCCAGCACCACCAGAGGATCAGACCCCTCAACTACTTCCATTCCACCATCAAAGATGCCTTTCATTCCATCCACCACCCTCATTTTGGGAAATCCAACCACCTGGCTATACCGCTTTATTTCTGGATAAAGGTAGCGATTGAAGTGCGTAGACCCAGCTATGAGGAGGACTCCACGGAGCTTGGCAGAGGAGACAAAACAACAACTCCAGGATTGCTTGGAGACGGTAGACTGGGCAATGTTCAAGGACTGGACAATGCACCTGAACGAATACGCCACAGTTGTTGCCGGCTTCATAAGGACATAGGTGGAGAAGCGTGTTCCCATGAAAACCATCCAAGCGTTTCCTCACCAGAAACCTTGGATGAACCAGGAGGTCTGCAATCTTCTGAGGAGCAGATCTCGGACATTCAAGCTGGCAACATAAATTCATACAAGAAGTCCAGTTACAACCTCGACAAGCCCATCAAAAAGGCTAAAAGGGACCTTTGCCCTAAATTGAAGGATGAGGTGGATGTTCGGCAACTGTGGCAAGGATTGCATGCCATTACTTCCTACAAAGCAGCATCATGTGGCAGCTGAAGCAACAGTGAGGCAATAGTCTCGGATGAGCTCAATCTCTGCATGCTTCGAAAGGGAGAACCCCCCCCTAACCCCTAAAGGTATTGTAATCTCTGTCATCGAGGCCAACGTAAAAAAATACTTCATGAGGCTGACCCCTCAGAAAGTGTCTGGACCTGAAGGTGTACCTGGTCATGTCCTCAAAATCTGCGCATGCCAACAAGCAAGAGAGCCTAATCAGCTAGCATTGATATTATTGACGTTACTTTTGCCGAGTCCCCCAACGTCACCATCCTCGGGGGATAGACCTTGGCTGACAATTCAACTGGATCATAAATATTTTGACGGCACAAACGGGTCAAAAGCTGGATATCCCGCAGCAAATCCTCTCACCTAAAGCTTTCCCACCTTCAGTAAAGCATTCTCCAAGAATATTCCTTTCGTCTCATTTACGCGGATGTGTGCAGCTCTAACAACACTCAAGAAGTTCAATACCTTCCAGGACAAAGCAACCTCCTTGATTGAGCACAACCATCCATGGACCCATTCTTGATTGGTACCCTTTATCCCAACCCCAAACATTCATCTCCTCCACAACCAGCACATCGTGCTGCCTTGTGCATCCTATACCAAGGTGTTATGATCCGAGACTACCTCCCTCTCTCACGATCTCTGCTACCAAGGATTTCAAGTGCATGAGAACAACACAACCTGCAGATTTCCTTTCAATTGATGCACCACTCTGTCTTGGAAATGCATCTGTAGTTCTTCATTGCGTGGTATAAATTCTGAAACTTCCTCGCAACAGCTCCGCTGTGTAGCAGTTCAAGAATGTGGCTCACCACTCTTTCTCAAGGGAAATTAGAGATGGACAATAAATGCTGGGTTTGCGAGCAAAACCTACCTTGTGAAAAATCAATATATATATATATATATCAATTTTAATATTCGTTGCCACTGTTCCAGCCACACTGGCTTGGAGATAGATATTAGAGGTATTATTATTGGCTTCTACCTGTTATTCCAAGTTTTCAATTGCTTTTAAATCTAGTGTTGAGAAGTAGACGGGAAGTTGTTTGTAGTGAATGTGGCTGTTATTGTCACTGTAAGTACACATATCTTCTTGGTTTAATTTTACTGGGTACTTCCAGTCATTTGGCAACCATTCATCGGGATTAAAAAAAAAGACTCAGACAGTCCGTTCTGGCACACTCATCCAACCCGTAGTGGAAAAGGTACTACATGTGTACACCACATTGGCATGACCTGATTCCAGCTCTAAAGAAACATAATGGAGGCATGTGTGCCCTGTCTCGCCGCACTGACACTTGGCTGAATAATTGCTAGACCAGACTCCTAATTCTTCAGGCTGCCAGTTGTCCCTGACTTGAAGAAGAGCCAGGCGTACTTGTCGCACGTCAAGCCTATTGCTATCTTCTTCACAGCCCATTTAATTGTTTGTATTCAGCATATTCCCCTTTTTGTCAGGATCCTTTTTCATAGTCCCAGCTGTCTTCCCTCTGGAATGTACTACAGTATTAAAACATTCTTTTCTCAAACCCCCTCAGCTGTCCTTTTGTGGAGCATCCCAGTTTCTAAAGCTGGGGTTGCCACCCATACAGTTTTAGATTAGACGGTCCTGTTTTTGAGAGAGCTGCCCGGAAAGTTTGAAGATATAAACCAGACATCAAACGTCTGATTTTGAAAATATCCTTCAATTCTTTCCGTACTTTCTGCATCTGATACTGTGCAGTCATTAATTGTTAAGTTTATTAAGGCTTTTTTCATCAGCAACACATTGAGTCTCGGCATTCAAGCCGTGATCCCACGCTCTCCTCAGCCCCATTTCCACCCCCTGTCTAGATTTGGATTTGGTAAGAGATGACCTAATCTATTTCATTTGTCTAAAAATGCACAATGAAAGTCTGCTTCTTTGGGCCATTAGTTTTTTTTATTAAGAAAGAAGCCAATATCATTCCTATATTAAACAAACAGTGTTGGAATCAGCATCTGCAGTCAGCGGGTGCAGCAGCATCAATTCCTACACAGAGTTCTTTCCTACACAGAGTAAGTTAGCTGATCTGTGTAGGAAGGTGCTGAACTTCCTGTTATCAACCATTATTGACACTGCATATCTGGATCCGGGGCCACAGATTTCTTTACTGTTTAAGCTTGACGCTGTAATCTCATATATCATACCAGGCTCGCAGCTGTTGAGTATCATTGAGTTACAGTTCAGCAACTGCCCTGCTGAGTCTAATTGACAACCAGGAGTGCCTCATTTGTGGGGATATGGTTCAGGAAAACAGAAGTTTGGGTGCAGGGAACGCAACTTCTTTACAGTTGCAGTGACCAAGATTCACTTCTAGTCTCCAATTATGTCCGCTCATCCTGTGACCATGTGGGTTTCTCCTGTGACCACATGATTGTTATATTACCGTGCTTCTGATGAAGAAGAAAGTTCTAGATTGCAGTATCGTATAAACAGACTGATTAAGTAGCACTAAAATGGCAACAGAATTTAATCCAGAAAAATGTGAGATAATAATTTGGAGAAACACACCAGCCAAGGGAATACATGCTAAAAAGTAGAATATTAAGAAGGGCAGAGGAACAGGTGAATCTTGGAATGCTCATCCACCATTCTCTGAAAGTAGCTGGAAAGGATGATGGATTGGCTAAGTAGACTTACTTCCCTCAATTGGTCAAGGCATTATTACAAGTGTAGGGTGATTCTGATGGAACTGTATGAAACAATCAATTAGGCCACAAACAGAGTTAGCATGTGAGAGGAGTAGTTAGAGTGCAAAGGAGATTTTGGTGCATGGTGCCAGAGTTGGAGGGCAGTAGATATGAGGATACCTTAAATCAATTGGGGTTGTTTATTTGGGACAAGAGATTCAAAGGGGAGATTTGGGGGCATTGGGGCAGCATGGTGGCTCAGCGGTAGAGCTGCTGCCTTACAGCGTCATAGACCTGGGTTTGATCCTGACGACAGGTGCTGTCTGTACAGAGTGTGTACGTTCTCCCTGTGATTGCATCGATTTTCTCTGGGTGTTCCGGTTTCCTCCCACACTCCAAAGATGTGCGAGTTTGTAGGTTAATTGGCTTTGGTAAAATTGTACATTTGTAGCTGAGGCCAGTTCATTGGCTATATTTAAGAGGGAGTTAGATGTGGCCCTTGTGGCTAAAGGGAGAGAAATGTATATGGAGAGAAAGCAGGTACAGGATACTGAGTTGGATGATCAGCCATGATCATATTGAATGGCGGTGCAGGCTCGAAGGGCTGAATGGCCTACTCCTGCACCTATTTTCTATGTTTCTATGTTCTGAGTGTAGGATAGTGCTAGTGGGGTGTTCTTTGGTCGGCACGGATTCGGTCGACTAAAGGGCCTGTTTCCGTGCTGTCTCTCTAAAAGTAACTTAAAAGTTGTTTGAGTATCTGTGTGTGTACATAATATATGCTTGTGTGTGCATGTGAATGTATCGAGGATTGTGGAACCAGAAATCATCACCAGATTTAAAGAACTTGCAAAGTCCACACCTACAGGGATGTAGACCAAAAGGTGAGAAGTTGGAAAAGTCTAAAATCTGTTATTGGCTGGTATGAATTTTCTTGATTAGTACAGGTGTCAGTGGTTATGGGGAGTAGGCAGGAGAATGAAGTTAGGAGGGAGAGATAGATCAGCCATGATTGAATGGTGGAGTAAACTTGATGGGCTGAATGGCCTAATTCTACCACTATTCCTTATGACCTAATAATAGCCCAAACTGCTTCTTCCTGTGTCATGAAGTTCTATGAACTTAGCATATGTTATGTTCATAAGTTGTAGGAGCAGAATTAGGCCATGTCTACTCCACCATTCAATCATGGCTGATCTATTTTCCCCTCTCAATCCCATTCTCCTGCCTTCTCCCCATAAACCCCAACACATTTACTAATCAAGAATCAGTCAATCTCTGCCTTAAAAATATCAATTTTATACACAAGCTTTTAATTTCCCAACCTAAGATTTTTCAGGTTTCTGCTAGGGATCTCGGCTCCCTGCCCTGTGATACAGGTATATCATCGGTAGAGATAACTTGCCAGACATAGACAGATGAACTAACAAATGGAGATATGGTTTGCTTTGCTCGAACTGAGACAAACAAGAAAAATAAATGTTTTGAAAGGTCAGAACCAAATTTCAAACAAAAATCCAGGTTTGCTGTGGATGACTGTGGGTCAAGAGTGACACAATTATAAAATGAATTCTTGGCTGGTAGAGCCACTGCCTCACAGTGCCAGAGACACAGGTTCGATCCTGACCTCGGGTGGTGTCCGTGTGGAGTTTGCATGTTCTCCCTGTGACTGCGTGGGTTTCCTCTGAGTGGTCCGGTTTCCTCCCACATCCCATAGATGTGCGGGTTTGTTGGTTAATTGGCCTCTGTAAATTGCCCCTAATACGTATGGTACGTAGGATAACATAGATCTTGTGTGAATGAATGATCAATAGTTGACATGGATTCTGTGGGCTGAAGGGCCTGTTTCCATATAACCATATAACCATATAACAATTACAGCACGGAAACAGGCCATCTCGGCCCTACAAGTCCGTGCCGAACAACTTTTTTTCCCTTAGTCCCACCTGCCTGCACTCATGCTATAACCCTCCATTCCCTTCTCATCCATATGGCTATCCAATTTATTTTTAAATGATACCAATGAACCTGCCTCCACCACTTCCACTGGAAGCTCATTCCACACCGCTACCACTCTCTGAGTAAAGAAGTTCCCCCTCATATTACCCCTAAACTTCTGTCCCTTAATTCTGAAGTCATGTCCTCTTGTTTGAATCTTCCCTATTCTCAAAGGGAAAAGCTTGTCCACATCAACTCTGTCTATCCCTCTCATCATTTTAAAGACCTCTATCAAATCCCCCCTTAACCTTCTGCGCTCCAGAGAATAAAGACCTAACTTATTCAACCTATCTCTGTAACTTAGTTGTTGAAACCCAGGCAACATTCTAGTAAATCTCCTCTTTACTCTCTCTATTTTGTTGGCTATTTCCATGTATCTCTAAACTAAACTAATCACCAACTAAGAGCTCACTGAATCCATCATTGTGATTCTGTACCAGCAGGTACTATCACAATGTTTAAAAACATTTGCACAGGTACATGGATTGGATAGATTTAGACTTTAGAGGGATATGGGCCAAAAGCAGGCAGGTGGGACTAGTGTAGATGGGGCATCTTGGTAGGCGAGGACAAGCTGGGTCGAGTGCCCAGTTTCCACGTTGTCTGACCCTGTGACTCTATGACTTATAAGGCCCCTCATTTGAGAAAATCTGGCCGTTATTATTTTGTCTGAAAATACTTTAAAAAGTTTTTTTGAATCAATTTTCCAATACTTTACAGTGTGGTGTAGAGCCATATAGATGAGGAGGAATTGCCCTGACTTCAACTGTAGTCTGTATTGTGTGTCTGAGCAAATTTTTGGGTGTGTCTTTGGAACTTTGCTTAGTGTCTTAGACACTAAGATCGGCTCCGTTGTTTAAATGCATGAGGAAATGGATTGCTGGAATCCAATGTGTGATACCTTCAGGAAAAGAGGGAGTCGTTTGGGAAAAAAACTGGAGAGCTTCTTGAAAACAACTCAGCATGAAACCTATTAAAAATAATTTGTGCTTTTGCACAGTAGGTCTAAGATGCAGATTTTTCCTTGCAAGTGCCAGGGTAGAGCTTCTGCTTCAGTTGCAATCAGACCTCTGCACATTTTAAATTTAGATCACCAGTTTGTGGCAAAGGTGATATTTGATATATGGTGTGATGCTATTTCTATTTAAGAAGCAAAGTACAATATATTGAGAGAATTTACTATTTATGTGCTCCATTCTGTATCATCATATACATTCATCTACTATTTCAATGAAAGTAATAATTACAACATATAATTCTTTAACATGATGTTGCCACCGCTTTTGTTGTTGTACAACCCTAATTCACACACACACACACACACACACACACACACACACACACACACACACACACACACACACACACACACACACACACACACACACACACACACACACACACACACACACACACACACACACACACACACACACTTCCCATGTGTCCACTAGATACAGTAAGGGAACTGCAACACTATGAGCCAAAACTATTCAACAGCTGCTAGTTTCTTTGCCTGGTAGTTTTATATATTCAAGCCCTAATCCTGTGCATGATTAACTGATAGCTGAATGTAATTCCAAACGCTGAGAGTCAAAATATGAACAACAGTCTCACCAGATTCACGAAATGTTCTCACTTAATAAGGACGGAATGATTTGAAATTCTTCCTGAGTAAGTGTGTCATGAAGAGTCAAGGTTAAACATTTTTGATGACTTACATATTTCCAATGCAAAGACACTTTTATTAGAATAGATTAGATTGGAAGGTCAAGCAGAAGAATTTCTGAACCGTATACTCTCCTCATGCATTTCAATCCATGCTCGCATTAGATGAAGGCTTTTCTTGTCGGAAAAACAGGTTCATTTTTGATGTGAGTTTCAGTGCAACAGTTTCTGGTTTGTTTTTTGAACTGCGTTCTTGTGAGTCCATGTCTTTATGCCTTGTAAGAATGAAATACCAGGAACACCATTCATATCGGGGAGGGGGAGAAAACTGGCTCAGCTCTACACTCAGAAAACAAACTTTTTGTATTCACAGGCAGCCACAAGTATTCATACGTGGCTATGGTGTTTACGTGAATTTTCCAAAAAGTTTTAGCCATTGTAGAACTAAATTACGTAACTTTCAATAATAATATGTTGATGCGTCAGGACAGGGGAGAGTACAAAACTTTAATATCCAATTCTTAATATTGCAGAATTGGAAAACTATTTGAAGTGTGGAAAAATTCTTAGCTCACTACATTGATCAAACAAATGGAAGCATTCCTTCATTTTGGCATGAGGAATATTCAGATCTCAGAACGCATTGGGTGTTCTGCAAGTAAGAATGTTGCAGAGATAAGCCTGAATAAATGTACTTATTGTTACCGGAATGACTGAGAATGAACTTCGATATGCAGTTCCCAGTGTGCGGTTTAGTGAAGGAAAAATAGCCAACCACAATAAAAGGGAGAACACAGGGAGAACAAACTGTCAAAGCACTAAGCCCTTGCCCTGTACCATCCCTATTTGAGAAGGCAGGTAATGAACCCACTCCCCCCTCCCCTCCATGCTAGCCCATAGACCTGACCTTCAGAAACAACAGGAATTTATTTTTGTTCTGGATATAATATATCAGGAAATCTATGTATATCTTAGGAACCAGCAATGGAAACATTATTTACCCCAAATAGATAAATATTTTTAGGACAGCCGGTCAAACATTATAGCCACGTGTGAATATCTTTGTGTGCCAAAGCTTGGAATAATAATTTGTTCCATATATTGCTTTCATGAGGTGAAACAAAATTGCTTTTTTTCTTAAATGGCAAAGTTAGTGAAAATAATTACTCAAATATTTCACAAAGAGAGACATAGACTGAGAGGATTTAGTGGAGATGACCAAAGATAATGCAATGTTGATGAACTGGATAGTGAGGAGGAATCCCTGAAATTTTTAACAATTTTGTTCATCCATGTTTTTTGTCCAACCAATCTTAATTCAGTCTAGTTTTAGTTTTATCTCACAAAAAAATGGCACAAATCGTTGCCTGATCAACTGATTCATTCCTCCAGTACTTTGTGACATTTTGTTTTTGTAAACCAGCATCTGCAGTTCCTTGTGTCTAGTCCTTTTGGTGAAAGTATTCCTACAGTGTTGTTGGTGAGCTGTTCTATGGCTCCGACCGTTTGTCTTGAAAATCACATGAAAATCTGCAAACGTTGGATGCTAAACCATTCAAGGCTGATCAATTCCCATTTATCCATGGGGACATTGATTTGTGAAAATATTATATTACACATATCTCATAACACAATGCAAGCATATAACTTTCTAATTGCTCAGTAGTTTAGTTCACTGCTTTCAATGACACTGAATCAAACTGACCGAGTTATTCACGAGTTAAGATCTTCTGATATTTTGTGTTAGAGGAGATATTAACCAAATACAGACAGATAGGCCACCTTCAGGCAACTTTGATCAAGAAAGGGAAAAATGCTTTTCATTATTTTTCAGGGATCCCAGCTGGGAGAATATGTATGAGAACAAAACTCAGATGTGAGATGGTCAAAAATTGAATAGTCGGCAATATCATCAATAAATTGCCCAAACATGGGTGGCACGGTGGCACAGCATTAGAGCTACTGCCTTACTGTGCCAAAGACCCTGGTTTGAACCTAACTACGGGTGCTGTCTGTATGGAGTTTGTACGTTCTCCTCGTGACCTGCGTGGGTTTTCTCCGAGATCTACTACATTCCAAAGACGCACAGATTTGTAGGATAATTGGCTTGGTGTAAATGTAAAATTGTCCCTAGCGTGTGTAGGGTTGTGTTAATGTGCGGGGATGGCTGGTCGGTACAGACCCGGTTGGCCGAAAGGCCTGTTTGCGCGCTGTATCTCTAAACTAAACTAAACTAAATTAAACTAAATGAAGAATGTGTGTTAAAAATGGATAATCCATCCTAAGAGACAATAGGAGAAAACCAGAAGAACAACCTTTATCTGCTGGTTGTATTGAAAATAACCAACATTACGTTCAAGGCAACTGGTAACCCCAAGTTCAGAGCTCTTTTGCAATGTTTACAGGCAGTTTATGATGTAAAGACAGTTCAGTTCAGTTCAAATATATTTGTCACATGCACAGACTAAGGTACAGTGAAATGAATTGGCCATGCAGCGAAGCAATTGAAAAAAGAACACACAAAACATAATAGAATTTAACGTAAACATCCACCACAGCATTCTTCACTGTGGTGGAAGGCAACAAAGTTCAGTCAGTCCTCCTCCTTTGTTCATCTGACGGGGCCATGAACCCTGCGTAGTCGCCGCTACGAACGACCGGATGTACAGGCCCTCTCGTCGGGATGATCGAAACTCCGACGTCGGGACGGCCGAACACACTCTGCGGCTTGGGGTGCCCGAATGGGCCACTTTCTTACCGAAGACCGCGGCTCCATGATGTTATAATAGACACCTACCGTTATAATAGACACCTACCTACAAATTCCTGGATTGTATGTTTTATTATTTTGGTTGTAAATCCTGGGAAACAAAATTCCACAAAGGGTGAGCTGCATGGGGGAAAACACAAAATAAGTCGAGGGGGTAAGTATCATAAAGGTTTGGTTCGAAAAGCATGTGGATGAACGAGGGATGAAGAATTGAGTTATGGAAGGCACTTGACTATCAGGTGCCTTAGAAACACAAAAGTTAGGCAGGGAGAAAGTACGATGAGTTGATTTCAGCTCCACATGGCACAGAAAATGGAAAGTGTGTAGGATGCTGAATGTACAGCTTAGGAAGAACAGGAGTACCTAATAATTCACCCGTACGTGTCTATTATATTATAACAAATGATGTACTCCAGCACAGATAGTGTTCTGTTTAGATTATGTGTGTGGTCTTGGGCTCTGCGTGTATGGCTGCAGGATGACTTTGAACCATTCTCGTAAGCATTGAGAGAGTGGCTCCACCTTTCTGTGCCCCCCCCCCCTCTCTCAAAAGCCAGTCAGCATCACAGCTAAAATCGTTCCATACTCAAAATTCCACCACTGCAAGTGAACCTAAATGAATTGTTTTTTTATTCTGAGGCAAGTTCATGCAGAAACATTTGAAAAGTGCACGTTCATCCAAGCCAATTGTTAACAGTTTTGGACTTGGTCTGATATTTCTCTTCTTACCGCAAGAGACACATAGCCTTGCCAGGACAATGTTGGTTTAACTACAAGAGGAGTCACTCTTTGGCGATGGTCTGGAGCATTGATGAACTGGGCAATTTTGTAATAAAAAAGGACACAAAGTGCTAGACTAACTCAGCGGGTCAGGTAAAATCTCTGGAGTCTATGGATCAGTGACATTTTGGGGCTGGACCCTTCTTCAGGCAATTTTGCAAGCTGGTGGAGGAAGATGGTAGTTTAAGCATCTTATAATTAGATCAGCTTCCCACTGTAGCCTCTGAGATATGAAATAGAGTGAAGAGAAAGGTACCAGAGTACAGAATATGGTTCTCAGCATTCTACTGCAAGGAGGTTGGGTAGAGATTCGGGACCATACCATAGCTCATGGAAGGACCACTCAGAAGTCTGATTATAGAGGGGAAGAAGCAGTTCCTGAGCCTGGAGGTATATGCTTTCAAGCTACTTATCTTCTGCCTGATGGGGTTCAAGAGAAGATGGAAAAACACAATCAAGCCTTCGATTTTGTTGGCTGCTTTCCCAAGACGGCGTGAAATGTAGATGGACTCATAGTTGGGTAGCCTGGTCTGTGTGATGGACTGGGCTACATCCACAATTCTCTGCAATTTCCTGCTCAACATGTGTGTTATTGATTTTGGTGATTGCAAAGAATCATTGAGATTCAAATACATTTACGATGCAGAAGGAGGCCATTTTGCCTGGTGTTTCTAAGCAGGTTAAGAGAGAGCTTCCCAGAATTATTCTCTTACTTTCCACCATCGGTTCTCAGGTCTCACTGGTCACACCATTTCAGATATACATCCAAATACTTTTGATCCTCCTTATCTTCCAATTATTGAGCTGGCCTTTTTTTGGAGAAGTTCATGAGAATTTATTGACTTTAATGGAAAGCACGGCAAAAGCAGTGTGTTAATACCAGCCATCAAGCCTTTCTAATATTGTAATAGCACTTTCCTGTTCTCATATTCTATCATTGCCAAAAGTAATAGTTATAGAAGCCAATAATAACATTTTTGCAGTTAGTAAATGTAAAAACATGTGACCTTTCAATGCAAAAATGAATACTAAAGGGGCAAGTATTAAACACAGTGGTAATGAATTAAGATAATAATTTGTAGTGTCTTCCATCTTCTCTAAATACCTGAATTTCTATCTTGCACTGTGGTTCAATGCAGTATTTTTCTCTTGTATTTGTTTAAAGCCAGATTTTAAAATTACTTATTTTGTCCCCTTATCGCCCATGAATGAAATCCACTACATCTTCCATCATCTGGGCATGTCCACATGTTTTAAAAATTGTTTTCTTAAATCATTTTGCATTCTCTTTGCTCCCAGTTTCAGTCTTCCATCATTCCTTCCTGCAAACTGAGGCAGTGCTCCACCTGATCGCAATGTGAAAGATAAAGGTTAGGGTAGCACAGTTGATCAGCAGTGAAGCTGTTGCATGTTCATTTGCATGTTCTCCCTGTGACCGCGTGGGTTTCCTCTGGGTACTCCGGTTTCCTCCCACACTCCAACGATGTGCAGGTTTGTTGGTTAATTCGCTTCTGTAAATTGTCCCTAGTGTGTTAGGATAGAACTAGTGTATGGGTGATCATTGGTCGGCATGGCCTGTTTCCATGCTGTATCTCTAAAATAAAAACTAAAGTGGGTGTGTGTAAAACTAAGAAGCTTGTCCAGTGGTTATTCTCCCCGCATGATGTAAACATTCACATGTGGTGTATCCTCAAGTTTGGATGATGATCCAAATTGTGTTTCAATTTTCCCATTTGGAGCGAGTGAGGGCAGTCACATTGGTCTGGACTAATCCACAATGTCATCTGTGAGGCAAAGTCTCTGGGCAAATGTCAGAAGCCTAAGGAATATTATTTCATCCTCATTGCATTTTCTATACTTGAGTCAAACTTATATCATTTGATTCTTGTCTTTAGTTTAGTTTAGAGATCCAAAAAAAACGAAACTAAACACAAGAATCAAATGATATAAGCTTGACACAAGTATAGAAAAAAAGCAATGGGGATGAAATAATATTCCTTAGGTTTCTAGAGCATAATGGGCCTGTCCCACTTAGGCGATTTTTTAGGCGACTGCCGGCGACTGTCAAGTTGCCGGTAGTCGCCTGAAAAACCGGCAACTGGAACGGCGACTGTCAGAGTGGAACACACACACAAACACATTGTTTCCTTCACCAGCCCATTATGCAGGCGGGGGACAGGGCAAGCGGGGGGAGCGCTGACTGAGTGAAATTCACACGGTGCAAAGCCAAAGTGATACAGACACACACCGCGATGAACGGGAAGGTTGGCACTGTAATTAAGTTGGCTAAAAGCACAGTGTACGGTAAGTCCTTTAAAAGAGGGGGGGAGGAGAAGGGAAGGAGAAGGAGTGGAGACAACTATTAAGAAGCCAGAGATACATGGCTGTGAAGCTCGGCGGACATTTAACATTACCGGTCGGTTATCCTTGGTTCTGAAAACTACTTCTTACGTTTTTATTTCCCAATGAGCCAATGAAATTCACCAGTCAGCACCAGCTACAACCTATGAGAACCTACGAGAACTTTCAACCTCCTGGCAACCCACTACGACCTCTTGCCGACTCACCTTCGGCACGAGAATTCTCGCGATTCTCCATGGCAGCTTCATTCTAGTCGCTGCTAATTTTTCAACTATAATGAGGCCGCGACCAATTTCCAGAATGCGGGAACTTCTCACGACCATGAAGGCGACTCGCCGGCACCCACCCGCGAACATGTGGCGACCATGTGGCTAATGTCACCTAAGTGGGACAGGCCCATAAGGAATATTATTTCATCCTCATCACTTTTTTTCTATACTTGAGTCAAGGTTATATCTTTTGAATCTTTTCGTTCGTTTAGTTTTTTTTTAGCGTTTATTCTGAGGGGCAAATAGTTTCTCTAATTTCTTGCTCTCAAATTCGCATTCGAGGCTTTCGCATAACGGGCCGGATCGTACTCGATCTAGCTCAGTATTGGCCACCTTTGATGTTCACACATATAAAACTGATCTGGATATTGAGGATCAAGCTCTTCCTTCACATTTGAAAGTCCCCCCACAAAACACTGGAGGCAGCCAAGCAGCAACTGATCTCCGGGGGGGGGGGGGGCAGATTTTACGCTATCCCACCCGAAAACCCTAATTGGCTTTTGACAGCTTGCAACTGTTAAAGGTCTTTGAATTTTTGATAATTAGAGATAATTAAAAATAGGTTCAAAGAGGCAACGAGTTAAAAAAAAAAAAAATGCACCTTAAATAAGGAGAGGAATAGATCAGGTAGATGCCATAGTAGGGGAGTAGGGGAATCGAGGACCAGAGGACATAGGTTTAAGGCGATGAGGGAAAGATTTCACAGGAACCTGAGGGGCAACTTTTTTGCACAATGGATGAATACAACAAATTGGTAGGTAGGTAGTTGACGGAGGTACAATTGCAATTTTTAAGAAGCATTTAGACAGGTACATTGCTAGGACAGGTTTAGAGGGTTATGGGCCAAATGCAGGCAGGTGGGACTCGTTGTAGATGGGGCATTGTGGGCGGTGTGGGCAAGTTGGGCCAAGGGGTCTGTTGCCAAGCTGTCTAATTCTATGAATCTTAAAGTCCTAGAAATTAATTTAAAACACTAAGCTAAGTATAAATTTTTGAGTCGTCCTTAAATACAGGAGAGGTGCCGGAAGACTGGAGGGTGGAAGATGTTGTACCTCTTTTCAAGAAGGGTTGCAGGGAAAATGTTGGGAACTGTAGGCCGGTGAGCTTAACATCTGTAGTTGGTAAGTTACTGGGGAGTATTCTGAGGGACAGGATATATAGGCATTTGGATGGGCAAGGGCTTATTAGGGACAGTCTGCATGGTGTGGTACGTGGGAGGTCATGTCTCACAAATCTGATTGATTCTTTTGAAGACATGACCAAAAAGGTTGATGAAAGCTGAGCTGTAGATGTTGTGTACATGGACTTCAGTAAGGCGTTCGACAAAGTTCCGCATGGTTGGCTGCTCTGGAAGGCAAGATCGCATGGGATCCAAGGAGAGATAGCTGAATGGATAGCAAATGGAAGGAAGCAGAGGGTCATGGTGGAAGGTTGCTTTTCGGACTGGGTGTCTGTGACTAGTGGTGTGCCTCAGGGTTCGGTGCTGGACCCGTTACTGTTTGTCATCTACATTAATGATTTGGATGAGAAGATACAGGGCAAGATTAGCAAGTCTGCTGATGATACAAAAGTTAGTGGTTTTGCAGATAGTGAAGATGGTTGTGAACGATTGTAACAGGATCTGGATCGATTGGCCAGGTAGGCGAAGGAATTTAATTTGGAATTTAATACAGAGAAGTGTGAGGTGTTGCATTTGGGGGACTTCGAACAAGGACAGAAACTACATAGTAAATGGTAGGCCTCTGGGTCGTGTTGTAGAGCAGAGGGATCTAGAAGTGCATGGTTCCTTGAAAGTCGAGTTGCAGGCAGATAAGGTGGTCAAATAGGCTTTTGGCACTTTGGCCTTCATCAGTCAGAGTATTGAGTATAGAAGTTGGGAGGTCATGTTGCAGTTGTATAACACTGGTGAGTGCATTTAGAATGTTGTGTTCAGTTTGGGCATGTTATAGGATATTGTCACGCTTGAAAGGGTTCAGAAAAGATTTATGAGGATGTTGCCAGGACTAGAGGGTATGAGCTATAGCGAGCGTTTGTGTAGGCTGGGTCTCTATTCCAGAGCGCAGGAGGATAAGGGGTGATCTTATAGAGGTGTATAAGATCATGAGAGGAATAGATCGGGTAGATGCACAGAGTCTTTTGCCCAGAGTAGGGGAATCGAGGACCAGAGGACATAGGTTCAAGGTGAAGGGGAAATGATTTAATAGGAATCTGAAGTAACTTTTTCACACAAAGGGTGGTGGGTGTATAGAAACATAGAAAATAGGTAATTCGGCCCTTCGAGCCTGCACCGCCATTCAATATGATCATGGCTGATCATCCAACTCGGTATCCTGTACCTGCCTTCTCTCCATACCCCCTGACCCCTTTAGCCACAAGGGCCACATCTAACTCCCTCTTAAATATAGCCAATGAACTGGCCTCAACTACCTTATGTGGCAAAGAATTCCAGAGATTCACCACTCTCTGTGTGAAAAATGTTTTTCTCATCTCGGTCATAAAAGATTTTCCCCTTATCCTTAAACTGACCCCTTGTTCTGAACTTCCCCAACAATGGGAACAATCTTCCTGCATCTAGCCTGTCCAACCCCTTAAGAATTTTGAAAGTTTCTATATGATCCCCCCTCAATCTTCTAAATTCTAGCAAGTACAAGCCGAGTCTATCCAGTCTTTCTTCATATGAAAGTCCTGATATCCCAGGAAATCAGTCTGGTGAACCTTCTCTGTACTCCCTCTATGGCAAGAATGTATTTCCTCAGATTAGGAGACCAAAACTGTATGCAATACTCCAGGTGTAGTCTCACCAAGACCCTGTACAACTGCAGTAGAACCTCCTTGCTCCTATACTCAGATCCTTTTTCTATGAATGCTAACATACTATTCGCTTTCTTCACTGCCTGCTGCACCTGCATGCCTACCTTCAATGACTGGTGTACCATGACACCCAGGTCTCGTTACATCACGTTGTATGGAACAAGCTGCCAGAAGAGGTAGTTGAGGCTGGGACTATCCCATTGTTTAAGAAATAGTTACACGGGTACATAGATAGGACAGGTTTGGAGGAATATGGACCAAGCGCAGGCAAGTGGGACTAGTGTAGCTGGGACAATATGGGCGAGTTGGACCGAGGAGCCTGTTATCACACTGTATCACTCTATGACTATGAAATTAAAAAAATAAAAACAATTTTCATTCAGGTATAGCAGTGCCAGAAAAAATGAAATGAATCTCTTTCCATACTCCAGCCATGACTGGAGTGAGGTAAAGTAAGTCAGTGTCCCGCTGCGAGTCTCAGTGGTGAGATCCATGGTGGAGCGAGAGGTCAGTTATGCAGGCAGCTGACATATATTTCAATGTACAGGGGTAACAAGCTGCTCTGTGAAGAGAAGATAACCTAAGGTTTTCAATGGAACAACAGACCAGAGGTGACCAGGATATGGGCCAAAGCCAAACTTGCAATCCAAACACCTGTGCCTCTGAGATAAGCCAATGGTTGTTTTTTCAAGTGCCTTCCCAAAGTATTGATGCCAGTCCATTGTTCCCTTGTCCCCTGGAGGCAGAATATATTCTAGATCAGAGAACAATTTCAGCAATGGGAAATATTTATGGGAAAAATAGACTGGAGAGCTCCAGCCTATCACAGTGCCAGCACCGTTATCTTATTCCTTCCAAGAACCTACACATTTTGCAAAGTTGTAAGATATTTATTTCTTCTATTTGTTTTCTTCTCTTCTTCGGCTTCCTGAGCAAAGCTATTTTAGAAATGGAGGGGAACATTTGCAAAAAAATATTTAACCATGTGCATGTGTGTGGACTTGCCCATTTTGCTTAACTGGAACAGACTGTGGGAGAGGAAATGGAAAAATAGAAAAATGACTGAAAGAAAAGCTGGAACCAGAAAAGAATTCTGCACTTCCCTTAAAATTGTTGCTTTAGTCAACAGCTGCATGTACAAATTCTATTTGCCATTCTTGAATAAGAAAATGAACCATGGTTCTTGGACTGCTGCTGTTACAGACACTGTCTGCCTACCAGATGTTTTTTAATTTCCAAAAAGAAATGCAGAATCAGTTGTTAGTTGGATATTTTATTATTAGACATGTACATTAAGTGCACTTCAAGATGTTTCTTCATATTGTCATGTGAAGAAAGAGAGAGAACAGAGAAAAAGCGTGTGTACGGGAGAAAGTGAAAAATACAGAGACAGAGAGAGACACACGCACGCGCACGTGCGCACGTGCACACGCACACGCACACGCACACGCACACACACACACACACATACACAGAAGAAAAAGAGTAAGATTGTAAGTTTTTCTTTCTGGTCAACTGAAGATAGCTCAGGGTGGCAAAACATAAAGAAGGGGAATAAGCGGGGCAGGCGTTGGGAGGTACTGGTAAGATAAATCTTGCTACACCAGCACTTCCAGTGTTTACCGATATATAGCAAATGCCATGCTTGCTGAAATAGAAACCAGGCTTACATTGAAGTCAAATTTTACTTTGATTGAGAGATTTTGTGCATTGAATTAACTCTTTCATTGGTGACTTTTTTTTCATACATTCACTTAACGGGTCCTGAATAGTTATTCCATGTTAAAGTAAAGATTTACACAAACTGCTGAAGATTTATAAGGCACTAGTCAGACTACATTTGGAGTATTGTGAGCAGTTTTGGGACTCATATCTAAGGAAGGATGTGCTGACATTGGAGAGGGTCCAGAGGAGGTTTACGAGAATTACCCCAGGAATGATTGAGTTAACATATGATGAGCGTTTAATGGGTCTGGGCGTGTACTCGCTGGAGTTTAGAAGGATAAGATGCCAGAGCCTCAGAATAAAAAGATGCACCTTTACAAAGGAGGAGGAATTTCTTTAATCAGAGAATGGTAAATCTGTGGAATTCATTGCTACAGAGGCTATGGAGGCTGTCAATGGATATTTTTAAGGTGGAGATTAACAGATTCTTGACTAGTATGGGTGTCAGGGGTTATGGGGAGAAGGCAGGAGAATAGGGTTGAGAGGGAAAGGTAGATCAGCTATGATTGAATGTTTAAGAAGGAACTGCAGATATTGGAAAATCGAAGGTAGACAAAAGTGCTGGAGAAACTCAGCAGGTGCAGCAGCATCTAAGGAGCAAAGTAAAATAGGCAACGTTTGGTTTCGGCCTGAAACGTTGCCTATTTCCTTCGCTGCACCCGCTGAGTTTCTCCAGCACTTTTGCCTATCAGCTATGATTGAATGGTGGAGTAAACTTGATGGGCCGATTGGCCTAATTCTTCTCCTATGACTTATGAACTCTATGAAATCAAAGTGGCCCCAGTTTTTTTCTGAGGAACTTTAACCTAAATTGCTAGCTCTGTTCCTTTTCCCACAGATACTGCTTGACGTGCTGGCTGCGTCCAACACCTTTTAGTTTTATTCACATTTTCAGAATCCGCCATCATTTTGATTTTTCATTCCTGGTACCAATGGTTAAAAAAATGTGCCATGCCATTGATGGCTCACCGAAAACAGTGTAACGTTACCAGTCTTTAGTTTGGTCTTGTATTAGGAAGAAATTCCGAAGACTTTAGGGTTCTTTCAATTGTCAGGAAGTTCATGATTGCATTCAGAGATTTATTTCGAAGTCAATTATTCAGTAGGACCAAGTCCAAAATTACCTTGATGGTGCCCATGTTATGCTGGGGTGCAGCCTAGGGTACTCAGTTGTAACCAAATAAGCTATTATACATTGAACATAGTGGTAAGTGGTTAAAACAGCAGGCTCAACATACTGCCAGAGCAAACTTCCCATGACTTACCTTTACCAAATCAATTCATGTTGCCTTTTTTCCTGACCAAAATGGTGAGATTCTGCATAGATGATGCAAAGCCTAAACATGGGCAGCCCAGAGCAGGTCCTGCCCCCAAAATAGCAGAATAAAACAATAGCAGCTGGTTAAGCTGCTCCCCCAGGGACATTCAGAAACATTTAAAAACAAATTAAAGCATAATTTAATTAAAAATATTTAAAAAGTTAACATTCAAATTTGAATAAGTGTTTGAAACTTTTTGACCAATTAAAAATGAGTACTTTAAAGCACTCATTTTTTTCAATAAAATGTAAATGGAATTATACATTCCTAGATGTCTTGAAGCGCCCCCTCTCCATTGAAATGAATGGCTTCTGTTCTAATCCGTTCTAATCTGGCACAGTTTCTGTGGACCGATATCCTTGTGAAGAAAACCTAATAAGTTTAGGAATCCCAAACTTACTGGGATGTAAAGAATTGCTGTTATTTCAGCCTATTATGTTTTTTTTACAATGCACATCAGTGGGACTCTGGGTGACTTTATGTGACTTGCCAAGTGCAGGAGTCCATGATTATACTCATGAGGCACTAGTTTAATAACATTAGTTTTGTTTAGATATACAGCGTGGAAACAGGCCCTTCGGTCCACTGAGTCCGTGACGACCCGTACACTAGTTCTATCCTACACCCGAGGGACAATTTATAGATGGTAATTAACCTACAAACCTGCACATCTTTGGAATGCGGGAGGAAATTGGTGCACCAGGATGAACCCCACGTGGTCACAGGAAGAATGTACACACTCCGTGCAGACAGCACCTGTAGTCAGGATTGAACCTGGGGCTCTGGCACTGTAAAGCAGTAATTCTACCACTGCGCCACTGTGTCACCCATTAATAACCATAGAAGTCAACTCTTGGGCCCAACATCCATATCAGCCTTCAAATGTTGATGAAGCAAATGACATAGAAATATAGAGATGGACAGTGCAGAAACAGGTCCTTTGGCCCACCATGTCCATGTCAACCTTTGTACTTTTCTGTGTGTGCCATTTTCCTGTGTTTGATCTGTAGCTTGGCAATTGAAGCACTTGCTCAGATGCTTCTTAGATGTTGCAAAAGTCCTTGCCTCTGCCAAATCCTCAGGCAGTGCATTCCAAACTCCAACCACATTCTATATGAAAAAATCCCCCTCAAATCCACTCCAAACCTCTTATCTCTTATCTAACACCTACAGCCTCTTCTTTTAGAAACCACCCGCCAAGAGAAATAGATTTTTAGTATCCTATTTATCCTCCTCAATATTTTATATGCATATATCACATCACCCCTCTGCTGTTGGACAGAAGATACAAATCCTTAAAAGCACATTCCACTAGATTCAAGAACAGCTTCTTCTCCTCTGTTATCAGTCTCTCCGATGGAACTCTCTAATGGACCTCTCGTGTGCTCAGGATGTATTCCTGATCTTCCAACCTACCTTGTTCTTGTCCTTGCACTTTTTTTAACCTGCACTTTCTCTGTATCTGTAACACTACATTCTGCACTCTGTTTCCTTTTTCTTTAAGCACTACCTATTGTACTCATGTTTGGTGTAATTACCTTAATGCCTGTTATGGGTTTGCCTGGATAGCATGCAAAACAACTTTTATTTTGAAGATAAACACAAATTGCTGGAGTAATTCAGCAGGTCAGGCGGCATCTCCAGGGAAAAGGAATTTGGGTCGAGTATGTTCTTTAGGCTGAGTCAGGGGAGGGAAATTAGAGGTATGAAAAAGTTCAGAACAAATCAAAGCTGGCATCAATTACCAAAGAAAGGTGGAGCCCACAGTGGTTCATTGTTGCCTGTGGAAGAGGTTATAACAAAGGGATATATGGATACAAACAATGGAACTAGCAGTCTGACTAGGGTTGGGGAAGGGGGAGAGGGGAGAGAGGGAATGCAAGGGTTACTTGAAATTAGAAAAATCAATATTCATACCACTGAGTTGTAAGCTACCCAAGTGAAATATGAGGTGCTGTTCCTCCAATTTCCGTGTGGTCTTACTCTGACAGTGCAGCAGGCTCAGGATATAAAGGTCAGTATGGGAATGGGAAGGTGAATTAAAATTTTTGGCAACTGGGAGATCGCGCAGGCCAAGGCGGATTGAGCACAGGTGTTCAGCGAAACGATCGCCCCGTCTGCACTTGGTCTCACTGATATATAGGAGTCCACACTGAAAAGAATGGATACAACAGATGGGGTTGGAGGAGGTGCAAGTGAAGCTCTGCCTCACCTGAAAGGACCGTCGGGGTCCCTAAATGGAGTCGAGGGAGGAGGTGCAGGGACAGGTGTTGCATCTCTTGTGTTTGCAGAAGATGCAACACCCGTCCCTCTACATCCTCCCTCGACTCCATTCAGGGTGCCCCACAGTACTTCACTGCCGTCTGTTCCTTTCTTCGATCACGGTGTTTGATATTCAAAGGAAAGACAAGACACATCATTTTTGTTGATGGAAAGTGATCAGATTAAATTCACCAACATTGCATTCTTATTCTCAGATTCTAAAGAATAAGGAGGTGTCATCTCCGAGTCATCGATATATTGACAGTAAAGTGGTACGAACGAGAACTGAAGGAGAATGGCTATCCTTTGATGTTACAGAGACTGTCCATGAATGGTTACGCTATCGAGGTAAAACTTTCTGATTTTTATTTGTACTTAAGTGTTGAGACTGTCTAAAATGACACATTTTGGAATATTTTGGTTTTGTAAAACGCCTGTGGTTATATACATTAAATAGTTCTATTGTTTTGTCTTTTTTAGAGAGAAACCTTGGATTTAAAATAAGTCTACATTGCCCATGTTGCACATTTGTGCCTTCAATTAATTTTATTATACCAAATAAGAGTGAAGAACTGGAAGCCCGATTTGCAGGTAAATAATATAAAGGAAATTCTTATAACGTTTCTGCCTATTAAGGCCTCTGCCATCTATTTATGTTTAAGAAGGTCTGAAGAAGGGTTTTGGCCCGAAACGTTACCTATTTCCTTAGCTCCATAGATGCTGCTGCACCCGCTGAGTTTCTCCAGCATTTTTGTGTACCTGCCATCTATTTATGCTCTGGTTAGCTTTGTTTTTGAATTCAACCTCTTTGCATAAGTCAAGTGTTTAATGGTCCACCATCTTTTGCCTCAGTTTTTTAAAGTAATTTATTTTGCCATTGTACAATCAAAGTCAGTTAAAATTGCAACATCAAATTTAATTTTGAATTGACACATGTGGGAAAATGTCAATGATCTGTACTGGGAGACACTGGCATAATAGATCGGTCAATAGTGCTTGGATTGAAACTGGAAGGCAAATATGTGTGTGTTTTTTTTCACTTTGAATCTAACTCACTATGAAGGATCAAGGGTTGTAACAGAAGATCCAGATCATGAAAACTATCTTTTGGGTACCACGTAAATGAAATGAGCTGCCTCCATGCTGTGAGATGTTCATAAACCTTGTCCTTTATAGGCATTCATTAAAATACTTTGAATTTCTTATAGCAAAAGCAACATGAATGAATAATGGCTTGAAAATATTCCTTATCACATACTGATCAGGCAGATTAAGTCCACAGTCGGAACTCTGTTGATACCAAAATAATCTTGACATTTACATACATTTTAAAAACAGATCAGTCGGGCAGCTTAGAATTTTTCTAAAGTTCTGCAAATATTGGTTTTGTAACTGTTTTAGCTTGAGGACATCCATTCTCCAATGTCAGAGGCTACAACTAAGAATTGGATAATTACTCTAAAAATTGTTTTGATTTTGTGACAATGAGATCAAAGCTTTCTGGCAATGGGAATATTTTTTCTGATTGGTTAATTTATTGCTATTCTAACAAAGTTTGTTTCTTTGATAAAATGTAATTGTTCAACTCTTCGTGGCATAAATATTTCAATATCGCCAAACTAATGCATCAACTATGCCACTTAACAGTAATGAGAAAGTAGGTAACAAAAGTGGCAAGTTGCCAAAGCAATATATGTACAAGTGCTTTGATATTCTTATATTTAAGAGGATCAAATGCCATAATTTAATACACTAAAAAAATACTTGTTTGATGCCCCAAACTATGGCTAAAACAATGCTTAGAAGTTAATGTTTGTTCTTTCTTAAATCTCCATTTTATTGACCAAACCTCTCACTATCATTACAAAGGCCACCATTGGAATTCAAGACTTTGAACAGCTGCAACTGCATTCAGTACACCACCTCAGTGAAGTACATTACAGTTGTTGGAAAAATGGATCTTGCTACTGGAAACAGTAAGCATTCCAGAGATTCCTGAAGTTAACAGACCTTGGTTAGGTCATATTGATGGAATTTCACAGTAATGTTACATTGAATCTAAGTTCTAACAATTAAGCACAGTATTTTAGCTACCACTTTGGTACCTAATTCCAATGAAAAATCCAAGCACTCTGTCCGGTGGTATTTCGGTGCCATTCATTAGTTTGATTAATTTGTGAAGTGAGATCTAAGGCAGGGAGAATATTGAGGCAGCCTCAAAGGAGAGCTGCAAAATCTAATGATGAATTAGCTGGTTTCCCAGTGTTTTGGATGTTGTTATGGCACTCCCTTTGAGAGTTATGAGTATTGTTTTGTATTACCTCATCAATGCTGCATTTTACCTATTTAAGGCCTTCCTAAATTTGGGGGAATGGGTTTTGTTAAAAGAGGCGCTCAAGAACAATGGGGGCTTGCTTTCTTGACTGACCTGTGTCCAAGAGCGTGGTATTTTGTGTCATGGCTGGTGTAAGTGCATTCCTTCAACAACAGGGCGGCACAGTGGTGCAGCAGTAGAGTTGCTGCTCACAGTGCCAAAGACCCAGGTTCATTCCTGACTACAGGTGCTGCCTGTACAGAGTTCAAACATTCTCCTCGTGACCGTGTGGGTTTTCCCCGGGTGCTCCAGTTTCCTCCCACACTCCAAAGAAATATAGGTTTGTTGGTTTAATTGGCTTCGGTAAAGATTGTAAATTGTCCCTAATGTGTACGATAGTGCTAGTGTATGGGGTTCGCTGATTTGTGCGGACTTGATGGGCCGAAGGGCCTGTTTCTGCGCTGTATCTCTAAACTACACTAAACTAAACTATACATACCGAATATTAATAAATGCTATGCAGAAAATTGCCCGCTGTTGGCTTTGGGGATTTTTGTTCGTAAATAGCTGCTAAAAGGACTTAGTTTTCTAGACCTGAAAATTAAATTGGTGCTATGATGAAAGGTAGGCACCCTATCTGTTATCCATCTCTTTACTTGTTATGTGGTACCTCAGAATCACTAATTTGCGAGGTTCAGGTTCATTGTCAAGGGGTGCTGATGCAATTTATTTGGAAGCAGCCAAAGATTACACAGGAGCTCGAGCTAACTTTCCAACTCATTGTTATGTCCATGTTGAGGCTGAGAATCAAATGTTAAATAACAGCAGAATAAATATAAGCAAAAGACCATATAGCCCCTTGAATAGATTCCCCATTTCAATATGATCATGAATTGATCCTATGCACCGTCAGAATAACATAAGAAATGTATCTTTTGGACCGTGATGTTTATTATTTGGTTACAATACAAAACAAAGTCATTAATTACCGTATTCTGTGTGTGGAAAATCTACAGTTCCCAAACGAGGATGATTCTGGTCATTGTAGAAGTGGTCTGAGGTAAACGCTGATCTTAAAAGGATATTTCAAAACACTGAAACTCGAAGCACAGAGTGGTATGAAACATACAGATCAATACGCTGGTTGAATTAATCCCTGGGTTGCTAACATCGGTCTCTGTAAGTTTAGTTCAGAAATACAGCATGGAATCAGGCCCTTTGGCCCACCGAGTCCACGCCGACCATCGATCACCCATACACTGGTTCCATGTTATCCCCATCATACACACTAGCACCAATTTACAGAAGCCACTAAACCTGCACGTCTTTGGAATGTGGGAAGGAAGTGGAGCACCTGGAGAAAACCCACACAGTCACACGGGGAACGTTAAAAACTCTGCACAGACAGCACCCGTACTCAGGATCAAACCCAGGTCTCTGGCGCTGTGAAGTAGCAGCTCTGTCGCTGTGCCACCCTCTAGTCTAGCTCAGAAGAAAGGGTGGGTTGATGGGGAACATCTTCTATAACACAAAGCCATCTCTTTCGGAGATGTGACAGCCAGTATTGTTTATTTTATGATTGATAAAAGCTTTTGCACAGATTAAAGTACACCTTGCCTCCCTATTGATCTGACCAGGCAGACTTGAGATCTCACATTCCCTTTTTTGGTGCTCCTCTTATTTACAACAGGGCACTTATCTTAATTGCTGTGTTTTTAAAGTAGGCACGTACAGCCATGGAATCCTCTTGACTTGACAAGACAATACTATCAGGCTGCACTATATATGCACAGAGACAGGACTAGTCGAGCATTTACAGTATCTCTAGAGCCTTTCATCTCTCTCCATCTTCTAAACTGAAGCTAATCAGAACATACTCAATGTCAAAGGCAAACTCAATATCTGTACAAAAGATAGACACAAAAAACTGGAGTAACTCGGCTGGGCAGGCAGCATCTCTGGAGAGAAGGACTGGGAGACGTTTTGGGTCGAGACCTTTCTTTGTGTCTATCTTCAGTTTAAACCAGCATCTGCAGTTCCTTCCTACTCAATATCTGTACAGTACAGGTAATAAAATACTGATGTCTGTAACACCTGATTCAAGGCACAGGTGAAATATTTTGAAGTATATGGATATTTGGAAGGAATTTTCTCACAACAAAAAAAATATATATGCTGAAGTTAACAACATGTATCGCGACCTAACTCGAGCTGTTGTCTTAAAGGAATTTCCGACAACTATCCACGAGATTTTTCCCGGCGTTGACAAGGGGAAGCTTAAAAGTAAACACTATAATGGGAAAGCAGCACATCTCCTGCTCATGCTGTTACCGGCCTACAGACTTGAGTCTCAGCATTCCAGCCGGAGGAAGAAGCGTGCGCTGGATGCCGCGTTTTGCTTTAGGTAATGTGGACGTGCATTGCTGCGATCTGAGTCGGTGTTTGAGAACGGTTTTATTGTCACGTGTACCAAGGTACAGTGAAAAGCTTCTGTTGCACGCTAACCCATCAGCGTCAATACAATACACGATTACAATCCAGCCATCCACAGTGTACAGATACGTGACAATGGGAATAACGTGAATAATGTTTAGTGCAAGATAAAGCCCGAGGGTCTCCAATGAGGTAGATAGCATCTCAGGACTGCCTGATGACAGCTGGGAAGAAACTGTCGCTGGATCTGGAGGTGTGCGTTTTCACACTTCTGTACCTTTTGCCTGATGGGCGAGGGGACAAGAGGGAGTGGCCGGGGTGCATGTATCATGTTTATTTGCAAGCACAAATATGTTTTGTGGTTGGAACCATTATATATGTAAAACACTGAGACAACATTGTCCTTTCAGTCAACTTGGTTGCTAAAATGTTTAAGCCTGAATCCTACCATCTTTCCAAAGATGTGTGTGTGTATTTGGATTTGTGAATACGATCCAAAGATGGGAGAATTTAAAGTTATCCACTGCAACAAAGTACGAACTCTCTTCTCTAGACACTGATCTCATGCCCCTACCATTCACACCTCCCCGCCTCCACAACTCACCTGCTTCCACCTCAGCCACTGATCCAAACCCACAAGTCTGAAGAAGGGTCTTGACCCAACCCACAACATCACTCATTCCTTCTCTCCAGAGATGCTGCCTGGCCCGCTGAGTTACTCCAGCTTTGTGTGTCCATCTTCAGTTTAAACCCAGCCTCTGCAGTTCTTCCCTTCACACCCTTCCCCTTTCCCTTCTCTGGTGTTCTGCTTGATCTCAAACCCACATTCTCTTTCACACAACTAATAATAATAATAATAATAATAATAATAATCTTATTTATATAGCACATTTTTAGTCAACTTGCATTGACCCCAAAGTGCTTCACATAATTACATTACATTTACACACAGGCAAAGGTGGGTGAAGTGTCTTGCCCCAAGGACACAACGACAGTATGCACTCCAAGCGGGATTCGAACCGGCTACCTTCCGGTTGCCAGCCGAACACTTAGCCCATTGTGCCATCTGTCTAAGAGAACTAAGGGAGAAATGGGTGCCCATCCAGGTGGGGCACAACGAGAAAATGGAGGGGGGGAGATGTGTGTGTTGTTTGCAGGTTAGTTACCTGAAATTGAAGAATTCAATGTTCATACCATGCATTGCAAGCTACCCACGTGGAATATGAAGTACCGTTCATCCAGTTTGCATGTAGCCTCACGCTGAAAGTAGAGGAGGCCCAGGACAGAAAGGTTGTTATGGGAATGGGAAGTGGGGTTAAAAATGGCTAGCAAACAGGAGATTCAGCAGGCCTAGGCAGACAGAGAGCAAGTGTTCGGTGAAATGTAGCACAAGTATTATTTGAGATCGCAGAAAGCTGGGGAAAGAGGATGTGAGTGCCCTCCTACATGAACCACAGAGATTACGATGTAGATAAAGCTGCACAGCGGCAATTGCTGCTTTACAGCGCTAGAGACCTCAGGTTTAGTTCTGATCTTGGGTGCTGTCTGTACGGAGTTTGTACGTTCTCCCTGTGACTGTGGGTTTTCTCCGGGTGCACCAGTTTCCTCCCACACAGATGTGCAGGTTTGTAGGTTAGTTGGCTTCGGTAAAATGATACATTCATTCAGAGTTTGTGGAAGCTGTGAACAGCTTATAGTTGATCACTTTGCAGCAAAGCATTTAACATTCCCATAACCCACTCCCATCTTTTCTAATGTGTTTACTCCTGGTGTGTTTATCCCTGATCATAGCTTCTAATCTCCAATTAAAAATAATATTCCTTGTATCTAAACCTTTATTATCTTGATACTTTTACCACTGTGCCCACTTCAATCGAATCTGTCTGCAATCTTCTCCATTCCAGAGCATTCACACTAACCAGATTTGTTGCTGACCTTTCTGCAGTTTATGCTGCTTATTCAAAGCCTCAAATCTGGTGAAAACTCCACTGTTATCATGGCCTCGATGTTAATCCTCCCGTAATGAACAGGTGGCCAGAGGATTTAAGGCTTGAAAAAGGAGGATCGTGTTGGTTTCTGTTTTTAAGGTGGCAGATTTTGAGCTGTGTGAACATACTGTTTGAACAAGGTTGCCCCACTTCACCTCCTCCCATTGGGTTTTCAGTCAATCAATTCGGACAGCATGTGCTGAGTATGGTGGTGATAACCAGTTTCTATTATTAGTACCATTGTGACCCTAGACTAGAGAGGATTTGTCATGCTACCCCAGAACTTTTACCCCAACCCTTAAATAGTGTGTTTGTAAAAAAGACTACAAGTCTGCACAGACTGTTGTAAACCATGTTTTTGGTGCTGTTTAGATTCCCTTCAATATATGTTCGAAATTGCATCAGCCCATTTTTCATATAACATATTTCTACACTCTCACTTCTACATCTACAAGGGGTTGTTGACCAGGAGTGAGGTGGGGGGTGCATGGAGTGGGGATTGGTGATCGAGGAGTATAGTTGATGGTTAGTGGTGGCTTTGGGGGTCAAGGAATGGGTTAATTGTTGGTGGGGCGGGGGTTAGTAACGAAAGTGCTGGGAGTTGGTGTCCGGGGTAGGATAATGGATGGGGTCAGCCATCGGGGTAGAGTCAGTGGTCTAAGATGCGACTGGCAGTCAGGCAGAGGAGTGACCCTCACACCGAGTCCACACTGACTAATGTTCACCGGTACACTAGTTCTATGTTATAAGATTATAGGTGATAGGAGAATTAGGCCATCGGCCCATCAAGTCTACTCCGCCATTCAATCATGGCTGATCTATATCTCCCTCCTAACCCATTCTCCTGCCTTCTCTCCATAACCCCTGACACCTGGACTCATCAAGAATTTATCTATCTCTGCCTTAAATATATCCATTGAGATATCCAATTATCCATGGATGTGGAGGCTGTCAGCTTCGATTCAGTATCAGACTGGATATGAGGTCAGGTAAAGTTTACAAGCATGGGGAGTTGAAGTTCTGCAACCGGCATACTGTGGGGTCGTGAAGGAGTGCCAGGAGAGTGAATTACTGCAAGGAGGTTTGCTTGTGTCAGGCTCCTGGTGCCTGCATGGTACCTCCTCGGGGAGGTTCCCTTTACGTGGCTTTGAAGCTTGTTCGCAGGTGCTGTGAATGCGTGTTTCTGCACTCATGACCTGCAATTAGATTGGGCGTACATCAGTTCATGAAGGTTCAGCAAAAATCACATACACATGTATATTCCTGATTTTTAAGTACGCTTTATTTTTCAGACCAATTGTATTGTGTAGCACAAGAAAGCACGATGTTATGTGATGCAATTTCCAGGCGGTTATATCAACAGTTTAGTCTGTGTATGATCCTTCTACGGGTGTACTAACAGACACAAAGTGTTAAATTTTACACTAGATTTGGCAAACATAAGAACTACTGATTGAATGTTTGGAAATCATCTTACTGAATGTGGTAGCTGTTTCAAGGACAGGAGCCAAGTTGCACCCAGCAATGTCACGATAAAGTAATCAAAATGGGTCCTAACTATCACACCTTGTACCAGAATGGTACCATCTCCTTTCATTTGTACTCTATTTCTCTATTAATATGAAACAAATTTGTTTACCCCTTTTTAACTGTAGATAGTTTTATAACAATTCCCGCTGCTGATGACATTAGAATCTATGAAGAAATAGGCCAAAAAATATTTATTATACATTTTTTTTGGGATGTACAGTCTAATTATCTGGGAACACCTTTCCGAAGTGGCTTAACATGGAATGCAGTGTTATCAGTGCCCAGCAGACTGAGATGGGCACAGGTGGCACCCTTCTTGATCACACCCACATCTCAAGTAAATAATATATCCTGTTTTAACCTTCCTCTTACATGCCAGATATTCTAGGATTTGCTAGGAAAATAAAATAGAAATTGCAACAAGAAAAGGAGCAGAAATTCACATATTTCGGGCATTAAAATGAGGATTTTTGTTCATTGAACAGAAATTTACAGGACAATTGCTGTTTACGCCCACTGTACATTGACTTCCGAAGAGACCTAGGGTGGAAGTGGATTCATGAACCTAAGGGCTACGATGCCAACTTCTGTGCAGGGGCCTGTCCTTACTTGTGGAGCTCAGATACTCAACACAGTCAGGTAAGTACTATCTGTGGCTGCACGATCATATTAACACCATTATGTTGAACAGTTTGAATGTTCCGATTTTTTTTACTATACTTTTAACTGCACGTGCCATTTAACTTGCTCTATTTATTGTGCTGGGAAACAGTAACATGGTGTTGCTTCTTACGGGAAAGAGGAATGGTTGGACAATTGCCCCAATGCAAGTATGCAGAGACATAGAACTATACAGCATGGAAACAGGCCCTACAAATCAACTTGTCTATGCCAACCAAATTGCTTAACCCAGCTAGTCACACTTACCTGCACTTGAGCCATATTCCTCCAAAGATAAGACACAAAAAGCTAAAGTTAGTCAGCGGGACAGGCAGCATCTCTGGAGTGAGGGAATGGATGACGTTTCGGGTCAAGACTCTTCATCAGAAGGGTCTTCTTCGACCCAAAACGTCACCCATTCCTTCTAACTTACTCCAGCATTTTGTGTCTATGGTTTAAACCAGCATCTGCAGTTCCTTCCTGCACCTTATTCATCCAACCTTTCCTGTCCATGCATCTGATTTTGAATCTGAGTATAGGAGCAAAGAGGTTCTTCTGCAGTTGAACAAGGCCCTGATGAGACCACACTGGAGTATTGTGTGCAGTTTTGGTCTCCTACTTTGAGGAAGTACATTCTTGCTATTGAGGGAGTGCAACATAGGTTAATTCCCGGGATGGCAGAATTGTAATATGATGAAAGAATGGAACGACTGGGCTTGTATCCACTGGAATTTAGAAGAATGAGGGGATTTTATCGAAACATAAAATTATTAAGGGATTGGACAAGCTAGATGCAGGAAACATGTTCCCGATGTTGGAGGAGTCCAGAACCAAGGGCCACAGTTTAAGAATATGGGGTAGGCCATTTAGAACTGAGATGAGGAAAAAACTTTTCACCCAGAGTGTTGTGAATTTGTGGAATTATCTGCCTCAGAAGGCAGTGGAGGCCGACTCACTGGATGCATTCAAACGAGAGTTAGATAGAGTTCTTAGGGCTGGTGGAATCAAGGGATATGGGGAGAAGGCAGGAATGGGGCACTGATTGTGGATGATCAGCCATGATCACATTGAATGGCTAGAAGGGCCGAATGGCCTACTCCTGTACCTATTTTCTATGTATCTATGTAAAATGCTGGAATAACTCGACGGAACAGCAGCATCTCTGGAGAGAAGGAATGGGTGACGTTTCGGGTCAAGACCCATTTTCATACTGATGTCAGGGATGAGTGGGACAGAGATAGAATGCAGTCGGAGTCAGTAAGACTGGTGGGAGAACTGGGAAGGGGAGGGGATGGAGAGAGAGGGAAAGCAAGGGCTATTTGAAGTTAGGGAAGTCAATGTTCATACCGCTGGGGTGTCAGCTACCCAAACAAAATATGAGGTGCTGTTCCTCCAATTTGCACTGGGCCTCACTGACAATGGAGGAGGCCCAGGGCAGGAAGGTCAGATTGGGAATGGGAGGGGAATGGCGTGAATTGGCAGCTTTATCCTGCGTTACTTAATCCAAGGGCGAGCGAACGTGCGGACAGACGGGCGAAAGCAACGATCATAGAGTAGAATAGATGACATTTCGGGTCGAGACCCTTCTTCAGACTGAGTCAGGGGAAAGAGGAACAAGAGATATAGACGGTACTAAGGACAAATGAATGGAAGATATGTCTATATCTCCCGTTTCCCTTTCCCTTGACTGTCAATCTGAAGAAGGGTCTCGACCCAAAATGGCATCTATTCCACTCTATGATCATTGCTTTCGTCTGTCAGAGAGAGAGAGAGAGAGAGAGAGAGATGTAAGAAAGCAGCTATGACATATAATACACAATAAACTATATTATAAATACACAATAAACAAGTTATGCATTCTTGTACTCTTACATGGGTATGACCGCACACAAACCCCCCTTCCTTCCTTCCCAACCTCAGCCTCACGGACCTGAGAGTACTCCTAGTTCCTAAAACCCATTTGCGTTACTGGTCCCCGTCTAATACCATCAAACTTGGTCTTGCCCCAATTTAGGACTTCAACGTTTGGATCAATCGTATCCTTTCCTACTTCTATTATAAAACTAACAGAATTATGGCCACTGGTCCCAAAGTGCTCCCCCATTAACACTTCAGTCACCTCCCCTCCCAAGAGGAGATTAAGATTTGTCCCTGCTGTAGTTAGGTCATCCAGATATCAATAAAGCATTTTTTTTCCTGAACATAACTTAACAAATGTTACCCCATCCAAGCTCAGAGAACTGTGACAGTTCCAGTTAATATTAGGAAAGTTAAAATGCCACACTATTATAACCATATTATTCTTGCAGCTATCTGTGAAATTCCTACGCATTTGCTCCCTGAACTTTCAATTACCACTCAGAGCCTATTGTACAATCCCATCAAAGTGAGCAACCCATTCTTATTTCTCAATTCCACCCATTTAGCCTCACTAGACAATCCCCTGGGAATATCTTCTCCATGTGCCGCTGTGTTGTTCTGCTTAATCAAAGAAAAAACAAATCCCCTTCTTCCCTTGCCTCCACTTCCATTCCTCCTGTAGCATTTGTACCCCAGCACATTGAACTGACTATCCCTCCTTCAGCTACAATTTGGTAATAGCTAAAATATCCTAGTTCCATGTTGCTATCGATGCACTGAGTTCACCTGCCTTACCTGCCAGGCCTTTTGTAGTAAAATCAGATTAAACCATCAGACTTCCTTTGTTCCCTGCCATGCTTCTCTTATCTTGTCAACTTAAATTGCTCTCTTTCAGTTCCGTCTTTGCCCTAGCCTTCACATCTGTCTCACCACTGCTTTATGTCCCAGCCTCCTGCCAAACTAGTATAAACCCTCGCGAGTAGTAGAAGCAAATCTCCCTGCCACAATATTGGTCCCCCTCCAGTCCAGGTGCAACCTATCCCTCTTGTACAGGTCACCTCTGTAGTGCAGTCTAAACTAGGGGGCATAGGTTTAAGGTGCGAAGGGACATCTTTTTCACACAGTGAGGGCTTGTGAGGGAAAGAGCTGGCAGAAAAAGTGGGGGTGGCAGATAAAATTACAACATTTACAAGATACTTGGACAGCTACATGGGAGGATTTGGAGGGATATTGGTCAGGTAAGTTGGACTAGTTCAGTTGGACAACTTGGTGGGCATGGATGAGTTGGTCTGAAGGGCCTGTTTACGTGCTGTATGGCTTTGTGAGCACATTGAAGTGCTGAATAATAGAGCATTTGAGTGCAGTCAGCACATTATACAAAGCTTGTTTAATGAAATTTGAGTTGTAAAAAAAACGTAACAGGAGATGTATCAGGGCCTTTATTAATCCCTAGGAGACAGTCAAAATATTTACAGATGCCAAAGGTGGCAAACTGTTATAATGGCAACACTTCACACATTGCAATGGAATTATATTAAGTACTTTCACTGCCATCTGGACCCACTAATTGGGTTGAATGTTCTTTAAAAATCAAATCACTTTTTCACTGTAAAAATGTTTCTGTGATGTTGCTTTGTGAAATTGAAAAGCACAAAACAATACACTTTTGCCTATTGAAATGAGCAATGCTCATGCAACAGCACCTTTCTCCCAGTATGGTGGTGTTTGTTTAAGACATTTCTCGTGACCATTTACTCTTTCAGTCCTATATACTGTAAACTTCCTACCAGAATGACCACAGGCCATATGACTTTTTTTCTGAAAGATTACTTGGCAGACTAAATGATGTTTTCTTTATTTCAGATACTTGGCCTGTACAACAATATCAACCCCGAAGGCTCCCCTTCCCCTTGCTGCGTTTCTCAAGACCTGGAGCCCCTCACCATCCTCTACTACATTGGCAAAAATCCCAAAATTGAACACCTCTCGAATATGATTGTTAAGTCTTGCAAATGCAGCTAAGAACGATTACATCCCTTGAAAATCCCAGGCTCATCAGTGTTAAACAAAAGAACAATACACGGTACTAGTTTGAACTATTTGGAAACTTTTTTTTCGTTTAACTACCAACAGAAACAAATGGAATAAAAAATGTACATTGAAGGCTTTATTTCTATCCTTCATCTACTATTTTAGTGTGATAGATGAGACACAGAACCTTTAATTTTTAAAAAATAAAACACTGGAAGAATTGTAAGTGTTAATATGTGAAATAAAATGAGTCCCACTTAGTGGAAATGTTGTACAGGTCCCGTGCCTTACTTGATCTCTTGTGTATTGTTATGCAGTTGGCATCCTATATACCCCTTTCTTTGGGCACGTATAATCAAATGTATTGCTGGTAAGTTCATTAAGGGGATGTGTTATTGGGTCAATGTGGCTGGAAAGGATAAGAAAATTTGAAATCAATGTAAATGGTCAAATATCATATTGGCTTGGAATGCTGGCAGTAAGTGTTTGGGCCTAAACATGAGAGTAGATGGGAGAAAGTAGGAAGGCCAGGTGGAACACTTAAAATCAAAATTTTGAGATTCTTATCGGAGAAATGTCTTCATGGTGAAGAATTTCTGGCTAGAAAAAGATTTGAATAATTTGGTGAGAAGGCTAACAGTTGGGGTTAATTTTTCAAAACAGAAGTTCAGACAATGCTTTTTCTCTCTCTTTCTCAGTAGTTTCAACCACATATTAACCTCAAAAATGTAGTGGTACAGAGTCTTACTCAATAAGTGCTGTTGGGGTATTTAGTTGCAGCAATCAGATGTGGTTGATGGAGAACGCTCCAAATTTCCCAACTATTAAAGTCAATGGCTAGTAGATCCAGGTGGCAGATATTTTTCTCATTAAATAATTGTACATCTATTTTTATATACTACTTTGCCAATATGATTCCAAAGTTCGCCAGTTCTGGCGAATCTGACCTTGTGTTTACAAATCTTTGTGCAAAATTGTGATGCCCCTTTTGCAGTGCAGGTCAGAAGTGCAGAGGTCAGCATTCACAGTTTGTGAGACTTGTAATATTGTGGGCCTCTATTTTTAATATCTGAAATACTGGCTAAGTATTAACTCAGGTTCAGTGATCTTTTTGCCATCTCTTCAATAATCTGGGCTCCTGTTGAGCAAGACCACACAACAGGAGCAGATTCCTCCAAATCCAGGGCAAATGTATTTGCAAAAACAAATGCAGAGCACAGATATATGTGGATTGTTTTCATTGAGTTTTCAGTTTCTTGGGTTCTGTATTTAAACTTCATCATTAAAAGCAGTTCATGAAATGCACTTGCTCCCGCATACCGAACTGAAGGTGTGCAAAATAACACTCGTTTTCTCCTTTCTCCAAATTGTTCATCGACCTATATACAAAATTTCAACTCTGATTCTTCGTTAATTTCTGTTTTCAAATCTGTCAGTGTGATGCTTTATTGTTGCCAGTTTAATTATGAGTGAACAATTAGCAAACACAAAACTGAAATGTGTACAGTATTGTTAAAAAATAAAGAAAATAGAACAACCATATGAAAGTGATGCTTCTGTTTACACCGAGGTTAAAACATTTTATCTATAAGGGCAGCCGAGCAGGCTTCTCTGAGCAGGCACCCATTCTGTTTCAGGCTGGAAACAGGTTAATAGTAATGATACCAGGATTGTGCCTTTTTAATCATGTTACACTAGGGATGCTGTAAGATGCTGCAACATGGAATAAGAGCATGTGAATGAATCTGTGTCTGCAGTTCTTCAAGTGGTGTGATTCATTTTAAGCGGAGACCAACTATTTTTTCCACAGAACAAAAATCATTAGGGTTCATTAATCCATTAAAACCCCATGTCTTATCATCATTAATAGAGTTCCTTCATGTGCTTTATGAACACTGGGATGCATCCATTTTCCCCAAGAGCTTCATTTCTTTCTTTTGTTGTACGACCTCAGAAGTTTAAGTAATAGTGCTGGATTCTTTTGTAGTGCTCTGCTGGTAGAAGAAGCATGTGTGGTCGGAGCTGTAGCTGAAAGTTGGAGAAGCACAGATCTCTCCTCCCCATCCCATAGGAATATTGCTTCCTGAGCAGGAGATCCATGTTTTAATCCTGCTCCACAAAGTCCACAGGATTTCTGAATTTGTTGCCTTTGTATCTGCGGCCACCTGGTATTGTCTCCTCAGCAGGATGCTACTTAAATCTTAGTCAAGAAACAGCATTATAACCAGCAACATGATTATGAGATGACTAACTTGAAATAAAGGCTCTGAATGGCTGGTGCAGACAAAGTCATGTGTTCAGTAGTCATTGTTTTAGGAAAAAAGGCAAGGAAATTGATCAAAATTTCAAGACAAATCAATGCAGGCAAGATTGACTTCCTTCTTCATAGTATGATAGCTGTCCAGAGAGCTATCTACTCTCTTCACAGCTCCAGTAATAGTCCTGGTGGGTGACTCCAGTATGGTGCAGGAACAGCTGGAAAACAGCCTGTATATCTATAATCATAGCATCTCGCAGCTGAGGAGGGCAGGAATATCCAAGTGCTTGAGTTTATTTAGTTGGAGAATTATAAAAAGTCAATGTAATCAAACTGTAAGCTCTTTTTTAATTCCAATGTATTTTAATTGTGAAAAACTATTTTAAATATTAATTTCAAAAGTATTCTGTTATTATACTCTGGGAATATCCCACTGTTGTGACTATTTCCATTCATATCTTAAGTGCAAAGTAAATATAAGGTCACTCGAAAAATATGCAAGAAACTCTGTGCTGAAATTTCACAAGTTAACTCATGGAAATAACAGTGACCTTTGACAACTTCCTTAAGATATACAGTGGAAAATATGCTGATGTAGTTGTACAAATAAAATAAATATCCAGATTCCCTTCATTACTTCTTATGACTCACTGATGTGGATAGGGCATTCATTTAAAAATCCCTGTGCCTGCAGTGCTCATCATACCAGATGATAAAACCATGTTAACTATTTTATAACACTGCCTATTCGTTTTAGATCTTTTCCCCTATGATTTACATTGTTCATTGAGATATAAAGAGTAAATCATTTTAAAGGGTCCGTGCCTTCAAACAAAAAGTAGCTGGCAAAATGTCTTTCATTTGGCAAGTGTGAAGACTCATACATCATCTTCATTATTGTAATATTGCCTGCAATGATACATTTTGGCTGGATTTACATGTATGAGGTAATTGCATCATGTGTTTCAGACAAATGACAAAAAAATGTTTGCCAAATATGTTTTTCATGAAGACAGTGGGCTGAACTTAGTTCTCATTTAACACTTTTTAAAGATCAGTTAAAATTCTCAAACCGTGCATTGTGGATAAATACGTGGAAACCGCTTCTGACATTGAAGATGCCAGTTGCAAGCACTTTTGTCAGGGATAACCTATCTTTAACTCTCTGAGTGTCATTCATTGTGGATGGTGTGAGGGTCTCTATATATGAATGGCATAATGTTTCTTTTGATTCTTATTGAAAGAGATAGGATGCCAGAATGTCAAACTATGCGTGACTGCGCTGGACGCAGGCAAATGTTAAATGCTTTTTAAAAATAGAATCTAAGACCTATCTCTGTATTTTGCTCAGTAAATGCTTCTGCTGATTTTTTTCTTTGCCCCATTAGGATGAAGTTTATTTTTCCTCAGGATTGCACTGATACTATTAAGCTTTCTCTTGTAATGCTGAAGTCCTTGAATCTATTATTTTTAAAAAAACTGTACACTTATTCTTGGTCCTTAGTAAATGTTGGACATTTTATGATCTTATCACTTGGGTGGGAGGGTGGGTGATTTTTCCTTACTTTATCTTAAAACGTACATTTTGGTCAAACATACATATTTGTTGGCTAATTACTATGTATTTTAACACATGGTATATCTGTGAAGCCTGCAAATCTTGTGGTGCTCTAGTGGTTAAATAAATTATTTCGGTTTAACTTTTTTGGCGTTCCTTGACTTATTGTAGAAAGTATTTCACAGATAATATAGCAGCCTAGGATATAAAACGTTCTTACTCAGTTTACGAGGGAGATCATAATTCAGGGGACCTGTTGGCTGAAAACTGGGCTAGAATACACATTAAATTCCATTTTACCACTGCTCTCAAAGACTGTTATGGTTGGAAAAGGCAAAATTAATACATAGAGTATATTTTAGTTAAACATTTTGAAGCTGAACATAATTTATCATTGAAGAATGATCCCTTGATTTGCATTAAATGGATGTAATGGCTAATTACCAATGACAACAGATTCTTCAAAGAAAAAATGGGAAGATCCTCATACAGTATATTTTTGCTGTATTTATGAGCAGTCCCCAGAATAGCTCAGAAAGAGCAGTTAATGTATTTTTATTAAAATAAGGCAAATATAAAAACATTTGTGACTTTTTCAATTGTTGGTGCTTGACAGGCTAATTATATTGGTTAAAGCAATGACTGGTCTGAAAAATTGATCAAATTTTTCGCTTTGATATAATTGACAGATGGGTATGTAGCAGGTGGGACCCACCATGATAATAATGCCAAGATAAGAAAGACATGGAAGTGACAGATGTGCAAATGTTAGTGGTGATCAATTTAATAATACGATCTCCATCGCACACCATTAAAATCAACGGTGCTTTCTACTTCCATTTTTTAACATGCTACAAATGAATGTGTCTTCTGTGCTGATACCGTAAGTGATATGCTTGAGACAAAAGTCCCTGTGAAGGAAGTCAGAGATTTGGCCTGATTATGTACTTATGCCAATTTGGAAATATATGGAAGTGATAACTTCATTTTATTAGAATGGCAATTTTCATTTTATTAAAATGACAATTGTTTCAAAACCTGTCAAACTTTTAAATGGATGGTGGGACTCAGGGCACATAAAATGTTTACATCAGCAGAGTAAAATATATTGGCTAGGCAAGAGTGAAATTAAAGGTCAAATTAGTGTGGATAAATAAATAAATATGTATGAGAAAGGAAAGGTTAAAGATGCTGATCCTCTGTTTTTGAGCAGGGAATCATTGATTCGAGTGTAGCTGTCTGACATGAAAGTAAATAACCACAAGTCTCTGTGGCAAATGTAACATGACGGCCATCTGCTCTATGTCCACACTTGCCTGGATGTTGGGGTGACATAGGCTTCATTATTGGAAAGAATATGGAATGTGCTGAACACTGTAGATTTGGTGGCAAGCAACTGATTCTTACTCTTACTGGAATGTCATTGATGGATCAACTATGGAAACGCAGGTGGAATGAAAATAGTGCAAGACTGAGGCGTTGTATTTTGGTAAGTTAAACCAGGGCTGGACCTACACAGTCAATAGTAGAGACCTGGACAGTGATGCAGAACAGAGGGACCTAGTGGTACAGGGACATATTTAACTGATAGTGATGACACAGGCGGACAGTGTGGTGAAAAGCACTTGACACAGTTGTCCTCATCGGTCAGGTCATTGAGTACAGGAATTAGGATGTCATGTTACAACTGTGAAAGTCGTTGGTGAGTATGCAGTGATATTTGCTCTACAAAGTTGCCCTTCAACATCATGTTGGTGTGAATATTTATCTCCGACCACAGCTATGTTAAGGCTTCTTGAAACTTTCCTAGTAAAATTCTGCTTTGATGATGGGTGCTGTAACTGTCACTTCTCCTTTGACAATCAGTTCTTGTGCCCATGTTTATTTGAGAATATAATGAGAACTAGAGTTGAGTATTTTAGTGGAACTGAAATGTGCATTGATGAATACCACTTGATAGCAAAATTGATGATTCTATTTGAGGCTTGAGGAAAATAAAGGTGCCCCATTTCTCCCACACACTTGCAGACAGAAACAATGTGCACAACCTCATTGCACTAAATGATTATTTTTATGTTTCAAGTTGGGAAGGGATAATTGGATAATTGACAGGAATTGATCAGTCGGTTTAGGCTCTGATCTTACTCTCTGCAGCGTCATCCTAAAACAAAACATGAACATAGGAAACAGAAGCAGAAGGCTATATATTTCTCTATATCTCTCCTAAATGGTCAACTCCTTATCCCAATCATATGTATGAGGGATGGCTTCTCAGTCAAACGTAAATCCCTTGAGTGGCCTGAGGGGTCTTCACCGCTGTTATGACGACTGTGCTCTGATGTTGGACTCCTTGTGTAGCCCTGCATCATAGCACCGATTCCCTGTAGATACACTGACAATATCTGTCCAGTTAACCATTGCCAGGTGTAAACTGTACTTCAATGGAAAGACAATAGATAATAGGTGCAGGAGTAGGCCATTCGACCCTTCGAGCCAGCACCGCAGGAGTATGACAACTCCAAGAGAGGTAGGTGATTTACAATAATTTTAATTAATTAGTTAACACTTTTTAATAGTTAATCTAAATGAAATTAATTATTTAGTTGGTTTGACTTTGTTTTAATTCATATGTATATATATATATATATTTATTTTTTGCCATTGTATATTTTTGTCATAATTGTTTCAGTTTTATATGTCTGGAGTGGACCCTATAGACCTTGTATGTTGATTGCCTTTCCAGCAATACAGACTCCACTGAGTATAGATCAATTCTACTAAAATCTCTCCACAGAGGACAACCCCATTATTCCAGGACACAATTTAGCTGCACTGGCCCCAAGTGAGGTACAGACACCTGGGAATTATTGCATATGATTCCCTCACTGATGTATCACCAAATCATAGCAGCACCTTTCCGAATCAAAAACCCTGGGTGGACAGGTCAGATTGTGTTGCCTTGAATGCTCGCACCGCTGCCTACAACTCTGGCCTGGCATCCAGAAATATGGACGTCTACAAGGTACAGAAGTTCCTTTTGGCCTTTTTGATGGTCTTACCAAGGTCGTATCTGGACTTCTTGTAGACCAATGTATCATCAGACATGAATGCCCGGTGTCTGGTCTTCAGAAGAGTGCGGATCTCAAAGTTCATCCAAGTTTTCTGATTGGGAAACACTCGGAAGGTTTTTGTCGGGATGCAGTCCTCCACACATTTCTTAATGAAGACTGTAACGACTGTGGCGTATTCGTTCAAGTCCGTTGCCGAGTCCTTGAACATTGCCCAGTCTACAGACTCCAAACAGTCCTGGAGTTGTTCCTCTGGTGGTAAATGCCTCAGGGTGGTAAATGGTGATAAATGCTTCGGGGTAAGACGTCTGGTGTTTGTTGACCACGGCGTGCAGCTCCTCCAGTGCCAAACGGACGTCTGCCTGGGGTGGGATGTAGACCGCGGTCAGGATGATGGAGGTGAATTCCCTCGGAAGGTAGAAGGGACGGCACTTCACTGCCAGATGTTCGAGGTGTGGAGAGCAGGAGTTGGACAGGTCTGCCACATCTGAGCACCACACAGATTTGACCATGAGGCAGACACCCCCTCCTCTCCCTTTCCCAGATGCCAGTGTATGGTCCATACGGTGGATGGAGTACCCATCAGGCTGGACCGCTGAGTCTGAGGAGCTGGGGGTGAGCCATGTCTATGTGAAACAGAACACAGATCATTCCCTCAGCTCCCTTTGATAAAGCCGCCTTGCCCTGAAGTCCAGGCAACTCTTCCATTGTGAACAGTCCCACTTCTTCCTCAATAACCCCTTCAGTCCATCATGTCCTGATTTTTAGCTGGTCCTAGGTTGGTGACAGTGTATTCAACTTTCAGGCCCCATGTGCTTGCATCCCTTTTAATATCCCTACTAGACTTTAACTGAAGAAGGAACCTATTGAAGAAGAGAAACCAATTGAAATTATTCTCCAGCAAATGTGCCCTTAACTCTGGGTTATCACAAGGACCTGCTGCTTGGCTGCTGCAAATTACCTTTGATGCTGGTGGGTGGTGGGAGAATCAGGGGATGTTTAGTTTAGTTTTGTTTATTGTAACGTACACTGAGGTACAGTGAAAAGCTGTTTTGTTGCGTGCTATCCAGTTAGCAGAAAGACAATACATGATTACAATCCAACCATTTATGGTGTACGAACACAGGATAAAGGGAATAACATGTAGTTCAAGATAACGTCCAGTGAAGTCCCATGAAAGATAGTCCGAGAGTCTCCAATGAGGTAGATGGTAGCTCAGGACTGCTCTCTAGTTGTTGATAGGATGGTTCAGTTGCCTGATAACAGCTGGGAAGAAACTGCCTCACAATCTGGATGGTGAGGGGCATATGATAGGGAATAAGTTCCAGGCAAATAAGTGGGAGAATGGGCCATTATGGATTTCAACCCTCCTGAGATGATCTGCTGATGGCTGTTTTGGTCTGGCCTTGTCTCACCTCCAATCTTCCCCCCGCCCCTGAAGAATGCTTCCGACCCAAAGTGTCGCCTGCACCTTTTCTCCAGAGATGCTGTCTGACCCGTTGAATTACTGCAGCATTGTGTGTCTGTCTTCGAAAGAATGGGCTTGATGAGACTGTTCTATGAGCTACATGGACTCAATGGCATGAATGGTATTCCTCAATGTTGGCAAGAAATATGACCAGCATAATTATGAGGAACTGTCATGGACTAGAAATTGAAAATAAATCTCTTTTCCACCATAACGCAGAGAACCAAGATGCCTAGTAATGGGATTTTAAAGCAATTTAGCAAAGGGAAAAAAAAAGTGAAGGAGCAGAGCATACAAACACAAACAGGATGTAGTTGGAATGAGATTTTCTGTGTTCTTTCCTAAGCCCCCTAGTGTGACTGTCATGAGGATTTACAAGTGAAACCGTGGTTCCAGCAAGTCTGGATTTTGTTCCATCCCAGCAGCCTTTCAAAGTGGTAAAACATGAGAACTGTCACCAGAGGAAAAACCCATTCAACAACTTGATGAACTCAGACCACTCCCCAATCAAAATATTTCCATTGTGCTCATAGCCGAACAATTACTACAGCAAGGAAATCATTTAAAATCCGTCTCCAGCGAGTGTGCCCTTAACTCATGGTCATCGCAAACACCTGGTGGTGGGTTGGTTAATTGCAAGGTACTCCTGGTGTAGGTGTGTGGTCGGCAAAACTGTGGGGAGTTGACAGCATGAGGAAGAGAATATGAAAACAAGTTGGAGATTGAGATTTGTAGGGAGGAACTGCAGATGCTGGTTTAAATCGAAAATAGACACAAAGTTGGAGGCAGCATCTCTGGTGAGAAGGAATGGGTGACGTTTCGGGTCGAGACCCTTCTTCAGACCAGTCCAGGGAAAGGGAAACGAGAGATATAGATGATGATGTAGAGAGATAAAGAACTATGAATGAAAGATATGCCAAAAAAGTTACGATAATAATGGAAACAGGCCATTGTTAGCTGTTTGTTGGGAGATAACGAGAAGCTGGTGCGACTTGGGTGGGGGAGGGATAGAGAGGGAGGAATAGAGAGAGAGGGATGGAGAGAGAGAGAGAGATAAGATTGATGGGTTCACAGAGAGAGGTACAAGAGACTGCAGTTGCTGGAATCTGGAGCAACCAACAATCTGCAAGAGAAAGTCAGCAAGTCGAGCAATATGTGTGGGTTTATTAATTTCAGGTCAAAACCATGCATCGGGACCGATAGAATCATGGACCTAACAAATCTAATAAAGATAATCACAGAGGAAACTGCATAAATAAAGTTGTCACTGATTATATCTTTTGTGTTCTAATACAAGGACATTTTCAGAGACTTTGACAACTTGCAGGAAGCATCCTCCTCTATGTAATCCCAGGAGCTGGTTACAGAATGCTCAAAAACATCCAGCGTTAAAGAAGGAAATAATATTTAGAGTTAAATGGCAGATGATGAGGAAACGAGATACAGGATAGGTCAACCGTACATATGGGGATGATCTTCTTTGAGTGATCGCTGGAATGTATAACATTCAGAACCAGAGTTAAAGAGAGGTACTAGTGGGTATAAGCGATATTTGTGGTTCAAGATAGAAGCTTTGCAGGTTCATATGAGTGTGGACGTCATGTCAGAAAATAGTAGTTTGCAATATTTTGTATCATAAAAATACATTGGTAAATTCTTGTCATATGTTATGATTCTAGTTCTTACATTTATAATGTTTTATTCGTAGTGTTTATTCAGTCTTAATATACATTTAAGAGTTCTGCTCTTGTGCTGGCATGTGAGCCTCAGCTAGTCCAAATTAGAAGATGTAAGATGACTTCTGTGGTCACTGATAACAGCATTGCCATGCATGCTGTTCAGTCTGCGATTCCCAATGGATGTATTTCTTGCACAATAATGACTTTTTACTTTGGGAATTTTATCCAAACTTCTCCTGCACGGACATAAGTATGATGTATGTTTGGTTTTCATTATTATTTCAGTCACTGGAATAAAGGGAATCAAGCAGCATTTCAAGTCCTAATGCAGTTATTGAAAAATGGCAGACTTATGATTCCATGTAACCACTGTGTTGGCGAAGATTGCTACTGAATTACACGCAAGATCAACTCGCAGCGACACAAAGCAAACTATGAGTTGTACAATCATCTGTGAGCCAGAGAAAAAACATAATATACATAAGCATTACCACATGTGTGCAGGAAATATATTCCAGCCTGTATCATCTACTTGATTTAACTGTCCATTTCCTAGTGTTTTTTTAAATCTGGGCCTTCATTGTTTTCACCTCTGAAGAAGCCTGGAGCAGCCACACGTCAGCAGGTCACGTTGTCCCTTGGCCAGATGCTGGCCATTGCAATTGTAGAGTGGTGTCGACAAGGAAGGGTTTTCTCCTCACACCAATCCCAATAGTTATTCAGTACACTATAAAACCACATAATCACATATGTGCACATAGGTACAGCATGTCTATTGAATATGCACCTCCAAGAAGAGTCATATTTAAACTCCTGAGGATGTCCATGAAATAGTTCTTTAAAAAAATGAACTGTAGTTGAATTGACATACATGCAGCTTTGTTGGAAAGATGTTGCAAAGTTCCTTACCCATAAAGACAGCATAACTGATAGTAACTGATGCATCGTAACGAACAGTAAAACCGGTTTCAGATTGATGACATTTCGTCCGAGCTGAAGTAAATTGTTCATCAGATTTCCTATCGTTGTAGCCTTGCATGGTAACCTTTCAATGGACATATTTTGTCCTACTGCTCAGTTCTACATATTCCATTGCCATTCTTCCCAAAAATAATATAGTCCTGACTCTTCTCATCTAACTCATCCAAACACATCACCTTGAATTCAATGTACCAACTAGTACTCTCTGGAATTAAGTTCTGTAGAGGCTGTTCAACTGGTAGAAGGGTGAAGGCTTGGAGAAACTGTTTCGAGAATCAGTCTGAAGAAGGGACCCGATCCAAAACGTCATCTGTACATTCCCTCCACAGATGCTGCCTGACTTGCTGAGATCCTCCAGACCTTTGTTTTTTGCCTAAAATTCCAGCCTCTATTGTGTCTTGTGTGTCTCTCTTTCAAACGATGGCTCTGGCTTCAGGTCACACACCAAATAGGATGAGTTATTTGCAGGCTGTCAATAACTCCAAGAGCATGGCAGTGGTTCCCATTTCCCTCACACTCCTTCAAGATTGAAAATTTATTCGTCTTTTGTTTCAAAATAATCTATTTTGTCCCCAAGAAATAAAGATTTAACCTCTGTCTGTCAGACTCTTGCAACAAGGATTATTTGAGTTGAAAATAATAAGACCAAATATATCCAGGTAATCAGCTTCTGTAGCCAGGCTTTGGTTATTCTCTGGTTAGAATTTGAAACCCTTGGCATAGCACTAAAACTAAAATTGTTACCCTGCTATTTGAAAAGGTTAACATGGATAGAATGGATTGAGTGGTGGTTTGGTCCAATGCCTTTTTTTTGCACACTTCTGGGCCTGTCCCACTTAGGCGACTCTTTAGGCAACTGCCAGGGACTAGTTGTAATGGAATTAACCTACTACACCTGGCGGCAACCTACGACAGCACCATCGACATTTTACGACAACACCTACATCAACCTATGACAACCTACGACAGCAAAAATTGTCGCCACAAATTGTTTCAACATGTTGAAAATTTTGGTGCAGTCGCCTGTAGTCGCCCAGAAAATCACCTAAGTGGGACAGGCCCATGAAGAATCCAAGATTAGAAACTTCGCACTTTTGGCTGTTAGATCTCAACTGAAATAAGCTGAGCTCAGTATTTAGTGGATGTAGAGCATTAACACAGAATGTTTCCTTATCTGCATAAATTGGCAGGCTTATTAATAAAAATGTTGAAATGTGTCCGGTGGGGGAAATGGAATAATTCACACTGGATGATTCTCTGATGATGGAGCTAAGGCACATTCCTGGACTGAACAGATTATATATTTGACCTTGGAACATTTGATGCTGACACTGGAATACTTCCCGACACTGGCATTCTTCAATATGATGACTGAAAATTTTGAACTAAATGGACTGGATTTTCATCGCATAGATGGAATAGCACAGCTGAACAAAGAATCTATTCATAATTTGTCAAGCAATGAAGTAGACGCACCCTGACGCGAACAAAATCTGCTAATGAGATTGATGTCTGCCAAAGTCCAGCACAATAGCACAATACAAACAGGAATTTGATTGAATCTGTGTTTAAGGTCTGTCGGTAAATGCTGCTCACCACCAAGCAAAAATGAACAGAACATGTAAGCCAAAACACAAAGCGCTGGAGTTACTCAGCAGGTGAGACCGCATCTGCAGAGGAAATTGATAGACAACATTATGGTTGGGAGGAAATGTGTAGGAAGGAACTCAGATGCTGGTTTACACCGAAGATAGACACAAAACGCTGGAGTAACTCAACGGGAGAAGGAATGGGACGAAGCATGCTGATCCAAGACATCATTTATTCATTCTCTCCACAGATGCTGCTTGACCTGCTGAGTTACTCCAGCACTTTGTGTTTTACTCAAGATTACATAATCTACAGATCCTTGTGAATATCTAGGCCTCTTATTTGCTTACACATCATCACTGATCCAGTGTGCATTGCCCACACAGTTAGAGACCTAGTCATGAATCCTAAACTGTGGGCTTTGGGCATTTAAGTGGCGAAGTCCCTTCTTCCCATCTCTACATTTCTGTTATGGGCTACCACCTTTTCACGGTGGAGCATTAATGTGATATGATGGTTTAAAGGAGATATTATTTTTCTGCTTGCTGGAGTACTATAATTTATAGAAGATATACAGTGCTGGAGCCCCAGCATATCCAATCTTTCTCCATAACTAAAAGCCTCCAATCCATCTCCTTTGTAATGTCTCCAGCATAATCACATCTTTCCTTGATAGTTGAGACCAAAACTGCACACGAAAATCTGAGTGCAGCCTAAGCGGTGTTTTGCAATGTTGCAACGTAACATCTCGGCTCGTATATTCTGTGTCTCCACTTCTGAAGGCAAGCATGCCACATGCCTTCTTTACCACCCTATCCACCTGCATTGCCATTTTCAGGGAACAAGGGACTTGACCTCCTAGTTCTCTCTGAATGAATGAATGAATACTTTAATGTCACTTGTGACAAGTCACAGTGAAATTCTTTGCTTGCATTTCCAAGGTATGCAAATAATCACCAAGTAAAGGGCGCTTACAAAGTTAAAAAGTATCTGCGCCAGGACACCTTTTGTTCTTCCCCTCTCGCCGCCCCCCCCCCCCCCTCTCTCTTCATAGCCCACCCACGTCGGATCCTCTATTGTTCTTCCCTCTCCCTCACGGCAGTCCATGTTCAACCACACTCCTTAGCGACCAACATGTCTCGTGTCCTACCCCTGTCTGACTTACCAAAATACATCACCTAGTGCTTTTTAGAATTACAATCCATGTACCAACACTCCATTACAATCCATGTACCAAGTGATATTTATCCTACAGTAACCTCAGACAACTTTGTTTATTACTTAAAACAACACCAACTTTCATGTCATCAGCAAATTTACTTACCACACCTTCTACATTTTCATAATAGTTGTTAATATAAATCACAAACAACAGACTTCCCAGAATCTGATCTTGTGGCACACTGCTCTTCACAGTTAGAAAAAATATCCTTTCACCACATCCCTCTGGCTCGTAACACCAAGCCAATTTTGGATTGAATTAGCTGGTTTGCCTTGAAACCCATGTGCATTAAACTAACATGTGGAACCATGTAGGCTGGTCCAGAAGGGTAAGGTACATGGAACAATGTAACCTCACTATTTCTCTCTATGAACTAAAACAAACATGGCAATGCTTGCCTACTCTTTGAACTCACTTTAACTCATTTTGAACTCATTTGATGATGAATGCAGGGTGATAATATCATGACTTTATGTTTATTTTGTGTTTTATTTTTCTATTTGAAAGCTCGAAGCTTTGGGCATCTTTTCCAGAGGGAAATCTTTAAGACCAAAAATGGACAATATTAATAATGAATAATAATTAATGACACAAAAATCATTATCACTAATGTAGCTAAACAAAAAAAAGGCAGCCTTGTTAAAATGATCCTCAATTTTATAATGTTGTCAATAGAGTTATGTACACATTAGAAATTTAAAACATTGCAGTTTAGGATCAATTTAGCATTTATGTAAAAGTATGTTGTTCCATTGACAAGAAGCTTAATCCATTCTTTCTCAACCATCTGGAATTTGGATAACCCAAATACCTATTTTTAAAAAACAATTTTGATCGGACTCAAAGATTCAGCAAGGAGAGGCTTTCTGGGCTGCCAGGGATATGTACGTCTTGGATGGATTGCCCCCTAAGTACCAGTGAAATTCACAGCTCAACTCCTTTGTCGACTGTACAGGAACAACTACGGACATGGGATCGATTAGCTGTCATATTTCATTATGTCATTTAAACCCCTTGACTCTGGTACAGATTTGTAACACTTTCTGCGCTGTTTAGTATGCTTATAGCAGTAGATGTAAAAGTGAACTGATTGTAACTTCTATGGAGTAACTTTAAGGGACCAGTCGAGTGAAAAATGAGATTTCACTGCAATACTTTTATGAATAGTGGAGGAATCCAGTTTTCACAAACATTGCACAACTTTGTTTGCAGCGTTGTTGTTTGTGCAAATTAGGATTTGGGGAGATTCGCCTTTGCCATGGTCAATCTATCCTGCATATTCTCTTTCAACCAAACTTGTAGAGGCAGACACCGTCAGAGTCAGTATATGGTGAGCCTGACTGTGCCCATGCCAGGATTCATGGTGCATGCACTCTGTAAGACTGAAGGAAAGCTGGAAATGTGAACACAGCCAACACCGAGAGCATCAGGTTAAAGGGCCTATCCCACTGACACGACTTTACCGCGAGTGCCTTCGACCTTCAAGCTCGAGGGCACTTGCCTGGAAAACCTCGAGCTGGATCGTCAGCGATGAAACCGCGAGATAGATCGACCGACCGCGCACACACACACACACACACACACACACACACAAACACATTGCAAAGGCGGGGGCCAGGGAAAGCGGGGGAGCACTGTCAGAAATTCACACCCGCAATGACGAGGAAGGTAAAATACGGCTGCATAGTGTATGGTAAGTCCTTTAGAGGGTGCAGAGGGGGTGGGGGGGGGGGGGGGGGGGGGAGAGAAGAGAGAGGGGGAGAGAAAGGAAGAAAGAGAAAGAGAGAGAGGGGGGGGGAGAAGGGGGGGAGAAGGAGGAGACACTTTTAAGAAGCCAGATAACATTTAATAAAGGCGGGCATTTAACTTACTGGTCGGTTTTCCTTGGTCCTGAAAACTCCAATGAGCCAATTAAAATGCCCAGTCAGTGAAGGAGATTGTCTATGGCTGCCCTCGACTGCCTGTAACTAAGTAGCGACCCCACTCCATTGCACTACGAGTTCAAAAGAACCATGCCGCATGAAGGAGAGTTCCAGTGACCCTATATGACCTCCTAGGACCACGTGTCGACCATGCTGCGAGTTTGAGTCAAGGGCAAACTCTTCTAAACTCGCAGATTAGGTCGCCGCAGTGGGGCAGCCCCTTTATGCTGTGTGCATGGCTCCTCATACCCTGCCTGAACCTCAAGCCAACTGAAAGATGCAGATTGAGTGAGAGTCATGGGACCATCAGGTACTGTATAGAGTACACTGATGCACTACTGAGCAGAAGGTTCAATGCCAAATTTAAGCAGCACAGCGGTAGAGTTGCTTCCTCACAGTGCCAGAGACCCAGGATTAATCCTGACTTTGGGTTCTATCCACGGGGTGTTTATATGTTCACTCTATGATTGCATGGGTTTCTTCTGGGTGCTCCAGTTTCCTCCCTCGTCTCAAGGGAGTGGATGAGACAGTGGGATAGCACAGAACTAACGTGCATGGGTGATTGATGGTCGGCGTGGACTTGGTGGGCCAAAGGACCTGTGTCCATGCTGTATCTTTAAACTAAACATTACTAATGCCTTGTATAGAAAGGAACTGCAGATTTTGGTTTCTGAAGAAGGGTCCCGATCCGAAACGTCACCCATCCATTTTCTCCAAAGATAATGTCTGACCCACTGAGTTACTCCAGCACTTTGTGTAACCATTCTCACTTTGTCTCTGTCCATTAGCCTGACCTGCTAGGCATCTCTTACTGCTCCACATTTCTCAGCTATTGCACTCCAGTTTAGTATTCTCCCCCTCTAGCTACCTTTATTTTATTGCTTTTATGTTTCTTTTGACTTCATCGACACCTTATCCCCCACGGCACCCTAACCTCATCCTATCAGCGGTATTCCGTTTGCCCTCTCCATGCTTCCCACACCCTCCCTGCAACATAACGCCCAACTTGTTATCTTGTTTAGTAAGCTCAGTCATGACAAAAGGGTCTTTTACCTGAATCGCTAACCCTGTTTCACTTGTCACTGATGGTGCCTGACCTGCTGATGATTTTCAACAATGTCTGTTTCTATTTCAGTATCCACAGAATATAAATGTTCACTCTAGCCAACAATCTTGAAAGGGCTGCAGCTCCAGAGATGGGCAATGACCTTCTCTTGTGCTTTGATCAAAAAGTGATGATGCATTAACTAGATGCAACTTCTCACCAGCTCCCACCATGTTTAATTCTTATTTAATTGTTTAATCTAAATTTGGGATGATCCAGAACGCATTTGCCATTCACTCCTGATCTTCTCAATTAGCCTCACCAACTGCAATGAGAATCAGTTTAGTATTTAATGAAAGTAAATTTTAATACTCCTCAAACATTTTTTTTTGGGTCCGAAGCTAAAATCCCACGAGCAATTGAGGATTTACGGGACTGACGTCCAGCTGTTTATTTTCCCTAAGGTAGGAGACTCTTTATTTGATTTCATTTTCAGAAGGGTATCTGGCCCAGTGCTCCATCGTGGACTGTGTGTGAGTCAAAATCACAAACATGAAACTCCTGGTTCCCACCAACAATCAATAAACACAGTAGACCACCCAGCAGCAAATAACTTCACTGGGGATCCAGATTTGAAAGTAAAGTCATTAGCCCATTAATTGGCTCAAAGGACAAAAATAATCTAAACTATTCCTCTCTTCCTCTGCCTAAATATCGTTCATGTTACTTATATTATACGTGTAGAAAACAATAAGTGTAAAACAGCATCCCTCACTTAGTTTGAAGTTCCCATGCAGTGGGGTGATGTTTAGCAACTATGTTACCCATTGACAGGGGCTGCTTTCCCATGTTGGAAATTAGTACAAAGTGTGATGGCAGTGTTGAACGATGGGCTTGCATTCACATTGAGAGGAGTTCAGCCTGCAATGTTTAAATGCCATATTAGGCTGCTTTTCTATAGTTAAACGGATTTTGTTTAGTATTGCAAGAGGCACATGTTCTCAGACATTCAGTCTCCACCCGATGTCCAAATATTTCAACTTCCTGATTTCCTAGGGAGATCATACTTGAAGTGGCAACTTTACATCCATAGCCAAAATATTTTTTAACTAAACATATATCTAAGATAGTAATTTCAAAAATCCTCAATATTTTTCCCAAGCTTGTATTTCCCTTTGGTAAGTTTCAATAATTCTATAATGTGCAATTAAGTTACAGGTGTTTATCCAGAAAATGCAATGATATGATGAACAGTGACAATCCCCCTTCTCCCAGAAGTATAGATATAACACACAGAGAGCAGACCAGTGGATGGAACGGTGGCACAGCGTTGGAGTTGCTGCCTTACAGCGCTTGAAGCACCAGAGACCTGGGTTCGATCCTGACTACGGGTGCTATCTGTTCAGAGTTTGTACATTCCTACATCCCCATGACTGCGTTTTCTTGGTTTTCTCCCACACTCCAAAGACCTATAGGTTTGTAGATTAATTAGCTTGGTATAAGTGTAAATTGTCCCTAGAGTGTGTAGGATAGTGTTAATGTGCGGGAATCATTGGTTGATGCGGAAACGGTGGGCCAAAGGGCCTGTTTCACTAAACTAAACTAAACTAAACTAAACTAAACTAAACTAAACTAAACTAAACAAACCCAGGACTAGAGGAAGCAAAATTTATAGAAGAATGTCTATGGCAGTTATATCAGTATGTCTGAATCAATATGTTTACTGCACAACTTGGAATTAAGTTATACTATGATCACAAGATATCTATCTCTATACTTATAAAACTCTGATCTTGGAAGTGTATATATTTGTGTGTGTGATGATCGTGTGCGTTTCACATCTCCTCGAAAACACGACGTGCTAACGGTGACATTTTTACATATTCCGATAGAGATTTACACCATGAAGTCAAAAATCACCTTAGCTGAAAATATCATGCATTATTTCTCGAGTTATTTATGAAAATGTTTACAAATGTGCAGAAACCTGGAAAAATAACTGCTTTTTCCCTGTGCTTACAGCTGTGACATCACAATGGGATTGTAGCCCTGCTTGCAACATTGTTGCTATCCAAGTAGAGAGTTCTGCTAGCTCGGAAGTGCAAATGCATTTTTTTTTTTGCGTTTAAAAATGAGGGTGGGTGCATAAGGCAAAATGAGCAGCCCCTGCGCAGTTGTCGGCTATGGGTGAGTGGTGGAATATTACGTTGGGGGATGGGTTGCATTGGGGACCAGGCCTCCTGTGTGACAGGGACCCAACAGGTCCCACTTGGTCTAGTATACTTATAAAACGCTGATCTTGGATGTGTATGTATTTGTGTGTGTGTGTGTGTGATGTTCGTGTGCGTTTCATATCTCCTTGAAAACACGACGCGCTAACGGTGAAATTTTTACATATTCCGATAGAGATTTACGCCATAGTCAAAAATCGCCTTATCTGAAAATTTCATGCATTATTTCTCGAGTTATTTATGAAAATGTTCACCAATGTGCAGAAACCTGGACAAAACAACTGCATTGGGGAACATGTTGCGTTGGGGGACCAGGCCTCCCGTGGGGGCTATGGGTGAGTGGTGGAATATTGTATTGGGGAACGGGTTGCATTGGGGGACCAGACCTCCCATGTGACAGGGACCCAACGGGTCCCACTTAGTCTAGTAAACCTGCTTCATATTCCTAAATTATCTCCCTTTTACCCAATTATCTTAACGTTCAAAAATCTATTGAACACTGAATTGAATGAATTTAATGACTGCATGTCCAAAGTCTCCAAGAATCTTAGGAATCTTTGGTGTCCAAATGATTCACCAGCCTACAAGTTCAGATATTTCTCTTCACAGTTCTATCTATTTCTGGTTCCTGTTTGCAATTTCATCAGCCAAGACAAACATCATCATTGTAGCATAAGGCATTCTGTAAATCATAATGAGATTAGATTTCCTGCACAAGAAGACTAGAGAATACTCGTAAAGTACTATGTCTGTCACTATTTTCTGTGTGCTTAAGCAAAGCAAGAATTTCAATGTCCTATACAGGGACACATGACAATAAACTCACTTGAACTTGAACTTGAACTAAAGCAAACCATTCACCCTAGGAACCATTTGAGTGAATCTTCCATGCGCTACCTCTATGTCAAGCACACCTTTTTTCAGGTAAGTAGACGAGTACTCCAGATGTAGTCAAGAGTCAAGAGTGTTTTATTGTCATATATCTTTAAATGGAGCAATGAAATTCATACTCGAAGCAGCACAACAGACATAGTACTTTGTAAAACACATAATAAACAATAACAAAAATGTTCAGTATATATATAAATAAAACAAATAGACAAATAAATAGACAGAGTATAGAAAGAATGTCCCCCAGTTCAGAGCCTATTTGGAGGTTGTATGTCCATAGGCTTTGACTTTCGAGATATAGTGCAGAAACAAGCCCTTCACCCCACCGAGTCTGCGCCGAACAGCAACCACCCAGTACACTAGCACTATCCTACACACTAGGGCCAATTTTACAATTTTACCAAAGCCAATTAACCTATAAGCCTGTACGTCTTTGGAATGTGGAAGGAAACCAGAGCACCTAGAGAAAAGGTCACAGGCACAGCGTACGAACTCCACACGGACAGCAACCATAGTCAGGATTGAAATGTATGTTCACCCTATGAACGTGTGGGTTTTCTTCAAGTGCTTCGGTTTCCTCACACACTCCAAGAACAACAAATGTTTAACATTACAGCACCTGATAACCTAAAGAAATCAATGATAGAGGTAATATAGTTTAGTTTAGTTAAGTTTAGTTTAGTTTAGAGATACAGCCCAACAAGTCCGCGCCGACTGGCGATCCCCGCACAGCAACGCTATCCTACATACGCTAGGGACATTTTACACATACACCAAATCAATTAACCTACAAACCTGTTCGTCTTTGGAATGTGGGAGGAAACTGAGAAATCCCACGTAGTCACGGGCAGAATGTACAAACTCCGTACAGACAGACAGCACCTGTAGTCGGGATTGAACCTGGGTCTCCGGCCCTGCAATGCTGTAAAGGGGCTGTCCCACTTGGGCGGCCTAATCCGCGAGTTAAGAAGAGTGTCTTCGACCTTCAAGCTCGAGGGCACTCTCCTGGAAAGCCGCGAGCTGGATCGACCGTCTGCATTGAAACCGCGAGCTGGATTGACCGACTGCACACACACACACACACACACACACACACACACACACACACACACACACACACACACACACACACACACACACACACACACACACACACACACACACACACACACACACACACACACACACACACACACACACACACACACACACACACACACACACACACACACATCACAAAAAGGGGGGCGAAGGAACGCGGGGGAGCTCTCTGAGAAATACACACCCGCGGACAACGGGAAGATAAAAGAGGGCGCGCACAGATACAATAAGTCCTTGAGAGAGCGCGGGGAGGGGGGGGGGGGGGGGGGGGGGGAGAGAAGGGGAGAGAGAAGGGGAGAGAGAAGGAGTGGAGACACTTTTAAGAAGTATAATAAAGTTTAGCGGGCATTTTACCTACCGGTATGTTTTCCTTGGTCCTGAAAATGCCAATGAGCCAATCAAAATGCCCGGTCAGCGAAGGAGATTGCCTACGGCTGCCCTCGGCTGCCTGTAACTACATAGCGATCCCACTCCTCTGCACTACGAGTCAAAAAGAGCCATGCCAACCAAATATTAATTGCGGAAAATTTTTCAACATGCTGAAACATTTTCCACGACCGAGCTGATGCCACGAGTATTCGGGAACTTCCTTCGAGCATGAAGGAGAGTTCCTGCTACCTCATAGGACCTCCTAGGACCTCATGTCGACCATGCTGCGAGTTTGAAGGTTGAAGACATTCTTCTAAACTCGCAGGTTAGGTCGCTCAAGTGGGACAGCCCCTTTAGTCAGCAACTCTACCGCTGCGCCACTTTGCTGCCCAGAAAAAAGTCACAGATGATCTTTTACACAAAAGGTGCTGGAGTAACTCAGCAGGTCAAGCAGGCATATAATATAATACAGAACTCTTGAAAAGGAGAGCAATTACTAAAAAAGTTATAACGCCTCAGAAATTGTGACCATGTGTGCTATTCCTAAATTTGTAAATCATAAATTTGCTCTCATTTTTAATGCACAGTTTTAATGGAATTAATTGAGGAACAGTGGAAACTGCATCGTAGTTTTGGTATTAAGCTAACATAAATCAATTACATAGAACATTACAGCACAATACCAGGTCCGCCAGCTCTCAATGTCCATGCCAAACTTGATGCCCAAAAGAAACTAATCTCATGATCAAATAGAAAATAGGTGCAGGAGTAGGCCATTCGGCCCTTCAAGCCTGCAATGATCCATACCCTTTCATTCCGTGCATATTCATGTGCCTATCTAAAAACCTCTTAAATATCACTATCAGGATTAAATACCACTTAAATGCCTCCATCACTGCCTCTAACAGAGCCACCCAGGCATCCGCCACCCTCTGCTTAATAAAAACTTGCCCAGTACATTTTCTTTAAACTTTGCACCTTAAAGCTGTGCCATCTAGTCTTTGACAGTTCCACCCTGAGTAAAAGGTTTTGGCTGTCTACCCTTTCACGTAGATTTATTTGGTAAGGATAAAAGACAGGACGGCATGGTGGCACAGTGGTAGAGTTGCTGCCTTCCAGTGCCAGGGACCAGAGTTTGATCCTGACTATGGGTGCTGTCTGTATGGAGTTTGTACGTTCTCCCCGTGACCTGCGTGGATTTTCTCCAAGATCTTCAGTTTTCTCCCACACTCCAAAGACGTACAGGTTTGTAGGTTAATTGGCTTGGTATATATATATATATATATAATTGGCTCCAGTGTGTAGGATTGTGCTAGTCTACGGGGTGATCGATGGTCAACACATACTCGGTTTGCTAAAGGGCCTGTTTCCACGCTGGTTTCCTGGAGTCCAGACAGAAATGTCTGAGAGTGGGCTCAACTGGTGAGATCTCAAAAGAACTGCCAACAACCGAGTGAGGTGGAGGACATTTGTCAATGGCCTATGCTCCCTAGAGGAGCAAAGGGCTTAAGAAGAAGAAGAAGAAGAGCGCGTAGAATAGTGTTAGTGTGCGGGGATCGCTGGTCGGTGCAGACTCGGTGGGCCGAAGGGCCTGTTTTCGCATTGAATCTCTAAACTAAACGAAACATGGTTCAACCCTACACCAAAACTTCCTGGGAGGCTTTGGGTTAAAACACGGGTAAACAATCAGTTAGTGTGAGGGAGAGGAGGGGCTCCATGAGCCGTTGAGCCTGTGCAGAAGTGAAACAGGCGTTCACTGTTGTGTAATATTTAATGGTTTTTCACTGTAGGTGTTAATGAATTTCTGTTGAGCTGAATCAAGTTTGTTCCTGCCTGCCACCTAGGCTGTGGTCCCATTAAGAATATAAGTAGAGACAGACCAGGCGTTCACAACTGCCTGCTCAACCATTTAATAAGACCCTTAACATCGCCACAACTTTCCTGGCCTAACCCCGTCTTGCCTGGTCGTAATGCAAAGTGCCAAATGAGTTGACGGACCTCACCTGGGATGAATCTATGTAAGGGTTGAGGAGAGGGAAGGCTTCAGACAAAGTCCAACTGAAACCTCAACAGTTAAGCACCCAGATCATCCAGAGGCTGAGGGTTAATCTTATCAAGGCTTTACCTTTGATAGTGTGGCAGTGGTGCAGTTGGTAGAGCTGTGGCCTCACAACCCCAGAGACGCTGGTTTGATTCTGTCCACTTGCGCTGTCTGTGTGGATTTTGTACGTCCTCCCTACTATGACTGGTGAGTTTCCTCCAGATGCTCTGGTTTCCTCCCACCTCAAAGACGTATGGGTTTGTAGATTCATTGACGTCTGTAAATGGATCCCAGTGTGTAGGGAATGGATGTGAGTGGGATAACATAGAACTAGTGTGAACTGGGGATCGATGGTCAGCATCAACTCAGTGGCCGAAGGGCCTATTTCCACACTGCATCTTTCAAAAAATCAATCAAATGATATTAAATACAAAAAAAAAGAACATTTTAACAAATAAAGGTTATCTACATATAAAATAAAACAAAATACCAAAAATCAGCTAAGTTGGAAATGGTACAGGATGGGCTTGTGGGCTTGAGTTATAGGGAGAGGTTGGATATATTGGGACCTCTTGCTTTGCAGCATGGGAGGCTGAGTGGTGACCTTGTTGAGGAGTACAAGACCATGAGAGGGATGGACAAAGTGAATGCTCACAGTCTTTTTCTCAGAGTAGAGGATTCCAAAACAAGATGACATAGGCTTACGGTGATATGGGGGATATTTAAGAGGGACCCCAGGGGCAACATTTTCACTCAGAAGGTAGATTGTTTCTAGAATGAGCTACCAGCGGAAGCGATAGAAACAATACAATTACGACTTTTAAGAGACATTTGGACAGGTGTATGGATAGGAAGTGTTTAGAGAGATATGCGTGAAATGCAAGCAAATAGGACCAGTGCAGAATGCCAACTTGGACGGCATGGACAAGGTGGGCCAAAGGGCCTGTTTCTAGGCTGCACAGCTGCATTACCCTCTGAACCTAAAGGAAAATAAATAACATGTTTTTACCACCATATTTCAAAGTGGGTGTCACCAGTTTACTGCCAGGTCCAGCGACTAGGCATGCAGAGACAGATGCCCCAGAATAATGCTAGGAATGCTCAGTCTCTGCAATTGGATTCAATGTGAGGTCCAGTCATGGACAGTGAAACATATTGGGATATTAACACTAACATCAACCAGTAATATTTAGTCAGAGGGTAGTTAATCTGTGAAACTCATTGCCACAGAGGGCTATGGAGGCCAAGTCAGTTGATATTTTTAAGGCAGAGATAGCCAAATTCTTGATTAGAACGGGTGTCAAGGGTTATGGGGAGAAGGAAGGAGAATGGGATGAGGAGGCAGAGATCAGCCATGATTGAATGGTGGAGTAGACTTGATGGGCCGAATGGCCTAATTCCATCCTATAACTTGTGAATATGTGGGTACATGTCATGGCAGTAAAAGGGTGTCAAAGTCATCAATAGCGAGGGAGTTCCATGAAATTCCTGGAGGATACATTCATAGTGAAAGGCTGACCATTGTGACATAGTTACAATGTTAATCAGGAAATATAAGGTTATTATTAAACATAAACATAATCATAAACATGAACTGATCCAAGATGGCACACAAGCCAGGCGACTCTTTATGTACTACACAGTAGTGGATCTGCAATGGTGCATTACAATCACTCCACTCTTTTAAATCTCTACCCTGACAGCAGCATTTCTTACTTTAACTATGCTCTTCTTAATCTCCTCTCACTTAACGTTATTCACGTTATTCCCTTTATCATGTATCTGTACACTGTGGATGGCTCGATTGTAATCATGGATTGTCTTTCCGCTGAGTGGTTAGCATGCAACCAAAGCTTTTCACTGCAACTCGGTACACATGACAATAAACATCCTCAAATAGCCTATCCAAATGGCCTCCATTAGCTCCAGACCCCTTTAAAGTGGAAGATATAGAAAAACTGCTTACTTAACCACAAATAATCCATGATCCATTTGAAGCCTTCATTAATTTATATTGACTATAAATGAAATGAACCCTTGCCTCAGAGAGTAGCCAGTTTTCATAAGAGGTATTTTAGAAAGCATTCCATTTCATATGGCTGTCAAGCTGTGAGCTGAGCTATTCATTACTTCATTATATAATAGGATTTCAGATCTTTTAAACCAGCCTAGTCTGGATTAATCTATACTTTTGTCCATTGGCTTTTAACTGATATAAACATCTTGAATCCCGTGATCACGGAGTTTCCAAATATGTTTAGTTAAAGTATCTCCCACTACGATCGTAAAGGTTTCTTTGTGTTAGTTCTTTTCCGTCTGATTTTTAACCTAATTTTTTTTTAAATGACTTTGTTTTTAAAGAAACTATAAAGTTCTTCTGTGATCTAAGAGGAAATAACATTTACCTCATAATTTCCTTCTTTATGTCTGTGTAAATCACATTATCCTTCTTGTGAAGGTAGTTTTTCATTTGGGAAAACTGCTAAGATTTTCCCTCACACTTGAAATTTACTTACCCAGGGTAACAGGAAATGGGGAGATCAGAGCCCTCGATTAATATACCAGATGCTGGGCTTAACACATGCATGTAGACTATCAGTGGGACTGAGTCATCAGCAGGAAAAAAAAACTTAATCTGTTACCAAAACTTAACAAAAGAACATTTTAACAGCTCTTCCTGCAGTGTTTCTGCTAGCGGTAGAAGTGCAACCACATACAATTTATTGAATATCATCCTTACAGATTTTCTTATGAATAAACGTCATCATAATAAACTATTTTCTCTGGCCCTGAATGGAAATCCATAATGCCAGACATTGACCTTACACCTCAGCAAGGCTTAGACTGATGAGGGAACCATAGCCAAATGTGAGGTTAAAGCATTGTGCTTTATCTTGATCATAGTTTCACTTCATTGAGATTTGCATTACCCTTTTTAACACTGGAAATCCTTCTGCCCAGGAATATACTCTTGGAAAAGGAAGTAGGTAAAGCAATGATTAAACTTTGTTTACTTTAGATTGAAACAACGGCAGTACAGTAAACCCTTGCTTTAACAGACCGCTTTATAATGGATTTCAGTTACAGCGGTCGGACATGCTGACGGCTGTCGATGTGACCTCTGGTGTGCAACCTGTCTGCTCCCCGGCAGCCCACACCACCAGTGTCTCGCACCACCTCCCCGGCTGCAGTCACAAGAGTGAAAATGGCCAAGAAGTCGGAGAAGCTCCAACGGAGCCGAAATGAGTGAAAACCCAAGATGGCAGTGGCCAAGAAATAATGAAAAATTGTAAAGACCTGCACCCGACAGTTCTTCTCAGAGCCATCCATACATCTCTTAAGAAAGAGCTGATCCCAACTCAAGCCATCCAGGACCGGGCTCAGTGCCAAGGGAGAGATAGTTTCCATTACTGGTGATTCCTCATAACCCGCCGACAATCATTGCACTGCTCGATGCCCCGTGTGTGACATAAAACACACTACAAGGACTGGGCTGTCCTGACCAAGGACACTTGGACTGGGGATGTGTTCGGCTTCAGGCTCAGTCCAAATCCATTTCCTTCTCTTTTACACTGAAAAGATACAATGATAATATCTTACTCAGTTATAGTGGACAATTGGTAATAGCGGACACCGTTCCTCCCCCTCTCCCCCCCAAGGTCCATTATAATGAGGGTTTACTCTAACATTTTTATGGTGAGTGTGTGTAATTAATTATTTAAATCTAACAATGGTGTACGTATTGCTTTCCATTAGTTTTGTTCAATTTAATTCTTTGGTTTGAATGTTACTAACTAAAACCGGGTATTGCAACAAACTTATACAACCATATAATAACTTTTGAACTGAAAATGTGTAGTCTGGACAAATGTATGACAGTGAGTCATTATTGTTAGATGGAAGATACTTTTTGCATAATATAACAATTAAGAAAAATATATTAATGTTGTAAGCTACTAAATTATGAGGTCCCTTCTCCAGAGACAACTACCTACAATCAGAGTAGGAAGGAACTGCAGATGCTTGTTTAAACCGAAGATTGACACAATCTGAGACTATAGGTAGACACAAAAAGCTGGAGTAACTCAGCGGGTCAGACAGCATCTCTTGGGAAAAGGAATAGGTGACGTTTCGGATGAGAGTAGGGTCTTGCCCCGAAACGTCACCTATTCCTTTTTTCCAGAGTTGCTGGCTGACCCGCTGAGTTACTCCAGCTTTTTGTGTCTACCTATAATCTCAGATTGTATTGAGCAGATGGTATTGTGTAGAATTACAAAATATATTTGAACTGCTGCAAGAAGCAATAGACTTAAATAATATTTAGGATCCTGGCTTCTCCATTAACCGTATTTCAAGATGCAAGCATTTTGGATGATTTTCCATTCAATCTATTATGATAACTTAGATTATTGCTATGAAGAAGGTAATATCAATACATCAGGGCAGAGTTATTGCATAAGAATATGGTCGTATCCAATCCATAGAAAACAATAATTACCCACGATATATTACTCGAATATTACTCACAACGCTTAGGCCACAATGGTGATCACATTTCACTGTGCCAACTGGCACATGTGACAAATAAATGTATCTTGTATCTTGTATCTTGTATCTTGCATTTGTTGAAAACCTTTACAATTCATCTTCATTCTTGTGATTTTTTGTTGAAAATATACCAATGAGATTGAAAACATGCAAGTTTTGTGCCAATTAATTATTATAACAAACTCTTCTCTGGTCTATGTCACCACGCGGTGTCAGAGAAGCATCGCACAATGGTGTTAATCCAAGGTCTGGACAAATACTTCTCCTGACAATTATCACAATATAAAGATGATCACCAGGCTGGGCAACAAGTGTCGAGAATGAAAAGTAAAGTTAAGTCTGTTTGTCTCTCCACTGTCTGACTTGACGATTAGTTTTAGATTGTGTTTATTTCAGATTTCCAGCATCTGCAATATTTTGATTTTGCAAAGATGGTCTCGTGAGTCCTTACGGAAAAGGACAAAAATTACACACTACACTTTTCACCTAATGGCCATTGTTTGACTTCATCAGCAGCAGTCAGTACATGGGGGAAAAATAAACTTCCTTGGGAACATTAAGCAATTTGTCCAAACAGAGTCAGAAAGTATTCAGTCTATCAGTTGTGCAAGTCATGGGTGAATTTCAACCCAGGAGATCACAAGGATTGGGTAGTGAGTGATTCATTATTTTACATGACCTTTTGAGTGCATAGTTAACCCATGTCCAAAGAAGAGGCTTTGTGAACTGTGAACTTCGAATGATAGACCTTTGCAATGAATGGGCCTTCTTCAGCAGGTCCACGATGTTTCAAAAGAGATGAGAGAAAAGGTCAGTTAAAATTGTCGTTCTTCTAACCCGCTGAGTATTCTTGCCATTTTTTCTTTTTATTTCTAATTTTACAAAAGTGAAATACCGCAGGCTCAGGAAATCTGCGATTAATGGAAAATGTTGACATTTCTGAGCAAGTCGAGCACTGGGGGTCTCGGCTGTCGTTGGGGCCTAGCAAGAAGTCACAAGGAACTGCAGATGTTGGAATCTTGAGAAAACCACAAAGCGAAGGAGGTACTCGGCGGGTGAGGCAGCATCTGTGGAGGGAATGGACGGGAGACATTTCAGGACGAGACCCTTCTACAGAGTGGAGAGGGTGTATGTCTGTAATGGATTTAACTCTGTTTTAACTCACATTCCATCCCTCTTCACCTATCACTTGCCAACTCTTGCCAATGTCTCCTCCTGAATGCATTTCGTTGTCTCTGTACTGTACACTGACAATGACAATTAAAATTGAATCTGAATCACCCTCCTCACCTCTATATATTGTCTTTCTCCCCTCCACTCTTTCAGTCCAAGTGAACGGTCTTGACCCAAAATATCAACTATCCATTTCCCTCCACAGATGCTGCCTGACTCACTGAGTTCTTCCAGCAAGTTTGCTATTTTTTTTGTTTTTGATTATTTTTCCTCAACCTGCAGTAGCCTTACATCCTGGTGATCAATTTAATATTTTTGATCAAAAGGATTGGCTCGAACTTTGAAGCAGTATCATTATACAACAAACCAACTTCACATCTATTTATACCTCACATTGCCTCGGCAAGGCCAGCAACATAATCAAGGATGAGTCGGACCCTGGCCACTACCTCTTCTCACCTCTCCCAACAGGCAAAAGGTATAGAAGTTTGAAAAAAAGCACACCACTAGATTCAGGGATAGTTCGATCCCTGAATGTTATCAGGCAACTGAATCTTCCTACCACAACCAGAGAGCAGTGCTGAGCTACTATCTAACTCTTTGGTGACCCTCGGACTATCCTTGATCAGACTTTGCTGGCTTTACCTTGCACTAAACTTTATTCCCTTTTCATGTATCTATACACTGTATGGATCGATTGTAATCATGTATTGTCTTTCTACTGACTGATTAGCATGCAACAAAAGCTTTTCATTGTTTCTCGGTTCAGGTGACAAAAAATGAAACTGAACTATGTAGTTCTTTGCTGACATATAATAGTGTTTCAATAAAGACCTGCATTTTGCTTTCGCACTGTTCTGTATAACTTGAGAACATAGAACTTACTAAGAATAAAATCAAGAAAGGAGTTGTATCTTAAAACTGGCTATTAGATTTATGGTGCTGCAACGGGGCATAAAGTAAAATATTGATTTTGTTTTCCCCACTTAACTGCACCACTTTTCTTTCCAGCAATTTTATCATGGAAATGAACGGAATGTTTGGAATTGTTAAAGAACAAAAGGCATGTGGTCAAAATCATGGTCAAGCCTTCTCAACAGTTATTGACATGACCTTCTCAGGCCTAAAAATAACAAGGCATTTGTCCGCCTAGTATCTAATTCTGTTTATAACTGATCATGATGTTTTGTTCTTGGTTATCTTTCAGGACGGGGTATTACTCATGCTGTAGTGAGTGGTCTCATCAGCAAAGAAAACAATCAGTTTGGATGATGTTCATCAGGTTATTGATGGAAGCAGGAAATAGCAGGAGAGGGAGCACGCAGTTTGCAAAGAGCCTCTTGTGTGTGGATGTGGTGCAGCATTGCCAAGTGTTTTTGCAAGGAAGGCCAGAGTAACAACCTGAATCACTAGTGAAATGTGAAATATATTTCATTTTAATTGTACATTAAGGCCACCTACATTAAACAACCTAGTTTCTCTTCTGAGAATGATACTAAATCACAAGCAGATAAATTATTATTTATTTAAATATAGTAGATCACAATTTTTTTTTCAGGATAAATTTAAAAAAAAATAATTTGCTAGAAATAATTTTTCGTGACCCTTATCATTTCTAGAGGCTTAGTAACGAACGTATTAATGTTTTACATTATTGAATGAATATTAATCATCAAATAAATTAATAATTAAAGAACAACCAGTGGGCTGCAGCCTTAAAGTCATTAGTGATAGGAGTTGAATTAGGCCATTCGGCCCATCAAGTCTACTCCGCCATTCATTCATGGCTGATCTATCTCTCCCTCCTAACCCCATTCTCCTGCCTTCTCCCCATAACCTCTGACATCCATTCTAATCAAGAATCTATCTATCTCAGCCTTAAAAAATATCTTCTGAACCCCAGCAGACCCCGGCAACAGACCTGAATCACGTGCTGCACAACCCGAGAACCAGATTGGAGTGGGAGCCTCATCCAAGACTCATCTCATGGGCGGCCCGGAAGACCAGGAACCAGAAGGTGCAGGGAGTCAGTAACAGTGGTGGACACTGGACACTGGACGAAGGGCTGGTAAGGAGAACCAGGGGTCTTACCTTCCGTGCCCTTAAGGTCTGCTGTGGGAGGTGTCCCCAGGGCACGAAGGCAGAAGGTGGTTGGGGGTGAGAGGGACGAAGGTTCACTGGTGATCCAGATGGAGGTAACGGGTGCAATAGGCCTTTATGGCGAGCTGCAACTGGGACTTTGAAAATGGCGCCAAAACCTGGCGACTTTGCAAATGGACTCTGTCAGCTGTTTCTGTACATTCTGTATTTAATCACGGATTGAATGTCAATAATCTTACTGATGATCTGCACGCAGAAATAAATTTAACTGTAGCTTTGGAAAAAAAACGAACCACCATTGAAATACAAATTTGCTCTGAATAATATCTGTGAATAAGTGTGTTTTTAGTTATGTCAGTAAATCATTTTGGGAATCCCAAGATGTATTATCAATGTTGCCTGACATTTTACAATGTCAAAATTATAATCTGTGGGCCAGTTACTCTGTTTTAATATTTTGAAACTTAGCATTAAAGGGGAATGATCATGAATTGCTAATCAGCTAAATAGGCTCTCTATCGTAACTTCAGAATTTAAAACTAATCAAGATAACTTTAAGAATTGAATAGATTATCTTTGTGGTAAGTTCAATGAGTTCAAGATGAATACTTGGTGTGTATTTGTATCAGAATTATCTTCTAGTTTAGTTTAGAGATACAGTGTGGAAACTGTCCCTGTGTCCCACTGATTCCATGTTGACCAGCAATCACCCATACACTAGTTCTATCCTACACACTAGGGACAACTTAGAAAAACTAATTAACCAACAAACCTACTTGTCTTTGGAATGTGGGAAGAAACCAGGGCACCCGGAGAAAACCCATGTGGTCACAGGAACAACGTACAAACTCCATACAAACCGCAGCCGTAGTCAGGACCGAACGTGTGTCTGGTGCTGTAGGGTAGCACCTCTACTACTGGCCCACTGTACCATCTTGTCTTTGTTGTTTCTGAATTTTATCGGCTCAGGCCTTTATGATACTTTTCACTATGGATCTTTTATTTCCTACTAGAAGCACATTAGTGAGCGCTACTGCATGTTAAAGCAATAGGATTAGAATTCATATTAATGGAACAAAGTAATAGATGGCATTATGTAGGAAGGAACTGCAGATGCTGGTTTACGCTGAGGAGAGACACAAAATGCTGGAGTAACTGATTCATTTCTACTGGGAGTTTCATTGAACAAGATTCAACGGCAATGCCAAGCCGGACAGAGTACATGAATTAAATATATTAAAATTGGTTATGATCACTGTATCTTGGTCACACTGCACACTGGATTTGAAACAACTTCTGCCTAGAAACTGGGTTCACCATACGGTTACAACTTTTGAGCAGTATTTAACAAATCCCAAACATACACAATAATACCCTTTAGCCAACTTCATAATTCCTTTGGGAGTGGTTTGGAAAAATCAACTAGTTTGCAAAAACAAATTGTATGTCATGCAACAAAGTTTATAACCCCTATCAGATGCAAGTGATGTAATGATTTATAAGCTCAATTGAATGCAAAAGTTAATGTTGACAATAAAGTAAACTGCAATTAGCTGCTCTGAACTGTATTCTGCTGTATTGTATTACACATGAGTCACATCTACTCTTCATTAAAATAGCCTTAATTTTATTTGTTATGGCTGGAGTTGAAATGGGGATGGTAGTTACAATGCTGTTAACTAGACCGGAAATGAAGAATCTCGTGAACTCTGAGCAAAGTTCTGAGGTTGAATTCACTGAATAATATTTTCTTGACATTGAATATATACTTCATCTAGAATTGGCCATTGCTAAAACATTACAGGAAGCTGTCAAGATTATTGATGATTTGTGATTCTCTTTAGAGAAAGAAAAAACAAAGGCTTTAGTCCTATGTGAATAATATGTAGTGTGCACCTATGCATAAATTATAATTACTTCAGGAAGGGAATATCTGTTGTAATTTCTTGTGCCAAATTCTATGCAAACATGAATATCATGGACACAAATCCTCCATAAGTTCTATTTCTGAATTGTTTTATGCCAAAAACAACCTGTTTGAACTGTAAAGGGGGTGCATTTTGAAAGTGATATGTCATTGCACATTTATCCAACAGATGGAGTCTGCTCACGGAGCCACTGTCAAATGCCACCAGACATTTGGCAACCTTTTGGCTGAGAAATAAAGAAGTCAAGTCAAGATTGCTTTATTGTCCCAGATAAAACAATGAAATTATTATTTGCTGCAGCACAACAGATTATATTATAATAATAAATAATAGAAAAACAACTCTGAAAAAAAAAGAACAAACAATAACAATGCAATAATAATAATAATAGTCTTTTGTAATTCATAGCTTATGAGGTTGTCGTGTTTAATAGCCTGATGGCCGTAGGGAAGAAGCTGTTCCTGAACCTGGATGTTACAGTTCTCAGGCTCCTGTACCTTCTTCCCGATGGCAGTGGTCAGATGAGTGTGTGGCCAGGATGGTGCAGCTTTGATGATGTTGCCAGCCTTTTTGAGGCAGTGACTACGATAGATCCCTTCGATGGTGGGGAGGTCAGAGCCGATGATGGCCTGGGCAGTGTTTACAACTTTTTGCAGTCTTTTCCGTTCCTGGACTTTCAAGTTGCCGAACCAGACCACGATGCAACCAGTCAGTATGCTCACTACTGTGCACCTGTAGAACAAATTATCTTTTTTTGGTGTTGAAGTAATAATTTTGTAAGGAATAAAGGAATACACAGTGACCTTTGGAGAGCAAGAGATTTAAAAAAAACACAATTTTGCTGTGTATTATGCTGCGGCTTAGGTAGACACGGATATTTTCTGTCTACTGATCTTCGAGTCACACCACACGGCACGAGGTAATTTGGCCCATGTTGCCTATACCAAATCTCTGAATAAGTCCCAATTGGTCCCAATTCAATGCTCTTTCTCCACTGCCTGGCAAGTTTAATTTTTGCTATATATTATGTGGATTATGTAGAGGGAAGGTATTCTGCTTGGGTAGCTTACAACCCAATGGTATGAAGTTTGAATTCTCCAATTTTATGTTACTAACCAACAACCCCTCTCCACTCCCCCCACTCTCTTCACTGTGCCCGCCCATTCTCCCATTATCCCGCCCTCTTTCCCCTTCCCCCTCTTTCCCCTTCCACCTTCCTCTGGACTCACAATTTATACCTCTTCTCTCCTTATTTCACTGGTCTTTGTGCACCCATCTGCCAATTAACACCCCTCTGCTGTATGTATCACTTTCCTGGCGTTACTCCACTCTGACCGCCCTCCCCACATCCCCACTACAATGAGACTGAAGAAGGCTCCCAACCCAAAACATTGGGCTGCACAGTGGCGCAGTGGTAGAGTTGCTGCCTTACAGTGCTTGCAGCACCAGAGACACAGGTTCAATCCCGACTATGGGTGCTGTCTTGCTGTCTGTATGGAGTTTGTACGTTCTCCCCGTGGGTTTTCTCCGAGATCTTCAGTTTCCTCCTGCACTCTAAAGATGCACAGGTTTGTAGGTTAATTGGCTTGGTGTTTAAATGTAAATGATCCCCAGTATATGTGTACACTAAACTAAAGTAAACTATCCATGTTTTCCAGAGATGCTGCCCGACCTGCTGAGTTACTCTAGCACTTTGTGTTTCAAGTAAAATTAGCTGACTAGACCCTATATCAGATATGTACAAATTCAGAAGCAGTTTCTCTGCTTTTTGACTGCACCCTTATACAAACAAATTGGATTACTTTGTACCTACGTCTATTGTCCATATCAAACAAATCACAAATTATATTGCATCCGGTCACTGAAATATTCCACACAAGGATGTTTTAAGGGCAAAAATAGTTTCTGTATGTGGTGGACTGTAGCCTGGACAAATGGATCATACTAACGGTCTTGTGCTGCTTCTAACAGTTCCCATCCCCTGCAAACCACAGTGAATGTTAATAGAAGGGACTGCACTGAGCTGAAGGATACACACAGCAGTTGCTATTGAGTGCTTTGAGAAGATACTTTATCAGCATTTGCTTAACCAAAGTGCAGTCAGAGAAATTCCTCAAATTGAGGTGCTTACAGTTCTTTTCTTATCTCCTCTTTTTTTCACCGACTCGCTTCATCTAATGTACAAATACCCATGTAATCAACTGTGAAGTACTAGAGTATGTCAAAGATGGTGGCGCCTCGTGGCAGCGGCCTCTGCAGTCTGTCTGTCTTTTAAAAAAATGTTTGTCCTGTTGAATGTATAATTTGGTTGTAGTTTATATATTGTTTTTAACTTTTAAATCTCTTCCCTATATGGGGGACCCAACCTTTTCCCTGTCGGGTCTCCGTTGTCGTTGGGGAGCGGCCTCCAACCGGAACAACCTGGGGGCTCCAACATCAAGTCCCGGAGCAGGGCCTTACATCGCCCGGCTCGGCCTTAACGGCTGCAGGACTTGCCATCGTCCGCCGGGGGCTTTAACATCGGGAGAAGAATGGAAAACAGCGGAGAGACAAAGACTTTGCCTTCCATCACAGTGAGGAGGAGATTCACTTTGATGGATGTTTGTGTAAATTGTGTTAATTGTGTGTCTTGTTTTTTTTTTCTTGTTAACGGATAGCAGAGGTAGTGGGGGATTTTAACTTTTATATAGAGTAGGTAATCACTTTCACAAATTGTAAAGACAGTGAATTGCTTCAGTGATATCTGTGCAAACTTGCTGAGATGGTATAACAAGTGTGTAGGTCTTAGAATCAACTAGAATCAAGAAATTACATTGAACCGGGTTCATTTAACAACTTAACAGTGTGTTAACAGTGATATCATAAATATATGATCGTTCAATGTAAAATTATAAAAGGTGTAAGATAAAAGAGCCAGCAAGATTTTAGATTTTGATAAGGCTGACTGTATTTTAATGAGACAAGATCTGTCAACAGTAACCTGAGCAAATACTTTAATTGGTAAAACTAGAGAAGATAAGTGGGATGGAGAATGTGATGCAGAACCAGTTAATATCCTAAGGGGCTAGAGTTCTACTTGCCAAAAACATACAACCGTGAATGATGTAGGAGGGAAAAGGCACAGAAAAATAGAAATACAAACAGTACAGAATTGCGTGTCTGGGTGCAGTCCTGGAGGTGGAGTGATATAAAGTACATTAAAAGATTACAGAATAGAAGGGTCATGACCCGAAACGTCACATATTCATATCCTCCAGAGATGCTGCCTGACCTGCTGAGTTACTCCAGCACTTTGTGTCTTTTTATTTTAAACCAGCATCTGCAGTTCTTTGTATTTACATACTAGATGCATGATTACAAGAAGATTCAGCAGGATGTACATTCAAGGGACTTCAAAATCCAAGTGTAAGAAAATAAACAACTGCAAAAAGAGAATAGTCAGGAGTTATCTGAGTCGCTTAATAATTGGCAAATGGGGAACATATAATGCAATTACCTGTGTAACAAGTCACACAATTACCTGTGTAACATGTAGGACAGGAATAGGGATTCACCAAAACTAATGCGATAACAGTAAAAGTAATGAGGAAATGATGGCACCAATATCTGATTAATTTCTAGATCACAAAATTTCGCTGCCAGGATTTTAAAAGATGCAGTGAATATCCTTTTAACAATCTTCAAAAATTCCCTCAATTTCAAAGCTTTTATATTACACTGAAAATGTTCACAGTTTCTTCTTTAGAAATGTGTCAATGTGATAAAGATAACTTAGCCTGAAATCTGTTGTCAAGAAATTGCTTGAGTTCCTACTTAGGGAACACTCTGAAAGTTGTCAACTATTGGAAACAAACAGCATAGTTATCTGAAAGAGAGCGGCTTTGGCCAAAACCGATTGAATTATTTTGAGAAAGGAAGTGTATTGTGGAGTATCAATGAATATGATTTATAACTTCCATATTAAATGGAAATGAGTAAAATGTCATTCACATAGTCATAGCATAACAAGAGGCCTTTGTAAGCCAGGCTTTCAGATATATAAACCATCATTCCAGTAGTCTTCTGGATTACTTTCAGAACTTGTCCTTTTATTGAACTATACGCAGGCATCCTAAAATATCCCTGCACCTCTCTGTTTCAGCTTTTGGTTTTGACTGTTGTTAAATTTAGGTCTAGAATGGATGCTGTTACTATTAACTAAAATGAAGTCCACTTGAGACAGTTTTATCCCATTACAACAAATAAACATGCTGGACAAGAGCAGAAATGTATTTGCTACAATTAGTAAACAGGTCGGCTGGCATAGCTCTTATGATATAGAATCATACAGTGTGGAAACAGGCCCTTTGGCCCAACTTGCCGATGCTGACCATCTACACTAGTCCCACCTGTCCATGTTTGTCCCATATTCCTCTAAACTTTTCCTAGTCCATGTACCTGTCCATGTACCAGCACTTATTCTACCATTACAATCAAGTCAGCAGATCAAGCCCAGTTCAATGAGAAGAACAGAAGAGCACACTGGAGACAGCATGAGGCATACCTGAAATTAAAGTGACAGTCTGGTGAAGCTGAGATAAAGGACTAAACAACAATAATTGTATGGAGACACTCAGGAGCATAATGGCCCATTGTCCATTTGATTGAATCTGTGTAGCTTCAAAAAGATATTCACCATTCACCACCCAAATGATTTACCCAATGTCCATACCATGGGCTGGTATGTCACACAAAGAACTATCATTCATATTCAACGGAAGAATTAAAAATATTTGGAAAGTAGCAATGTCCAAAGGGATGAGAGTATTTTCAAGATCTCCCCTTCAGCATTGCATCTGCATCCTTCTCTTTTGTCCACATTTCTTTTTCCTTTGGGCCTCAATTAATTCTGCTCATTCTCAAATTATTAAATCTAAAGGCCACTGCAAGTAGTGATGATTGAATGCAGTATGCATTCAGTGAGATAGAATAAAGAGCATAAAGGGTAAATAGTCATTTATTATACTTTCATTGCTACCAATTAGCATGATTCATTATTTACACGAAGAATGGACTGGGCTTCAAGCCAATTGGTTACAGTGACTTAGATTATTGGCTCAAGACACCATTCATATATATCTGCCTTTCTGGATACCAAATTTAATTAGTTATAATTTTAACCATTATGTTTATTGAAGTATGTTATTTTAATGTGCCTTCTATTCAACAAAGCATTTTGCTTTCACAAGCTCCTGCTGGACATAGAAATTGGACATAGAAATTGGAATAATGATTGTAGATTATACAATTTAAAGATCAACAACAAGCTTCTTGGAGAAAGTATGGGGTAATAAAGACCTTCAAGTTTGCCTTTTCTGCCATCTGAAGACTATTAAGTGTTAATGTTCCCTTTCCATATATTCACGCATCTTATGCTATTTCAATGCTGTGCATTAGATATAGGAGTCATAGAGCTATGCCACATAGAGACAGGCCCTCCGGCCCTACTCGCCATGCCAATGCTAGCATTTATTTCGAGAGGGCTTGTATACAAAAACAGGGATGTGATGTTGAGGCTGGTAAGTCCACATTTGGAATATTATGAGCAATTTTGGGCATCATATCTGAGGAAGGATGTGCTGGTTCTGGAGAGGGTCCAGAGGATGATCCCAGGAATGAGTAGGTTAACCTATGAAGAGCGTTTGTTGGCACTGGGCCTGTACTCACTGGAGTTTAGAAAAATTAGGCGGGATCTCATAAAAACTTACCGATTAATGAAAGGCTTGGATAGAGTGGACGTGGAGAGGATGTTTCCACTAGTGGGAGAGTCTAGGACTAGAGGACATGGCCTCAGAATTAAAGGACGTTCTTTTAGGAAGGAGACGAGGAGAAATTTCTTTAGTCAGAGGGTGGTGAATCTGTGGAATTCTTTGCCACAGAAGGCTATAGAGGCCAAGTCAGTGGACATATTTAAGGCAGAGATAAATAGATTTTTGATTAGTACAGGTGATAGAGGTTATGGGGAGAAGGCAGGAGGATGGGGTTAGGAGGGAGTGATAGATCAGCCATGATTGAATGGCGGAGTAGACTTGATGGGTCGAATGGCCTAATTCTACTCCTATCGCTTATGACCAAGTTGATAACCAAGTTAGATCATTTGCCTGTACTTGGCCCATCTTCCTCCAAAATGTTCCTATCGATGTAGATGTCCAAGCGTCTTTTAAATGTTATTTTTTGTACGTGCCTCAACCACTTCCTCTTTTTTTAAATCAAAATAAACTATTCAGGATAAAAAATATGTACAAGACAAGAACTGTGCAAAATTCCTCCGTCATTCTCCATTTTCAAGAGAGAGTTAGATTTAGCTCTTAGGGCTAAATTAATTAAGGGATATGGAGAAAAGGCAGGAACGGGGTACTGATTTTAGATGATCAGCCATGATCATATTGAATACGGTGCTGGCTTGAAGGGCCAAATGGCCTACTCCTGCACCTATTTTTCTATGTTTCTTACAGGTTGCTGCTCAGGTCCCTGTTAAATCTTTAACACTAACCTTATACCTATAACCTCAATCACTCATCTTTAACATTCACCTTATACAAAAGACTGTGGTTATTCACCTTATCTATGGTCCTGATGATTTTATAAACCTCTGAAAAGTCTTAGTTGTCTGCTATACTGATTGTTCATAACAAAACACTCGTTCAAATTTGATTTTGCTTACAGGGAAAACAGCCTATTAGAAGCTCATGAGGAGGGAAGTACATTATAAGAGAATCAGTAATAAGGTGTGCCTGTTTTGTTAACGTCAAAGGATTATAAAAGTAGCTTTTGTCCCAGTCCTGATTAAAGTACAGCCTGACTTTTACCATGATTGATGAGTGGAACCGACCAGTTGATAAATTTCAATAGGTGATTAGAATCAAATTGCAAAAAAATAATTCAGGGAACTGAAGGGGATTGGGAGCAGAACCAAATGTCAACTCTCTGCTGTTCCATGCCGTGGAGTTTGAAAACATTAACTGCATACTAGTGATGATGACTCAGGCGTTGTTGATAAAAACATAATGTTTTCCATGTGTGTTAAATAAGAAGAGATTGCCTGCAAAGTTGTGCTGCATTGTGCTTCTGACTTGGGTGATACAAGTGTCATTTTGACTGGAAGTGTATCGAGGCTGCCCATATACACATCATTAGTGCTTTTCCCAGAATTGGCCACATTTGGAAGGGTGGTGACTGCTATCTTTAAGAGCCCTATCAAGCATTTTCTTGAAAGTATCCAGAGAACCGGCCTCCACCGCCCTCTGAGGCAGAGAATTCCACAGACTCACAACTCTCTGCATGAAAAAGTGTTTCTTCATCTCCGTTCTAAATGCCTTACGCTTTATTCTTAAACTGTGGCCCCTGGTTCTGGACTCCCCCAACATTGGGAACATGTTTCCTGCCTCTAGCATGTCCAAATCCTTAATAATCTTCTATGTTTCAATAAGATATCCTCTCATCCTTCTAAATTCCAGAGTAGACAAGCCCAACCATTCCATTCTCTCAGCATATCTCCCGCCATCCTGGGAATTAACCTTGTGAACCTATGTTCACAACTCCCTCATTAGCAAGAATGTCCTTCCTCAAATTAGGGGACCAAAACTGCACACAATACTCCAGGTGTGGTCTCACTAGGGCCCCGTATAACAGGGAATATACAGGATGCAATGAATCAACCTGGCCAAAGGAGCAATGTGTAAAGTAGTGTTCATTAGGATGCTGGTAGCCACAGAGAACTGCCATGTCGGAGTGGTCACTGCTGATGCTGCCGCCGTGGACATCAGTAGCATTTCTTAATTTTTCAGCTCATGACTTTATTAGGGAAATAAAGAAAATAAAGAAAATTCGGGAAATTTAAGAAGGTGAAGATTCCCCACTGATGGCGAGACGGAGTGAACAGACAGTGAGCAGGGGAGATTCCCCATGTGGGTTTAGGCTTCTACATGGCACAGTAAACCAACAACTGTACCCACGTTGCCTTGGTTAATCCCAAAATCATGAGGTGCGCAGAAGATTTCTTACACTGAACGTACAGCCGGTGTGCATGACAATATCCAAAGGTCACACTGTCAGCACCCAGTCTCAATATTGATCCGTGCTACAGAGGTATTCTCACCATGAGCAGGTCAGCAGTTCAAATGAATGTTCCATGTTACCTACTTAAGTGTGAACTGATCCCCTGGCATCACCCCTTAGTTTTTGATCATTTCAACATTCAGGAAACCCCGTTAAGTAAAGATTCCTGATCATATTTATACGTGCTTTTGTGACAGAAAACCATAGAAATGTCACCTAACTCTCTTTAAGTGGAACAGTGAACTAATGTAGAGGTGCTGAGAGACCTTGGGTTCGATCCTGACCTCGGCTGTTGCCTGTGTAGTGTTTTCACAGTCTCCCTGTGACCGCCTGGGTTTCCCCCAGTTTCCTCCCACATCCCAAAGAAGTGTGGGATTCGTAGGTTAAATGGCCTCTGTAAATTGTCCCTAGTGTGTAGGGAGTGGATGTGAAAGTGGGATACTGTAGAATTAGCGTGAAAGGGTGATCGAAGGTTGGTGTGGACTTGTTAGGCCAAAGAGCCTAGCTGTATCTGTGCTGTATCTTTCAATCAATCAATCAATCAATCAATATACCCTAAGCATCTTTAGCTTGTGTGTAAATTCCCTCTATAATGCTAAAAAAAAAAAAATCTGGAGCATGATTAGAGCTCAGCTGCAAACTTGCCAGACTAGAGACACAAATGTGAATCACTGTCTCTCTCTGGAATTCTATAGTCACAGGGATTCAGCACAAGACTTCTGTTGAAAGGCTTTGTCCACAATGTCTCAACAAGCAACAGCATCCAATATGAACAAGCAGATGACTGGGGTCTGAGTATTTTATATTTCCGTGGGGTATTTTCTCCCTGAGTAAATACTGTAAATGGAGTCTCGTCTCCTTCTGCTGGGCTGCAGTCAGATTCATCATGGTGAATCAGCTGCAGAGAGAAAAATACAAAACATACCCAGTTGATAATATTAAATAATAGCAAGACAGACAACAGGCGTGAATGAGTCAGATCCTGCATTTTTTCCCTTGTAACCTTAACACTTAGTTCACTCAGTGTGATCAGTGAGTACACCAGGCTCCATAGAGTCAGACTGCTTTGTAAACAATTCTCCATGCACGTGGAGTAAATGTTAGTGCTGTAATAATGATGCTGCATCAAATCGATCTTGAATCTGATACAATTCTATCATTTAACTTCTTTTCGCATAGTCCCAATGTTATGTTTAAGCTTCTATTATAAAAATACACAATTGTTTGGAATAAAACTTCCTTATATAAATAATTGTTATCACTGCTCCATGGTGGAAGGAAGAATTATTGTGATGCTTTGGCACTGTTTTCTTTAAATACATTTACAACATTGCTTCTGACGATAAGAAAGCTATTTCTTCCTCCACCCTTTCCTTCTCATTTTACATTCACCTCCTTTATACTTTTATCAAGCTTATCGTTACTTTTACTTTTTCCTTATCCAGTATTTTAGATATTGAGTAACATTTTCCTCATAGTAAACAGGTCTACAATACCTTCTTTATAGTCTCCCTCTGGCTCCTGGCACCATTTTGGCTACAACAATGAGAAAGTTGGCTACAAACTTGCTCTAGGAGATCAGTTTTCCACCCAATCATGAATTATTAGTCTGATGGAAATTGGTGGAGTGCGTGCGGTTAGGTAGCTTGATATTATGGGGTGCAACTCGGTATATTTTTCATGTTAAGTTTTGAACAGAGGACTATTACTGCTGGGGAGGTAAATCCATCAGCAATGGAAGAAACCCAAGTGCGTGCACAATTTAGGAACTCATATTTTTTGTTCCCTCAGGACAAATGCAAACAGGCTGCTTTGTCTTTGATGGTGTCAAATGTCATCAGAGTTGTTGGAGCTGTATTTTTCCAGGCAAGTGAAGGATCTTCCATCACACTCCTGACTGGTATCCTGTAGCTGATGGAGAGGCCTATGGTATCAGGAGGTTAGTTATTCACCACAGGGTATCAAACCTCCTACTTGTTCTTGTAACCATTGTATTCCTGCACCTGCTCAAGGTGAGTTTCTGGCCAATGATAAATTGCAGGATGTTGATGGTGGGAGACTCTGTGATATTAATGCTAATGAATTTCCTGAATTGATGGTAGGACTCTCCCTTGCTGGATGCACTCATTGTTCAACACATTTACTACATAACTATTAACTTTCCTTTATGAGCCTTTGTCAGGATTGTGTCCAGGTCTCATTGCTTGAAGGAACGCACTGGGTCACTTGCTAAAGAGTTGCGAATGGACTTGGATATTGTATAATCATCAGCGATTAGCCCCATTTGTGATCTTACGACGGAAGGAAGGTGGCTGAAAATGGGTGGACCCAGGATACTGCCCAGATGAGCTCTTGCAGGGATATCCTAAGGCTGAGATGAATGACCTCCAACAACCACAGCCTTTGTGCAAGATACAGCTCCAACCATTGGAGTCTTTCCCCCCACTCCTGCCTGGCCAGTTTTAACAGAACTCTTGCTTAGACGTTGCACCTAGTCAACTGCTGCCTTGATGTCAAAGGCAGTCATTAACACTTCACCTCTGGAATGCTGCTCTTTCCTCTAAGTGAACCAAGGCTTTAGAAGGATGAGAGGGCATCTTATAGAAACATATACAATTCTTAAAGTATTGGACAGGTTGGATGCAGGAAAAATGTTCCTAATATTGGGGGAGTCCAGAACCAGGAGTCACAGTTTAAGAATAATGGTTAATGGAATCAAGGGATATGGGGAGAAAGCAGGAACGGGGTACTGATTTTGGATGATCAGCCATAATCATATTGAATGGCGGCGCAGAGAGGGCAGAATTGCCTATTCCTGCACCTATTTTATATGTTTCTATGATGTCTCATGATAAGTGGTCCTGGTATACTCCAAACTACGCTCAATGGTTCTTTATTGTCACAAATATCTACAGTTTAGTGAAATTCTTTTGGATTGGTATTGGAAAGCCGCCTATTAGGTTAATAACTGCTCCTTGATAGTAAACTCAATGACAGCTTCCATCACCTTGCTGTTTGTTTAGACTAGATTGATCATGTGGTAATTAGCTCCATCTGATTTAACTTGTTTTTTTTGTGAATAGAACATCCCTTGGCACTTTTCCACATTGTTGAGTAGGTGCTCCTGTGGTAATTTTATTGGAATAGCTCATCTAACAGAGGTAGTAGTTCTGGGCCTCAGACCATCAGCACTGCTGGACTGTCGCTGATCCCATTGCCTTACCTCTTAGCTGTTCCTTGTTATTAGCTGAAGTGAATCAAATTGACTAAAGACTGGCTTCCATTCTGACTGTGATCTCAGGAGGAAACTGAGTTGGATCATCCTCTCGCCATTTCTGGCAGAACATGGTTGGGAATGCGTCAGACTGGTCTTTAGTGTCCATATTGCTGAGTTGGGGACATTCTTGAAACCTCCTCCTTCCGTTAGCTGTTTAATTGTCCGCCACCATTTATTACTAGACATGCTGGCACTGTAGAGCTTCGGCCTAACCCCTTGGTTGTGCTGTTAATCTCACTTGTAGTCTTCTGTTGCCGCTTCTCTTTGCTGGCTCCTCATCAATTTAAAGTCTGTTTTAAGACTTCCAGCTACACTTCACGTAGAAACAAAATTGATCCCCTGGCTTGACAGTAATGATAGAGTGAGGAATATTCTGGGTCACAGGTTACCTGAGGAGGTTACTGTGAAGCAAAGGTTATTTTCCATACTTTTACATCCGAAGAGAATCTATATATACCCTAATTATATTTATAATATTTTGATTAAGCCGTCTTGTGTGAATTTTTGTGGTCATTGAAATGAGGAATTTCAGTTCTGAGGAATGGAATACTTTCCACTTTTGGCGGTTGCAGTCGGCATAATGTTCTGCCAGGTCAGGTATAATGTGACCAGATGTATAATAAAGCTCCCTCTACAGTATTCTTCTCCAAACTGTTCCTCTAACTATAACCTCAGAACAGCAAACCCTACTTCATCAGTGTGAATTTTTCCACCTTCCATGCCAGTCATTTTTATGCTTTCTCTAAGTAAGCGCCAATTTGAATGGTGATTAATTCTGAATTATGGTTAGTACACCACTGTGGGATTACATTCACTAGGAATTAGACTTAGTCAAACCTTTTTTTAACAGACGACCTTTACAAAAAAATCAAGGAATTCCATCACATTAGCCTGAACTGGAATCAGACCAGGCTCAAGAGGCAATGGGACAATGCTTTCAATTGATGTCCCACCCATATCCCTTTATAAAAACATATATCTCTACTTTATATGTTAGCCAGATGTTGGTGATAATGTTGCACAATTCCCAATTCACTAGCTCATTTTTTTTTTGAAGGGGGAATCCACAGCCACTGTTTTTCCTCAAGTTGGAGAACTCATGACTAATTATTTGCTGCTGTTGAATTTTCCGTAGCTCTTCCTTAATGAGGGACTCCCTGCAGCTACAACTCGCCACCATTTTCAATGAGCACTGACATTAGATAGCATATACAAAGAAAATACTCATAAGCTTGCTACAAGTAGGGCACAGAGTGCATCATGCACGATGAAATTCTAATTTCAATATTATTGGTTTGGAAATAATCTTTTTTTATAGACTGGTGTGAAAGGGTAGATCAGGTGGAAATGTCTCTGTGTTTCCATTAATACATGTTATTCCTGCACCCTGAATGTGTCCTTTCTTCCACAGCATGGATGAATTGTAGACGCATGTTTAACTTTTCACTGCAGTTAGTGTACTAAGTTATCGGAAGATATTATATATGTTGTTGATTATTTCCTATGTAATCTCTTTATCATAGAAAATAGAACATAGAAAAGTATGGTATAGGAACTGGTCCATCGGCGCTCAATATCTGTGCCGAGCATGATGTCAAGATAAGCTAATCTCATCTGCCTGTACATGATCCATATCCCTCCACTTCCTGCAAAACCATGTGCCTATCTAAACACCACTTGAACACCACTATCATATCTGTCCACACCATCCCATCATTTCTCTCCCCGCAACATTTAGAATGGACTGTAATATGTTGCCACAACAGTGGTGCAGTTAACAGCACATGCCATTATTTAACGATTTGTAAATGCTGAAGCAGTTTCAGTTAAGGCAGTTCCATGGCTGAAAGCAGAATCCAAAAGTTGCCATTGGAATGATGTTATTTCATCACTGGTTTCCTGAAAATGGCATCTTGCCAAAGACTCACCCTTGGAACTCACTAATTGACCTGAAGTTAATATGGTTGGCAAAGTCATCACGTCCAAGTATCCGTTTAATGTTAATTACAGCTTTTGCACTGAAAATATAAATATAGTCTCATTCATACAGGTTTTAATTGTTGAAGATATTAAAAATGTGATATTTATTCTCCTTTTTCCTTTCTAACTTTTCTCATTCATCATTAATTCAAATTTACTTCCCTTTCTGATTCTCCTTTGATTTAGAAAACAATTGTTTGCTTGCCTTGTTCACTCACACAAATAAAAATGAGCAGATTGGTGGTGAATGAACTATCTTCTGGCTCAAGAATATTTGTGGTTCATCATCGTCAATATTTTCACATGCACAAAGATTTTGTTATTCATTTTTTGTGTATCGAGTTTGTAAGGGAAGTTTATAGTGTGATGGGAATGCTAGTGGTAACTTTAGGACAAATATAGACATAGAATAATATGATCATTGTAAAGGATATATCGATAAGGATCAGCTGTTGTATTTTACTCATGTATCCATTTAAAATAACTTTTTAATCATTTTGTCAAGACATTTATTCACATTTCTTGCCTGGAGTCTTGCTGTCATATCTCTCCTGCTTTTGTCTGCCTGCCAGAAATATTGGATTTATAATTATGTAACAAATTATTAAACCACATTTGTGAGAAGCGATGACAGACAAATTGTAACATGCATGATACCAAACAGTCATCAGCTTGGACTTCGTAGCACATATTTATCTAATTGCCTCTATTGGTTCTGACTGGAGTCAGTGCACATACAGTACATGCACTGAAGAGTCTAACTTGACTATATGTTACAGTCCATTCACTCTTATGCAGATACCCCAGTGCATCTCGCTGCCTCACCAACAGTCTGTCTGTCCTTTCTTCTTTTTGTTATTTTTAGTATGCGTTAAAAAGTATGTGTTCCTTGGTTGGTTTTATGTGGGGAGGGGGGGGTTGGGGGAAACTTTTTTTCAATCACTTACCTCAACGGAGATGCAATTTTTTCCATATAGTATCTCCGTCCCCACTGCGGCCTAACATCGTGGAGTTGGTGGCCTTTCCTGGAGTCCGACGGGCGCTCCAATCCGCAGGAGTCTGCGGGACTTTAACATCGCAGAGCTTGCAATGCTTTTGCTGGGGTTCGAAGTACCAACCGAGGAGCCTGTGGACTTTAACATTGTGAAGCCCGCTGTCTCTGGTAAGAAGAGGCTGACTCGGGAGCTCCATGCTGCGGTCAAAGTTTCAACCGCCCCGACGCGGGAGTTTCAATCACCCCGACGGAGGCTTCGATCATCGGCTGCGGGAGCTTTGTTCACCCCGTCTGCGAATGGTTTGATTGCGGGAGAACAAGAGCAAGAAGAGGAACTTTATTGCCTTCCATCACAGTGAGCGATGTGGAATCCACTGTGATGGATGTTTATGTTAACTTTTATGCGGTTGTGTGCGTTGTTGCTTTTCACTTAGTATGGCTGTTCGGTAACTCAAATTTTACTGTACCTTAATTGGTACTTGTGACAATAAACTGACCTTGAAACCTTGACCTTGAACCTTAAATCAATGCTTTCATCAAAGGTGGTTTTAAATGCTGCTTTCTTATTTGAAGAAGTCCTTCTTAGTACCATAGTTGCACTGCACTTTATGATGTTTTTTCTCAACTCCAGGCTCCAATATTTCTGCAATAACTTTATACATCAGTTTAGTTTGGTTTACTTTAGTTACGTTTAGAGATACGGCAGGGAAACAGTCGCTTTGGCCCACCAATTCTCCGCTGACCAGCGATCCCTGTACACCAGCGCTATCCTACACACCAGGGACAATTTACCGAAGCCAATTAACCTACAAACCGGTATGTCTTTGGAGTGGGCGAGGAAACCAGAGCACTCAGAGAAAACCTACACAGTCACAGGGAGAACTTGCAAACTCCGTACAGACAGCACCCGCAATCAGGATCGCTGTACCACCATGCCACCACTAAATGTCTTTTATTCCTATTTCACTGATATTCATGGTTAATTCTGCACCGTAGTTTCTGTGATCCTTCATCCTGAACTCCAACTGTATTATACAACACTGTCCATTAACCTTTCATGGCCACAAACTAAGAATTTTGTCGCTCCTCTTCTTCAATTTCCCTTTCCCGCTATAATTTTCAGGTATTAATATCCAGAGTCTATGTTACTTGAGCACTTTCAGTTTTCTCTTCTCATTTCTGCGATGGTATTACCCTCCAATGTGGGATGTGGTCTTCTCTGTTTCATAATCTAAAGTAAAATTACGCCTGATATCTGTTAGGTAAATGTATGACGATATCATATAATCGTACAGAGTTTGCTGAGTAAGTTCATCATTATTAATAATACATTGCTCCTAGACTGCCCAATTTCCTGGGATCATCATCCAGACAACTCTGCTGGAGTATTGGTCTCTATAGATGGACACAAGTAGTCTGCTGATCACATAGGCAACCTAGCACATGATCACATTTACTGCCCCATTGATTGATGCCTGTATTTTTGTTCCAGCCATGCATACACATACAATATTATGCATTGTATAACACACATACAATACATCATTACAATATTAGAGAAAACATGAAAAAAAATCTTAGGAAGCTGCTTAACACACACCTAAAGCCTGAAGAAGGGCCCCAACCCAAAACATTCTCCATCTATGTCCTTCAGTGATGCCACCTGACCCTTTGAGAGACTCCAGCACATTGTGTTCTATATGCCTTAAAACACCGTCATAATCTCTGGAGCATTCTTCATATCCTCAGTAGGAGTTGCAAATTAACAAACCAAATAGAAAAATGCATGAACCATGTTAGTACATAAATTTCAATCTCCTTTCCAAAATTGAATATCACCATAACCTAATAAAGATGTGACCCATACTCAGGATAAAATGGTAATTTCTACAGTATTTATAGAATTCAAACAAAATTGAAAATGAGTTTTGCGGCCCTTGATCTTTTCCACAATGTGAGCGGCCTGCAATCAGCATGGAGAGATTGTTAACTATCTTTTATCTGCAGATTGCAATGTCTATCCTGCATGCTGTGAAAGAAACAATATATAATTTAAAACATACTGTGCTCCTGCATTTCCACACAAATGCAGCCAGCAACATGGAGCTGCGCTTGTTCTGGCCGAATCCACATGGAAATGTTGGGGTTTTTGTGTGTTTTAAATTATCTTCCTTCTTCAACCAGCATGCAGGATAGCCATTAACACACAGTAAACTGCTTTTCTGTTTAGTCACTGGTAAAAACCTGTCTTTTTGAAATCTCCTAATTAAAATGCCCTCCTATGTTGACGTTTATAGTTTCTCTCTGTATTTATGCCAGCAGTATCACGCAGTGTGACATCATTATATGCTGACAAAAGATGGTTGTAACAGTTGCTCCAATTAGTAAATGGCTCAATTTAGGAGAGTGGGCGCTGTTCACTGTGAAGCCTGTTTTGTTGTATAGGGAGACTAAATGATCAAAACCAATCACTGTTGGTGACTAGATACTAGAAGAATATGTAACAGTTTGGATGAACTCCCCATTCTCTTCACCACTGGTCAAAAAAGGAGGCATTTGCCCCAAGCAGATCCCCAAAAAAGTTGCAACATTACAACTGAAATGAAGGCATGAAAGAGGATTACAATTTTCACACGAAAGGTTGAAGGGAATGCCCATAAAACATTTTCCCAACTGCCTTAAAGGCAGAAAAGACCACAGTAGTCAGATTTTATTGGCTAACTTTCAGATAATAACCAAAGTTATTAATAAACAGAATGAAACAACAGATTAAAAGGTGTTTGTTCTAATTGTGTACTTTTGTATAATGCCCCTGTCCCACTTAGGAAACCTGAACGGAAACCTCTGGAGACCTATCGCCCCACCCAAGGTTTCCGTGCGGTTCCCGGAGGTTGCAGGTGGTTGCCGGAGGTTGCAGGTAGTGGAAGCAGGTAGGGAGACTGACAAAAACCTCAGGGAACCGCACGGAAACCTTGGGTGGGGCGCAAAGTCTCCAGAGGCTTCCGTTCAGGTTTCCTAAATGGGACAGAGGCATTAATGTCTTATTTATTGCAGTTTTTTTCTTTTCACCAACTTGTCGAATGTATGTGTAATTTATGTATAGTTTATATATTTGTGTGTTGTCTGAGTCTATGTGCCTGTTAAGTGGGACCATTTTTTTCACACGGTGTACTCTAAACCTGGAATGAACTGCCAGAGGAAGCAATAGAAGCAGATGCAATTACGACTTTTAAAATGACATCTGGTGCAGGTATGGACAGGGAGGGTTCAGATGGCTTTTGGACAAATATAGGCAAATGGAATTAGCCCAGTATGTCAACTTGGTCGGCTTGGACAAGACGGAGGGTCTGTCTCCATATTGTCTAGCTCTATGACTTTATGACACTATGACTCTGATGCGGCTGCAATTAAGATTTCATTGTACGTGTACCTCACTGTAGGTGTGTATGTGACATTCAACTTGATTTGACTAGCAAAAGTAAATACTGAAAGATATCAATACAATGATAATTTAAAGAAATAACGAAGATTGAATCGATTTGTGAGAGGTTATCTCCCCTTTCAATGTTATCTATTACATTATCTACTCTATCTACGAGAGGCATAAATCAGGTAGACAGTCGGATCCTGTTTCTCAGGATAGAAGAGTCAAATACAAGAGGGGATAGGTTTAAGGTGAGAGGGGCAAAATTTAAAAGAGCTGTGTGGAGCAACGTTTTTACACAGGGAGAGAGGAGTGCCTAAAACACACTCCCAGGATTGGTGGTTGAGGCAGATACGATAGTGGCATTTTTGAGTCCTTTGGATAGGCATATGGATATGCAGAGAATGGAGGGATATGGATTATGTGCAGGTAGATGGGAGATGGACTTGGCATCATGTTTGACATGGACATTTTGAGCTGAAAGGCCTGTTCTTTTGCTGCAGTGTTCTATGTTCCATGCTCTATAGCCCAATGTTATCTTCCATAGATTGCTTGGCAACTGTGGTTATTTGATCACGGCCACCTGCTTTTAGTTAGAAACATTTTGGATGGGAGATTGAGCCAATATTTTTTGCTTTCTGCCTGATGAGAATAATTAAAATCTAAACATTTAAAACTGTTAAAATTGTGTCGTATGGTTATCCCATAGGTTCACCAATTGCTGAGTTGAGCAATCTTTTTTGAGTCAACTGAAATAAACTGAGAACAATTGAGAAAGAAGCATCTTTATGATGACAATAGATTTTTTTTGTCTTTAATTTGAGGTGACCATGCACAGTCAGATTAGAGATGAATTTGTCCACAAGCTTGAATACTGACTGGAGTCAACAAGTAGAACCCGTTTCTCCATCTGAATGGAATCTACGGATAAGAGATTAATTTTCATTCTGCAAGTACAATTAGTACATTTAGTACATTCAGTTAGTACATTTGCAGTCTAAGTTGCGTCAATGGATATTTTTCTGATGAATGGCAAAGCTTAATTTATTGCAGCTGTGTTGTTTTCGGCATAATAATCTACAAGTCTGATTAAAAAATGATAATTGGTGAGGTGTAAGCCAAACCTACCCAGAGATTTAGACGGATGTGGTCAAAGGATGTCATTAAAACAGTTGTCTGTATTCTCCTGTCTTGTTTATCGTGCCTTTCTCCGCATGCCAGTGTGTTGAATTTATAATCCTATAATAGCTGTTGAAGCACAGTTGTGGAAGCATTGACAGATAAATTAACGTGCATGATACTAGGCATGAGCTCAGATTCGTAGCAGGTTCCGCCTGTTGGATCTTATCACATACCCCCACTAATAATTCCTCCTCAATTTTGTGCAGATCTCACAATTGAATTAGATTTAAGAAATATTGTTGGTGGCTTAGAAAATTACCAAGACATGGTGCTATGAAAGGGTAGATTTATCGTTTAGGCCCACATTCAGCTAATGCAATAAGAAAGAGAAATAAAATGGCCAGAAATATTAGCTCACGATTGCATACCATCACGGAATGGTTAATCTGCTCCTCAAATCGATTTACCTCCACGTTGCAGTCAGCTTAATTATGTTTTTTTTTTCTTGAGGTGCAAAAATGACCCAAAGGCAGCCTAAAGCACAATACCTTGGACAGGGTATGGCCACTGAGTCAGTAAGAGTCTACACAGCTGAAGTATCACTTGTACACTAACCCCCTGAAGTTAAGGCTATTCACCTTTTAGTTTAGTTTAGTTTAGCTGAGATCTTTCAAAAGCAGCACAAGAGACCAAATTATTTTGAATGCAAGTGACAATTACTGTTAATTGAGATGTTGTGATCTTTCCTCTGTAGAGCAGCTTTACCAAGAAACAGGCTACACTCCCACATCCAAATGAACCGTTGCAAGCATCTGTCAATTATGTCTACTCAAGTGTTAGGGGCCCAATTGGAACTATTAAATTATGTGTTTTTTTTAATCAATTAACCAGCATTCACCACGGGTAAATATATAGCAAGCTGCGTAGTTTCTTAAAGTTATTTTTAGCTATTTAATATCACGTTACTTGCTGGTGTTGGAGCAGGCTCTCTGTTCAAATGATTATTTTTGGTGATGAGCCCATTTTGACTACATTGACAATGCACCATTAGGCCAACACATATGGAATATTTTTTACCCAATGAAAAAAAAAGCGAAAAATACAATTAACTTGCAGAAAATCAGTCTCCGGCATAAGGTAATGGAAGATTGTAACATTTGTGATTATGTAAATGTGTTTGAGCTGGAATTTGAACTACAATTTCACTTAGGAAACCTGACAACATTTTGAGTGCAATTTGCATCCAGAGTGCTGATTGATCCCAGAGCAGCAACTCTAGCCCAAATTCTTTCTTTCCAAACAGACTGTATTTCTTTCCAGATAGGGATGACCTGACTGGGATGTTTAAAACAGAAGAGGTGGTTGAATGGAGAAAAGTTTACTCATGCAAAAGGTTATGAGTATATGGAATGCTCACTTTTCTTCAGCCAATGTTAATTCTAGAAAACATAATGGGGGAAAAAAAACTTAGTTGCCCAGAAATTAGATCATGCAATAGCACACCCCTCCTGTGTACAAAATCAGTAACTTGTTACATAGTTTGTTAATTCCATTAATTTCTTCCATGTTCTTTTGTACACTCAAAGGGCTATTGCAAAGGGGACCTTCGTCACACACAGTGGTGTTCAATGACTTGCAACTCATGCTTGTAGGCCTAACGTGAGGTTTCTGTTCACTTTTGTGGTCTGCATTATTCACGTAACCTCCATGAGGCCTTCGTTCTTAGTTAAAGGCACCTGCATGAGCAAGCTCCAGTCTGGGGTTTAAATTCCAGCCCAGTTAGATCTCCTTGAAGCAAATTATTTACCTCTTTCACCTTCAGCTTCCTCATCTCCCATACCACCACAACCTGGTACTTGCCCATCTCCCATACCCCACAACCTGGTACTTGCCCATCTCCCATACCCCACAACCTGGTACTTGCCCATCTCCCATACCCCACAACTTGGTACTTCCACATTTCCCATACCTTCCCATCCTTTTCTGCTACAAGCTCTCAACATTCACCATTGATATGCCAAAATGACCACTCCCACACACACCCTCATGTATCCTCCCTCTCCTATTATTGGCATTCCCTCCCCTGACCATCGACATTAATGAACTGATGCCTCCGTCTACTAAGCCAATTGCACTGATTCCTGCTAGATTACCTGCGACCCAATCTCGTTAACAACCCTACCCCACCCTGAATATCCCCCAACCCTACCGTTCCAATTCCTCACCCTCCTTCCATCCCCAAGGCTCTCCACTATGATCCTCTAATCCTAGTCGCCGCCCCATTTCCCATGCTGTATATCTATGACTCCATGTTTAGTTTACTTTAGTTTAGAGAGAAAGCACGGAAACTCTGTGGCCCTTTGACCCACCGAAACTGCATCGCCCAGTGACCCCCACACACTTCAACATTATCACACACACACACAAGGGACAATTTACACATACACCATACCAATTAACCTACATACCTGTACGTCTTTGAAGTGTGGGAGGAAACCAAAGGTCTTGGAGAAACCCCATGCATGGTCATGAGGAGAACGTTCAAACTCCGTACAGACAGCAATCGTAGTCAGGATCGAGCCCGGGTCTCCGGTGCTGTAAGGCAGCAGATATACTGCTGCGCCACCTACGTTTCTTCGACCTAACGCCATTCCACTGCATTTGGTTATGTTTTTTATTTTCTTTAATGGAAGTACTTTATTGTTACTGCTTAAATATTCTATCTTGGCTTCCTTCTATTTCTTATTCTCCTTTGTGGTTTTGATTTTTGTCTAAATCCCTTGGTCGCTTTCCTATCTTTTCTGCTTCCCTTTAGTTGCCAGTTGCCTCTTCTGTGCTTTCTTCAACTGGAGCTCTGCAATGATCCTGATGTAATGGAGCCGGACACTGGGTGGATTAACCGAGGGGAGACAGTCTGGTTGGACCTTCTCTGGGGATCACGAGCCCAATTCCCCCCTCGCTCTGTTCCCTCCTCCAGACTTCACTCATGAGAACAAAAAAATAAATGGCAGCCAAATTCAGATACAAAACAAGCCCAAAAAAACATTGGCACTGACCAAGCTCATAAGGGAAAAAAAATTGGCTGCTGGTGCAAATAAAAAGAAAAATACTTGTGGTCAAAGTTGCAGAAGACACATCAAGAAGAAAAAAAAAAATGCCAGGGCATCTATGAACAAAGACAGCAAATTGATATCAAGCTCACAAAACATCCGGCACAAGGTCCCACAGCGTATTAATCTCCCTAGTGACACACATATAGAGAGATGGCCTAAAAGACAACATTAAAAACAAAATCCTGCCCCAAAAGCAGAAAATGGATGGCAACAGGATTAATTAATAAATAGCAATTTTCATTATTTTGATCCTTTTATTTTACACCCCTTTTGCAGCAAATGCTGACATATTTATGAGGATGTTGCCAGGATTTGAGGGCTTGAGTTATAGGAAAAGGTTGGGTAGGCTAAGGCTTTATTCCTTGGCGTGCAGGAGGATGAGAAGTGATCTTATGGAGGTGTATGAGGTCATGAGGCGAATAGATAAGGTAGATGTACAAGAATATTTTACCCAGAGTAGGCAAATCAAGAACCAGAGGGAATAGATTTAAGTTGAGAGGAGAAAAATTTAATAGGAACTCGAGGGGCAATTTTTTCACACAGAGGGGGATGGGCATATGGAACGAGTTGCGAGAGGAGGTAGTTGAGGCAGGTATTATAATAACATTTAAAATATATTTGGATAGGTAGATGGATAAGAAAGGCTTAGAGAGATATTGGCCAAATGCAAGGAGGTGGGACTAGTGTAGACGAGGCATCTTGGTCGGCATAGGCAAGTTGGGCCAAAGGATCTGTTTCCATGCTGTGTGACTATGACTCGATAACTCTGTCCAGATGTGCCATGGTAATAATTGCACAATGAGAAGCTTACCTTTGTGGTCACCAATATAATTTAAACTTTGAGGCTGGTAAGATCTTCCATTGCCTTTGCTGCTCTTCTACCATATCAGGCAGTTTGCAATAAAGAGGAGGGAGTGATAAAAGGAAATTGCATAGCCTTCATCCCCTGCCCACAGAAATACACTTCTAGTAGGGAAACTGAATAGTAATCAGAAGTGACGGTTACTGATCATTTACCTCCCATTGTCAGGAACATTGAAGATTGACCCAGTTGTGATAAAAAAAAACCATAAAGACCGGGAGTGAATAGTTTAGTTTGGAGATACAGCATGGAAACAGGCTCTCTGTCACACCGAGTCGAGGTTGACCAGTGATCACCCGCATGCTAGTTCTATGTTATCCTAGTTTTGCATCCTACACACTAGAACAATTTACAGAGGCTAATTAACCTACAAACTTGCAAGTCTTTGGAGTGTGGGAGGAAACTGAAGCACCAGAGAAAACCCACATGTTCACAGGGAGAAGGTACAAACTCTGTACAGTCAGCACTCTTAGAATCGAGCCTGTGTCTCTGACGCTATAAAGCAGCAACTCTATTGCTACACCACTGTGCCACCCTGTGTGGATCTGTGGAGATGAAGAACATTTTAATTGTCTATTGCCTATTGAAAAACCCATCTCTTGCACTCTCAGTACAGTGCTGTAAAGGGCAGTGGTGTCTTCAGCTGCACTCTGCTCCTTTTTGCACATTCATCGTAACATTCACATGACTGGGTGATGTGAAATGGAGGCAAGGGGTCTTCCATTCCCCCTGCCCATTATCACAGTCACTCCAGCTGTATCTGACATACTTAGAGGCCAGCTGCGTTCTGGATTACCCGAGATCCTGCCTGAATTTTCCTAAATTGTTACATTCTCCATTAACTTGGAACTGGCCCTCTGATCAGAGAATATTTGGGACTCGGTTCTCAATTACTCTTCCAACTATATTCTAATCTTTGCCACTTCCAATAATGAAAATAAACTGCTTCAGCACATAACCTGTGCTGAGGGATGGAGAAAACTCCAAATACATGTGTGTTAACATCGTGGGTGACCTAAACTAGGCCCAGCACATAGACACAATCACAAAGAAGGCATGCCAGCATTTCTACTTTGTTGGGAGTTTAAAGAGATTTGGTATGTCTCCAGATACCTCACAACCTTCTACAGATGTGCTGTGGAAAGTATCGTAACTGGTTGCATCAAGGCCTGGCATGGCAATTTCAATGTGCAGGACAGAAAGAGGTGGCAGAGAGTGGTGAAATCAGCCCGGTCCATTATGGACATAACCCTTCCCTCCATTGAAGGCATCTATATGAGGCGCTACCTCAAGAAGGCAGCATCTACCGTCAAGGATCTCAACCACCCGGCTCTTTTCACTGCTCTCATCGGGCAGGAGGTACAGAAGCCTGAAGTCGCACACCACCGGGTTCAGGAACAGCTACTTTCCTGCAACTACCAGGTGCTTGAACCAACCTACACATCCCTAATCCTACCTCGACAACGGAACACTACGGCACACAACCTGCACTACTATGGACTTGTTTGTTTTTTTCAATTAGGTGAGTGTTTGCAATAATGTCTTGTTTTTTTTTTCCACAGTCTTTTTTCTTTTGGAATTTTAAGTGTAATTTATACATGATCTATGTATGATTTTTTGGGGGTCTGTTTATCTGAATCTATATGCCTGTGATGCCACAGCAGGCAAGAGTTTGCATATAACTGTACCCTAGCATTCTCGTGCATATAACAATAGACTTAAAGTTGAACCTGAACTTTTAATGGCATTATGAAAGGACATTCCTTCCCAACCTTGCAATAGGAACAAGACAGCTTCACTGAATAATGTGGTAGAGAGCACAACTTTAATTATTCAAACAAATTAAGTAAGAGTGACAGGGAGATATAATACCAGCTTCTGAATGATTGCAAAAACATGCTGTTGGCTTCATCTTAATGATGAATATAAACCAAAGCCAAATCAGACTCAGGCAATGATCAACATGCTCATTCAATTGAGTTTACATTGGACAGTAAACCAAACTGACATTCATTCAGAGTGGTTCCATTATGTTCTTTGGTCTAGAGATTTAACTTAGAACAATTAAAGATGATTCATTAAAACGTCTTGGTTTCAAAGATTTCATACATAAGAAAGACATTTGGAAAAAAAAACATAGAAGAATAATAATTCGCAACAGAAAAAAAGCTACTTTTAAAAGGATATAATTTTCCAGCTTCTGGGAAGATGGAAACAATTTTCTGGGAAAGGAGCAGTTGAATTTGCTGGAAATCTATGGTGAAATTTCAGGAAAGTTGTTAAGGTTGTGAGTCAGGACTTTATGTTACAGGACCCTTGCTTCTCTACCTCTTCACTCAACACAAACATATTATACTCTGACAAAGCATTACGTGCCAAGAAAGCAAATTCTTTGATTTTCTGGCAGTGGATTTTGTGACAAGGAAGCAGACAGAATATTTCACGTTCTCTATCCTTGCCCTTTGTGTTCTCGAGACAGCGTAAAAGACCTGGCCCACTGACATGGAGAAAATTCCAATATAATGGCAGAGACATTAAAAAAAAAAGTTGTAAAAGACTGTAACACTTGGCTCATGGCAAGGAATACATGGCATCTGAATCAAGTACATGCTTGTTAATTGATATCAAAGGCCGCGACGAAAGGAATTCTGCTCATTTTTTAAATATGTTTTTACACTACTCATTAATTTAAGGTTGCTCAGGCTTGCTGATGTTCTCTCAGACATAATGGCATTGTGAGGTGGGTTATTTGGGAGCATGTGAGAGAAGTCTCGGATTGCTCACTGTCTCATTAACCCCCTTTTGGCTGAAACACATGTCTCCTTGGCTGACGAAGGCAGAGTTGAAATCTCGAGCATACTGTGTGGGAGATCACCAAACACACCCAACAAACCTGTGTGGTATGAACTAACATTAAGGTGTCGCAATGCCAATGCCAATGCACGACAAGTTGTACGTGTGAACATGAATGAATGTCCACACATTAGGACAATTCCAGATTTTTTAATTCAATACAGGTCAACCACCAAATTTCTGGCACCCTTGGTTCCAATACCTTGCCGTATTATCCATTTTGCTGAACCAACACAGGTCACATAATAATGATACAACAATGCAAATCTGACCCACTAATTACACCCCTCTCTTAAAGCACCATGGACTGCTAGAAACTTAAATAAAGCAAATATTAAGTGTAAATTAATTTTCCAGTGAAACTTTTATTTCCTGCATGGGCAACCCGGGCACCGGTTAACAAGTAGCCCTTGGAAGTGGATTGCGGCTGCCCATGGGTCCAAGGTATCTCTTTCCCGGCAAGATTACCAGGCCAATATCCGTCGACTCTGTATTCAAGAGAGACTTATGGGCCTGTCCCACTTACGCAACTTTTTCGGCGATTGCTGGCCACGCGTCATACGTCGTTGCAGGTCACCAGAATTTTTAACGTTGAAAATCCAGCGGCGATCAGAAGTACGACTCTTTGGGCGACTACTCACGACCATACAGGCTTCACCCCCCGACATGTCGCCAGGGTGTCGCCTGTATGGTCGTGAGTAGTCTCCTCAGTCGCCCAAAGAGTCGTAGCGTCTTTCTGGTCGTCGCTGGATTTGCAAAATGTTGAACATTTTCGTCAACCTGCAACGACCTATGATGGGTGCTGGCAGTGGCCGAAAAAGTCACGTAAGTGGGACAGGCCCATTAGGGCTAACGGAATCAAGGGATATGGGGAGAAAGCAGGAACAGGGTACTGATTTTGGATGATCAGCCATATTGAATGGCAGTGCTCGCTTGATGGGCCGAATGGCTTACTCCTGCACCTATTTTCTATGTTTCTATGACCCGAGATTTGCTAAAACTGCCATAAATATAGTAAGGGGTGCGGTCGTCGACCCCGCTGTCCGACGCAGGCTTCTGAGAGGAGTCATGCGAGATCAGAACAGTACACCGAGGCAGCCGGGAGGCCAAGATACGAGTCTACAAAATCAGCCCCGTAAGTCGGCAATTTGTGCGGATCCGCTGGCTCTGGCCAGGCTGGAGTTCTGGAGCCCCGACGGATGGGGCAAATGCAACCCGCTGATCGACTACGGAAGTCCCAATGAGGTCGAGATCGGCCTGAGCGCCACATTATTGGGGGGACCTCCTGAGGGTGCAGGGATCAAATGCGCTGTCAAGATTTTGTCTGGATTGAAGGTGCCAGACCACCATAAATCTGTGTGGATCTGTATTATAATCATTTCTCAAGATGTCTGAGAAAACAGTGGCAGTGTGACCTGGGGACTGCAGTTTGTACCCACGACATCACTGAAATCTATTTATATTTAGCGTAAAGGGTATTGTTAATTGTAGCTATATAAAATGTTATCAAAATTAGGACAATAGGAACTACAATTTGTGGATAGGAAAGGTAAACATATATAAGATTTCTATAAAAATGAAGTACATTTTCAAAAGGGTTTTTAGCAGGACAGCAAAGTCAGATTTTAATTGAGATATTGCTTCACAAGTTTCCTTAATCAATGGTGCAATTAATAAGTTATATAAGTATATCTATCAAAAACATACATGATTTTACTGCAAAAATCTTCCTCAGCAAAAAAACCAGGGAACATATTAATGTCTAAATAATAGTTAAAAATCGTAAGTACAGTGGGATTTGAATTCACAATTCATGATGTGTTACAGCAATTTCTCCTTTCTGAAAGCCTAAGTCTACATTACATACTTTTTGAATTTGTATCTGTGACAATTGTAAACTGATACTTTAAAAAGAATGGGGTTTTAATGCAGTTTCGTTTTCCAAGACACACTTAAGCCTAATGTGCGTAAACAATGGCTTCAACCATTAAGTTTCATAACATGAGTGATTTAAAGGAAAACTTAAAAATAAAAGCTTCACTTTCTGGGGTTTTATTGTCCCTTGCAATAATTGCAGCTTTTTTTTTTGCCTGCTCGTATGCTCTGTCTGTATGGAGACAGTGGGAAGCTATCCGATTTCTTACCCTTTCACATTTTTCTGTTGGATCCTGGCTGATATACTTCTCAACACACCCACCCTTTTCCTTATATGCCTTGATAGACTTGCACATACTTCATAGAGTCATAGAATCATAGCCATACAGCGTGGAAACAGGCCCTTCGGCCCAACGCCCACATCCACCAACATGTCCCATCCACATCAAACCTGCTTGTGTTTGGTCCATATGCCTCTAAACCTATCCTATCCATGTACCTGTCTAAATGTTTCTTAAATGTTGCGATAGTACTTCGCAAAAACAATTGATCTTTCAACACACAACTTCACAAATGGGCAAGTTCTGATATTCACATCCTTTATGATTCCTCATTTTGCTCATTAATTGTCTTGTGATTATTAAAATTAGGGATTTTAAATTTGAATTCCACAACAAGACAAAGTAGAAATATTCCTATCAAATCAAATCTCTCTCATTCGTAATGGTTTGTACAGATCACGTATGATCACCCTAAACTTAAACAAATATGCACCATATCTTTACACAATCTGACTTCATAATTTAAATTTAAACTCGCACCATCCTACTGAACTCATGATACATTAACTTCTTCCCCTCTATTATCAGATGATTGAACAGTCCTTCCATAAGCAAGACTGCTGTCCAATCCACCACTACCTCATTTAAGGCATTGGGACTTTTTCTAAGGAACCGATGCGCTGCAAGGCTAGGAACTATATTCTGCACTCTGTATCTATTCCTTTGCTATATCTATTGTACATGTGTTTTAACTGATTGTACCTATGTATGGCACATCTGATCTATTTGGATTGCATGCAAAACAAAGCTTTGCTCTGTACCTCAACACATGTAACAATAATAAACATAAACCTAACCTAAACCTAAACCTAAGCTATAGTTCAATACCCAAAACTGAATGTTGTGTTTGAGATATCGTCTGACCAAGTCTCTTTACAACTAAATCGTCACTGCCTCTTGTTTATATTCCAAGCTTCCACTCCTTTCAAATAAAAATCTCATAGAACATAAATCTTGCTGAGCTCTTCTTACTTACCAATGAGTTTTTTAACGATGTACTTGGATCAAATCCATTTGCTCTGCAATAGCTCCTAGTCTGTCTTCATTCGTGGAATAGGACAGAGCACAGAAACAGCCCATTTTATACTGTGTACCATCTTTACCATTCTATCTACTGTCATAGGGAGTGTTGCAAATCAGAGGGATCTAAGAGTGCAGGTACATAATTCCCTGAAAGTGGCATTGCACGTAGAAAGGGTGGTCAAGAAGGCTTTCAATACATTGGGCTTCATCAGTTGGGGTATTGAGTATATAAGTTTGAACGTATATGGTGCAGTTCTACAACATGTTGGTAAGGTTGAATTTGGAGTAAAGTGGTCCATTTTTTTCATCTTTCTGTAGGAAGGATGCTGTTGAACTGGAAAGAGTGCAGAGAAGATTTACAAGAATGTTTCCAGGACTCAAGGGCCTGAACTGTAGAGAGATCAAATAGCCTGGGACGTTATTTATTGGAGGTTGAGGGATGGTCTTATAGATATGTGTATAATCACCCTATTTATTCCCCTTTTATAGAGTGGAATAGATCGTGTGCAGACGCGGCGCCGATGGACAAGAGGCCGAAGCAAAGAAGTCGAAGCCAAAGAACCGAATCAAGACGAGGCCGAAACGCCAATAAACCGAAAGATTACGAAGACAAAACGCCTACTAACCGAAAGGATGGGACGCCTAAATGCAAACTAACCAAAAGGGTGGGACGCCTAAAAGCCAACGAACCGAAAAGCTGCGTCGCCGAAAAGCAAACTTACCGAATGGCCGCTCTGTCGAAACGCCACCTACCCGAAAGGCGGCGTCGCCTACAAGCCAAAGGACCGACTGCCGCTCAACAGAAAAGTCCAATAATGGACATGACGTTGCCGGGGGGCGGGACTTGTCAGTGATTGGTCCAGACCCCCGCCTCCCATCACATCACTGTGAAGGCATGAACGTTGTCCCAAACCTCCGCTCCCTCCGACCCGTGGCCGTGGGAGAGTGGGGGCTGTCCCGAACGATGCACACCTTCGGCCACTTTCAACGGTGCTTGCGTTCACATTGTCCAGTCACCTATGGCTTGTGTGGGAAAATGAACCCCACGCTCCCCTCTCCCCTTCTCTCTCCCCTCTTCTCTTTCTCTCTCTCTTCTCTCTCTCCCTTCTCTCTCCTCCCCTCTTTCCCCTCTTCTCTCTCGCCTCCTCTCTCTCCACTCTTCTCTCTCTCCTCCTCTCTCTCCTCCTCTCTCCTCCCCTCCTCTCTCCCCCTCTATCTTCCTTCTCTCTCCCTCCCTTCTCTCTCTCTCTCTCTCTCCCCTCTCTCTCTCTCTCCCCCCCCCCTCCTCTCTCTCTCCTTCTCTCCCCCTTCTCTCTCTCCTCCGTCTCTCCACCCGCGGGAGTGTCCCATAGTCACTGACCGCGATGCACTGCCATTGGACCCCAACCCCCACACCAGGGTAATTCCCCCCCTCCCTCCCGACAGCGGTCAGTGACTGTGGGTATTTGGAATGAGCTGCCTGAGGAGGTAGTTGAGCCAAGTACTATAAAAACATTTAAAATGTATTACAACACGTTTGTAGACAGGAAATGTTTAAAGGTTTAAACATGGGCAGGTGGGACGGGTCGATGGGATATCTTGGTCAGCATGGCCAAGTTGGGTCAAAGGGCCTGTTTCTGTGCTCTATGGCTATGACATGCAAACATGGAAATGCTGGTATGGCCCGCCTGACCCTTGAACTTTTCTCCCTCTCACTCACTCACATCTTAATCACCTCCCTCATCAATACCATCATAAACAGAGTTTCATGCTCGTTTTCTAGGTCTGCACAAAACTTGAGAGTCTTCAATTTACAACAGAAGTCTTTAATACTTTCCTCAATACAGCACACACACTGTCTACAGACATGATAAACTATATACAACACATCTCCCTTTGTCGTGTGCAGCACCACCTGATGCACGGGAGGAGCAAAGGGTCCTCCCACCCCACACAGTCCACCAACATCACACATAGTATCTGTTCTGTCAAGCATTTAGACAATAGACAATATGTGTAGGAATAGGCCATTCAGCCTTTCGAGCCAGCACTGCTATTCAATGTGATCATGGCTGTTCATCCACAATCAGTACCCCGTTCCTGCCTTCTCCCCATATCCCCTGACTCTGTTATCTTTAAGATTTGCTGTTTTTGAACTGTGAATGGAGCGACAGATGACAGGTGACTGCTTATTGTCTGTCAAATGTGGCAATCAAAAAAGGGCAATATATCAATGCATCACGACACATCTTGGCATTCAGGAGCAGAGGCAAATCAGCAAATTAATGCACCAGATAAGTGGCAAGGAAACACCACTGAGCAATTTATAGACACCAAATTCTGCAAAGGTAGCTCGGTTTTTCAAGTGGGACTGCACAGCTTCACAATTAGAGGCTTCTTGTAAAACTCATAGTGTCTTTGAAATAAATTAACTCAAAGAAGCTGATGGCAGACCTGGATAAATGCTCCAGTCATATTTTATTGGTCCATAAAAGTTAAAGCATATTATTCAGCTAAAATGTTCAAAAAGATAACTGTGCACAATTTAAAGAACATTGGCAAGAATTCAGAAGGTGATGTTATACAGATTTGGATTTTGAAAATTGAGCAATCTACTTAAAATAGCAAGATCTGTTTTGACAACGTTAAAGATTTCTTGAAAAAACTTGAATAAAGGGGTTGACATTGATACAAAATCACTGAGGTATTGTGCTTGTAAATATAATTTCTCTTATGTGCTTGCTGACTACAGAGAGACTAACACATGGCTGTGCATTACAAAGCAGCAACTTCATCAAGGAGTTAGCTTCAGAACTAGCAACCTTTATATGGCAGTTAAATCGTTTCCAGATGCACGCTATTCCAACTTCAATGTCCTAATGCAGGGTCCCAACCTGAAATGTAGATGATTCGTCTGTCTTTGCAGACAAATTCACCTGCAGCAGTGTGGAGTGGTGGAGTGGCAGGGGAGGACACCGACAGCATCGCCAGGCCAGACCACTAGAAGTTGCAGAGACTTGTAGATGTAGCCCACGCCATCAAGCCAACCATCCTTCCTTCCATTGACTTAATCTACACTTCACGCTGCCCCGGCAAGGCCACGAGCATAATCAAGGCATAGTCTCTATTCCTAGTCTCTCCCTCCTCTCCTCTCTCCCATCAGGCAAGAGGTGCAGAAGTTTGAAAACGCATACCTGAAGATTCACAAATAATTAGTTCCCAGCTGTTATCAGGCAACTGAACTATCCTCTCACCAGCTAGAGTGCGGTCTTGACCCACCCCCACCACCCCCCCCCCCCCCCCCCCCCCCCCCCCCCCCCCCCCCCCCCCCCCCCCCCCTCTCATTGGAGACCTATGAATTATATTTAATCAAACATTATTGGACTTTATCTTGTACTAAGCTCTATACCCTTTATCCTGTATCCGTACACTGTGGACGGCTCTATAGTCTTTTCGCTGACTGGATAGCATGCAACAAAAAGCTATTCACTCTACTTCGGTATACGTGACAATAATAAACTAATTAACCCCCTGCCACACTGACCTAATGCCGCCACCGGGACAACAGGCTCTCAAGGCCAAGATAAGACTTTATTTTAAGAAGTTGAAATTTGAAGGGCAGGAGATGGAGCTGGAAAGCCAGCGACTCTTTGTGTACTGCCTTCGTGAAATCTGCTATTCTTACATGACAATCGTTGCACTTTTGTATTTATTCATAATTGTGCTTATGTATAGTATGATTTTAGTGATGTATAGGCAAAATGCAGAATTTCACTATGTGTTTGCATATGTGGCACTAATGCACCATGGAACCACTACCCACTGGGTTCCTCCAGCAGTTTGTTTTTTGCTACAGTTTCTCGAATCTGCAGTTTCTCGTGCCTCAATATCATTGTTCTTTAGGCTGTAACAATTCATTTAACATAAATTATTTTAATTAGATTTGAATTCAAAGAAACATTATTTCCCATGGTCGTTAACCTCACATTTAATGGAGGGTTTCATTTAACAGAAGCTCGGACTGGACACTTGGCATTGACTGCATGCCTGATTACATTCTACCTAATTAACTGGTCAGTTTAACAACAGGACAATCATGAGTCTTACAAAAGAAGCAATCTGCTGTCAATCTACCACATATACTAACATTTGTTTGAAGGTGGAACCATACTGGACCATGAAGCCAAATAAATCTTTTAATATCATGATTTTTTCAGACTTCTATATTTCTGTCTTTAGTTTGAACTGATATCCAAGCAACACTCATCAATCCATTCCTACCACTGTGGAATATTGATTAGTTTATCACTGCTACCCCGTGGCCCTGTGAGTAATGACAACAATTTAATTATTTGTATATTTTACGAATTTCCTTCTCATTTTGCACATTTGTTTGGATAATAATAGCATACATTAAGTCAGGGCTTACATAATGATTCTATAGCCACCTTAAGAAGGATGTTAGGGCTTTGGAGGGAGAGTGGCGCAGATTTGCCAGATCCGTACCCCAAGGGTATATTGACAAGGAGACATCACCAAAACGAGGATTGTATTTCCTTCAGTTTCAAAAGCTGTGGAGTGATCCGATCTGAACTCGTTTTCCAAAGTTTGAGAGGAAACTGATACAGATAAAGAGAAATGTTTATGAATTATACTGTGTGGCATCACATTGTTACATGCTATGCAACATAATTTCTATGAAAATACAACATGAACAATCGCCACAAGGATTGCATAATCTGTGAATTTGTTCTGAGTTCTCCATGCATTGGATAAGTATCAGGTAAGGAAACTGAAAATGTGTTGGCTTTTGATGTGTTGCTACACTTGTTTGGGTTTCCTTGTGGATTTTCATTTACAATGGGGAGACTTACTCCCATAGACGGAGAGGTCCAGTATGTCTGTGAAGCTGCTTCCTTGGGGCCCACCTTGAGCAGAGACTCTCCAAATGATAACTATCACACAAAGTGCTGGAGTAACTCAATGGTTCAGGCAGCATCTCTGGTGGAAATGGGCATGCAACATTTTGGGCTGGGGCTCTTCTTCAGTCTGAGGAAGTATCCCGATTCAAAAAAATGTCCAACCATTTCCACAGATGCTGCCTGATCCACTGAGTAACGACAACACTTTGTGGGGTTTTTTTCCGCAAGATTCCAGCACCTGCAGGCAATAAGCCTCCAACCAATAAACATCATCATTTTGGTCGGTCATCTTTAGCCTATTTACTTTTCACAGTGGCTTTGGGGATTTGAAACCAATGAATTTCAAAGCAAAAGGTCAACAGTTTAGCTATTGTTAATAAGGTCCTTTGTATGGACTGAGAAAATTCCAGGCCAAACTATTTTTACTGCTTGAAGGGACAAGGGAGAATGATCCACAAATCAAAGACAGGCTCTACAGAGGTTAGCAAAATGATGCTAAGCCAGATATTTAACTTGAAACCTAGCTTTGTGCTTTATTTGACAGTCATGTATTTAGTTTAGTTTAGTTTAGTTTAGTTTAGTTTAGTTTAGTTTAGTTCAGAGATATAATGTGGAAACAAGCCTTCCGGCCCATCGAGTCTGTGCCAACCAACAATCGCCCATCAACTAGTTCTATCCTACACACTAGGGACAATTGATAGAAGCCAATGAACCTACAAACTTGCATGTCTTTGGAATATGGGAGGAACCCGGAGCACCCGGAGAAAACCCACATGGTCGCAGGGAGAACATACAAACTCCATACAGGCAGCACCATCAGTTTGATCTGTTCAAAACCAATCAAAATGTGAAGTGTCTCTAGTGCTTGATGGGAACATATGTATGAACTATAATTACACTCTGTGACATTAGTAACATTAATGTATATTGTCTGTGTTGTACGAAGGCAAGTACAAGTGTTGGAATTGCCAACAACAAATCCTTTATTAAAGATAATCCACACTCTGCTTACCACAGTAACTAGTACAACAATGCTTCACAAGTCATACCACATGGATCTTAAAAGTACATTCACAGTTAAATGTACTGGAGTGATCAAAGCATCAGAAATTTGTTCGAAAACAACAATGTCTTATTTCATTAAAAAAAAATACCCAGAGATTTGATCAGATAAATTTAAGGTTTAGTACTAAAGTTGCACAGTAAAACATTATTGTTGAGAGATGTTCTTGGTATCTGTGAGCAGAAGTTGGCTCAGGATCCAGCTGGTGTTGAGGCTGTGCTTTGATCACCCGGGCCTGTTGGGGCAGGAGCATACGAGGAAGTTGCATTTACTTTGACAAGTTTCACTTTCCTGCTAAATCATGGGTCAACAGATTCAAAGCTTCTGCAATACAATGTGTCCTGGCTTCAAACTGTGTTCTAGAGCATTATGTGCACAGAGCCATGAGATGTGGGGAAAGGTCAAGTGAGAAGTTGTGCTGTTTTCTGGAGTTAATATCACCTCAGGGTCAAGTATGATATCAAGTCTTGAAAACATTTTTGGTCAGTTTCACTGTTATCAGTGGATGGAGTCAATGGACAGTGATCTGGGTTTGCCACTGGAACTGATGGCAATAGTTTTGGACTTTCTAAACTATAGTTTGATTGAAACTTTGCTTATACTGCACAGAATATCTGACAATAAATCTAACACTCCTGAGACAGCAGAGGTGCACGAGAGGTGGTGATGAGGTAGAACTGGAGATTTTCTGTGGAAGCTGGCATCATGATCTTGGATGTTGCTGCTTGGTGTTGGCATCGTTGAGAAATAGGAAGAGAGCAAGGGTGGAACTAAGAGCAAGGTGTGATCATGGAGAGAGAAGCCATTGCTGGTTCCTATCTCACTGTAATTTGATAGGCAAAATTGTAACAGGCAAATACTTTCTAACCAACCCGGAAGTGAGGGAGAGTTGTTGAAGCAAATGATTTGATTGTAAAGACTTTGAACAGGTTGGAGAGAGATAGAGGCTCAAGGAACTGCAGAATTTGGAATCTTGAGCAGAACACTAAGTGCGGGATGATCTCAGTGGGTCAGGCAACGTGTAGAAATTCTCCAGCAATTGGTATTTTGAAAAAAGATAGGTTCCTCCCCACAATTATACAAGATTTCATAACTCTTTCATAATAGTGGCAGGGCCAGAATGTTTATTTCTTGTTGCAGGAATTCAGATAATGAGGTCAGGATAAGACAGCATGACTTTGAGAAAAGGTTACTCATTTAACTTTGGGGAGAGGAGAGAAAATGCAGATGCAAGAATAATTTATGAAACGCTACAGTTTAGTTTTTGGGGAAAGGGACCATGAAGGTTGATATAAAGGGGAGGGAGACAGTGGATGAAGAGAGAAAATGTTGTTAATTGCATCAGACAGCATGAAGGCCAGGAAGGGAACTTGAGTGGTCATCAGTATGGGGAGGATATGCGGGTATAACAAACAAAGTGAATACTGAGAGTGCAGGAAGAAGGATAGGAGAGAAACAGGTAAACATACAAAAATGGAACCAGGACTGGATTTGGGGCTTGTTGCACCAGTGGACAAGGGAAGGTCTTGGAACTAGAGAAAGCCAGATGCCGAGGTGGAGACAGATGACCAGACAGCCTCAGGGAGAGGTGTGACATATCATGCTGGTGGAGGAAAGGCAGTGGTTTAGGTGGCAAGGGATGAATGAAGCAAGGAGTTGCAGTTTGTTTTTGCACGCTACTGTCACGAATAACATCTTATCCCCCCCCCCCCCCCCCCCCCCCCCCCCCTGCTCTCTTCCAGCTTTCTCCCTCCTACTACAATTGGTCTGAAGAAGGATTTAATATTCCCACCCTGAGAAAATAATTTTGACTGTCAATCCTATCTATGTCCCTCATAATTCCATGCCCACCAGAGATGCTGCCTGACCCATTGAGGTTCCACCAGCACTGTCCGTTTTTGTAACTTTTCCTGTGTTCTTTGCTTTGCCGTGGGAGCTTTGGCACTGAACTCTGGAATTGCTTCCCTGACTTAATTCAAAGACACTCCTTAATGCGTACCTTTGACCAAGCTTTTAGTAACTATCATCTTCGCACTCAATGTCAGATGTTCTTGATTATGAACTATAAAAAATGTTTTAACTGTGTCTTGCTACATTAAAGGTCCTGTATGAAGTGCAGTTATGCTGAGAATGATCAGAATATCTCCCTTTTACTGGTAAATTCAGCAAATGTGTTAATTCTATTTGCCCACATTTTGCTTCAGGTTGCTTTTGGCAACATTTCTTTGCTGGGAAGGAGTAAACACAAAACTAGAATCCTTTATTTGGAAACAACAGAATGGGAAAATAGTCTTCCAGTCTTGAAGAAGGGTCTCGACGCGAAACATTGCCTATTTCCTTCGCTCCATAGATGCTGCCTCACCCGCTGAGTTTCTCCAGCATTCTTGTCTACCTTTGATAGCTGTGAAATCTATAATTCCAAAAATCCACATAACAGCCCCAATGATAAGTTGTAACAGAGGCTGCAAAGGTGAGAGATCTTTTTCAGAGTGTGGCAGGTATTCTGCGAAATACTTTGTTTTCCTGTAAGTCCCACAGCCTGGCTGCTTTGATAGTTCTTCCATTCCCCCTTTTGGGGCAAAAGGCTGTGACAGTTGTGCAAGGGTGTAACTGGGTCAAGCTACCAAAGGACAAAGTATTTGTTGACTAGGGAGCGGATAAACAATGTTTATCCTCAAAGGGGGTGGGTGTCCAAGCACACAATCTCCAGGAGCTGCAGAGAAGCAATTTAGAAGGCATCTGGTACTTTGGACCCAATTAGGGCAGCACAGTGGTGCAGCAGTAGAGTTGCTGCCTGACAGTGCCAGAGACCCGGGTTTATGGGTGCTGTCTGAATGGAGTTTGTATGTTCTCCCTGGGTCCGCATGGGTTTTCTCCGGGTGCTCCGGTTGCCTCCCACATTCTAATGATGTACAGGTTTGTAGGTTATTGGCTTTTATATATGTAAATTGTAAATTGTCTCTAGTGGGTAGGATATTGCTAGTGTATGGGGTGATTGCTGGTTGGCGCGGGCCTGGTGGGCCGAAGGTCCTGTTTCCACACTGTATGTCTAGAGTCTAAAGTAAAGTAAAAGGATTTGAATGGATGAGTAAATATGTCTAAATGTATTTGTATAGGGTGTATACTCAGAGTATTGTGTAGAGTTTTAGTCTCGCTATCTAAGTAAGGATATACTTGCCAAAGAAGATATGCGGTGAGGTTTCTCTAGAGTGGTTTTAGGGATGGAGGGTTTGCTGTATGTCAAGGGATTGGATGGCCTGGAACTGCAAAACTCTAAAGTTTAGAAGAATGAGAGTAGGGTACCATTGAAACATACTAAATTATTGAAGGAGAAAAGATCCCTCTGACTCAAGAGCCTAGGACCAAGAAACACAATCTGACAATAAGTAGTAGGACAGCTTAAGTATATTCATATATGCTCTTTATTTTTGACTGGATAGCATGCAAATAAAAACGTTTCATTGTAGTTTAGTATATGTGACAATAATATACTAAACTAAACTAAATAAGAGTTGGACACAATGTGCTGGAGTAACTCAACCGGTCAGGCAGAACATGGATAGGTGACATAGGTGACTATATATTGGCTTAGGTTACACAAAAAAGCTGGATAGGTGACATAGGTGACTATTGGCTTCTCACATGTTATTTATTGGAGGACTCGGTGTGGGGGGACCACCGTGAGGGGGGGGGGGGAGAACAAAGAGGGATTCGACACGGGTGTGCATTGTAACTTTGTAAGCATCCTTTATGGACGACTATTTACATACCTTGGGTAATGCAAGCAAAGAATTTCACTGTGACTTGTCACACGTGACAGTAAAGTATTCATTCGTTCTTTGCTGCTCCTGCATTAACCTGTCACATAACAACGTCTCCTAGGTGTAGTACCTGTGCCCAGGTGGAGAATCTCCACTGCAACCCCTGTCTCCAGTCTCTGCACCCAGCTGTCTTTCTTTGTCACCCCACGAGCTCGTGAGTAACTGAGCTGGTGCCGAGCTGACATAAGATCTGCGTTGGTGAATCCTCATAGAGACCGACCTCCTCTGAGGAAAGGTTGTTATCGTGTAACTTCACATCTCGCAAGACAGGTGAATGCCCTGTGGGAGATTAATCACATGAATTACAACTGTCAAGATAAGAATGTTTAAGCAAATCATTATCCAGATGATCATTTTTCACTTACTTCGAGTGAATGGTGCACATGTAGCTGGATAATATTGAACCCTGGCATCCGGTAGCTGTGGGAGCTCCGTCATCATCTGTGACAGCTCTGCATCATTCTATGTTGGTTATCACCAGAGCCACCTCCACTGCATGTAGTGAGGCACCCTGCATCTCGCTTGTCCCTGGGTGAGTTTCACTGAATGAGTAGTGGCGTAGGTTGTGGAAGAAAGAAGATGACAATCCATGTAGTTCCAATGCAGCTCCACCATTTAAGGGGACATTGTAAAGATGATACTAACTTGATTCTGGAGCTGGCTGCACGACAACCAGAGTGGATAAAAAGAGGAAAGAACGAGCCTTGGCCATTCCTGGACTTAAAGTCCTCCCTTTGGGTGAACAGCGACATCATTATTCCATCCTGACGGATGTAATGATGTCTTCAAGTGCAGGATGGTATGAACCTATGGAAGGTGATCATTCTTTTAAACCTGACATAAAGGGAGAGGCATGAATTTCAACAAAAAGTAAAGTGAATGTCAAGACTGGGTGGAGAGATGGGGTGAGAGAAAATGCATTGGCAGAAAGCTTACATTTTGCTTGGGCACCTTACAAACCCAGTGGTGTGAACATCAATACCTCTAATTTCAAGTAACTCCTTCCATTCCCTCCCCTCCCCCCCCCCCCCACTCCCCCACCCCTTCTCAAACATAGTGATCCCACCCACAGCTCGGATCCTCGTATCCCTTTGTTTTCACACCTTCCCCAGCCAACAATGGGCCATTCTAGGCTCCACCCTGCCTGAGGTCATCTGTTACCGACCCTGATTGTTCTGTCCTTTTATCGCATCCAGTTTATTTCCCCTCCCCTCCCCCCCATCCCCACCCTCTACTTTCAGTCTGAAGAAGGGTTCCGACACGAAACGCCACCTGTTGTTGTTCTCCAGAGATGCTGCCTGACCCGCTGAGTTACTCCAGCACTTTGTGTCTATCTTGGGCAGAAAGAGATGGGTTTAACTACAAAGTAAGCAGGTGTATGATATGATGTGCTGTAGTAGAGCTGCGAATGGATAAAGATGAAGATCAGCACATCAGGACATTGGTGAATGTACCACTGTACTGACCTTTCCTGAGCTGAATTAAAACAAATGAAATTCGGATGAAAAGCACAACACACTGACATGACAATACAACATGTTTAGTGCTGTGACTAGTGAAATGAGTGACTTGGAGACATTGAAGTTATAGAAATGAGGTTCTCTTCATCACGAGAAGCAGACATTCGGATGGAGGTCCACTCGGTAAAGTCTTCGCAAACTCAAATGACATCAAGTTTTTATATTCTTAACATTAAAGATAAGAGCGGGTGGTTCAATACAATTTCAACATGGAGTCATAGGGCCGTAGAGATATACAGCGTGGAAACAGCCCTCTTGTCCCATCTACACTAGTTCCACCTGCCTGTGTTTGGCCCCATATCCCTCTTAACCTGTCCTATCCATGTACCTGCCTAAATGTTTCAATAGCTACAATCACATCAATTACTTCAAGATTTTGAATGTGACAGTGGTTCCATTGAATAACACATTTACAACGGGGGCACGTTGTAATTGGCAAGACACCTCTCCTAATACAATATGAAATAACAAATACTCATGATAACTTCAGAAACATCTTGAGTTAAATTACACGAAGAAGATAACATACATAGCATTTGATCACATTTTGTTTAGTTTAGTTTAGAGATACAGTGTGGAAACAGGCCCTTCACCCCACCGAATCCTCACCGATCAGGGATGATCCTACCCTAGTTCTATCCTACACTCAAAGGACAATTTTGCAGAAGCCAATGTGGAAGGAAACGGGATCACCCAGAGGAAACCTACAGTTACTTGGAGAATGTAACACTCCTCACAGATGGCACCCATAGTCGCAATCGAAACCGGATCTCGGGCTGTAAGTCAGCAACTCCACCGCTGTGCAACAATGCTGCCCTATCCACAGTGCACTTGTATGAAATACATATGATGTCACAAGGCCAACTTTCTTTCAAATGCTTTGAAATAAAGACATGGCATTTGCATTTAATTATGTGAAGCTTTTCTTGCCTTAATGTTGCTCAGCACAATTTTGTGCCTGTTATGCCATCAACTCAGAAGCCTCTTTGAATCCAGGACTTCAGCTCACTTACTTTCAGAGATTCAGCTGGCTACAACCTTCCTGCCCTGTAATCATTACAGTGACAATGCTCTTTTGACAGAACTATCAAACGGCAGCTAAAAACATCGCACAGAGATATACTGCAATAAATTGAAGGTTTTATGGTCAAACAGTTGTTTACCTGCCTCTGCTAACCATGCAAAATCTCTAAGGGATTAACAGTCTGGTTACAGAAAGTGCAAAGTCCTGGGCCGGGTATTAAGTGTGTGGCATATGCCAAGTTTGTTTGGCATTAGCTATAGGAATATTTGATGCATAACAAATGGAGTTTTTAATGTTAAAATGTCAGGGACCCTGGTAAAGAAATCAAATCTACATTGTTTCTCAAAATGTGACCAATGTCATGGTCACAGGGTAAGTGAGTGCCAGTAATTTGAATGTTGTATTATTTCCAATGCATTAAGGAGGTCCCAAAGGTATGTAGTTGAATGTCATGCCCATATAGATCATGAAGGGTGCCAAAGGCTTTAGAATGAACATGAAGAAATGTGTTCAGCGTTGTTGGGCATGCCTCTTATTACAAGATTGTGAAGGTTTGTACAATAAAATAATGTATTGATGGACTCTGTATGAAAAATAATCTGTAACAATTTTGAAAATATCTTGGTTATTGCTGGATTACATTCTTAGAAGGAGTACATTGAACTGGGTGAATAGTTTCAGCATTTGAGAGCTGAGTGCTGAAACCCTCGGCGTTATGTTTTGTTATATTGGAGCTCCTGATGCCAGTGACAGCTTGACCAAAGCTGTCATTAAGTGTGTGGCATATGCCAAGCTTTACCAAATTGAGAAATTGTGAATATGACGGTCAACAAATGTATTCAAGCAATCTGGGGTGGCACGGTGGCGCAGTGATAGACCTTATAGCGGCAGATACCCAAATTTGATCCTGACTACGGGTGCTGTCTGTACGGAGTTCACATGATCTCCCCGTGACCACATGGGTTTTCTCCGGGTGTTAATTGGCTTTCGTAATAATGATAAATTGCCCCTAGTGTGTAGGATAGTGCCAGTGTACGGGGGGCATCACTGAAGGGCCTCTGTGCTGTATCTCTAAACAAACCTAAACAAAACAATGGGGCATTATGAGATCCTACTTCCCTTTGCACAACCCTTTCCCTCTCAGTTAGGCCTGTTTCCATGCGAATCATTACTGCCTCACCTTAATTGATGCCAGTGCTATAACATCTCACACATTTTGACTGAGACTCCCTGATTTAGTGCAACATTCCTACTCAAAATATGCAAACATATGCACAGGCTTCCTGTGATTTGTGATCTCAATCAGCCTGTTTAATCTTATTTGTAAAATTTCCATCATATGTACACCCTTGTACTACAAAATGTGCTGTCTATGGTGAGGGAATACCTTTGCAAGACAAAATCAATGGCTGTTTTTGTTGCAAAAGGACAGTTTTTTTCACTGTATAGAGACACAATTGAAAAGCTGTTGGGTAATTTGTTGATGGTGCAGTCAAATTCATTCATGGCTCCATTCTGCAAAAACTGGCTGGCAATGTTTCATTTCGTAACATGTATAGGCATGCTATGTTTAACAGTCAGAATTACTTTTTTGTGAAAATCACCATAGGGCAAAAATCAAATTTTATGAATTCTCATGTATACATGTAAGCAGTTGCATTTCGTACCATATCAACTGGGCCAGTGAATGCTGGGTTTGAGTTGGTCTGATGCCTCCAGTCACCTATCTGAAGTTGGATTTCAGGTTCAATCCAAGCTTCCTTCCTGAAGTAATGGATGCCTTTTCTATAGCAAAACCAATTTATTCAAGAATTTATTGAATTCAATTTATCAAAGCTGTCTGTGTGGAATTTTCATCTTCTCCCTGAGATTGCATGGGTTTTCTCTGGGTGTTCTGGTTTCTTCCTACATCATTGCTGGTTTATTGGCTTCAGTTTATTGCCCTTGGTGTGTAGATTCAGATTCAGATTCAGATTCAACTTTAATTGTCATTGTCAGTGTACAGTACAGAGACAACGAATTGCATTTAGCATCTCCCTGGAAGAGCGACATAGCATATGATTTGAATAAATATTTACATTAGCATATATACAGACATAGTGTTTTTCCTGTGGGAGGAGTGTCCGGGTGGGGGGGGGGGGGGGGGGTATGATTGGCAGTCACCGAGGTACATTGTTGAGTAGAGTGACAGCCGCCGGGAAGAAGCTGTTCCTGGACCTGCTGGTCCAGCAACGGAGAGACCTGTAGCGCCTCCCGGATGGTAGGAGGGTAAACAGTCCATGGTTGGGGTGAGAGCAGTCCTTGGCGATGCTGAGCGCCCTCCGCAGACAACTCTTGCTTTGGACAGACTTAATGGAGAGGAGCGAGGAACCGGTGATGCGTTGGGCAATTTTCACCATCCTCTGCAAGGGCTTCCGGTCGGAACAGAGCAGTTGCCATACCATACTGTGATACAGTTGGTAAGGATGCTCTCGATGGTGCAGCGGTAGAAGTTCACCAGGATCTGAGGAGATAGATGGACCTTCTTCAGTCTCCTCAGGAAGAAGAGGCGCTGATGAGCCTTCTTGATCAGAGTTGAGGTATTGTGGGTCCAAGAGAGGTCATCGGAGATGTTAACACCCAGGAACCTGAAGCTAGAAACACGTTCCACCTCCGTCCCGTTAATGTGGATGGGGGTGTGCGTGCCGCCTCTGGACTTCCTGAAGTCTACAATGAGCTCCTTGGTCTTCTTGGAGTTAAGGTAGGGAGTTGACATGAAAGGAGGATAACATAGAACTAGTGTGAATGAGTGCTCGAAGGTTGTCGTGGACTCGGATGTGCCGAAGGGCTCGATTCCATGGTGCCTTTCAATCCATTCAATCAAGAAGCTTAATGTCCAAACAGAAATTGCTGCATACATAATGCACTGATGGTAAATAACGTATATTGTATGAGGGATCAGATGCTCGATGAAGACACTTTGAAGACACGTGTGACATGAAGTAAATCTCAACAAAGCTCAAGTTGTTAGCAAAAGCTTTCATGTTTTTATAATCATGTGACAACCAGTTTTCTTAATTTACTTTTTACTCTTGCAAGCTAGAACATTGCAAATTATGATTCCACATCAAACAAAAGTCCATCCAAAGACTGATCTGGTAATTTTAGTACAACTGTGGGTTTAATTTTTATCAGGATATTCAATATTGATTGATCATGTTAAATACTCTTCCCACATGCTTCCACTTTTCACAAACTACATGAGCATTTGTGAGAGATTGGGGTGTTATTGTATTTCATGGTGACTAAGAATATTGACTGAGAAAATAGAATAGAGTTTTGTTACATGGTCAGTAAATTTTATTGTAACACCTCAACTGTTGCCTTGGCTGCAGCTGGCAGTCTGAACATCCACAAGGGTGCAAATATAGCAGCTCCGACATTGTACCTCCTAACAAAAGGAAAATCAACACATAAATCACAATAATATTCATGTATCCGTACCTCTCCAAAGCAATGCAGTAATTGTTCAGCAGTCAACCAATGCAAACATCTGCTGTGATCGATAGGGAGCTGCCTAATTGGGAATAAAGACATTTTATGAAGTGGAAGTGCATGGTTCACATATCCTACACTTTTCCTGCTTAGGAAATGCTCACTTCTTAGTAGCCTGTAGTATTTTTGATGCTCCATTCACCGTTGATTTTGAGGCCACTCTACCCTATGTACATATATACGGAAACATTTCCACAATTGCAAACTCACGTGAGTGTAATTATTTGATGTAATCAATGCTACAACTTGATCACTTACCATTACACGAGTCACTGCAGCTGTCAGATCCAGATAAAATATCACTGTTTTTCTTGGATGAACACAATTATACATTGAGTACAGCATAATGTGGTGTTTGTCTGCCTATGAGGTGTAGGATATTTCAGGTTCTATTCTCATTCATAAATCCCTTCCTGATTCAGTTGCTTACCCAGTTTGGCCTCCACTACCAAAACAGCCAGCCAATTAAGTGGAGCGTCACCCATCCCATTTCTCCAGAGATGCTGCCTAACCCGCAGTGTTACTCCAGAATTGTGTGTCTAACTTTGGCATATACCAGCATTTGCAGTTCCTTTCTATACAATTGAGTGGAGCTTTTCCCAATTTCTCCCTGTGGATGCTGTGCTATAAGAGATTCCCGTTTAGCTTTAATTCTACAATTGATAGGTATGCAAAGAGAAAATATGTAGAAATACTCTTACAGTATCTTTACATTGTGTTGGTTTCAAAATCTGGAATAGTTTGCAGAGAGGCCATTTACTTATTGGACAGAAAATATCACATTTCAAAATGGCTTCAATTCTGCTGCACTCTGCCAAAATTATGAAGTATTATTAGATAGGCTCAGGGTATATGAGTTGTTTTCACTGGCATTCAAGAAAAAAAAAAATTATTTGACTAATTATATTTGACAGTAGTGCTTGTCTCAGAGCAGTGCAAGCTGACAGTCCCAGAGCTAAACTGCTCATCACATCACTCACAAAAGATGACAAGCAGTGTTGTCATCCAAAGTCTAATGGCTGTGATATTTCTTGTAGAACATGGAACAGTACAGAACAGGTCTTTTGTCTTTGCTGAACACAATGCCAACTCTTATCTACTTGCAGATAATGTATATCCCTCAATTCCTTGCATTTCCACATGTCTAGTCTGAAGAAGGGTCTTGACCCAAAATGTCACCCATTAAGTCTGAAGAAAGGTCTCGACCCGAAACATCACCCATTCCTTCTCTCCAAACATGCCGCCTGTCCCACTGAGTTACTCCAGCATTTTGTGTCTGTCTGTCCAAAAGTCTCTTAAAAAAGGTCACTATCGCATCTGTCTCCACCACCATCCTTGGCATGGTGGCAGCCTGTTCCAGACACTCACCACCCTCTGTGTAAATAACAAGCCCTGCACATGTCCTTTAAGCGTTGCCCCTCTCCCCTTAAAGCCATGCCCTCTAGTATTTGATATTTCCCTCTGCTGTCCACCCTGACAATGCCCCTTATAATTTTAAATACTTCTATCAGGTTTAATCAAAAGAAAACAACAAGTCTGTCCAATCCCTCCCTGTAGATAAACCCCCAAAGTGCAGGCATTATGTTAACAATTCTAACATTATTAAAATAATTAAAATAATCTAGCTCATTGCCTCAGAAAACATTGAACTGAATATTTGTTAAATGGTGCAGCTAGTATAAAGTCGAAACAAGGTGAGATTGACTTGGCATAGCCACCCTCGTGTTTAAGATCCAAACTCAAACCAGTTTGGCTTCAATTGGATTGTGCATTTCAAGTTACTGTGAAGCCAAAACTATTTCACTGCAATATAAACTGTGCAGTAAAATAGTAAGATTAAACGAGAACTTACCAGTTTGAAGTTTGATCTGTATTTTATTAGTAGTTACGACGAGGGATTACGTGAAGAACCCGCTCAGCACGCATGCGCGGCATACTTCAAAGCAGCGGTGTGGAATCACAGATAGACACAGTTATTGAAATAAACATAGTAAGACAAGGAGACATCAGTTTATCAGTTTGCTCCATATTATTGAGGGTGGGAGCGGAGGGCACGTAATCCCTCATCGTAACTCCTCATAAAATACAGATCAAACTTCAAACTGGTAAGTTCTTGTTTAATCTTACTATTTTACTTCAGAGTCATGTGAGTGACTACGTGAAGACTTCAAAGCTCTGTGATTTCAAACCGTGTAACAGTTCACACTTCACTCGCTGCCGAAGTCATTCGAGGGAGGAAGTATGTTATCGTAATCAACCATGAATCTGTTTGTAAAAACAATAATGGTGTTATTAACAACAAGACCAATTGCTCCCCGGGCTTAAATTATATATTTTTTGCAGATTCTTTTTCTGCAAACGATACAGGTTCTGTCAGTGGTTTGTAATAAAAGTTTGGAACGTATACTCCCTGGACCACCCTGCAGTAGCCAGGATGTGGTCCATAGGCTCGTCCATCCTCTTAGTTACTGACGTGGAAGCTGTCCTGGTGGAATAAGATTTTATACATGTTAGTATTTACTGCAGCAACTCCCAGTACCTGCTTGAGCCACTAGAGATAGTTTAGCTCGTCACCCAACCATGAGGTTTCCTATGGCTGACCCATAAGGCTTTTTCCTCTCCCTCGGTATTCCTTATCGTGTTGATGTAGATCTCTAAGTGGGTCATGACACATAAAACGTGGTTCAGGTGGGTATGCCCGGAATTTCATGACTGGACCTGATGTTCCTGGTCTGTTCTGTTTTGCCAACCCTTGAATGGGAATGTGACACTATCTGGTGTTATAACCATGTTGTTCAATCGCAGTAGATGGGAGAACTGGCTCTTTGTGTTGAGGTAAGGCCACCAGCATGTCCATCTTCAGGGTAGGCTGTTCCAGGGTGAGTGACCTGGCTGGTGATCATCCCCTAAGGTATGTCAGGATTTCACTGACATCCCAATTTGGGTGTACCTATTTCTAGGGAATGGATTGAATACCTCTCCTGTATCTGATCACCAGTGAGCGGTACCCAAGTTGAGTAGGCTGACAGAACATTTCCTTCATTGTGGTGAAGACCTGCCAGGAGCTCCAGTACAGTTTTTTGTTGTAGTTGAGTGTGTAATTCCTGTTTTGGAAAACAGTGTCCCATTTCTTGATGCTCCTCAGGTATGTTCCCTAGGATATGCGACGGAATGCTGTCATCAGGTTGATAGCGCTGCTGATCCAAGCACAGCAGTGGTCTTCCCAATTCTGCAATTCTTTTAATGACCATGTCGAGGACCATTGGGAACCATGCCTGTGGACTTGGTCCACTGTAATTTGCGTAGTACCCGACTGATGAAGCCGTAGTACCTATTGAAGAGGTAGAAGGAAAGGAAAACATAGAGATTAGGTTCCCCCCACCCCTCAATACGCGTGAATGTTTCCATTGCCGCTGCCTTGAGATTGGTTTCATGTGACGTAAGTTAGTACGTGGTGATTTAATTGGATATAAGGAATCGATATCTGGTGTCCATATTGCTTAGTAATTTCAGCAAATATTTTTGGTTTAAATGTATGTTTATAGTATTTAGCTCACCTGATAGGTGAGTTACTGATGGTCAAACATGTTTGACGACATACGGTTTCCAATTGTTAATAAATTGTCACCTAATATCGATGTTCTCCGCCCAAGTTGTTTGGTATATGCCACCACTGTGATGTTGTTAACTTATAAACGAACATGCAAATTTGGTGGATTACTGAGCAAATGCTTCACTAGAATTAAGTAAGTTAATATATAACACCTTTAAGTCAATTCACATTGGCATTAAGTATTACAAGCTCAGTAACACATCAGGATACATAAGATGTTACTCAAAACAGGTGGAAGTGTACAACCATAATCCTTCCTGCTGATAATTCCATGATAACACTCCAGATAAATCCATTTGCCCCCATATTACAGGTATGCAGATAGTTTTGAACACTAGTATCTCAGCTCATAGGAAAGGTACAATGTTCAGTAGCTGGTAATGCTGCTATTATCCCAATTACTTTGCCACGTAGTTGATTGGTGGTTAATGTACCATAACTGATAGTCTTAATGAATATCAGATGACAAAGTTGTGGATGGTCAAGGTAAATATTTGGATATATATTTTGTGCACCATTCCCAGAGGCACTGCAATACTGGGTCGATGCGTGGAGTGGACGGAGCAAGCCCCTATTCCATCTCCCTGTTCCAAAATCAATTTAATATATGGTCCCTAGATAAGGGACGTATCAGATATTAAACTGATAAGAACAGATACTACACTTGATCTTAGCCAAAAGGCCGAGAAGCGATGCAGCTAAAGCTATATCCAAGGATAGTCTGTCGTTAATATATAGACATGCCATGACGGAATGTTTCTAAGTGTCAGGGCTAGTTGATTCTGAATAGCTTTGACTTAAATGCTGCAACGCTCATCATGGTTACTCCATCCAGGTAATTGCGGTATATCCGAAACCTATATGAGAAGGTACTAAATAGTATGCATCTTCAAGGTCGATGTCTACCATAAAGTATCCTTGGATCCATGGTAGTAGTTACAAATCCCATGAATGGGTATACCTGGTGAAATACTCAAGTGGTTTATCAATGATGGTGCAACATTCACCATCGTGGGAGGGTAGACCCCTTGGGGTGCTTGCTGAATTGGTGGCAATATATTAATTCTATTCCCCTTGTATTTATTTTTTGGTATATAACTGCCAAGAGTGATAGCTTCCTAACCAGGCGTGATTCACCCACCCCTTGTTAGTACAACCCTTCACCTTTATGTGATGGTAGGAACCATACTTATCTGTCTTCATTGTTGTTTTCTTCGGTTTCTGGTTCCTTGTTCTTGTAGGGACGATGTTTGTTGGGGGGTGGCGCATTTTCCCTGGGGCCTGTTCTGGGCCGTGGCCTAAAATGCTATGGGTTTGGCATGCAGGCCCCGAGCTTTCACCAGTACCATGAGGTAGACTCACCTGGTGGACGCGTAGAGGTACTGCTGTCTGGTTTAGTGTGGTGCTCATTCCAGACTCTGCCCTCTTGTGCCGAATAGTTTGAACACTTCGTCCAGTTTTTTAGGACTGGTTTGGTAAGTGCCAGGTAGCAGGATCTGTGCTTGTGAGGTCGGCGTTCTCATAGTCTTGTTAATTTCATAGATTGAGGGCAGGTTTGTGACTTCACTTGAGAAGTTATGGGGTATACCGTTGAACAGTAGGGTCAGGTGTTTTGCCATACTACCCTGCCCTTCTGGAATGAGCAGGTGGACATGATAGCCGACGCCTGGGTATCAAATGCATTTTTTAAATATTTATTTTTTAAATGCGCTGCTCAATGTATCCCCCAATAATGGCGGGCACTTTGAATGCAATTTAGGGGTGGCGTGATAAATCCAACGCCTCATGGCTACCTGTCTTGGAGAGGTTTTTTGGAAAAGCCAGGTAGTAAGCTGGCCATCAGCTGAGACTGAAAAGCCATCTCGCAAGTGGTGGAGCCACATAGCGGCCACACCCAGCAGCTCTTCCTGATCCTGTACCTCAAGCATACTCCCGATGTTGTTCAACCAGTGACCCCTCTTCATGACCAGCCCAGCCATTGGTCACCCCAAAGCTAACCACACTAAGGAGGAAGCGATGGGCAGTGCCGAGGCACTGTGGAGGGTATGCCTGAACCGTCCAGCGAGACTGCCCCTCACGTAGCGTGTCTCGCAGGAGCTCCTGCCCCAGGAGCCGCTCCAGCGGCTCAGGCGGCTGTCTCTCTCCCATGCGGGTGGAGATACGTCCCCTCCGACAAGTCGGATGCCTCTTCAGGTGGCTAAACATCCAGCCCGCAGCTCAGGCACTAGCGGGACTGGGCTCGGCGCGGTGATGGGGATAGCGGAGCGCCCGGTAATGGTTCCTACCACCTGTTGCTGCCCCCGCTGCAATGGAACGCTCCTCCGCTGGAGTCGAGCGGGGGACAGGTTCTTACATAGAAACGAAACTAGAAATTAGGTGCAGGATAGGCCATTCGGCCCTTCGAGCCTACCACCATTCAATATGTCATGCTGATCATCCAACTCAGTATCCCCCCCCCTTCTCTCCATACCCCCTGATCCCCTTAGCCACAAGGGCCACATCTAACTCCCTCTTAAATATAGCCAATGAACTGGCCTCAACTACCCTCTGTGGCAGAGAGTTCCAGAGATTCTCTTCTAGAGCTTTTGTGCCTTGTAGAAGCGAGAGCGCCCCTCAAGCAGCGCGTCTCGCATGCACCTGCTCCGAGAGCCGCTCCAGCAGCTCAGGCGGCTCTCGCTCCCCCCGTGCGGGTGGAGAGACTTCCCGTCCGAAATCGGGAACACCTGCCGGATGCCTCTTCGGGTGGCTATGCATCCAGCCCGCTGCTCAGGTACTAGCGGGCTGGGCTCGGCACGGTGTCGGGGAATAGCGGAACACTGGGTAAACGCTCCTACCGCCTGTTGCTGCCGCCCTACCCAACGGAAAACGTTCCTCCTCGAACGGGGGACAGTTTTGTTCCAGAGCCTTTTTCTCTGCCTGTAAAACACAAGCAGAAAAAGGCTCCCCGGTAATAGAAACCCGACCTCAGGGTACTCACCTGATGGTCCGTTTCATTCTGTAGCGGGAGCGCCTAACTCCCGTTGCAGCCGCTGTTGCACTGCAGGCGATAATGCTGCGCATGCGTGCTGAGCGGGTTCTTCATGTAGTCACTCACGTGGCTCCGAAGTAAAATTGACTTATTACTTGGCTTGAGATTTATTTTGTTGATAACTCCAGAATGCACACTTTTTGAATGCAGGCTGCCTATATCAGGCCCTCACCTGAACCTCTCCCCCCCCCCTCAGACTCAACCTCCACACCTCTCTCCACATCTTCTCCGAGTGCAAACTTATGTTCACGGCATCAAGCTCAAAAGTCAAAAGATGCACTTGTTCTCAACGTTGACTCTAAAGAGATCCAAGTTGGAAAGCTGATTATAGAGGATTAAAGATCTACAGGGGTGCATTATAAAATGTTTAGGTGGAAAAGGGGTTAAGGTGCTGAGACAATAATAAATGAAACACAATCTAGGAGCCGGCCATGATTGCTTTCACCAGAAAGAGAAGAAGCTATTTAAGTACATACACTGTAAAAGCATGTGCTTCCATTCTGCAATGCTGGCTTAGCAACATTCTTGATGCAGAATGCAGATAATAGTAAAAGAAGGTTCATGTAACAGCAAATTAAAGCTGTATAAAGGTTTGACATTAACAAAGAATTCCTATGTTTTGGGCCAGCTATATTTTAAAGCTTTTTGACAAGCTGGGAGTGCCGTACAGCACGGCACATTGATATTGAGGGAAGGATTTCTGGAGGGCAGGAATGCCCAATTTATATTTTACATGCATTATGATTTATGAGCAGATCTGAAAGAAGTTAGATGGAGGAGAGATTATGAAGCTTCCCTGTATGAACACTAATGGCTTGGACTCGTCTGTCATTCTTTACAAAACAAGCACCAGGACAATGCTTTAACAAGGGAACCTTTCACAGCCAGAAATGTGAGAGTTCTCAAAAGTCATGATCAAAAATATTCAATGACTGGCTGTAATATTTTCTTCTTTTTATCTGAAAGAGTAAGCTTTCAGTATCTAAATCAGCAATGTGGTTTCAAACATACTTCCGCCAATGCTCTTGGGTGCAGTTTTCACTGAACAACTGTTCAATACTATTCTGAAATAATAATGAATTGATTCTAATGCATATTCTGTGAGAAACTGTCGTACTGATAAATCTTTTAAAACAAAGAACAGCTCATTTAATATGGGGAACATTACATCAGGGATTTATAAAAGAGATAACACAGAATATTTTTTTGATGCATTATTATTTTTATACTGAGAGATGATATTAACGTATAATACGTTTTGGTTCAAGTATATTTTAACATTGAATTTTTAAGCCATAATGCGTCAAATTAAAACTTGTAAAATGCCTCCAAAAAAGTAGAAGCAGAGAAGTTGCTCATAAAGGGGGCTTCATATTACACGCATTCAGATATACTATAAACTCTACAGGGAACAACTTTCTTTTTGTTCATGTCAGTACTCCATGCAGTAAGCATGAATGTCCCCACTGATTGCTCAAAAGCCATTACAACACTTTAAAAAGAACCCAGAGGTACTAGATTTAACACGGAATGTACTTCTCTTGCACAAAAGATTCAATAAATCTGGATTTCTCATTATACAGTTCCAGCCAAGTTAATATCTTGTGCCAACGGGTCTTTCTTTAACCATTTGCGGTCCAGATTATTCATATAATGTTCTGGTATACCATTTACACATAGGGTGGGATAGACTGAAACACAGTATTTGAGATTGCTGCTGATTACCAAGGTCATAGCTCACTGACAGTGGCATCACAAATTCATGGTGTGAAGAAGGCATGTGGTATGCTTGTCTCCATTGCTAGGGGCATTGAATAAAAGAGTCAGGACATTGCGATGCAGTTCTATAGGACTTTGATTATTGTGCGTAGTTCTAGTTGCCCCATTACAGGAAAGATGTAGAAGCTTTGCTGAGGGTGCAGATGAGGTTTACCAGAAAGCTGCCTGGATTAGAGGGTTTCAACTACAGGGAGATGTTGGATAGACCTGATCGAAGTATATACATTTATGAGAGGCATAGATAGGGTAGGCAGCCAGAACCTTTTTTTTCCAGAATGGAAATGTCCAACACTAAAGGTGAACACATGGCTATAAGGTGAGAAGGAGAAAGTTTAATGAAGATGTCCAGGGCATGATTTTACATAGAGGGTGGTGGGGGATGAAGATATGATACTGGCATTTAAAAGGCTTTTAGATAGGCTTGTGGAAGTGCAGGGAATATAGGGATATGGATCATATACAGGAAGATGAGATCACTTTAACTTGGCATCATGTTAGGCACAAACATTGTGGGCTGAAGTGCCTGTTGCTGTGCTATACTGTTCTATGCTCTATGTTCTACACAGAGTGTGGGCTGGACTGAAACATACCATTTGACATTGCTGGTGTTTACGTTCCAATTGCGATATCCTCCCCCTACTCCTGTAAATGCACCTTCCTATAGCTTCCTTACTTGTGTCTTCATGCAGAATAACGTGACATTGTTTGTAGCCATTGTGATTTTCAGTATTTACAACATTTTATTAGAATAACGTGAAAGGATAATTGAATGTAAAACAAAATTGCAGCACATAATGGAACCAATAAGGGTCAAGCAGACAGTACATTTCAATGGGATCCTAAAGTCATACTGCGTGGGAACAGGCCCTTCTGCCCAACTTTCCCATGGTCGACCAACATGCCCCTGCCCTAGTCCCACCTGCCAGCTTTTGGCCCATTTCCCTCTAAACTTATCCTATCCATGTTCCTGTCTAAATGTTTCTGAAATGTTGCGATAGTACTAGCCTCAACTACTTCCTCCGGCAGCTCGTTCCATACACCCACCACCCTTTGTGTAAAAAAAAAAAAAATACCCCGCAGGTTTCTATTAAATCTTTCCCCCCTCACCTAAATCTATGTCCTCTGGTTCTTGATTGCCCTACTCTGGGCAAAAAACTCTGTATTTACCTGCATCTATTCCTCTCATGATTTTGTACACCTCTATAAGATCACCCTTCCTCCTCCTGCACTCCAAGGAATTAAGTCCTAACCTGCTCAACCTCTCCCTATGGCCCTCGAGTCCAGGCAACATTGTTGTAAATCATCTCTGCACCCTAGACATACACATCCACACAAAGACCAGAAACAAAGATCTGATGACTTTTTTCAACTGAATGGACATTAGTGTTCTCCGAAAAGGGGAATCCACCATTAAGCAATCCAAGTACAGACATGCAGTACAGTTCATGCATTCCAACGTTACTTCTTCCCTCTGTTTAGTTAGAACTAAGGGCAGGACTCGGCATTAACACAACCTCCTCTACCCATATAATTACCCACACATACTGTACATGTAATTGAAGTGTGGTTACAGAGTGCATTTCTTATTTCAAAATAGACTTTGTTCAATTGATAAATATATACAATTCCTGAACCATTCAAAAGTGCATGTACACGTTCCTCAAACAGTTCAAGGAATTTTAAATCCTGCGTATGTTTGTTCTTGAAATATAAATATATCTGAAAAATTCACCTTTAAGCTGGGAAATAATTATCAGAAACAAAACTGCAGGCCTGACCAAATGCTCAAAGGATCAATTTTAAGTGGACTAGGTTTATTTTTATTTTTAGCTGTAACTAGACATTGATTTAAATGTTCACATTATTGGCAAATCAAGATGGTGCCTGAGTTGGAGGGAAGGGCAGGTATTCTTATTACAGTCACAACTGGATGAAACCCCAACAATTCTGTGACTCTTAATGCTTTACTTCTCCCAATTATGTTCACTACTTCACCTCCAGCATTTATTTGGTACTTTTCACCCTCATCTAATTTTTCCTTACACTAAGGTAGTGAAATTTGCTGAGACGCAAGTCCAGAGGTGTGAAACATTTCTCAAATGTCTTAGCTTCAGTATCGGAACTCCCATAAATTGTGTCGACAAGTTAATTATGCAAGAGCATCACAGTCTTATCCTGCCCTCAGCTGACTGTAGATTTTCACAACAAGCTCTCTATGTTGTAACAATAGTTTACAGTTACAGTTTTAATAGCAACGATGGTCATAGATGGAATATTTGAATCGCCTGGAATTTTATTAAGCTAGATTTCAGACCTTATTCCTACTAAACAGATTTTGTAATTTGACGCAAAAAGAAGAAAAGTTAAATAAGATCTCATCTCTGTAATAAACACACACAAATTATGTGGTTGAAATGATGCCAGTGTTTGTCTTAATTTCACCTTGAAACTGACCATTTCTGGAGTATGCACATACACAGATAAACACCAACACAGGTTTCTGAAAGTCACTCCCTTGGACTCTTCCACTGAAAGATAAACATACAATGCTGGAGTCACTTAATTGGAGTCACTTAGGCATCTGTGGTGGGAATGGACAGATGATGGCTTGTGTCAGGACCCTTTTTTAGACTAATAGCTTAGTTGACAGACACAGCATGGAAATAGGCCCTTTGGCCCACCAAGTCCACACCGACCATCGATCACCCGTACATTAGTTCTATGCTATCCAACTTTTACATACTACACATTTTAGGGACAATTTTCAGAAGCCAATTAACCTACAACCCTGCACGTCTTTGGAATGTGGGAGGAAACTGGATCACCTGGAGAAAACCCTCGCAGTCACAGGGAGAAAGTATAACACTGCACAGACAGTACCCGAGGTCAGGATCTAACCCAGATCTCTGCCGCTGTAAGGCAGCAGCTCTAACACTCCGTCACTAGTGAGGGAGAAAACTGGAAAAAATCAAGATACTTGGATTATAGGTGGTTAAATTAAAATCTCAAAATATAATGTATTTTACAGAAATAAAAATCTTTCCTATATTTTAAAACAATCATTAGACCAAGTGGAACCCATTGGGTCCCTGCGACACGGGAGGCCTGGTCCCCCAACGCAACTCGTTCCCCAACGCAATATTGCACCATTCACCCGTTTCCCCAACGCAACCCATTCCCCCAACATAATATTCCACCACTCACCCATAGCCCCCAACTGCGTTGGGGTGGCTCATTTTCACTCATCCCCAGCACTCCCTCCCCCTCCTCTTAAATATCCAATTACACTTGCTGCCCCTGCCCGTTACAAAGTTACAAGTGACAGGACTCAGTGTCCTGTAATTTGCAACATTGTAATGGGTAGGGGCAGCAATTGGATTTGGATTTTTTTACAGTGAAAAGTTAAGTGAAAATTTAAATTTGTAAAATTTAAAATGTGAATAATTTGTAAAATATACCATCAATCTGAACAAAACTTTCCCACACCACACCACAGGATAATGGTGAGTAAGGTGGTCCAAATAAATTGTAGCGCTATCGTATACTGTTTTGGCGTAATTTCAGGATCACACTCATCACATCCACACACACACATAAATGCAGACAGAATCACAGACATAGAAACAAACAAGATGAGAGTTTTAGTAATACATGATAACATAATTTCTGCCAATATAGGTACAATCTTTTTTTTCACACTTTGTGGTTATATATTGTGCTTTATACTTCCTGGTTCCCAGCCTGAGAGATTGTTTCAATGAGTTTGGTTGTTCAGTCAACTGGGTAACATCATCTTGCTGGTCATGTGCCTTCCTGGCTATTGATGTTAGAACATCCACACCACAAAGGTCACTGGATTGTGGCTGCTAAAATTCTGCCTGCTCAATGTTTAGTTTAGTTTAGAGATACAATGTGGAAACAAGCCCTTCAGCCCACCGAGTCCTTGACGACCAGCGATCCCCATACATAGCACTATCCTACACACCAGGGACAATTTGCAGAAACCAATCAACCTGCAGACCTGTATGTCCTTGGAATATGGGAAGAAACCAGAGAACCCGGAGAAAACCCACTGGGAGAACGTACAAACTCCGTACATTCAGTTCCCCACGTTAGGATCGAACCCGAGTTCTCTGGCGCTGTAAGGCAGCATCTCTCCCGCTGCGCCACTGAGCCACCCTATTAGCTTATGCAGCAATGAGAAACGCTGTCATCTAGGAAGCCCGCCCAAGAAGCTTGCACCAATTTAAATATGACCATTTGGCTGCTGGAAGAGAGGATTTAGTCATAGATCATATAGTACAGAAACAACCCCCATGTATACTAATACCATTGCTACATCAGTTCCAAACATCATTTAAAGTTATTCACTTGCACTAGTGCTATAAATCCTTAATATTTTAAAGTTTTCAACATTATTTTTATCTTTTTTATCGAGTCCCAAATGTTCAGAGATAGTCTATCAAGGGCAGTGACACTTTTGAAAGCTATTGAACCCGGGGCAGGGCCTGACCACCATCAAAGCTGCTCACAGAGTACTGCATCTCCCTCTCTGAAGAAGGGTCTCGACCTGAAACGTCATCCATTCCTTCTATCCAGAGATGCTGCCTGTCCCACTGAGTTATTCCAGCATTTTGTGTCTATCATGGGATGACCTGTAGATTCAAAGATCTCAGACACAATTCCGAACTATCTCCAAACTGAATTCCCTCATTGGAGATTTCATGGATAAAACCATCTCAAATCAATGAAATCCAAAACAGTTAAAGTTCGTTTAAACTATCCAAAGCCGAAAACATAATTAAAGAAGTTATAAAGAAGCAAAAACTAAATCTTAAAAACAGTTAAAACATATGAAAACATACAAATGAACAAAAAATGACTGAATAATACAAAGAATTGATGAGTCAATCAAGGTTTAAGCAAGACAAGAGTGTTTTATTGTCATATGTCCCGAAATGAAATAATGAAATTATGAAATTCTTAATAGATACCACAATGAACAAAAAAATAGTTCAATAAACTAAAAAAAATATATTGGCAACTTGCGTTTCTTGCATTCCTAAAAACCAACATCATATATCTATATACTTTTAAAACAATGTGTGTGTGTGTGTGTGTGTGCGTTTGCGTTTGCGTTTGCATTTGCGTGTGCGTGTGCATGCGTTTGCGTGTGCGTGTGCGTGTGCGTGTGCGTGTATGTGTGTGTTTTTGTGTGGGTTTGTGTATGTGTGAGTGTGTGTGTGTGTGTGTGTGTGTGTCATTTTGCATGTGAAATGTATCTCCTCGAAAACCAGACGCCGAAACGGGAACCATTTTACATATTTCAGTAGAGATTTTCCTTGCGAGTTTAGAAATCAACTCCTCTGTACCTTTGGTACATTATTTTCCAGACTTTTTAATTAAAATTGTTGACCAATCTGACCGACCGCTGCCCAGCTGCTGACGTTACAATAACAGTGACATTTTTACACCTTCTGGTAGAAAATTTCCTTATGATTTCAAAAATCCAATCCCCTATAAATGTGGTCGATTATTTCCCGAGATAATTACTAAAATTTATCACCAAACTGACATTTAAAAAAAATATAAAGGTTGCCCAGCTGCTGACCTCACGATGCCTTTGCACCTGGCCCAACTGCCTCCTGGCATCCCCCCCCCCCCCCCCCCCCCCCCCCCCCCCCCCCCCCCAGCCTGTCAGGTTGTTGATTCCATTGTTTTTCATTGAATTTAATTGAATTATTTCTCACTTAACATCACTAATTCTTAACATTAACTTTTAATTTCAAAGACAGTTTAAAAAAAAAAAATTGCTGTCTCCATTGACAGCTTAGACAGCTTAGATTGGACCCGTGTGTGTGTGTGTGTGTGTGTGTGTGTGTGTGTGTGTGTGTGTGTGTGTGTGTGTGTGTGGTGTGTGTGGTGTGTGTGTGGTGTGGGGGGGGGGGGGGGGGTGTCCTCCCCTGAATTCATAGTGCTGCCAATAGCTTTCGTGCATGAGACGCGGATGTTTTCATTTCTAGAACATTCTGAACGCGTGAAGGTTGCATTTCACTCTGTCTCTCCCCCCTCTCTCTCTCTCTCCCCCCTCTCTCTCTCTCCCTCTCTCCTCTCCTCTCTCCCCCTCTCTCTCCCTCTCTCTCTCTCTCTCTCTCTCTCTCTCCTCTCTCTCTCTCTCTCTCTCTCTCTCCCCCTCCCTCTCTCTCTCTCCCCCCTTTCTCCCTCCCTCTCTCTCTCTGTCTCCCTCCCCCCCCACACTCACTCACTCTCCCTTCTCCCTCTTGTTCTCTCCCTCTCTCTTTTTCTCTCCCTCTCTCCCCCTCCCCCCCCCTCCCCCCCTCCCCCTCCCCCCCCCCCCCCCCTCCCTCCCCCCCCTCGCTCGCTCCCCCCTCTCCCCTCTCCTCCCATCTATCTCAAATAAGTCATGGTATTAATTAAATAAGTTCAAGTTCATGTTCAAGTTCACATTTCCAAACAAGTGGGTTATTTCAAAAACGCATTAATAAAACACACAAAATGCAGGTGCCTGTATAAGAGCAAAAACAAATCAAAGCCCAGGGCCCTTTGTGCAGCTGAGACAGTTCATGGTTTGGAGTTTAGTTGGAGTTTGTAGTGCTCAATAGCTTGATTGATGTTGGAAGCATACAGTTAAACAATAAGAGGATGTCATTTTTGAATGGCTGAAAGGAAATAATTTTTGCCTTGAATTTTAAATGATCTGATGGTCTCCATAGTCTCACAAAATGTAACTTAAAATTCTCATAGCGCTCTGATTCATGTGTGGGCTTGGCCCTTATTTCTGAAACATCCGCAATATCCATCAGAGAGATAGGGAGTGGAAGTGAAGTGTCGTGTCTCTCACACCGTCACACATCAGCCCCGCAACTCCAGCCTGGTTCACTTGAGGTATTTCCAGACCTTCTCGTATCGAGTGGCAGCAATAAGAACATTTCTCACTTGAAGTCCTGGAATTGATGGCATGTGAGGATGTTGGATAAATAAACTGAGATAACATTTCCAAGTGGTGGGGGGGGGGGGGGGGGGGGGGGCAAGATCTCACATTCGGGGGAAGATAGTCTGAGCACCGAAGACGTATCCTGATAGCAGGCAGAAGGATCCATAGAGCTGTTTGGACCCAGAAGAGGGCAATGGGGGATGGTCTGTAGACTGTGGTTGGCAGACGCTGGTTGGGAACACTTTATGAGAATTCTGGTAGTGCGAACAATTAACGCATTAAGGAATTAATGTGATAATTTGCAATGGTCTAATGCAGTAATTTAACAGCTATATCACCATTTCCCTTTGGTAATTTGTACAAAATGTATTATTTATTCTGCATTTACATATGTTTAGTGCATGACTCATTCTCTTGAGCACTTCAGTGAATGAATTGATGATGGCTTGGAGCTCAGCCTACAAACATGCTTTCACCCTTGTTGACTCTATTTCATAGATCTTGGTGGCAGGTCAGATCTGCTTTCACAGGGATAAACCACTGATAACTGGCCAGCCCAATGGAGTCCCTGGATGATTCTGAGATCATGCACCAATTAGGTTGGCACAGTGGAGCAGCGGTAGAGTTGCTGCCTTACAGTGCCTGAGACCTGGGTTCGATCCTGACCACGAGTGCTGTGTGTACGGAGTTTGTACATTCTCCCTGTGACTGCGTGGGTTTTCTCCGGTTGCTCTGGTTCCCTCCCAAAGACGTGCAGGTTTGTAGTTTAACTGTGTGGGGTGATCGTTGGTCGGCGCGGACTCGGTGGGCTGAAGGGCCTGTTTCCACGCTGTATCTCTAAAGTTTAAAGTGTAAAGCTGGCCACATTTTGCGCTGACGTCTTCAATCCTTGACTTCAACAAGTCTGCTGACACCCATTTGCTTCATAGAAACCGCCATCATTTCAGTCCCCAAGAAAAGTAAATGACCTGTCTGAATGACTATAAACCCAGCAGCTCTATCATCAACCACAATGAAGTTTTTGGGAATGGCCCAAAATCCAGCCAAACTAGACCCCTTGCAATTTACGTACAAAGTAGTCTAGGGTCCAGCTCTGGATCACTTTGACAATTAGCGTATCTATCAGGATGCTGTCCACTGACTACAACTCAGCCGTCAACATAAGAGTGAAAAAGTTCATCCCTAAATCTCTGGAAATTGGCCTTGGGGCCATCTGCAATTGGCTTCTGAACATCCTGACCAGAAGGAATTCAAAAACATTTCCTGCATCCTGATATCAACAACGATGCCCCTCAAGGTTACGTATTCAGTCCCTGAGTCTATACCCTGTACACCCATTACTGTGTTGTCAAGCACTACTCCAATTCAATCTTTAAGTTGGCCGTTGATACCACTGTGATTGGCCGGATCACCAATAACAATGAGATGAAGATGAAGAAACAGATCAAGAGCCTTGTGGCATAGTGTCAGGACAACAACGTGGCACTTAACATCAGCAAGATGTAAGAATTTGTTATTAACCTAAGGTACAAGGAGGTGAAGCGAACCCTGTTCCTATCAACAGAGCTGCTGCAGAGATGGTTGACAGCTATAATTTCCTAGACATCAACATCACCAGCAAACCAATCTTGATGCCTTTAGACTGATGCAATGGCCAAGAAAGCACATCAGCTGGTTTCCTTTCTTAAGCACATGAGAAGGGTGAACATGTCCCTAAGGATTCTCTCAAACTTCTACAGATCCTCTACTATTCTGACAGGATGTATCTCATTCTTATGCAGCAACTGTTCTGCTTTTGACTACCTGAACCTGCAGAGAGTGGTGAACACAGTCCAGTCCATCACAGGCTCATCAATTTCCTCCGTGCAGTCCATCTTGGAGTCATAGTCATATAGCATAGAAACAGGCCCTTCCGCCCAACTTGCCCATGCTGACCAAGATGCCCCATCTATACTAGCCCCATCTATACTAGTCCCTTTGGCTCATATCTTTCTAAATCATTCCTATCCATCTACCTGTCCAATGTCTTTTAAATGTTGTGACAGTAGTTGTCTCTTCATGGTGTGTTTCTTCAGGAAAGCTGGATGTATCGTCAAGGAGGTTAGCCACCCTGGCCATTCCCATTTCTCTTTTCCACTTTCTGGGAGGTGGCACGGTGGCGCAGTGGTAGAGTTGTTGTCTTACAGTGCCAGAGACCGAGTTTGATCCTGACTACGGCTGCTGTCTGTAAACTCTGTAAAGAGTTTGTACGTCCTCCCCGTGACTTGCATAGATTTTCTCCGGGTACTCCGGTTTCCTCCCAAGGTTTCCAAAGACGTACAGGTTTGCAGTTTAATTGATTTGGTAAAATTGTCCATAGTGTGTAGGATGGTGTTAGTGTGCGGGGATCACTGGTCGGCATGGACTCGATGGGACAAAGGGTTTGTTTCCGCGCTGTATCTCTAAAATAAAATAAACTAATACATGAGCTTGAAACCCCACATACCCAGATTTAACAACAGCTTCTTAACCACTTCTATCAGTTTCTTCAGTCAATCACCTATTTTACACCCCTTTACTGTAAGTGCTGTCATGTACACTCACTCTGAACACTACCTTATTCAGTAACTCTATTATTATATTTTAATATTATTGTGCAGTGCTCTGGACTGCACTACAATCCTGCACCAGTCTGCTATCTTGCACTCATCGTATTTGATGAAGGAACAAGAGACTGCAGCTGCTGGAAACTTGAGCAAAAAACAAACTGCAGGCGGAACCGAGAGGGTCAGTCAGCATCTGTGGAAGGACATTTTGGGATGAGACCCTTCCTTTGAGCTGACAAACAGATGCCAGTCTGAAGAAGGGTCTTGACCCGAAACGTCACCAATTCCTTCTCTCCAGAGATGCTGCCTGTCCCGGTGAGTTACTCCAGCATTTTGTGTCTATCTTCGATGTCACCTGACTCACTGAGTTCCTCCAGCAGATTGTTTTATTTGCTTAAGATTCCAGCATCGGCAGTCCTTTGTGTTTCTAAGATGGACCAAGTATTGGGGCAATAATGCAGCTGTGCGTGACTCTGGTCTGCACTGAGATCGGACCTCTTGTGGGACCTAAGCGTCACGTTCTATCATTCTATCAAACAAAGGACTGTCCTCAACTTCACAATGCAACCTTCAAGGTCCATGACAAATTCTTGGAACATACGGAAAACATGGATGACTTTCTATATCTTGAAAGGAGTCTCTCAGCAAGGGCGGACCTTAATAATGAGATTCGTCATTGTCTTTAGGTTGTCAGGTAGCACTTGGGTGTCTGAGGTAAACCGATCAAGATCTCAAAGCTTATAGTCTATTGGACACCAGTGATTCCTTCCCTCCTCTATGCTTAGAGGCACTCAAAGATGCGGGAAACCTGGTGCAACATTGCTGAGGTATCATTCAATGCAATCTCTCCAACATCCTTCAAAATCAATAGGAGAATCTAGAACCAATACCTTTGCCCAGGCCAACAACACCAACATTGTGGCTCTGATTACTCTACTGGGTACAATGGGCTAGACATTGTTCACAAGTCCAACACTAGTTTCCTGAAACAGGCACTCCAAATTCTGTCCCCCTTATAAAATGACCAGGCAGACAGAGGAAAAGATGCAAGGATGTTTTTGAACCATCGTTGATAAATTGTAACATTCCCACAGATTCTTGGGAAGCCCTTGGTCAAAATGGAGAAGGAACATCGAGGATGGTATCCAACCATATGCAGGTTCAAGGGACCTCTTCCTTATCAGTTGTTGAGTAAATACTGTAGATCTAATAGTGTCATTATTAGCCACCTTTGAATCCACAGAATGGACAAGCAACTCATCTTGACCCCAAGCAACTTATTGTTTGTGTATCCTGAACATTCATTCTATATATATATACATTGCGTACTTTGTATTTAATGAAGTGTGTCATTTGTAGTTTGAGCATATATGATTTGTGTGGTGCTGTTTATATACTGTAGATTAAATAGTGCTTTGTACATTTATGTGCATTGAATGCCCGTGAATAATGTGTGAGACTTTATGCATACGTATATTGTGTGTTCAGGTCTATGTAATATCATTGTAAGTGTGGTGCTTTAGTGCTCAATTTCAAGTGTAAAACATATCCATTAATGATTGCAGAATCTATCTATATTTAAAACAGTGTGTGTGTGTGTGTCTGCCTGACTTGTGGCTGCCAGCCTTTAATTCGTTGCTACGCCAACACCAGACGCAGAAAAGCCGAGATTTTTTTCCATTTCGGTAGAGATTTCACTTTTCATTCCGTGTCCACTCCTGATTAAATTTTGTCCTGTTTATGTACACATTTTTAATAAAATACTTCTCCCCCCCCCCCCCCCCCCCCCCCCCCCCCCCAAAATTAAAAAAAAACTGGCTTCTCACCCATAGAATGTTGGTGAACGTTCCATCGTGTGATGTCACAATGCCCAATGCTCACAGATGTCCAATCGGAATGGATCCATTTACATATGCCTTTGCAGGAGCCCCAGCCCCTCCCCCCCCCCCCCCCTCCCCCCCACCCCCGCAGCCTGTGTCGAAGCGCGTCATCACGTGTGTGGAATAGAGAGAGAGGATTGGGGGTGAAAGGAATGGGAACAGATGGAATGTCCCTACCCCCCCCCCCTTCCAATCTCCCTCCCCACTATTTCCCCTCTCTCCCCCCCACCCCCCTCCCTCCACACTCTTACCCCTCCCTCCCCTACCCCATCCCTCCCCCCCTTCCCCCACACCTCTCCCCCCCTTCCCACCCCTCTCTCTCCCCCTCCCCATCACTCTCTTCCCCTCTCCATCTCCCTCTCCTCCCCCTCTCCATCCATCCCTCTCTCCTCCCTCCCACCCCTCACCCCCATCTCCCCCACCCCCCTCCCACTCCCCCTTCCCTCTCTCCCCAACCCCACCCCCATTTCGTCCCCCCCCACCCTTCCCTCTCTCCCCCACCCCCTTCCCCTTCCCCCCTTCCCACTCTTCCCACTCCATCCACATTCTTTCCCCTACACCATCTCCCTCCTCGCCTCCCTCCGCTCTCCCCCACACCTCTCCCCCTCCCCCTCTCCCCTCTCTCCTCCCCTCCCCCACCCCTCTTTCCTCCCCCCCTCTCCATCTCCTTCACGTCACGCCTCTCCCTCTCCTCCCCCTCCTCCTCCCACCCCATTCTTGCCACAGAGGGAGTACAGAGAAGGTTAACCAGACTGATTCCTGGGATGTCAGGACTTTAAAATGCAGAAAGACTGGATAGACTCGGCTTGTACTCGCTAGAAGATTGAGGGGGGATCTTATAGAAACTTACAAAATTCTTAAGGGGTTGGACAGGCTAGATGCAGGAAGATTGTTCCAGATATTGGGGAAGTCCAGAACAAGGGGTCACAGTTTAAGGATAAGGGGGAAATCTTTTAGGACCGAGATGAGAAAATCATTTTTCACACAGAGAGTGGTGAATCTCTGGAATTCTCTTCCACAGAAGGTAGTTGAGGCCAGTTCATTGGCTATATTTAAGAGGGAGTTAGATGTGGCCCTTGTGGCTAAAGGGATCAGGGGGTATGGAGAGAAAGCAGGTACAGGATCCTGTTGGATGATCAGCCATGATCATATTGAATGGCGGTGCAGGCTCGAATGGCCAAATGGCCTACTCCTGCACCAAATTTCTATGTTTCTATGTTTCCCTCTCCTCATTCCTCTCCCTCTCCCACCCATCCCTCTCTCCCCCACCCCCCTTCGCTCTCTACCGCACCCCCTTCCCTCTCTCCTCCGCACCCTTCCCCCTACCCCTCTGTCCCTCTTCCACCACTCCCCTCTCCCCCTCCCTCCCCACTCTTCAACTTCTCTCCCCCCTTCCCCCTCCACTCTCCCTCCCCACTCTTTCCCCTCTCTCCCCCCCCCCCTCTCCCCCTCCCTCCCTCCCCATCCCCCCTCCCCCACATCTCTCTCCCATCCCCCTCTCTCACCCCCTACCCCCCGCTCTCCTTTCCCTCCCAAATCTCTCCCGTTTCCTCCTCCTCCTCTCCCCTTCATCCCCTCTTCTCACCCCCGCTCCCCCCACCTGTATGTTTGGGGGGTGGTTAATGTGAGTGTGATGCCGCAGCCCCCCCCCCCCCCCCCCCCCCCCCCCCCCCCCCCCCCCCCCCCCCCCCCCAAATGCCGTTGGGGAAACAGACCCAACGGAGTCTGTTTCCCCAACATTACAGAGAAAGGTTGAACAAGTTAGGGCTTTATTCTTTGGATCGCAGAAGGTTAAGGGGGGGACTTGATAGAGGTTTTTAAAATGATGAGAGGGATAGACAGAGTTGACGTGGAAAAGCTTTTCCCACTGAGAGTAGGGAAGATTCAAACAAGGGGACATGACTTGAGAATTAAGGGACTGAAGTTTAGGGGTAACATGACGGGGAACTTCTTTACTCAGAGAGTGGTAGCTGTGTGGAATGAGCATCCAGTGAAGGTGGTGGAGGCAGGTTCGTTTTTATCATTTAAAAATAAATTGGATAGTTATATGGATGGGAAGGGAATGGAGGGTTATGGTCTGAGCGCAGGTATATGGGACTAGGGGAGATTATGTGTTCGGCACGGACTAGAAGGGTCGAGATGGCCTGTTTCCATGCTGTAATTGTTATATGGTTATATGGGTCTGCACTTGGTCTAGTATAAAATAAAATTACAAACCATTACGTCATATCCGATCCTTATTGAACAGACCCTTAAGAAGAAAACCAGACTGTTATTGATGACAAATCATACTTACAATGGAGAATCCAGATTTATGTTCTCAGCCTCTCTTATGGAAGTTACTTGGTGGTTACTTTAAGCTTGGCTCTGTTGTCCACTTCAGACTACTCATGAAAGATACAGCCAGTGCTTTGTGAATAAGGGACCTAGAATATAGTCACTCCACAGTAACGTGTTACAAGGGCAAACCTGTATCCGAAGAATAAGAACAGACAGCGTGATAAATTCAGCGCTAAGTTTCCAAAACTCATGTACTCAGGAGAGCTAATGTTTTGAGCCATGGCTGTTTTCCACATTAAGACTGTGAAGACTTTAACAATTGCCTCTGTCTATCAGACTGCTGCGTTTCTCATTTCATTAATCATAAAGCCAGAGTCCTTTTCAAACAACAATGACTAATTCACTGGGGATGTTTATGGCTACTTGGACTTGAAAAGAAATGGCAGTCTTGCATGCGGTAATCAGAAAATAATAGAGCTCTCAGCTGTCTGTAATATTGCAGCAGTAGACTTGAACCCATGTGCCCCACATTGCATTTAATTTTTGCAAAGTTTAGACATGAGACTATTTTATTCAGCTGTTCCAGCTTCCATCACCATAGCTCCACCTAACCTTTAAAGCGATGGGATGCATTGCAAAGGTTTTTTTTAATGTCTGCACTAAGATGGGCTGAATGGCTTAGTTCATATGTTATTTATTATGTGGCATTTTATAAACATTCAACTGTTAATTTTGTGAGAGTGGTGTGTCAGCTGTTACTCGATTGGCAGCAGCCTTTCTCCGAGGCAGAAAGTTGGTGGCTCGAGTCCAACTCCAGAGAACTAAGCACAAAATCCAGGCTAGTGCGGGGCTGTGTGACTTTCAGATGGGATATCAAGCTGAGTTCTTGCCTGCCCCCTCAGCTGGATGCATTACAAAAGAAGGAATTTATCAACAAACTAGGCTCAACGCTAATTTTCTGGCCATTGTTGCACAAGGGTGAGGACTTTCTATACGTAAATTATTCTCTGTATTATAACAGTGATTCATTTGGGGTTATGATTTATCTTCGGCAAGAACTATGAAATGTTTTTGAATTATGTGAAAGGAGCCATTTGCAAGTGAATGAATGAATTAGTCTATTGGCCAAGTATTCACATACAAGAAACATACAAGTGCAAAGACTTTCGGTTTCATCTTTATCTTTACACTTGCGGACTGCTTATTGATGAATATTGTCATCTGGCTGAAGTACAAGGTGGCGTCTGGGCTGCAAATGCCTTCACGGAAGGAGATTTGAAGACCATCATACCCCTTCTTTCTTTGAAACCTTGGCTGCCAGATGGTGCTCCACCTAGTGGCCAAGTGAACTCCTTCAAACAATCTCAAGGAACAGTGATATCATCCTGGGACCTCCATGGTCTAGAGTTAATCTGCAGGCTAAAAGGTTGTTGCTCAGAAAGTTACCCATGATCAGCAGCACTTGGCACGCAATATTATCATGAACATGATGCAGAATCCCACTAGCTGTTGCGACTGTAGACCATGTTTATCACTACCAATTGAATATGACTTTCCTGGCATTGACTTTTATTTTAAAGAGATACTGCGTGGAAACAGGCCCTTCGGCCCACTGAGTCCACGCTGACCATCGCTCACCTCTACACCAATTCTATGCTATCCCACTTTTGCATCCTACACAAGAGCAATTTACAGAAGCCAATTAATTATCAAACTTGCACATCGTTGGAATGTGGGAGGAAACGGGAACACCCAGAGGAAACTGGCGTGGTCACAGGGAAACGTGAAAACTCTATACTGACATCACCCATAATTAGGATTGAACCGAGGTCTCTGGCGCTATGAGGCTGCAGCTCTACCACTGCACCACTGTGCTATTATTATTAAGTTACAGTCACACAAACGTCATTGGTAAGGCAGACTTTTAGAGAAACATCCAGATATTTAATTGCATCAAAATTACCTGAATTGAAATGTTTTTATTCCCAGACAAACTTCATACCTGGATAACAGTGAACATTGTAGTCTCCATATTTAGCGAAGGATCTCAATGCATTCGAAACAGTTTAGAGAAGGTTTTTCCGGCATCATCTTGTACCTTCCAAGTATCAATTCTTAAAAATATCAAGCCTTGTCTTGGCCTTAAAGGCCCGTTGTCCTTGGAGCAGCATTGGGTAGGCATAGAAACAACCCCTTTGGCAAGACAAGACTGTGTCTATCATCAAGCACCCCTTTTCACACTAGTCCTACTCAAACTCATTTTAATCTCCCCACATTTTCATGACTCCCCTGGGTTCATCATGAGGGGCAATTTACAAAGGAAAATCATCCTAAAAGCCTGAACTTTTATTAGTAATACAGGAGGAAACTAGAAGTACTGGGAGGAAACCGGCCGAATGGGCAAACTCTAAACAGTGGAGGACAGGATTGAATCAAGCTGCTGGAGTGTGAGGCAGCAGTTCTACCAGCTGTGCCACTGTGCCGGCCTGCAAGCAATCATAGCATTAAGTGCCTTTTGCTGACTCAGTTAAACTAGCTTCTGAGAGCAGGTGACTGTTTATTAGTATCAGGTTTAGCTCCTGTTAAAACCTTTGAAGGTGGATGTGCTGGATTGAGACATCCACACACAGTGAATAAGTTATCTGCTTATGTCAATGACCTTGTCTTGAGATTTCAGTGCAATCCACTAATTCCACTAAACTCACAAAGACTTTCTTATACTGCTTCAGTCATCCCCAATGTGATGAGCGAACGTTTTATTTTCAGCTGCTAATCGGCCTCTGAAGGCCAAGGCAAGAGTTTCAGCTGCTGCTCGGTAGCTAATTCACTGCCGATTTGGGTTTGTTCAAATTAAAATAATAGCTGCAAATCAAATCTTTTCTTTAATTTCAAAAATAAACTTTATTCAGAGTAAAAAAATATATACAAAACAAGATCTGTACAAAAACACTTCTCCATTATGTATATATTTAATAGAATCATTTAATAGAACTCAGTAGAGTTCAAAACTAAACTTTATTCAGAATATAAATATATACAAAACAAAAACTGCAGCAACTATGCAATGCAATGTATTCCTAGTGTCTGTAGATGCAACAGTATCATACTCAGGTGAGTCACACTCACCTGTAAAGAAAACACCTTTCCCGCGGTTGTGGCTCCCTGAGGTGTTATCCCTTCCCGTGTTGGAGGGATGTCCCCACCGTCTCTGCCCCTCAATGTCCAGCAGCGGAAGGAACCTAGACTATGGTCCTCTCCCACTGTGCTTCAGTGCGTACCTCAGTACATCGTCCTGCAATCTGCAATGGGCAAATTGGCAACATCCCCTGACAGACATCACGATGTGCTGTATGACCAGCATGTTTCGGGCAGACCAAAGACCACAGGAGACTTTTACCCAGTTGAGGATCTTCCAACAGCACCTGATGTCCATCTCCAAATGTATCCTTTGCATCATTCTCAGGGCCATCCTTGCAGATCCATATTCTGCAAAGAGGTGTACAACTGTCCTTTCTCCATTGTAGTCATCCAGAAGGCTGCGTGCGCTGGTAGTAGGACTCTGATGGAACAGGAATTGCCCCTCTCGTCCCCAGCCAGGTGAGTTTTTGGTGCTTGTTAGTGAGTTTGGGAGATGAGACCATGTTGTAGCTTCTTGCGGATGCGTTGTTTATGTTGAGTTTTTGACATTTGTTACAGTATATCCTGGCACAAAAACTGATGGCGATTACAATCACATGATCTGAGGTGTCAAAAGAATGTGTCTAATAAAAGCCTGTAGTGTCAGAAAGAGGAAGGCAGATTAACACTCGTCTGTTAGAAGACATCAGTTGGTGCATTCCAGATCTTAACAACTTATACAATATTTATTTATCTAGCGCTTCAAAGCATCTATCCTCATCCATTAATAGCTTGCTTAATTTTTGTTTCATTCATCTGCTCTGCTTACGGTTGAAGTTTTAATGTAATGTAAGCACAAATATTCCATCGCCAATCGCTGATTATCATGGATGTAATTCTGTCCACCAGAAATCATTAAGCATATCAGGAATAATGGGCATTTCAGCAATTATTTATGCATCATTGGACTGGTGCAGTCACTGGTTTCATGAAATCTAATATTTATCTTCCACAAGAACACACTGTAATAACGGAAAATGAATCAATGGTTCAGTTGCTATCAGAGTGTAATATTTTTGGAATGATCTCAGGATGGTAATGAAGTCTGAGCCAAGTGTCACGGCCAAAGTTAAAATCACACGCTCCTTTCTGAACAGGTTCAACAATGCAATAACTGTTTGGACTTCTTTTTCTGGTTTTCTGCACCAGAAAGAAGTTGATATTTGTGACTGAAGACAGGTCCCGACCCGAAATGTCACCTATCCAATTTCCCAGAGTGTTCCCAGCGAGCAGCGTGTCCATGCCCTCCATTAGACTCGGCTCGCCCCCCACGGACGTCGATGTGTCTCGTGCAGCGAGAGCGAGGAGGAACCCACGAGCAATCAGCAAGCACAAAGAGGGCCATCGTGAGTGAGGAGGGCCATCGTAGACCAAGGAGGCCTGCCAGAGAGTGAGTTGTGTACTGCCTAGGTGACTGCCTGTCTGAAGAAGGGTCTCGACCCGAAATGTCACCCATCTCTTCTCTCCAGAGATGCTGCCTGTCCTGCTGAGTTTCTCCAGCATTTTGTGTCTACTGCCTAGATGAGGTCTGCACCATGATTTGACTGGGTTGCGTGCAAAACAGAGCATTTCACTGTGACAATGTGATACATGTGACAATAAAGTATAATTGGGTCATCATGGAATCATTCTTCAAAGATGCCGCCTGATGCACTGAGTTACTCCAGCATTTTGTGTCTATTTTGGTATAAACCAGCATCAGCATTTTCATTTTATTACATATTTCTATTTACGATGTTAGTGCTTGAAAACAGGCTTACAAGCTGAGGCCCCAACAAATAGGCTAATGATCAACAAATGAAATCACAGACCATACTCTGACACATGCTTGCAGTTAGTCACTGCAATGGAAATTAGAGCAGCAGAAATACCTTTTAATGGATTCATGGAAGCACAGAGCACAGGAGGAGGTCTTTTTTCCTCTTGTGCCTCATATGGCATTTGAAGAAGATATCTAATTATTCCCATTCCTATACCCTTTCCACATAGCCCTGAAAGTTTTCCAAGTGCATATCTAAATCCTTTTCAAAAGTTACCATTTAACTGGCCTGTAGTTTTCTTTCAGGTGGTGCATTCCAGATCAGACGACTCATACAGTATTTATTTGCTCAGTGCTTCAACATGTTTATCTTCATCCATTAAATAAGGAATATCACTGTTTTGTGATTGTGTTTGTCTACAATAAACCTCTAGATTTTACTTCGGAGTCACGTGAGTGACTACGTGAAGAACCCCGCCAGGACGCATGCGTGTCATATCGCTACACGCATTGCGAAACGTCAGGCGCGGTGGAACGACGTTCCCCCGCAGCGGCAGTTTAAAAGCCGGAACTTGCAGGTAAGAGTTACTCTGCGGTCTTTTTTGTTCCCTATACCAACTTACAGGTGGGGAACATGGACAAATCGAAGAAAACAAGGGCTGCGACAAAGCTGGTGAGGGAGGACCGCGGAGTAGCGGGCAGCCAGCAGCAGCCAGCGACACCTGGATCACCGATAATGGGATCAGCTGTGCCCGATGTCGCCTCCGCACCGGCAAGATCCACGTGGCCGGGCGGTAAGGCAAGACAGAAAACAAACAAAGTCGTGGACTCAGAGGAGTCCGACTTTGAGCAACCGCAGGCGGCCAGCGACCATGAGCGCTGGAGCCGGATGGAGCGGTGTGTGGAGCATTTGCTCCAATGTGACAGGCTCCGGGAGATGGAGTCGGGCCACAGTGGGCTCTATGGCAAACCCACAGCAGTACCTCTTGAAGGGCTGCACAGTGCTTCTACCTCATCAGAGGGGAGCACTGCGGGTCAGTTCTGGGCTGATCTGGAAGAGGGGTTCGCAGAAGAAAAGTCAAGTGTGCAGGGGGTGCAGGAACAAGAACACCTACTGGACATGGTGTCCAACTTCATACAGCCAGACCAGATGGGCCAAAACCTGGAGCAAAAGCTAGCTGCCAATATAGACTATATGTCTCTCAACCAGCTACAAGAACAGGCTGTAATGGACACCACATCAAGACACCTGGCACCGGGCAACTGCATTTCCCTGAATGTTCCAGTAGTAAATACCTGTATATGGAAACATATTGGAATAGGAGTCACAAGTATGGATGTCAAACTACAAAAAGTATTGAAACTCTGAACAGCAGGGATAACAGCATTTGCCCACACAGTGGATGACAAGGACATGTCCCAGGACCAACAAGATGCACTGGCACTGCTTTGCAACACTCAATATGAGATAAATAACATCAGGAAGAGTGCCATCCAACCCACATTAAATCCAAAATTTGCGGGTCTGTGCAAACCTGGGAACATAAAACCACCAATGCTACTATTTGGAGGCAACCTATCGAAGCAAGTCAAGGAGATCGATGGGGAAGCAAAAACCATGGGACTAATAAAAAGGACTCCATCAAAAACCCACTACAGCCACAGACAGCATCCCTACGCACCCACCAGTAGTGCAAGACCGACTGGTGAAAGCTCGAAGGTCCGGTACACCAAACACAAGTCTTTTAGGCCATGGCCCAGGCCGGCCTTCTTGGAAGATAAGCGAACCTCCAACATCAACCAAACCACAAACCCAGACACCTACGCCTCAACATCAACGAAGGATTTACAAAAAGAAATAAACCTGCCACTGGTAACTATGGAGGTAGGTGGGTCTGGTTCCCTACAAAATACGGGGATGCATGGATCATGTTAACTACCGATACTTATATTTTAAGCAGTATCCAGGGATATACAATAGAATTTATACACAAGTACAGACCTCCAGTTCACATAATGTTCGTACTTTCTGGTAAAGAGAAATCAGAAGCGCATGCTGAACTGGAGAGGCTTTACGCAAAAGGTGTAATTGAAAAATCCCAACATGAACCGCTAGAATTCGTGTCCAATATATTTACCAAAAACAAAACAGATGGTGGTTGTCGCATCATCATAGATCTGACCAAATTGAATACATTTGTACAATATATTCATTTTAAAATGGAAACCTTTGTTACTGCTAAACAATTGATTTCCAAAGGTTACTTCATGGCTAGCATCGATTTAAAAGATGCTTACTATTCAGTGCCTTTACGAGGTGACCACAGATGTTTCTTAAAATTCACCTGGATGGGACAGCTGTGGCAGTATAGAGCGCTGCCAAATGGATTAACATCAGCCCCCAGACTGTTCGCAAAAATTTTGAAACCAGCCCTAGCATTTCTACGGAAACAAAAACACATGGTCATGGCATATCTAGATGACATACTTATTGTGGGCAAAACTTTGAAATTGGCCAAACAAACTGTAACAGCCACAAAACAGTTATTTGAAAAATTGGGGTTTATTATCCATCCAGTTAAATCTAAATTAACACCTTCCACTACAATGGACTATTTGGGGTTCACCATTGACTCAGTTCACATGTCGGTGACTTTGCCAAAGGGAAAGGCTATAGACTTAATAGAGGCTTGCAATAACCTCATTGACATCAGTAAACCATCCATCAGATTGGTAGCAAAAGTAATTGGCAAAATGGTGGCTGCCTTTCCAGCCACACAATTTGGACCTTTACATTACCAAAATTTACAGAGAGCAAAAATACAAGCACTCAAAATCAATGCTGGTCATTTTGACAGACCAATGAAGCTACCAATCAAAGCTATAATGGAACTAAAATGGTGGATAGATAACATTTGGCTTTGTTTCAATCCAATCATTATCAGCAACCCTTCAATGGTGCTACAAACTGATGCCAGAGCACTTGGTTGGGGTGCCACCAATTCCATCTCCAGCTGTGGAGGTAGATGGACTGCTCAGGAGGCATCATTATTACTTACACTGGGCATAAACTACCTGGAAATGTTGGGTGCATTCTATGGCCTAAAGTCATATTGTATTGGGTCATATCACCAGCATGTTAGACTACAGATTGACAATACCACCGTGGTAGCATATATTAACCACATGGGTGGAAACAAATCGACATCATGTGACAATCTAGCTAATACAATTTGGCAGTGGTGTATCCAGGGAGATATTTGGATATCAGCTACTTACCTACCAGGTAAACTAAATTTAGTGGCAGACACCAGGTCACGCAAATTTAATGAAAACACCGAATGGATGTTGAATAAAAAAGTATTTGATGATATTACAGCACAATATGGAACACGATATATCGATCTATTCGCATCCAGGCTTAATCACCAGTTATCAAATTATGTTTCATGGGAACCAGCCCCCGGGGCAGCGGCAACAGATGCATTTTCGCTGCATTGGGAGGAAATTGTTTATTTATGCATTCCCTCCTTTCTGCCTCATCAGTCGGGTATTAAGGAAAATACAGCAGGACTCTGCATCTGGTATTTTGGTAGTACCCGATTGGCCTACTCAACCATGGTTCCCAGTGATACTGAACATGGTATTAGAACCATGTATCACCATCCCGAATAGACCAGACTTGTTGGTTCATCCCGTAACAAGAATAGCCACCCATGCCATAACTATTTGAATTTATTAATTTGTAGAGTTTAAAAATACCTCTACTACAGCTGGGACTGACGGACCGAACAGTGAACATGATTTTGGCGGCCCAAAGACAGTTCACCAAAAAACAGTATCTGGTCTATATCAGGAAGTGGGAGATGTATTGTAACAAAAACAGCATCACCTACAGAGATATGAACATCCCGTCTGTTCTGGAATACCTGGCAGGCCTCCATTATGATGAGGGGCTCAGTTATAGTGCCATCAACTGCGCCAGAAGTGCCTTCTCGACTTATCTATGGCAAGGAACAGAGCGTCACTCTGTTGGAACTCACCCACTGGTAACAAAACTTATGAGGGGAATTTTTAATACAAATCCCCCAAGAACCAGGTACTCCCAAATATGGGATGTGAGTATTGTCCTGAAGATGCTCAGGAATTGGTCTCCAGTAACAGCTCTGTCCCTACATAGACTGACATTAAAAACAGTCATGCTAATGGCATTGGTCACGGCACAAAGGGTACAGTCATTACATAAATTAAGACTGGACGACATGACTTCTTCATCTGAAAATATTACGTTTCATATTTATGAATTAGTAAGACATTTGTCGTTATACATGGAGAAAATGAAAATCATCAGAGGCAATGAGAAGGCACTTTTAGTCAGCCATAAGCAACCACACAAAAGAGTGACGGTCCAGACCATCTCAAGATGGCTGAAACAGGTTCTAACACAGGCTGGGGTGGATACTACTATTTTTAAATCTCATCCCACCAGGGCTGCAGCTACATCGGCAGCTATGCAGTTGGATGTACCAATGGACCAAATCCTCAAGGCAGCAGGATGGTCAGGGGAAAAAACATTCCAACTATTTTATAATAAACCAGTCATGAAACCTGGAACGTTTGCAGAAACTTTAAGTTCTGTAAGTTAATTTACCCCATAAATAGGGGTTATAATTTGTGTTAATAAATTTCATGGATTTTAATGTCGGATTCATGTCTAAATTATGTTGACACAATTCCTCCTACAGTCATTAAGGCAGATGTGATGCATGGACTCGTTTCAACGGCATGAAATCACAGAGCTTTGAAATCTTCACGTAGTCACTCACGTGACTCCGAAGTAAAATAGTAAGATTAAACGAGAACTTACCAGTTTGAAGTTTGATCATTATTTTATGAGGAGTACGTTGAGGGAATACATGCCCTCCGCTCCCACCCATGATCATATACTCAACTGGTATTTCTTTCTCTAATCTTACTATGTTTAAGTCATTACAGTTATCTGTGATTTCACACCGCTGCTTTGAAGAATGACATGCATGCGTCCTGGCGGGGTTCTTCACGTATTCCCTCAACGTACTCCTCATAAAATAATGATCAAACTTCAAACTGGTAAGTTCTCGTTTAATCTTACTATTCAATGGTACTTTCTTTGTCTAGGCACAGTAAAATCGTGCTTTCTTTAAAAAATAGGAATTAATGATAGTTTGTAATCCAATGTTCTAGTTTGTAATCCAATGTTCATCCCCGCATGATGTTGTGTGAGTTGTAAGATGGGAAGATTCAAATCTCCAAAGCTTCCTCTCCAAAGCCTCAATATCCTTCCTGTAATGCAGCGGCCTGGGTTGCACACAGTAAGATCATAAGTGATAGCAGTAGAATTAGGCCACTCGGCTCATCGAGACTACTCCATCATTCAATCATGGCTGATCTATCTCTCCCTCCTAACCCCATTCTCCTGCCTTCTCCCCATAACCTCTGACCGTGTGCAGACGGGGCGTCGAAGGACGAGAAGCTGAAGCGAAGAAGTGGAAGCCAAGATACCGAATGGAAACAACGTCGATAAGCCAAATAGCCGAATGGACGTGACGCCGAAAAGCCAAATCACCTAACGGACGTGACGCCCTAAAACCAAATAACCAAACGGACGCAATGCCGAAAAGCCAAATAACGAACATGATATCTCAATAGACAATAGACAATAGACAATAGGTGCAGGAGTAGGCCATTCGGCCCTTCGAGCCAGCACCGCCATTCAATGTGCTCATGGCTGATCCCCAATCAGTACCCCGTTCTTGCCTTCTCCCCATTTCCCCTGACTCCGCTATTTTTAAGAGTCATAGGTAGCTCTCTCTTGCAAGAATCCAGAGAACCCGCCTACACCGCCCTCTGAGGCAGCGAATTCCACAGACTCACAACTCTCTGTGAGAAAAGGTGTCTCCTTGTCTCCAGGGACAGGATTTGTCCGAGACCTTGTCAGAGATTGGTCCAGACCCCCGCGTCCATCACACCACTGGCCGGGAGAGACAGGATGGTGGGGGGGATCTATATTACAAATAGACACTCCACCTGTCCCATCCCACCATCAGTCCAAACCAGTTACATAATTCCATACAACGCCTCCTTGGGGTCTATATTCCACAGAGATACAAAGAGTACTTGTGAATAGACACAAAATGCTGGAGTAACTCAGCGGGACAGGCAGCGACTCTGGAGAGAAGGAATGGGTGACGTTTCGGGTTGAGACCCTTCTTCAGACTGAACTGAACTCTCGTCGGTGAAAGTACTTGTGATTGTCTGAAGAAGGGTCTCTACCTGAAACGTCACCTATTCCTTCTATCCAGAGATGCTGCCTGTCCCGCTGAGTTACTCCAGCTTTATGTGTCTATCTTCAATTTCAGAGTTAAATAAAAAACACAGTGCTGGAGGAAGTCAGTGGGCTAGGCGGCATCTGTGGTGGGAATGGATTGGGAGTTATTTCTGGCCAGGGTTCTTAGGAAGGAACTGCAGATGCAGTTGTCTTTGCAAAATGCCAAATGATTCCGGGAATGCCAAGAGAGAGAGAGAGAGAGCGAAAGGGACAGACAGAGAGACAGAGAGACAGAGAGACAGACAGACAGAGAGACAGACATACAGAGAAACAGACAGACAGACAGACAGACAGACAGACAGACAGACAGACAGACAGACAGACAGACAGACAGACAGACAGACGAGAGTGAGGGGGAGGGAGATAGATGGAAAGATGGAGAAAGGGAAGGGAGTGAGAGAGAGAGAGTGGGGAGGGTGAAGGAGAGAGAGAGAGAGAGAGAGAGAGAGAGAGAGAGAGAGAGAGAGAGAGAGAGAGAGAGAGAGAGAGAGAGAGAGAGAGAGAGAGAGAGAACGAGAGAGAGAGCGAGAGAACGAGAGAGAAAGAGAATGAGAGAGAGAGAGAGAAAGAACGAGAGAGAGATAGAGAGAGATTCCAGCCTCTTAACCCCATGCACTGTGGTAATTCAATGCTTACAAAAATAATCTGCTCTATGATCCTTGCCAGTCCAAAAGCGGCAAAGAAAAATTAAAGATCCCCCCCACCCTCCCGTCTCTCCCCCGCCCAGTGATGTCTGTATCAATCGCTGACAAGGTCTCGGACCATCCCGTTCCCGAGGACGTCATGTCCGTTATTTGGCTTTTAGGCATCGTGTATTTGGCTTTTCGGCGTTGCGCCCGTTAGGTTATTTGGCTTTTCTGCGTTGCGTCCGTTCGGTTATTTAGCTTTTTGCCGTTGTGTCCGTTTGGTTATTTGGCTTTAGGGCTTCACATCCGTTCTGTCATTTGGCTTTTCGGTGTGGCGTCCGTTAGATTATTTGACTTTTCGGCGTCGTTTCCATTTGGTATCTTGGCTTTCACTTCTTCGCTTCGGATTCTCGCCCTTCGACGCCTCGTCCGGATACCACCTCTGACACTCGTACAAATCAAGAATCTCTCTATCTCTGCCTTAAATATGCCCACTGAACTCCAAATGTGGCTAACCCACAATTATCCTCTGTCTTCTATGTCCAAGCCAATTTTGGATCCAATCTACCAAGTTTCCATGGATCCTATGTGTCTTTATCTTCTGCATCAGCCTACCATAAGACACCTTATGCTTTTAGCTTTTCTAAAGTCCATGAATACAACATTTGCTGCCCTACCGTCAACAATCGTCTTAATCTCAATCCTCTACACACGGTGCCACAAGAAGGCCGTCAGCATTCACAAAGACTCCTCACATCCTTGTAATAGTCTGTTCGAATTCCTACCTTCTGGCGGACATTACAAGGCCTTCTACGCCCGCACCTCCAGACTCAGGAACAGCTTCATCCCCAGAGCTATAGCTGCTCTGAACCGGCCCTGCTGAGTGCCCCCCAACCCCCCCCCCATGAACTGTCTCCCTCGGATGGTCACGTTGCACATCGACCCTATTTGCACTTTAGACTGTTTTACTGTTTTACTGTTCTTTTTTACAAATTATGTTTCTCGGGGTATCTAAATTTTATTTAAATTTTATTAGTTGTTTTAGCTATGACATCGGATGGAAGCTACATACCAAATCTCGTTGCACCTATGTGCAATGACAATAAAATATATTATTATTACTATTATTATCACCTCCTCAGAAAAATGAATTGACTTTGCAAGACATAACCTCCCCTGCACCTGCTCCCTTGCTGATCATCTTTAAACCGCCTATGCTTTTCCAAATAAACCCTATATCTAAGAATCTTCTCCAATAGCTTCTCTACCACTGATGTGAGGCGTACCAGCCGAGAAATTGCAGGGTGATCCAAAATGGCTGCCTTGAACAAAACCACTAAATTGGGTAATTCTTCAATCCTCTTGGATGTTGCCTGTGGCTAAATGGGATAAAAACATGTAGAGACAAAGAACTACAGATGCAGGGTAATACACAAACGGACACAGGGTGCTGGAGTAGCTCAGCAGGTCTGGAAGCATCTCTGGAGAACATGGAAAGGTGATGTTTTGGGTCAGGACTCATCTTCAGACTGATTGTAGAGGTGGAGAAGAAAGCTGCAAAAAGGGAGGGGCAGGTCAAAGCATGGCAGGACATAGGTCGACAAAGGCAAAGATCGACAAAGGCAAGGGGGATTTTTTGACAGGCAGATGGTTGGAACAAAGACCAGAATAAGAACAGTAGGCACGAGACAGGTTTGAAGAGTTTCGGATTGTGAAGGCAGGGAGAGGAAAGTAGCAGGAGGGGGTTTGTGGGGGGGGGGGGGGGGGGGGGTCGGGGGCGAATAGGTGGGACCCTACCCCCCCCCCAAACATGGGAAGGGTGGGGGGGGGGGGGGGTTAGTTAGGGGTTAGTTAGATAGTTAGTTAGTTAGTTAGTTTAGTTAGTTAGTTAGTTAGTTAGTTAGTTAGGCTAGTTAGTTAGGCTAGTTAGTTAGGCTAGTTAGTTAGGCTAGTTAGTTAGTGGCTACATAAAATTGGAGAATTCAATGTTCATGATCCCTGTCAATTTACTCCTTTGCCGTTACATTCCTGTCCTTCATTTACTGTAGAACCTCTGGCACATAATGAATGTACTCTGCCCACCATGCTGCGGTGGAAAAGTAGCCAGACATCATCAAGGTACTAATCCAATGTGACTGAAGCAAAATAGAATATTATATGTGCATGTCAATCAAAAGCCCACTGCCACTGTTGAACTCCTACCGGGAAATAACAATGTGGTTGGTTGCCTTTTAACATTTTGAAGCAATATTAAGTTAGGAGACCAAAACCCTGGGTATCTAGGATTACTGTCATTGAAACAGTATTGCATGCACACAATTTCATTACATCTTAATAAAAGAATGGAGATGATGCAGAAAATATGGAATTTGAAACATTCGACTGAATGGAAAATTGTATAGAAAAATGCCATTCATCTAAATTAAGGCCATCATAAGTGAAAGCTACTTCATTCTGTCATGCATAGGAAATGCAGGAACGTTTCCCAGAGTTATTTGCTTAAGGTCGAAAATACTTTCTGAGAACTGGCTCTTCTGATCCTGGTAAGGTTTGGCCCACAGTATTAACTGTGATGACAAACTTTAATCACGTTCACTTACTTTCATTGAATGAATCTCATATATTTTGTTCTCGCAATGAACGCTTTCTTAAAGCCCTGTCCCACGGTACGAGTTAATTCCAAGAGTTCTTCCAAGTTTGCCCTGATTCGAACTCCGAGATTTACGGTAATGGCCACTCGTCGGTACTTGGGGCTCCCGTGGACATTTTTCATCATGTTGAAAAATCTTCACGAGTCTTCCCGCGCTTACCTGCCGTTAGTGAGTTTTCCCGAGTACCTGCCGTTAGCGCTAAGAGGCGTCCCCGAGCTCCGACGTACCCGCTACGTTCATTCTCCGTGCTTAGCACGAGTTTGATTTTTTTTAAACTCGGGAGAGCTCTTGGAATGAACTCGTACCGTGGGACAGGGCTTTTACTCACAGATTTTAAGATCTTTCCTGGCATATATATTATATTCTCTTGACTATTGCTAAAAAGTATTGCATTTCACTGTTTGATATACCATTCTTCCATGGCTCAGGCAGAACACATACCACTGCTTATTTGAATACAGTAATTATAAAAACCACATCTGTTTTTGACATATTTATTATATATCCCAGGATACATTTGTATGGAATATAATTGCAACTAGTTAATTGGAGCAATAAACGAGAGTGGTCTTTCCATTCTATTAAGATTAACCAGTAGGAACCACAGCAAAGTTGTGGGAACACTTTGCTTAGTTGGCCTCATGTGGTGCAAGGTTCAGTGGGAGTTGTTGAAGAAACAGGTGCATTTGCTGCTTTTTATTTATCCTTCATTTTCTATTTAAACTGCTCTTTTTCATGCTCGTCCATCCTTTGACACAGGCTTTGTAGCACAGTGTGGTTTAGCACCAGAGAAACAGTCATTAATCTGGAGCTGTGAATTTCAATCCCACCCAGCAGCAAGGGAACTTAAATTCGAATAATTAAGTAGGTCATACGGTTTTTTTTAAATCTAGGCTCCATGCTGGTAATCATGGATTTGATGTAAAATCCCATTTGCTTCACTGATATCCAATATTGGCCAGTTTCATGAATGTAACTAAAAGTAGCTTTGGAGGCTTGGGGCAGACTGAATGGGCCGAAGGGCCTGCTTCTGCACTGCATCTTTAAACTAAACTAATCGCAGCTGCATTTATCTTGTGAATTGAAATAAACAGATTTCTAAATACAATCTTTGTTGATGTGGCCTGAAGAGTAACAGGGGCAGAAACTTTCACCATCTGATACAAACATTAGGCCATACGTCCGAGGAATTTGGCAAAGCTATGGTAAAGTAAAAACCTGTCAGGATAAAATAGAACATGTGCAATACCCAGAACTAAAACTGAGATTCTTCTGTCTTTGCTGAGGCATACCAGCAGTTAAATTCCAGACTTATTTACCAAAGAGTACAGTATATCCACTAAATCTACTGCTGACGTATGGGAGTACAATACTGAGTCCTTTTGTTGAGTGGAAATGAGGTAGTATATCATGGCTGATCTGCCCCAGGCATCATGTCTTCTTCTGTGTCAATTCTCCAAGGGCTTCAGTTGCCTAATCTTTCAAAAATGTAACTGCTTCCTCTTTAAAATGATCTCACCTCCACATTGAGATTGCAGAGATAGAGATTTCTAGATATTCATCATTCTTTGCAAAAAGTTCCCACGCGCCTCAGTTTTGAATGTCTGCTCCAATTTGTTATCTTTGTCCCCCACAGTGGAAACACCTTGATATTCAGACTGGGATGCTTCCCTAAGGATCCTAAAGTTTCAATAAGATCACCCCTCAGACTTCGAAATGCCAATGAATATTGATGTTAGGAAATCAAAGAAATGGAATGAGATGAGGGAAACATGTGAGATTATGAGCGATGATATGAAACTTCCAAGGTTCACAAGTTATAGTAGAATTAGGCCATCGAATCTACGCCACCATTCAATCATGGCATCTCTGCCTCCTAATCCCATTTTCCTGCTTTCTCCCCATAACCCTTGACACCCGTTCTAATCAATAATTTGTCTATCTCTGCCTTAAAAATATCTGTTGAAAAGGTGTTTTACTCCAGATTGGGTTTTTTTCACCTTCAGTTATAAACCCACTCATGGCAGTGGGCCATATCCTTTCCTATATCCTTGACTCCACGTTTTTTTCATTTTTCTTCATGAAGTTTACATTTGGTTACATTTAAGGAATGAATGGCATACTGGTGCAGCTGATAGAGCCACAGTCCCAGTGTCAAAGATCCGGGTTTGATCCGGACCTCACTTGCTATCTACGTGGAGTTTGAACGTTCTCCCTGTGACCGTGTGGTTTTCCTCTGGGTGCTCCAGTTTCTTCCCACATCCCAAACACATGTGGGTTTGTTGAATAATTGCCCTCTGTATACTATCCCTCTCTGTGTAGGGAGTGGATGCAAAAGTGGGATAACATTGAATTTGTGTGAATGGATGATCGATGGTCGGCATGGACTTGATAGGTAAAGGACATGTTTCCATGCTATAACTTTCAGCCTATCAATGTGCAGTTGCAGTTGACGTGTTACTGTAAATGGCTTGGAATTTCATTGATGATTGGTTATTTACCCTATTTAATATAAAGCATTAAATTTATTACAGTGTTGAATAGTTCAAACTAGGACTAAAATTTGTGAATTGTTTAGAAATCTGAAGTACCAGTTGAGAATTAGAAGATAAAATCCAAGAAATAAAAGCAGATGGTAACAATGAGTTGGTAGGGAGGGTAAAGTCAACTGATGCACTAGATAGTAAAGTGGTTAACTGATTGTTAACGCAATCAATTAAATTAATGGCAGTTATAATCAGAACATAGACATGCCATTATGTAACTTTTCTATTGGAAGTATGATGTGATTTATATTTGGTAGCACAAGATATGTTTTGGAATGCAGAGGTCACACATGGGAATTCTTTACAATGCAGAGATATTCATCTGAATTGTTGCTCTCAACATTCTGGTGTATATCAAGTAATATGAAAGCAATATAGCAAGATTCTCAGAGTTCTACATCTGTAATCAAATGACTTATTTATTTGAGGAAACTGAACATGGGAATGTTGAATAAAATTGAAGCTGGGAAATGTTCAACCTCATGGCATTTCACAGCAACAGATGTAGCCCTATGTATTACTAAAAATGTTTCAGAAGGTTTAGAACTTACTGATTTAAGCAATTATGTGAGAGCTAATTAGCTTTTTCAAATATGTTGATGTTTTGCAGAATTTCCATGATGAAAGTAGGGATAATGAATACCAAAAATACTTAGCTTATGACTCAATTGTCACAGTATGGGTGACTTCACTGCTTGCAAAATAGGCAATTAAGTCATTTGTGCTCTATTTTTGACACACGGCCTGGTTTTTAGATCTATTACAATTATGTTTCGAAGCATCAGCGTTGTCCCTCCTCAGAATTTTTCTATCAAGTTGAGTTCTTTTTTAACCTGATCTTGATCTATCCAATGAGTTCAAAGGTGTATGTTGACCATTGGTGACCTGAGCTACACTGGTGCCCATTCTAGTGGCAGGGTGACCTTGGCATTTAAAGCCCTGACCTCAGTTCAGTCTGTTAGCTGAGCTACAGGTCACGCACTGGAAGACAAAGACTTCACAGCTGCATTAGAATGACAACATTGCAGAGAGTTCTGGACATAGCCCAGACCATCACACAAACCAACTTTGCTTCCATTGATACCATCTACACTTCACGTTGCATCGGCAAGGCTGCCAGAATAATCAAGGACCTGTCTCACCCCAGTCACTCCTTCTTCTCCCTCTTTAAAATGATCTCACCTCCACATGAGTTTGAAAACGCCTATCTGCAGATTTAGGAATTGTTTCTTCCCGGCTGTTATCAAGCAACTGAACGATCCTTTCATCATTTAGAGTGTAGTTCTGACCTCCCATCTACCTCATTGGAGACCTTTGAACTATCTTGAATCAGACTTTATCGGAATTCAATGTTATGTCTTGCACTGAATGTTGTACCCTCTTTTATTTGTGCTCTGTGGACAGCTAGATTGTATTAATATGTAGTATTTTGTCTGAACGGATAGCGTACAAACAAAAGCTTTACACTGTACCTCGGTGCATGTGACAATAATAAACCAAACTAAACTAAACAGAAGTTAACCTAGTTGGTGGGTCACTGACAGGAAGGCTGACGGTCTTGGGATGGTACAGATTTATTGATGGCTGAGAGGAATCCAAAAGAGATCGAAACGTTCCCCTAATAATCACAAAACACCTTGATACTACCACCCTGTCAAATAGATGCATTAGCTATCTGGTGGAAGACCTATTTTTAAATGTGTTCATCAGGGTTGCAGTGTTAGTAGGGTTGCAAGGCCGTTATTAGGATTAGTATCAAGACACAATAGTACATATGAATTCCTGGTGTGTACTTCTACCTTGTTCAAGAAATCTCCGTTCCTTTCCCCAGCCCCTTCCCCATCCTCTCAATCTCCCCTCCTCATCCCTCAAGCAAGATATGATTTACTTGGGCAAAAACTACCAGTACTTTGGATTTTATGGACCCATTTTGTCAGCTATAGATTCAATCTGACAGGAGTAACAGCTTCAGACCTGACACAAATAACTGCAAATTATGCAAAGTTAGAACATAATCCTTGGAGGATTACGTTTGACATTGTGATTTTCATGGTCTGGGGTGAGCATGCCTTAGAACAGCTTTTGTGATGTTTCTAAGGTATGACATTTGAGCACTGTTCAATTCAAACTTCTTTATTCCCTTTGTTTCAAGTAACAGCATCAAGCACTCTCAACTAAGGGATTAAGTGTGATTCTTAAAACCCACAATCTCACTTCAACAATGTACCTCAGTCTCTGCACCGAGACGTTGCTCAGGGGATGAAATTACCATTTCCCACGTTGCTTATTATGATCCGTCTTCTTAAAAGTGCCAAAATATTATCACACTTTGGCCACAAATACTGGAAAGAATGCTGAAATTCACCCACAGAAGATATTTAAAAGCTTTTCTTCAGCAAACTTTCACGCCCACCAAAATTATAGTTTTTGCGATGGACAGGGTTTTCAGCAGAGTTCTTACTGTTACAAGATATTCCACAGAGGATGCAGGCATAGACCAGCAATTCTCACCTTACACTGCCAGGCTCACCATCATGTGCACACAAACTGGAAGCTGAGAGATTGCTTCTGCCTGAAAAACCAAAGCCTTAATAATGCTGTTTGAAGACCTCATTTAATTTCACCAGAGATGTGATCATTGGGCTGATGCTATGCAGGGAATAAGGTGGAGGGGAATTAGGTGAAATAAATTAATCTAACATGCTAATGTTAAACAAACCTGCAGGAAAATTAAATGAATGATGCCGGACATGTCCTTAAGTACAAATCTGATAAGCTTCAAATTTCCTTTGAACTTCTGAGAAAAAATCTTCACAAATACCAGGAAGCAGTCAAATCTGCAAGAACAAAATACTTTTCCGCCATTATTTCCAAAAACGCTCATAACTCCAAGGTTCTTTTTAGAACCATCACCTCTATCATATATCCTGCCCCCAGCACCAGCTTAACTGGGTCCCCTGCTAAGTGCGAGGAATTTACTACATTTTTCACCAGCAAAGTTAAGAACAGCAAATTGAATATTTCCCGTCCCATCCATGTCCTGGCTGTCTGATTGGTCTGTTCTTCAAAATTAGACTGTTTCCAACCCGATACTTTACCCTCCCTTGTAAAACTGGTCACCACCATGAAACCTACAACATGCCCCCTCGACACTGTCCCCTCTGCCCTTCTGAAGGATGTCATTACAATAGCCAGTCCCAGCATCCTCTCCATCTTCAACAGTTCTCTGGCCACTGGCACTGTTCCTACCTGCTTCAAGCATGCGGAGGGGTCCAGCCCCTCCTGAAAAAACTTAACCTCGACCCCACCTTGCCAAGCAACTACAGACCTATTTCAAAAATGCCTTTCCTTTCAAAATCCTTGAAAAGGTAATTTTAAGTCAACGTATGCCTTACCATAACCAAAATACTATCTTGGAAACTTTCAAATCAGGTTTCAGGGCCCACCACAGCACAGAGTCTGCCTTGTTGAAGGTACATAATGACCTACTTCTCATCTTTGACTCCAGCGACTGCAATCCTGCTCCTTCTCGACCTCAGCGCAGCATTTGATACTGTCGACCACACCATCCTAATTGACCGTCTCTGGTATGAGGTTGGTATTGATGGCACTGCCCTGAGCTGGTTCATCTCCTACCCAAAGGTAGGAGTTTCTCTACTAACATAGGCAACTCTTTCTCCTCCCCAGCTAATCTCTGCTGCGGGGTTCCACAAGATTCCATCCTTTGCCCCATTCTCTTCTCCCTGTATATGCTCCCCTTAGGCCAAGTCATTCAAAGGCACGGCATTTCCTTCCATTGCTATGCAGACGATACCCAACTCCATCTCTCCCTGAAACGCAACAAACGATCAAAACCTTTTCCACTGCCTCGAGGATATAAAGTGTTAGTTGGCCCAGAACTTCCTCCAACTAAACGAGAGTAAGTCTGAGATCATCCTTATCGGCCCCTCGGAATCAATCAAAACGATAGCAGGCAGCCTTGGAAGCCTTACCCCATTACTCAAACCTCACGTCAAAAACCTTGGCATGATATTTGACTCAGCATTGAAATTTGACAAACAAGTCAATGCTGTGGTAAAAGCTAGCGTCTTCCAGCTTCGGACGATAGCTAAAATAAAACAATTTTTCCAGTTTGACGACCTCTAAAAGATCATCCACACATTTATCTCCTCCCGCCTTGATTACTGCAACTCCCTTTACACTGGCATTAGCCAATCATCCCTGGTGGGCCGCAGACAGCCCTTTGACCGACCCTTCGCAGCATCCACCGGCAGTTGGTAAGTCCAACCACTCACAGCAGTTCCCCTCCTCAGAAGAAGAGACGCTGATGAGCCTTCTTGATCAGAGTAGAGGTATTGTGTGGGTCCAAGTCGGCCCGGCCACTCTCGCCACCCACTGGCGTCCCGGTGGCCCGACAGCCCGACCGATCTTCCACAGCATCCATCGGCCTACTGACAGGTCCGACTGACAGACCGACAGATCGACCGACTGACCCTGACCCTACATTTGTTATTTATCATTTTTATTTAACAGTTCACATCATAACTTTATAAAGATAAATCAAGTGAAAAACAAAGTTATCAGCAAGATTAGCATTACCTTTATTCCTTGGAAACCTTGTTATTGTTTTTGATGTAATTAGGAGGCAGCCATGATCTCAGAGTGCTCGCTGCCTAGCGACCATAAAACAAAGCTTGGGATTGGTCAATTTGCGTCCGACCTCAGTCAAACGTACATTGATTGGACAATTACTACTCAGAAAATTTGAAGTTTTTCCCATATTTCAAAACAATGTGCAGGTTTTGGTCTTGACAGGTTTCAGGTATGATTTATATAATATTTTTACATAATATGTTAAAAATTCAGGTCGTTCCATGAGTTGGGTCACGAACTTGAACAAAAAAGCTCATCGGCCCACAGCCTAATAGAGTGAATGTGGAGATGATGTTTCCACTAGTGGGGGAATCTCGGACCAGAGACTATAGCCCCAGAATAAACGGACCATAGCCTTAGAAAGGAGATGAGGAGGAATTTATTTAATCGGACGGTGACGAATCTGTGGAATCTAATGTCACAGAAGGCTGCGGAAGCCAAATCAATGGACATTTTTAAGGTGGAGATTGACAGAATCCCGGGACCCGGGTTTGATCCTGACAACAGGTGCTGTCTGTAAGGAGCTGGATGTTCTCCCTGTGACTGTGTGGGTTTTCTCCGGGTGATCCAGTTTCTTTCCACACACCAAAGACGTACAGGTTTTTAGGTTAATTAGCTTCAGAATTTAGAAATCGGTAATAGCACACTGCTCCACCAGATAATTAGTGTATTATATAGTAAATAAAGGTAGACAAACATGGTACAACATCTAAAGTCCCTGATTCAATCATTCCCATCATTGTTATCTTAAATACTTTAAACGTTCATTGGGGTTGAGCTAACGGGCATTGAGAATTTGTTTTTTACTGGACCAGATAACAATGATAACTATTGCAAATGTGTGATCCCTTCATGCTTGTCAACGACTGACACTCTTGCCTATGAATTAGGAGGAGAAAGGGTCATGACCCTCCCTCTCTAAGTCACGAGTAATTAATCTAATGATATTTTAAATCCATAGTCATAGAATGATACAGTGTGGAAACAAGCCCAACTTGCCCACATGGGCCAACATGTCCCAACTACACTAGTCCAACCTGCCCGCGTTTGGTCCATATCCCTCCAAACCTGTCTTATCCATGTACCTGTCCAACTGTTGGGATAGTCCCTACCTCAACTACTTCCGCTGGCATATTGTTCCATACACCTGCCACAATTTGTGTGAAAAAGTTACCCCTCAGATTCCTATTAAATCTTTTCCCCTTCACCTTAAACCTATGTCCTCTGACCTTCAAATTTCAAATAGTGGCTGGTGACAGATAAATAAACATCATGGTTCTTTTTTTGAAGAAGGACAGAATTATGTTTTGAAATGATGTTTTTGAAAATGTTAATTGCACATCTACTATCACCACAGCAGATGTACAGGTTATATTTAAGAGTAGGCTGAGGTGAAATTGCAATGATTCACCTTCAAAGCAAAATAAAAGGAAATTGTTAAGTTATTTACTGCCTCTGAATGTTTACAAATACACAGGACTAGATGTTAAAAGTCCAAAGTGCCAAATATCAATTTAAGCACTAAAAATGCAGTGTCTAATATGTCTTTCCTTGGCTATTGCATTAAGAGACGATTTACTATAAAGAAAGAATGTTTTAGATTTGATAATTTGCAATTTTTTTGAAAGAAAATGTTCTGGCAGTAACCATTGGAAGCATTTCTTTTTGGAATTAGGTGTTTAAAACCAGAGCCCACTGGCTTACGTGAGGTGAACTCAAGGTTAGGAAACACTGAATCTTATTAAAAATTGAAAATGTGTTAATGTACTACAAGTGGCATGAGAAACCTGAGAGCAGTAAATGGAATGAATGTGTGTGCTACTGCATGGAACAGAATCCTTTAGCTTTAGAAATTGCATACCATTTATAAAACATTGTCAGTCATGAAATCTATGCAGTGAGAGATGGATTAAAGATATAACAGTCCTATTTAAAGTAACATAAAACGGCATTGTCTTCTGGGAACAGTCTCCAGTTATAGAGTTGGGCCTTAAGTATACTATTTCCAGCATAGTTCCCAAAACAGCCTTGAATGCATATAGATTATTTGAAGGACGATCTGAGATCCTGAGACTGATGCCATTGTACAAGTATTCACATCTCCGCTTGATAGATGTTTTATCTTGCATGCTTCTCCATGCATTCAAGGCCACCGATGGTCAAAAGAAAACACATGTTGCCAAGATTGTGGATACGGATATTATTCTCAAGGCTTTGTGGTTTCTAATGCATGGCATTTCCTCTAGAATAAAGTTGTGCCATCTAATCAGAACTGGACATTTAATAACTTGCGTGCTGCAACATGGGCAATTCTCAGACATTAATAATCATATAATATTTTATTGTGCCAACAAAACACCATGCCAACACTGGTTACTGTAGCTGGGCAGCAGAAATTAATCAGAACCTTTCATGAATTTGATACAATACTTAAACAAGAGCAGAGGTTTGGGAATGAGTCATATTTTCCTAATTTGTTTTTTTTAAGGGATTTAGCGAGGAAATAGGCCCTTTGGCCCACTGTCCCCGCCGATCAGTGATCCCCGTTACGCTAGGGACAATTTACAATTTTTACCAAAGACAATTAACCGACAAACCAGTACATTTTTAGAGTGGGGGGGGAAACCGCAGCACCTGGAGAAAACCCATGCAGTCACGGGGAGAATGTACAAACTCCGTACAGACAGCACCCGTAGTCAGGATCAAACCCGGCTCGCTGGTGTTGTAAGGCAGCAACGCTACCACTGCGGCATTGTGCCGTCCTTATAAATTAAATAAAATTAAATTCATATTTGATGAATGAAGGTTTTCCTAATATCACTATTTCACATTTGAGGTGTACCTTAGATATTCTCTACAGTTCAATGATCTGTATCAGTTTCCTATGTGTAGGAAGGAACTGCAGATGCTGGTTTAATGCGAAGATCGACACAAAAAGCTGGAATATCTCAGCCGGACAGGCAGCATCTCTGGAGAGAAGGAATGGGTGACGTTTTGGGTCCGAAACGTCATCCATTCCTTCACGCCAGAGATGCTGCCTGTCCTGCCGAGTTTCTCCAGCTTTTTGTGTCTATCTTATGTTTCCTATGTATTGGTTTCCAGAGTGCACCTGCAGAGCGCACTTTCTAATCATAACATATTGCAGCCTAAGTCAGGATGCTTAAATGGCTGGGATCTAAAAAGACTTTGGCAGCAAACTTTGGGATGTAGTTGGTGAAAGGGGCTCGGGAAAAATAAACCCTTAGGACAATAGGGACTGACACCAATCCTTTGATTCCTATGGATTTATACCATCTGTTTGACTGAAAAAACTCTATAAGGCTTGGATACCATCTGCTTGACTGTCAAAACCGATGATCACAATAGAATAATATAACTGTGGATACAAGGAGGATGGATCTAGAGCTAGGCAACTCTTTGAATGCTAGTCCCAGGAGGATCTGCTATTATACTTTACAATATCTTCACTCTTATTTCAATAGCAGCATTTCTTACATTAACTACGCTTTCCTGAATCTCTTCTCAGATTTTACGATTGTCCGACTCCCTGGGCCAAGCGACCTGCCGGACCGACATCTGGACTTGCGAAGGCCCAACCAGCAGGGTCTACCAGAGCCTCCCACTGACACGACCTACTGGAGCTGGCAGCCCCTCAACTGAACCTCTGGGAACCTGGAACAGGCCCCAACTCGCAGGCTGCATTTCTTGACAAAAAACATTGTTCCCTTTAATCTTCTCTCATGCTTAATGTGACCAATGAGACCCGCGATCTACCAACCTCCCCTGGCTAACGACCGACGTCCCCATGGAGGTGCTGATCCCATGACTGGACCTCAGGGACTGACCAGGAACAGGCCGCAACCCACTGGTAGTAGACAACTCCACTGTCCTACCTTGATGTCTCATGGACAATGGACCCAACCTCCTGGTGGCACCCGACAGCAGAACCCAACAGCAGGGCCCAACCAGGCTGAGGACCCGACCTCCCAGTCTGTCCACCAACACCGGGCCAAGGGCCACAGGGACAAAATTCTGCCACCTAGTGAGGAAATGGGGGAAATGCGCTGGGCTGCAGGTGAGGCTGAACCAACATGGTTTTATTCCTCCCCTCCCCAGCCTACTATTGGTTAGTGTGCAGGCTATAAAGAACAAACTAGATGATCTCAAAGCCAGGCTAACCTACTTTAGCGGACTGAAAGACTACTGCATGCTCTGTTTGACAGAGACATGGTCACTCCTCTAGGCTCACCTGTTTGGAATTAGCCTTTCATGTTCAGAGACTCCTCGGGTTTGATCCTGACTATGGGTGCTGCCCGTACAGAGTTGTTATTTTCTTCCTGTGACTGTGTGGGTTTTCCCCAGGTGCTTCAGTTTCCTCCCACACTCTAAAGACATACAGGTTTGTAGTTTAATTGGAATTGGCTTTGCAAAAATTATAAATTGTCCCTAGTGTGTAGGATAGTGCTAGTGTATGGGGATCACTGTTTAAGTGTGGGCTCAGTGAACCAGAGGACCTGTTTCCATGTTGTATCTCTATCCTAAAATAAACCAAACACTCCCCATTTCCAAATTGCCCAAATAGAATAGTAGTGTCCTGAAGGTACAAGGAACTGCAGGTGGTGGAGTCTTGAATAAAACACAAAGTGCTGGGGGAACTCAGCAGGTCAGGCAACATTTTTTTGTAGGGAATCTGAAAGTGACTTTTCGGGTCGGGATCCTTCTTCAGACTGATTGTAGTAGGAGGGCAAACGCTGGCAGGGCAAAGCCTGGCTAGTGATAGCTGGATACAGGTGAAGGAAGTTGATGGACAGAAAGGTAAAGTGACAAGGGCTAGCAGTGAAAAGGAGACAAAAGAGTGTCAGTTAAGGGGAGCAGTGAAATGTAAAGCTAGGATGTTGATGAAAGAGGACTCTCCCACCCTTGAGTTCTTCGTTCCCCCCTCCACCCTATCCTCTTCCATCTATCTTCCTCCCTCTAGCTTCACATTTCACTCCTCCACCTCTCTGCTTATCCGACACCCTTTTGTCTCCTTTTCATCGTGAACCTTTGTCAATTACTCCACCCATGTGTCAAGCAAATCCCCCTGCAGTCCGAAACAGGGTGAGAGGTGAGCTTAGCTTCCTTAGCACGGTGAGGTTTGACTTACTGATCTGTTCCCACCTGGATATATGGCTGTTGAAACAAATACCAAATCCTGGGCAGCCAGTGCTGAGGCAATCTGTAACCCCTTTGAAAATGTAAATTGGGATCCAACAATATTCATAGAATGCTGGATTAAACTAGGTGAAGCATGCACCTTGCACATTCTGCACATTTTCAACTGGCGGCCTATCTGAAGAATAGCCCAGAAGGGAAGTTTCTGTTTAGCTTACGGAAGCCAGGAGCAACAGGAAAGGATGGCTTCATACCAACAATATTAGGTGTGGAACTTATTTTTTTGAACTTCTAAAGCAGTCTGATTCACACTTTATAACTTAATGCTAATCATCCTTTCCCTTCTATTAGATTGAACTGCTTAAAACCCACATTTAGTTTAATAATAACATTTTAAACTATAGCAAGATTCTTCAGCTGCAGCTAGTCAGGAAAACAACCATTGCACATTCACACACACGCATTCAAAATCATATCCTGTTAGACTAATAGGAACTCCTAATTGAAGGTAAAACATGTATGTCCAACAACTTAAGGGTGCAGTTCAAAATATCTTACGCAAATTTGTTCCAACTGATGCTATCCATCATAAATCGTTTCAAGCTTTCCTGAGATCATACGAGATTTTAAAAGCATAGTTTACGGAATGCATGGTAATAACCTGAGTCATAAATTATGGGCCAAAACATACTCACCTTTAACTGTTGGTTTGGAAGAGAACCAGTGAATTTGTGCTTCCCATAGGTCTGCATGTTCCTGGCATCCGCACCAATGCATTGCCTCATGAAAGTGCATGGAGGTCAGGCATCAGCCGAATTGAGTTCACGTCTTATCACAGGGCTCAACACTGGACAGTTAACTTTACTGTTGGACATGGGAGGGTGTATCGAAGGTGGTCTTAGTTATTTGAATGGGGTTTCAGAACTGACTGGAACAGAAATGTGATTTTAATTTAAATTAATATCGACATTTATAAATTAATTACATCATGTATTTTAAGTCCATTTATTGTTAAATTTTAAGTTAATTTTAACATTTTTGAATTAATTTCAAATGATTTTTATTCCTCTGATTGTTGTGACGTTTAGGAATAGTTAACTGCCTATGACAAGGTGTCAAAAGGCTGTCACGCTTGTCTGATGAGGGTGCAGTGGTTTCTGCTCCCTGAGGACAACTTGGTGCTCATGAACCGTAAAGGTGGGTAGATTGAGACTACCTTAAGAAACCAAATGTGTTCATCTTCTGTAACATTCTTAGACCATCCTTGCAATAGTAGACTGCCGCAATAAGCTGCTGTGTTTTGCTTAATGCTCTGCGTCTCAGTAAGTGAACAAGCAAAAGTCGTACCCTGTTCAAAGCTGTTCGAAGAGCCCACAATGTATTACAATCCCAAAGACAATCTGTATGACTTTGTCCCATTGTACTGCATCCAATAGAACTAAAAGATCTAGCTCTTGATTGTTACAAATAAGGTGTAAATCTGACACGAAGACAGTGTTTACTTGATCCCTACATAAGCAGGTAATTGTAGATACTAGAAATCTGAAACAGAAACACCAGACGCTGGAGAAGCTCAGCTATTCAGGCAGCATCTATAGAGAGAGAAACAGTGTTTAAGTCTCATTGTTATCACTTTTCAGCGAAAACCATATGGTGCCAGAATCCGATGAAAGATCATGACGCAAGATGTTACCTGTTTCTCTCTCCTCAGATCTACCTGACTTGGTGAGGGTTTGTCTGCTGTTCCTTGTTAATTTCTGCCAGTGTTAATTTGGTTGACCTTACTCAGAACGACTGGACATTTATAGGCATTGACTTCAACTTGGGTTTTTGCATTTGTTTGCATTCTCAATGCATGGGAACGTTAGATAATGACAGGATAGAGTTTGACTGTTAATGAATAGCTTTCAGTCGTTCATTGTGTGGGCTCAGGCATAACGAATGACAAGAATGTCCACCGGAGTGAGTTGCTGAAAGACACCTGGCACCTGTGGGACCAGTGCCGAACGAGAATCACTTCCTTCACCAGAAGGCAACAGTGGGTTAATAATCAGTAGCGATTAGCCAAATAAACCTTTATTGAAATGGCACATTTGTTGTGAGGATTGTTATAACATAAAAAGTTAAAAAAGAGATGATGTTTTGTGTAAAAGCTCTGACTGTTCGCATAATATTAAAACCAATCTCGCCGTCTTTTTGAATTACCCTGAAATGTCATGTTTAAACGTGATGTTTCTTCTATTGAAGTTTCAATCTATTATTTAGTTAGTTAGTTTAGTTTATTGTCACATGAACTGAGGTACAGTGAGAAACTTTTGTTGCGTGCTAACCAGTCAGCGGGAAAACTGTATACGATACCAAATGAGCCATCCACACATTGAAAAATTGCTATTTAGGATAAATTAAGTGGATGGTGCAGTTTGGCAAAAAGATCTGATTATTTGAAATTCAAAATGAAGATTTGTAGCTTGACTGCAAGTTTTCTTCTAATATTGAATGAGAATATATTCCAATGTTCACTTGCTGACCTTTCAACCGACATAAGACATTTGATGATCAAATGTACTGTTAAAGATGTAAGGAGGATAACAAAAGTCTGACCCAGTATCCCACACACTATGTTGCACAGTGCTTAATCATGACTCTCGGAGATCATGCCAACTTCTTGTTATGGAACTCATGCTCAAATATACTAGTGTGAGTTCCACCATTCTTCCTGTTACTTTGCCAGATTTTCTTGAGGAGATGTAACATGGAAATTCCTCACCTTGGCTGCAAGAAGCTTTTCAACAACAACAAAAATAATCTTGGAACAAGTGATCTTCGCAAGTAACTCTCCCATTCTGTACCTTCCCAAGGAAAGTGATCCCCAATAAAGTTCAATCATGAGCATAGTACTCTTCTCCTTCAAAAGCATCTACATGAGTCTCTACCACAAGAAACAAGCATCTATTATAAAGAATCCCCACCATCTGGGCTATGCCCTTTTCTCACTCCCACCAACTGGCACGAGGTGCAGAAACCTAAAGTCCAATCCACCAGGGTCAGGATCAACTACCTTCCTACAACTATCATCTCAATGAGTTGGGTAAGTAGGCTGAGGAATGAGGAATGGTTAGCAGGCAACAAAAGCTTCTCACTGTACCTCAGTACACGTGTCAATAAACTAAACTAAACTGAATGTAAATAAAGTTTTAACTCAGATAAGTGCAAGGTGCTGCACTTTGGGAAAACAAACCAGGGTAGAACTTTTGCAGTGAACAATAGAGCCGTGGTTGTGCAGTAGAGGGATCAAGGAGTATAAGTTCCCTGAAAGTGGTGTCACAGGATGACCAGACATGGTGGTGAAGAAGGTTTTTAGCATGCTGGTCTTCATTAGTAAAGACATCGAGTTTAGAAGTTGGGACGATTTGTAGATGTGTAAAGCATTGATGTGCAAAGCAGTAGGAGTATTCTGTTCAATTTTGGTCACTCTGCTATAGGAAAGACCCCTTAAACTGGAAAGAGTGCAAAAATGATTTACAAGGATGTTTCGATGACTTAAGCAACTGAGTTATAGGGAGAGGTTGGGCAGGCTAAGAGAGAGGGGGCAAATGTATATAGTCCTTTTACTAGGGTTGGGCTATCAAGAATAGACTGCATTGGTTTATGGTGAAAGGGGAAGTATTTAATAGGAATCCAAGGGGCAACTTTTTCCACACAAAAGATGTGTCTGTATATGGAGAACAAACTGCCAGACAAAGTGGTTAAGACAAGAACAATAACAACATTTAAAAGACACCTGGACAGATACATTGACAGGAAAGGGTTAGAAAGATAAGGGTAAAACCTGGGCAAATGGGACTTGCTTAGATGGGCATCTTGGTTGACATGGATAAGTTGGGCCGAAGGGCCTGTTTCCATGCTTTATGGCTCAATGACTAACAGATTCTTGATCCATATGCACAGCCCCAATCCTATGTCAACACAGAACAGAACACTCAGATTGCCATGGACTTGTCTATAATTTTGTTTTTGCACTAATGTCTTGTTTTGCACAGTCATTTCCACAAAATGTATGTATAACTTAGATAACATGTTTTTTACATTGTCTGAGTCAATGTGCCTTTATTGCCCCTGGAAGTAAGATTGCTTCATGGAAACTGGCCATTCTGCTCAACTCGTCCATGTTGACCAGACTTTAGTTGAGTTTGTCCCATTTGCCCACATTTAGCCAATGTCCCTCTAAAACATTCTTATCCATGTACTGTCTAAATGCCTTTTAAACATTGCCATTGTACCTGTCTCCGCAGCTTTCTCTAACAGCTCATTCCATACACGTACCACTCTATGCATGAAGCAATGCCCCTCAGGTGGGCCAAATGGCCTGTTTCCATACTGTATCTCTAAACTAAACTAAGCAGCAAAATGCTTAGCCAATTTATGGTAACATTATGCATTTGTCCACATTAGAAAGACAATATGCCTCTGTTTCAGTAGTATTTTACCACAATGAGATAAGGATTGTTGAGGAGGAAGGAACTGCAGATGCTGGTTTAAATCGAAGATAGACACAAAATGCTGGAGTAACTCAGCGGGCCGGGCAGTATATTTGGAGAGAAGGAAGTAGAGAACATGCTGACCGGTTGCATCGTGGCTTGGTTCGGCAATTTGAGTGCCCTGGAGAGGAAAATACTACAAAAAATAGTAAACACTGCCCAGTCCATCATCGGCTCTGACCTTCCTTCCATCAAGGGGATTTATCACAGTCGCTGCCTCAAAAAGGCTGGCAGTATCATCAAAGACCCACACCATGCTGGCCACACACTCATCTCCCTGCTACCTTCAGGTAGAAGGTACAGGAGCCTGAAGACTGCAACAACCAGGTTCAGGAATAGCTACTTCTTCACAGCCATCAGGCTATTAAACCTGGCACAGACAAAACTCTGATTATTAATAACCACTTTCTGCTATTTGCACTTTATCAGTTTATTTATTCATGTGTGTATATATTTATATCATGGTATATGGACACATTTACCTGTTTTGTAGTAAATGCCTACTATTTTTTTCTGTGTGCTTAAGCAAAGCAAGAATTTCATTGTCCTATACAGGGACACATGACAATAAACTCACTTGAACTTGAACTTGAAGGGTGACATTTCGGATCGAGACCCTGCTACAGACTGATGTGAAGAAGGGTCTCGACCAGAAACACCACCCATTCCTTCTCTCCAGAGATGCTGCCTGTCCCGCTGATACTCCAGCATTTTGTGTCTATAAGGATTGTTGAGGTGTTGGTATGGGGCAAATAACTGTTTAAAATAGAATCATTAACACTTGGTGTTTGATTATGAATTTCACAACAGTTATCATCACTGACTGATCAGGCAGGGACAAATTCTCCATTTCCAACAAATCATCAGGACGTGTGATGTCAACAATTCTGTGTGATAGTTCTGAATACACAGGGAGGAATTGTAATTCTTCTTCAGTACTTTGCAACCCTGATTCTCCAAATTAAGGTATATGACACTAACTGAGTACAGGCCACTGAAGAGTGTGCAGGTTCTTGCAAGCTTCTTAGTATCACTTCACTGCAAAGAGCCAGAATTTCAAATATCTGTAGGCCTTTTTTTTTCCTTCTCAGTTGCAGCATCTTAAAATATATTGTTTAGAAACATCGGGTGGCTATTGCAGATGATACAACGGTGATTGGCCTCATCAGCAACAACAATGAGCTGGCCTACAGGGAGGAGGTCCAGCACTTAGCAGCATGGTGCGCTGACAACAACCTGGCCCTTAACTCCAAGAAGACCAAGGAGCTCATTGTAGACTTCAGGAAGTCCAGAGGCGGCACGCACACCCCCATCCACATTAACGGGACGGAGGTGGAACGTGTTTCTAGCTTCAGGTTCCTGGGAGTCAACATCTCCGATGACCTCTCTTGGACCCACAATACCTCTACTCTGATCAAGAAGGCTCATCAGCGTCTCTTCTTCCTGAGGAGACTGAAGAAGGTCCATCTGTCTCCTCAGATCCTGGTGAACTTCTACCGCTGCACCATCGAGAGCATCCTTACCAACTGCATCACAGTATGGTATGGCAACTGCTCTGTCTCCGACCGGAAGGCATTGCAGAGGGTGGTGAAAATTGCCCAACGCATCACCGGTTCCACGCTCCCCTCCATTGAGTCTGTCCAAAGCAAGCGCTGTCTGCGGAGGGTGCTCAGCATCGCCAAGGACTGCTCTCACCCCAACCATGGACTGTTTACCCTCCTACCATCCGGGAGGCGCTACAGGTCTCTCCGTTGCCGAACCAGCAGGTCGAGGAACAGCTTCTTTCCGGCGGCTGTCACTCTACTCAACAACGTACCTCGGTGACTGCCAATCACCCCCCCATCGTTTGCTATGTCGCTCTTCAAGGGAGATGCTAAATGCATTTTGTTGTCTCTGTACTGTACACTAACAATGACAATTAAAATTGAATCTGAATCTGAATCTGAATCTGAATCTATTCTAGCCTGGTGAATTGACTTTGCTCGAATTAGAAGGGTTCAATTATGATCATGGTGAGACAAGGAGAAAGCCAGAAACATTGTTGATCAGCTTCTCTAATTTATTATTGCAGTCAGGACACCTAGACTCACACACACATGGGATAATCTGATTATTTACAGCATTCAGTTTAATTGTTAAGCTTTCTAAAAATTGATCTTACCTGAAGTTCTGGATTCAGCAAAGACCCAACTGGAATAATGGTCTAAAAGTGTAATAATACTATTTAATAGTTAGTTTAAGTTTCAGCTTCCCTTCATAACACACCTGTAATCAATGAACACAAACTTAATTAAAAGAGATTCCACCAAATATCTGTCACACATTTCCTTCACTGTTTGTTGAAACTTGCCCATTATTATCATTTTGAACTTTCTATCAAGTACGATAATCCTCAGTTGTTGTGGCACGGATGTGCTATTATTAACTGCTGTGTAATTAGCCCATCAAGAATGCAAGGCCAGGACTTCTTTGTGAGTAATTTAATATGATCTACCAGAGAAATGAATGTACATAAATGAATGTACAATTACTTTACAGAACACTGGTAATTACATTGGCCCAATGCAATGTTTTATGTTACTGTGGTTAGATAGGCTTGCATATTTCACAAAATTAATCATTAATCTCATGAATTGGGGATCTTGGAATGCACGTTATACCCATACTATTCAGCCACTGAATTGTGCTAAAGGCTCGGGGGCTCAATGCAATACCTGTCGGAAATGGATAGCAATGCAGGGTTAACCCATGCCCTTTGTTTCCAATATAGGCAGCAGGCCAACTTTGTAGTGCCTGTTCATAACATTTTAGTAGTGTACAACCCTGGGTTGTTGCATGTCTACATGCCTCACTGGGGTGCCCAAAACACAGAGAAACTAGCATTAGATAATGCTGCACTCTGCTACTTAAAGACCCAGCTTCCACCTTTGCACAGGGAAATTATTGTGATTTGTGGATATGGATATGGATATGGATGTGGATGTGGATATGGATGTGGATGTGGATATGGATGTGGATATGGATAATGGATGTGGATATGGATATGGATGACATAATGATGCCGGGGAACTGGGGAGCTACTCAGTGTGAAAATGGCATTGCTGGCTTCAAATCAGCTTCAACCAGGAGTCATTCCTGCTGCTAGGATGGCTTGAGCTGCAGGTAGCTGAAGGTGGTGGTGGGTGGTGATGATGGGGGGTTGGGGGGGGGGGGGGGGGGTGGGGGGGGGGGGGGGGGGATGGGGGGTGGGGGGGGGGGGGGGGGGGGGGGGGGGGGGGGTGACACTTGATTGCATTACTGCTAATGTATTCAAACTCTGGAAAATTAGCATGGCCACCTGCACTCAGACAAGTGAGAGGGCAAAAGATCCAAGTGAATCATAATATCCACAAAACAAACTAAGGAAAAATAATGAAAGGCTTCTTTGACCTCCCAATCTTTTTTGAACTGCCCTCCACATGGTGGAAAAGATTTTTTTGTGGAAGTAAGCTGCTCTTTTATTTTGTAATTTATCTGGTTTACAGGGTTCAGCACAGGGTTAAAACCCCTCCATTTCTTTATACACTTCCACTTTTGCAGGAATTCCATATGGGCCTGTATTCATATACTGCATTCATATACTGCTCTGAATACAGATTCATGAAGGGACTGTTGACATGGAGGTGGAGGAATAAAATGTACACGATGTGACATTGGTAGGTTGAGTGGTGATGTCCCTCAAATTGCTAACCTTCCGATGTCTAATACTGGCAGATAGGATTCAAACATAGTAAATATGTTAAATTTAAGAACTGCTAAATATTTTTCCACTATTTCAGCAATAAGCTAATTCCTTACAGTTTTATTGGTTAATGAATCATATTTTCACTAACATCTTCCAGGCATGACGGTGGTGCCACGGTAGAGTTGCTGCCTTACAGCGCTTACAGCATCAGAGGCCTGGGTTTGATCCCAACTATGGGTGCTTTCTGTACTGAGTTTATACGTTCTCTCCGTGACCGCGTGGGTTTTCCCTGAGATCTTTGGTTTCCTCCCACACTCCAAAGCCGTACAGGCTTGTAGGTTAATTGGCTTGGTATAAATGTAAATTATCCCTAGTGTGTGTAGGGTAGTGCTAATGTATGGGGATCGCTGGTTGGTGCAGGCTCGGCAGGCCAAAGGGACTGTTTCTGTGCTCTACCTCTAAAACTAAACTAAACTAAACTAAAATCTTCCAGCGGTGGGTGATTAAATGGGGTTCACTTTCAGGAATCTTGATTTCCCCAGCAGCAAATCAGAAAGATCACAAGGTCAGTAAAACCATGTCACGGAACACAGGAGAAGGACGTAAATGAGAGAACAGCGCATATTTAAACCAAGCATAAAATTCCAGTCGAGTTTTCCCATCGACTTGCATTATCCTGATCTAGCCACAACTCTTCTCAGCCTTTTGGTTATGCCTTTATTAAGATGCAACCGCATAAAAATAGCTGCTGATAATTCATTTTCAGCATGACTGCAGAGTCCATCAGAAATTTAAGAACTTAAGTGGGTTGAATAAGCATTAGCTTTGAAAGATGAAAATGCATCCTTTCCAATTTATCTTTGCTTTCTATTGATCATTTGAACTAAATGAAATGAGAAAGAGCACTTAACACTTCAAATACTTTTTGAAGCTTGCATTTGGAGAACAGCTGACAAGTTGCATTAATCTCAGTCTTTCACGTTTAATCGTCTGATAGACCATCACAGCACATAGGATAAAATATTTTAACTAATTTTAGTAGATCCCTAACTTTTAATCTTGAAAGAACTAGTAGAGCCAATCTTCATTGAATTGCTGAATGGACAAGATATTAAATAAATTGGTGTGACAGCAACGAAGATTAAGGAGAAAATAAGTTGAATTAGTGAAAAAATCCTGGAGCAATCCTTAAATTCACAGATATAATTATCACATGGGTTGAACAAAAGGCAGGGCATTACCACTTGTTTAAGAAAGAATTGCAGATGCTGGAAAAAAAAAAAAAACGAAGGTCAGACAAAAATGCTGGAGAAGCTCAGTGGGTGAGGCATCATCTATGGAGCGAAGGAATAGGTGACATTTCTTCAGACGGGTGCCTGAACAGCTGAGTTACTTCTTCAGACTTAATGGTAGCTTCACACCAGCGATGGTATCAATGGTGCGTGGAATCAAATCAGTATTTATAATACTGGACTGTATATCATGGCACTTTTCTACTGGTGCAACCAAAAATATCAATGCTGAGTTAGTCTATGCACAGTCCTAGGTTATTTATAGATAGTCCTTCATCTAAAATCAAAAATCATAGCAAGTACAGACGAAGCATTAGGCCATCCGGCCAATTTATCCAGCTCTATGTTTTATCAAGCCAATTGCTGAGCTACTTTCTCAGGGCTATTTTTCTGCATGATCCCCATATCATGTGATTTCCCCAATATCCAAAAATCTACCCATCTCTTTTTTAAATGAACACAGTGATTTGAGTCTCCACCGTTCTCTAAAATCCAAACATTAAAACCATTCTGCTCTCCAATTGTTTTACTACTTAGTCTGAGATCAACCCCTGGTCCGAGATCCCCTGGTTCCCTGCCAGGAGAAACCTACTCCCTGCATCGTGTCTTCTAAACCCTGGGAGAAATCTACATTTCAATGAGATTTCCTCTTGTTCATTTAAACTCTGGAGAAGACAGACACAAAATGCTGGAGTGATTCAGCTGTTCAAGCAGCATCTCTGGAGAAAAAGGATGGGTAACGTGTTGGGCTGGGACCATTCTTCAGACTGAAGAACAGAACGCCGCCCATCCTTTTTCTCCAGAGATGCTGCCTGAACAGACAAGTAAAGCTTCCTTGCACTTCCTTATCGGCTAGTATGATCTTTATTGTACAGTATTGTACAATTATACTGTACACTATACTTCAGCTGCTATTTCACTGAGGCTCTATATAATTATATTAAGATATCTGTAATCCCATGCTCAAATCTTCTTATAATAAAGGCCTACATCACTTGTCCTCCTAATAGCATGTCAGCTTTCAGTGACTTGTTTATGTACATGGCCACCTAGATCCCTTTGAAATATGACAACTCATTGATACAGATGGTGATAACTGGGTCCCCTGCTCTGACCACTGATCCCTGTGGTGCCTGATTAGCCACAGCCTGCCAACCCAAGAGAGCTCCACTAATCCCCCTCATCACTTCTAGTCTGGGACATCGCTTTAAGTTTCAATGATCTATGTCAGCAATGTTTTCCTTTAACTCAGTAAAAGTGGTCAGCTCCTCATGCTCAGCTATTTAATTACTTGTCAGAAATATGCTAAGTTAATTTACCATCTCATTACAGCCATGTATTCACCTTACACCCACCAGTGCAAATGCCATCCACGTTAATGTTCAAATTTCATAAATTCATAAGTTTATGTTCTAGGATCAGAATTAGGCCATTCGGCCCATCAGGTCTACTCCGCCATTTAATCATGGCTGGCCTATCTTTCCCTCTCTACCCTATTCTCCTGCCTTCTCCCCATAACCCCTGACACGCTTACTAATCAAAAATCTGTGAAGCTCCACCTTAAAAATAGCTGGTGGCTGGGCCCCCCCAACCGTCTGTGGCAATGAATTCCACAGATTCACCACCCTCTGACTAAATAGATTTGTCTCCATCTTCTTTCTAAAGGTATATTGTTTTATTCTGCTACAAAAAGGCAAATTGTTTTATCTTCTAAAAAGCCAGATGAGGAGGGGAGAGATTGTGAGGTGTTGCCCCAGTATCTTGTTATCCTGTTTATACCACACTTTGAGTCTAAATTAAGTTCTGGTCAAGTTCTTGTCGTTCAAGAAACATTTGGACAGTACATGGATGGGATAGGTTTTGAGGGATATGGGCTAAATGCAGGCAGGTAGGACCAGTGTAGATTGGACATGTTGGTCAGTTGTTGGCAAGTTGGGCTGAAGGGCCTGTTTCCACACCGTATGAGTCTGACTCATTGACTCTATAAGCAGCATGTGATTGCGTTAGAGAGAATGTGATTCACAAGGACGCTGATTGGATTGCAGGACTTTAGTTACAGGGTGAAATTGGACTGGTTGGGCTTGTTTTCCATGGAGCAAAGGAGACAGAGGTTACCCCATTCAAAGTATGTAAGATTATGGGGTGCGTGGACTGTCAAAACCTTTTTCTCATGGGTAGGCAGATCAAAAACAAGAGGTCATAAGTTTAAGGGAGAGTCAGTTTAATGGGGAATTTGAGAGTAAAGCCTTTTACACAGTGATTGATATCTAGAATGTGCTGCCAGAGGAGGTGGTCAGACAGAGCAAGGCGTGGAAGGATACAGTCCTAATATGAGCAAACGGGATTAGTGTAGATGGGCAAAACGATTGGCATGACAATGATGGGCTGAATGTCTCACTTCTGCGTTGTACGATTTCATGGCTCTATGCATCTAATCTTTGGCAGCAACTGCAGATATTAATTTCTGCCCAGCTACTCACAGTGCCACTTGCAGTGCTGGGAACTTCAATCAGTGGTATGCAAGCAGGAATCCTGGAAAATTGCATTCCATCTTAAATTACATAATGGAAAGTCCTTTATATTGTTAAAAATAAATTCTGGAAAGCAAAAGCGCATGTGGTGAGCAGTATCTTGTGTTAGATCTATGCTTCATTTTCCAAATAAGTTTGCCAAACATACAACCAGCAACTTGTTGAACTGATCACTGAGAAATCAGATAGGGACTTCAGAAGAAACCTCATCAGTAAAGAGAACAGTGTGAACGTGAAACTTGGTAACTTGGGGATTGGTTGAAGGGCGTGTATGATTTTAAGCAAAAGGGAATGGAGAATCACGTTGATAGAATTGGCTGAGAAAAGATGAGAGAAGCCGCAGGAACTTAATATTGGCATAGCTTATGTTTTGTACATTCTATGAATGCAAAATATATGTTATCATTTGTTAACAAAAGTTTATCAAAAAGATGGCAGTGGAGGCCAAGTCGTAGAATATTTTGTAAAGTGATTAATAGGTTCTTGATTAACAAAGGTGTCAAAGGTTATTGGAAGAAGACAGCAGAATGAGGTAGAGACGGAAAAATTGATCAACCATGATCAAATTGTGAAGCAGACTCGAAAGGCTCCTATGTCTTATGAACAGAAGACATAAACAGAACATTGAGAAAGCGGTGTTTTAGGCCGACAGAGAATTCTGAAGGATGTTAGTTTCTTTAAATCATGCAAAGTGACTTATTGATGTTGAGATGCATTGTTAACTATCTCTTTGTATTATTTCACAAAGTTTGTATTGATTGAACTATCTGAGCCAAATCACAACTGTTTCAATGTGAAACAGAAGAGTTCACCAATTCAGCTGTGGCTTTGTGTAACATTTTTTAGGTCTCTCTTTGAAAAGCTGAAAGAGGTTGTTGAGAGAAGGTGAATATCTTCATTGTAATAACACAGTAGAGCCGTTGGACATGGTGATTATCGCCACAGTAGAGCCGTTGGCCATGGTGAAGCACTAGGTTTGCCAACTTTCTCACTCCCAAATAAGGGGCAAAAGGTCAAAATAAGGGACAAATTCCCGACGGCAAAAAGTACATTGTGGACTTTAGGAGGGCACATCAACCAAGGACGTACACGCCACTGGGGATAAATGGGACTACTGTGGATAGGGTGAGCAGCTTTAAATACCTGGGAGTCCACATCACGGAGGATCTGACATGGACAACACACATTGCCGCACTGATGTCCCTCTGAGGATCCTTCAATCCTTCTACTCTGGTGCTGTAGAAAGTATCCTGACAGGAAACATCTCTATCTGGTTTGGAAACAGCTCTGCCCAGGACATGAAGGCTCTGCAGAGAGTACTGCGTTCGACCCTAACGCACCACGCGAACTACACTCCCTCTCCTGCAGCACCTATACACCAGGAGGTGCAGATCCAGAGCCAGCAAGTTCACGAAGGGCCCCTACCAACCCAGCAATGGACTGTTGCAGCTGCTACGGTCAGACAAGCTCTTCCGCTGTCATGCTGCGAAAACAGAGAGGATGAGATGGCGTTTCTTCCCACAGGCCATCAGGACTGTAAACTCAGATCTCACCAGGGCGTAAATGCTGTTGTGTCTTCTTTTTTTAATGTAAATACTGGTTCTGTTTTTCTGTTGTTTTACACAATCCCGCAAGCAATGCCACTTTAATTTCACTATACACCTTGTAAGTGTATGTGACAAATAAAGTTGAATTGACTTGACAGAAGGCCTTCGTCAAGTCACCGCTGATGGGCTTAACCCATGTATTTTTTGCTTCCCATTGCTTGTTATAGCTGCACAGTCTTTTATTTTCTGCAGGTTTATCCATATTTGCACACGTCAAACTGCGTGAACAACACCATATGTTACTGAAACTTTTTATTTTGGCAGGAATTGACAAAATATAGCGTACAACTGATACGCATAAGGTGGCCTATGATTGGAATGCAGGTGAATCACTCGTGCATGGCGTCAACAGCACATGCAGCACGCATGCACGCACGTACGCACGCACGCATGCACGCCCTCTGGTGAGTAATGATGCTCCTCGATTTACGATGCTTCGACTTATAATATTTCGACTTTACGAAGGTGCAAAAGCGATACACATTCAGTAGAAAATGTACTTCAAATTTTGATCTTTTCGACGAACCAGGCGTGCAACTGATGCACGGAAAGTGACAGGACGACAACCAAGTCACCAAGTCCAGGGCAATTCGTTGACCGACTCGGCCATGGCTGGGTAAATAATGAGTTGGCCCGGGTGCTGGACTGCACTTTTTTTTTTTTTTAAATCAAAAAATGTATTCAATTATTAAAAAATAATATTGACACTACAATAAAACAAGCCAGAACCCACCACCATAAATACAATACAAACATATATCCATAATAAACTATTATACAATTATGATACAATCCTTATTGAGGATACATTCAACACCCTGCGGAGCCCAGCGGTCCCGGAACTCCCTCGGGGTGCCCACAGACAGGGCATATTCCCTTTCTAATCCCACCCGGGCATGGACGTAACCCCGGAAAAGGGGCAGGCAGCTGGCCCGGGTAGAGCCCTCCACCGTCTGGCGCCGTGACTCGCGGATGGCCAGCTTGGCCAGGCCCAGGAGCAACCCAACCAGGACATCTTCAGCCCTACCCTCTCCCCTACGCACAGGGTGTCCAAAGATGAGGATGGTGGGTGAAAAATGCAGCCAGAAGGCAAGGAGCAGCCCCTTTAGATATTCAAACAGTGGCTGCAGCCTCACGCACTCCATGTACACGTGGTACACAGACTCTTCCAGCCCGCAAAAGTGGCAGGCGGCTGGCGAGTCTGTGAACCGCGAGAGAAACAGGTTGCAGGGAACACCTCGGTGCAATACCCTCCACCCCAGGTCCCCAATGTAGAGGGGGAGAATCCCTGCATAGAAGCTGAGGAGTTTTGGCCTGGGCACTGGACTTTGCACGTCACATCGTGCAGTAAGCGAAGGTCCGAAGATCCGACAGCTGGCCTGGCTGCCGATCGACGGGGCTACATGTGATGCGCTGCTGCTGCACTCCATGGGCTGCACTACATCGGGACGGGTGAGGCGGGGTCAGACGCGGCGCTCCGACCTGACAGTCCCCTCGACCCGTGCTGAAACAGTCAAATACGCGACAAGGGCGGTCCCTTATGGGACAAACCAATTTAGCCCAATATACGGGATGTCCCGGCTAATACGAGACAGTTGACAATCCTACTCACTAATCAATAACCGGGCAATCTCCGCTTTAAAAAAAAAGTGTGGTTCATAAATGTGTGGCAATTGCAAAGTTTTACCTGATCTGCATTCCCTTTGATATCTATTTTACATACCTTAATGTTCCATATCTTTGTGTCTCTCTCTAGTTCATAGGTTAGTAACAGTTTAAAGTAAAGTATATTGTTATCAAATTAATTTATATCACACCATTTTGCACCATGATTTTGGATATTGTTTCATTAATAGGCTATCCCCGATGTCCGTGGATGGTAAAAGAATCAAAGGGGAATTGATGGAATTGTGACTAGATTGCACAGAAATAAACGGGCAAATAGGATTGATGCAATTACTCTGAAAACCACTTCAACTTGACTAGCCGTATAGACTCCCAATGCGTAATAAGAAAATATTAGAATGATGTGAGAACATACCAAGACTGCTGTAGAACGCTGGTACATCCCAGAGAATGTTTAAGTCAGATTCAGATTCAAGATTCAGATTCAACTTTAATTGTCATTGTCAGTGTACAGTACAGAGACAACGAAATGCATTTAGCATCTCCCTGGAAGAGCAACATAGCATATGATTTGAATAAATATTTACATTAGCATATATACAGACATAGTGTTTTTTCTGTGGGAGGAGTGTCCGGGGGGGGGGATTGGCAGTCACCGAGGTACGTTGTTGAGTAGAGTGACAGCCGCCGGGAAGGAGCTGTTCCTGGACCTGCTGGTCCGGCAACGGAGAGATCTGTAGCGCCTCCCGGATGGTAGGAGGGTAAACAGTCCATGGTTGGGGTGAGAGCAGTCCTTGGCGATGCTGAGCGCCCTCCGCAGACAACGCTTGCTTTGGACAGACTCAATGGAGGGGAGCGAGGAACCGGTGATGCGTTGGGCAATTTTCACCACCCTTCCTGACTCTTATATTCAATGCCCCAACCAATGAAGACAAGTAAACCACACAACGTCTTTACCACTCTATCTACCAGTGTTGCCACTTTCAGGGAACTGCACACTTGAACCCAAAGATCCCTCTGTGTAATCAATGCTGTTGAAGGTTTAGCAATTAACTATATACTTTCCCTTTGCATTCAACCTTCCAAAGTGTTCATTTCCCCTCCTTTCTTTCACTCCTCTTCTGCAAGGCCTTCCGGTCGGAGACAGAGCAGTTGCCATACTGTGATGCAGTTGGTAAGGATACTCTCGATGGTGCAGCGGTAGAAGTTCACCAGGATCTGAGGAGACAGATGAACCTTCTTCAGTCTCCTCAGGAAGAAGAGCCGGTGGTGAGCCTTCTTGACCAGAGTTGAGGTATTGTGGGTCCAAGAGAGGTCATCGGAGATGTTGACCCCCAGGAACCTTAAGCTGGAAACACGTTCCACCTCCGTCCAGTTAATGTGGATGGGGGTGTGCATGCCGCCTCTGGACTTCCTGAAGTCTACAATGAGCTCCTTGGTCTTCTTGGAGTTAAGGGCTAGGTTGTTGTCAGCGCACCATGCTGCTAGGAGCTGGACCTCCTCCCTATAGGCCGACTCATCATTGTTACTGATGAGGCCAATCACCGTTGTACCATCTGCATACTTGATGATGGTGTTAGTACCATGTACAGGTGTGCAGTCATAGGTGAAGAGGGAGTAGAGCAGGGGGCTCAGCACACAGCCCTGTGGAACGCCGGTGTTCAGGGTGAGGGTTGAAGAGGTGTGCTGGTCTAACCTCACAGACTGGGGTCTGTTGGTTAGAAAGTCCAGTATCCAGTTGCAGAGGGAGGGATTGATGCCCAGGTTACCGAGTTTGGTGATCAGTTTAGATGGTATAATGGTGTTGAATGCTGAGCTGTAATCGATGAACAGCATTCTTACGTAAGTGTCTCTGTTGTCGAGGTGGGAGAGGGCGGAGTGAAGTGCCGTTGAGATGGCATCCTCCGTACTCCTGTTCTTGCAGTAGGCAAACTGATAGGGATCCAGTGTGGGGGGTAGGCAGCTTTTGAGGTGTGCCAGGACCAGCCTCTCAAAGCACTTGGTGATGATGGGGGTAAGTGCAACTGGGCAGAAGTCGTTGAGGCTTGCCGCAGTGGAGTGTTTTGGCACTGGCACAATGGAGGTGGTTTTAAGGCACGTGGGGACAACTGCTTGGACAAGTGACAGGTTGAAGATGTCAGTCCAGACGTCTGTCAGCTGCGCAGCACAGGCACTGAGCACGCACCCGGGGATGCCGTCAGGTGAAGTGAAGTTGTAGCCAGAATCTCTTGCCCTAGACTCTCTTCTAATTTCCTCATCAATAACTCTTATGTCACACTGATCTACTTGTGGCCTTCTCCTGTTTTGCATCTAAATGTTGCCCTTTAGCAATTTAAAATTAAGTTGTGGTGTTAGTGTCCACAAGTAAACAGATAAGACCCTAAATGCTCTTCACAGTCTCTAAAATTTCAGATTGGTCGTTTAACATTCCGCATTGGATGAATGAAAACTCTTTCCATTTATATATTGGAAAACTCAGATCCAATATCATTGATTTGTGTCACAAACACCATTCACATGGTACTTACCCCATTCCTCTTCCTGACAATTGTGTGAAACAAACTCACATATCTCCCCCCATATCTGCCTTCCGCAAAGACCGCTCCCTCCATAACTCCCTTGTCAATTCTTCCCTTCCCTCTCGGTCCACCCCCTCCCCGGGCACTTTCCCTTGCAACCGCAAGAGATGCAACACTTGTCCCTTTACCTCCCCCCCTCGACTCCGTTCAAGGACCCAAGCAATCGTTCCAGGTGCGACAGAGGTTTACCTGCATCTCTTCCAACCTCATCTATTGCGTCCGCTGCTCTAGATGTCAGCAGATCTATATCGGTGAGACCAAGCGGAGGTTGGGCGATCGTTTCGCCGAACACCTCCGCTCGGTCCGCAATAACCAAGCTGACCTCCCGGTGGCTCAGCACTTCAACTCCCCCCTCCCACTCCGCCTCCGACCTCTCTGTCCTGGGTCTCCTCCATGGCCACAGCGAGCAGCACCGGAAATTGGAGGAACAGCACCTCATATTCCGTTTGGGGAGTCTGCACCCCGGGGGCATGAACATCGAATTCTCCCAATTTTGTTAGTCCTTGCTGTCTCCTCCCCTTCCTCAGCCCCCCTGCTGTCTCCTCCCATCCCCCAGCCTTCTGGCTACTCCTCCTTTTCCCTTTCTTGTCCCCACCCACCCCCCCCCCCCGCTCAGTCTGAAGAAGGGTTTCGGCCCGAAACGTTGCCTATTTCCTTCACTCCATAGATGCTGCTGCACCCGCTGAGTTTCTCCAGCTTTTTTGTGTAACCTCACATTCTTCTCATTTTGGCTTTGATTCTTGAGGGATCCCACTCTCTGGTTCCTCCTTTACTCTCTATGTACTTCTCTTGGGAAAGACTCTTGTAGGTCGTGTTCATCTGGGCACTACTTAAATGTGATGACTTTTTCCGGCTCCAACACCTTTTCTAGCAGAGGGTCCCAGTGCCTCATTTGTCTAGATTTTCTTTTCAATTAATTTCTCTAGTTCCTTGTTAGTTTAAATCTATAACACCCATTTAATTACCCCTCTGCAAAGGTCTTTCCTATCTTAAGCTTTCTTGTACAAGACTCTCATAATTTTGTACATCTCAATTTAATTTTCCCGCAGCTTCCTCTGACAAGAATATCAATAACAAACAATTTTTTAGTAGAGAAAAATACATTTAATGACAAAAAAATAGTTTTCAGCGTTCTCAAGAAGTATTTACACTTCCCCAAATTCCTTTAATTTATTTTCTATATCCATGCACAAAAAGTATGTGCCATTTATAGTTCCTATGGGAATAACAACTTTCAACGTGCCACTTAAGAATGATGCTACTAGGTAAAGTATGTGTTCCCATGGACGAGTTGCCTGTTCTATTTAAATGGATGTAAATTCCATTCTTGCTCAGGTTCAGTAATCTTTGGCCTCTTTGATGGTCGTGGCCCGATGAGCAGGGATTTGGGAAGTTCACATGTCTTTTCAAATGTTTGCTGCAGGGTTGTTGTCAGGTTAATGTCACCTCCATTGGGTGACCTGTGGCCCAGGTACCTAGAGGGGCTGAAGTGAAGGTGTTTATATGGACAGTTCATTTCTGCAGCTTCCAGGCTTTGCAAATTGCCAGAGGATGCCAATATGTTAACAGCCTTAGACCAGATGGAATTGAGCCAGTGCCATGCACAAGAAAGGAGGTCAACTGGGGATTTTTTTTCTCCATTGAACAGATTAATGATTAAATGGCTAAACAGTGTGTCTCTGTTCAAGTATGTAATTACTTATAATAATTATCTTCACCCTCAGGCAACATTCATCACACGTTAAAACAAGTCCATTTTCAAACAGCAAATAAAATGACTTTTTTACTTTACGACTATTAATTAGCAAAGGCACAGTGGCACAACGGTAGAGTTGCTGCCTTACAGCACCAGGGACCCGGGTTCGATCCTGACTATGGGTGGTTTTTCCTCCGGGTGCTTCGGTTTCCTCCCACATTCCAAAGATGTTTTAGAAACATTTAGAAGTATATGTATAGGGTAGGTTTAGAGGGATTTAGGCCAAAAGCAGGAAGGTGGGACATTTAGATGGGACATGTTGGTCAGCATGGGTCAGTTGAGCCAAAGGGCCTGTTTCCACACTGTATGACTATAACTCTATAACGTGTAGGTTTGTGGGCTAATTGGCTTCTGTACATTGTCCCTACCGTGTAGGATAGAACTAGTGTTTGGTTTATTGCAATTCGGCACAGGCTCGGTGGGCTGATGAGCCAGTTTCCACGCTGTATCTCTAAACTAAACTAAACTAAACTAAACTAAACTAAACTAAACTAAACTTAACTAAACTAAACTAAACTAAACTAAACTAAACATTAGACTACAACTACTTGTTTTCTATTATTGTTTGAAGTATCTCTTTAAGCAGCATTCTATGGGTGTAGCACAAGTCTGTAAAAGATAAGAATGATGTAACTCAGAGGATGACGGCTGGATTGTGAAGCACAACAGGAAATGTAGAGCAATGTTACTTTATAAGGACTTTATTTTAAACCCATCCTTAACAGTCCAGTAATGAATACCATAAACACCAACATTCTTCTCATATAATCATTGTGTAATTACTTTATCTACAACATTAACAATGTTGTTAATCATTTAAAGTAGAGCAACCTAATTCTAGCTGGGTGTCAAGGCGTTAGGTTGTGTTTGCAGATTGTTGTGTGACAGATCTCTGCCTACTCATTATGTAAAGACAGCATTTTGATAGATTTAGGAAGTGTATGGCAAAATGTCTTTAATTGAGGCAAGGAATAATTTCCGTTAAATTTATTTAATAAAAATGATGTTCTTTGGAGGGAAGGAATGGATGAAGTTTCGGGTCGAGACCCTTCTTCAGACCCTCCATCAGTCTGAAGAAGGGATTTGACCCGCAACGTCACCCATTCCTTCTCTCCTGTTCCGCTGAGTTACTCCAGCATTCTGTGTCTATCTTCGGTTTAAACCAACATCTGCCGTTCTTCCCTACACATATGATATCCTTTCACAATTTATTTCAATCAATCCCATGTAATTTAGTGTTTAAGAGGACTGAACCATGAAGTGTTTCTTAAACATTGCTTTGTTTTTTTTTATCCTGACATCACCAAAATTTGCAAGAATCTTTCCGGCCATTGATGAGTTGGACCATCATCTGCTCTTATCTTTCAATGCAGTTACTGCAAGAACAGGACGTTTTATCTTAGGTTTTAGAGATACAGCACGGAAACAAGCCTTTTAGCCCACCGATTCTGTGCTGACCAGCGATCACCTTGAACACTAGCACTATCCTACACACCAGGAATAATTTACAATTTACAGAATTGTACTACAAACCTGTACGTCTTTGGAGTGTGGGAGGAAACTGGGGCACCCAGAGAAAACCCACGCAATCATGGGGAGAATGTAAAATCTCCATACCGACAGCACCCATAGTCAGGATCGAACCCAGGTCTCTGATATTTAAGGCAGCAACTCTACTGCTGCACCACGGTGCTGCCCTCAATTCACAAGGCTCAACTAACAGCAAATTTAGGCCAGTTTTATGGAATTGGTGTATTTCTATAATGCACAGCGTTCCACACAAACCTCTTGGAATTGATTCAAAATTAAGCCAACCAGCTGAACTGGTAAGAACAGAAGACATCAGCCTCATGTGAGTGGAATCAGAAACATCACCTTCCTTTTCTCCAGAGATGCTGCCTGACCCGCTGCGCTATTCCAGTCTTTTGTGTCTGTCTTCGGTTTGAACCAGCATCTGCAGTTCCTCCCAAAACAAAGTAAGACTAAACATTGGAGCTACTTAAAAGACAAAGTAAAAAGCCTATTAGTGAAGAAAGGGAGAGTGCCTGTTTTCTCTGGACCTGCTATCAAAATTGCAAGGGTGGGTGACTTTGAAATGTGTGATTTCTGAGAATAAAATGCCATCAGCAGGTCTTTAATCACACTCTAAAGCAGCTGTCCTCCCACTTTGATGAAGAAAATACATTTTTACCACTCCACGTAATTAACAAGAAAGAGCAGAAAATTGATCCTCTTATTACATTTGCAACTCCCTTTAAAACCAAACAGAAAGGAATGTCCATGCAGTAAAACCTGTGTTTGAAGTCAGAATGTTCACAAAACTGATGGGGTGGTTTAAAATTCTAAATAGATACTAATAAAATATTAATAATTGCCTCTGAGACTAAGGGACAGCACGTTCAGTCTATCAGGACTCGGTGTTAGGCAATTTCCACCGTAAGGAATTTTACTATAGACCCTCGTGAAAGAAGATTGCACAATTTACGGCTGAAATAGCAAGTTTCCATGAAAACAGGCATCACTATGTTAGCTACGAATGGAACAGACACCCAACAAATTCCACACAGCAAGTGGAACAAAATCTAGGAAAGGTACATGCACATTAATAACAGACAAAAGAGCAGGAAATCAAACACTGTCTAGGAGTAACTGGCATGTTTTTCCGGATGCTTGGCTGTGAGTGTAACAGATACAAAACCTCTGGAAAATTTTCAGAAGAAACTTAGGAAATATGTCAGCAACTGGACGGGAAAGTGGACTGGAAATGGAGCCAAATGAAAAAACAGTCAATGCATAATTACTAATAGCCTTGCTGGGAGCGAGCTTGCACATTTGATTTACTTCACTCCTTCAATAGTTCACACTATCCTTTGCCACAAAAAGGCCCTTGCAAAAACACAGATGGCTTAACAAAGTAAAAGAAACACACTATAAAGACAGGAGACTGTTTACCACTTACATTTTTGTCTCTTGGCTGTGGCTTCAAATTCAGTGCCGGTTTCTTTCGTAGCTGGCTGGATTGGTTGGTCTGAACACTGGTTGCTCCTTAAAGCCCATATACGACAGTCTCATTTGCAATTCCGAGTCTGATATTCAACATGTCACCGAGATGTAAAATTAATTCTGCAGATCAATGATTTGAGGGACAGTCATCTGACTTGATTTTCCACTCACATCATCTGAAAAGAGTCAAGAGTCGAGTGTTTTATTGTCATGTGTCCCAGATAGAACAATGACATTCTTACAATGCTACTGCACAACAGAATATGTGAACATAGTACACTGTAAACAATACGATAAACGAGAGAGAGAAAAAAGTTCCGTGTGTATATATATTCGCATACTCACAAGTTCGTACATATATATGAGTATGTGTTATATACACGCACATACTCAAAAAACAACAATAATCATGCAATAATAATAATAATAATAATAATAATAATAATAATTATAATAATAATAATAATAATATTATTATTATTATTATTATTATTATTATTATTATTATAGTCTATTGCAGTTCAGAGCTTAGTTGAGGTTGTAGTGTTAATAGCCTGATGGCTGTAGGGAAGAAACTGTTCCTGAACCTGGGCATTACAGTTTTCATCACCTGTACCTTTTTCCTGATGGCAGAGGTGAAATGAGTGTGTGGCCATGATGGTGTAGGTCTTTGATGTTGTTGGCTGAATTTTTGAAGCAGCGACTCCGATAAATCCCTTTTTGCAGTCTTTTCCACTCCTGGACATTCAAGTTGCCGAACCAGGCCATGATGCAACCAGTCAATGTGCTCTCTACTGTGCACCTGTAGAAGTTCAAGAGAATCCTCTTTGACATACCGAATCTCCATAATCTTCTCAGGAAGTAGAGGCGTCAATGTGCTTTATCTATAATTGCATCAGTGTGCTGGTTCCAGGAAAGATCTTTGGAAATATGCACACCCAGGAATTTGAAGTTTTTGACTCTCTCCACCATCGTCCCACTGATATAAACAGGATTGTGGGGTCCTCATCCTTCCTCTTCCAAAGTCCACAATCAGTTCATTGGTTTTACTGATATTGAGAGCCAGGTTGTTATGCTGGCACCATTTGGTCAATGGGTCGATCTCACTTCTATACTCTGACTCATCACCATTTTTAATTTGACCAACAACGGCGGTGTCGTTGGCAAACATGAAGATGGAGTTCGCACTGTGTCCAGCTACACAGTCATGAGTATAGAGTGAGTAGAGCAGTGGGCTGAGCACGCAGCCTTGAACTGCTTCCGTTCTGATTGTTAATTTGGAAGAAGTGTTTCTGCCAATTGTGGTCTGTGGATGAGGAAGTTGAGGACCCAATTGGAAGATAGACACAAAGTGCAGGAGTAACTCAGCGGGTCAGGCAGCATCTCTCGAGAGAAGGAATGGGTGATATTTCGGGTCGAGACCCTTCTTCAGACTGAAAGTCACGGGAAAGGAAAACAAAAGATATAGATGATGATGTAGGGTGATATAGAACAATGCATGAAAGATATGCAAATAAGTAACATGATAAAGGAAGCAGGCCATTATTAGCTGTTTGTTGGGTGAAAACGAGAAGCTGGTGCGACTTGGGAGGAGGAGGGATGGAGAGAGAGGGAATGTCGGGGCTACCTGAAGTGAGAGAAATCAACATTCCTACCACTATAACCTGTAAGCTGCTCAAGCAAAATATGAGGTGCTGTTCCTCCAATTTGCATTTAGCCTTATTCTGACAATGGAGGAGACCTAGGGCAGAAAGCTCAGTGTGGGAATGGGAGGTGGAATTAAAGTGTTTAGCAAACAGGCTGCTGAGCCTGACTTTAGTGGAAGAATTTTAGTTGGGCCTATTTTAGAAGAGCACTGGATTACGTTTCTGAGGCAGCAAACTTTGTATGTGGAAATATTGCCAATTATTTTTTTCCTCTAACCAGGTGAGCTAAGGTTTGCCTCACCTGAGTGGAGATTTGTAGGGCAAAAGCCCAACTAAGCTCCACTGGGCAGCTTACAACACAGCGGTATATTGATTTATATGAATATTGATATCTCACTTATCAAGTAACCCTTACATTCCTCCACCCCTCCCCCACCCCAGTCATCCTGCTAGTTTCACTGTTCGTATCCCTTCGTTATCACCTCTTCCACAGCCAACAATGGACCATTGTGGGCTCCAACTTTCCTTATTCATCAGTGCTGGTTCCAATTTGTTCTGAACCTTTTCTCACCTCTAGTGTCCCTCTCCCCTGACTCTCAGTCTGAAGAAGAGTCTCAACCTGAAATGCCACCCATTCCTTTTCTCCAGAGACGCTACCTGACCCGTTGAGTTACTCCAGCATTTTGTATCTATCTTCAGTGTAAACCAGCATCTGCAGTTCCTTCCCACACAACTAAACTCAATGTTGCTCCAGATTGTGGCCAATCCTGCTGCAATCGCAACATGTCCCCATTTTATAATGAATTTCTCCTCCTACTTTTGATTTATAAACACATTTAATTTTTTTTGCGCCACATTTTATATACTTTAAATTTGCAAAATGAGTTTATGCCTTCAAATAGGTGTGGAATAAAGGAAATTATAGTAAAAACTGTGTGACTTTCCATCTAAACATTTTCTTTAATGCCATAAAGCACTCATCTTATTTTTTGATGCATTATTTCCTCTTTCACCCTTTATGACTACCATTTGGGTCTAGATTGCGGAACATTACATTAATCCTGAAGAAGGGTTTTGGCCCAAAACGTAGCCTATCCCTTCGCTCCATAAATGCTGCTGCACCCACTGAGTTTCTCCAGCATTTTTGTGTACCTTCAATTTTCCAGCATCTGCAGTTCCTTCTTAAACAATTACATTAATCCTGTTACACATTTTGATTTTGCTCCTTATGACCTGGATCAAGAAAACAAACAACAGAGGGGAGAAAAAACAGTCATAGAGCCATACAGCATGGAAACAGGCCCTTTGACCCAAATTGCCCATGTCAACCAAGATGCCCCATCTGCGCTAGGCCCACCTGCCTGCATTTGGCCCATATCCCTCTAGACTTTCTTATCCACGTACTTGTCAAAATGTTGTTTTAAATGTTGTTATAGTACCTGCCTCAACTACCTCCTCTGGCAGCTTGTTCCAAATACCCACCATGCTCTGTGTGAAACAGTTGCCCCTCAGGTTTATATTAAATCTTACCCCTCTCACCTTGAACTTATTTCCTTTGGTTCTTGATTCCTCCGCTCTGGGTAAAAGACTGTGCATGCACCCTATCAATTCCCCTCTATAAGCGGGGAAGAGATAGGATGGTTTTATGCACCTCTATAAGATCATCCCTCAACCTCTTGCAGTAAGCAAGGCTGGAGAAAAGGCAGAGGGGATGAAAGCACAGTAAAGGAAAAAAACAAAACAAAGGTAAAGCTATCAATTATAGTGGATTGTAGAAAATATGGGATAACAATATAATTGGATTCTTGCATTTGGAATTAACATTTCAGCACAATATGATATCCAATTGTGTTACCTATGTCAAAATCTAAATGTAATCCCACGTGACAATATAAGGGCAGCAGTGTGAAGAATTTTGAGGTGCTGCTGGACCTACCATTATATAAATTATCTTTATTGTCCAGTTCCTGGAGATATGGTGCCTCGTAACTGTGGGAAAGCTGATAGTCAGAATCATCATTGATGCTACACGACCCATCCTGCCCTTGCATAACCCCCTGACCAACTATGAAAGTATTACAAAGTCTTAGTGGGTTAAAACGGTTTGGAATTGTGAGCAGAAGCAGCAAGAAAAAATAATTTTCATGTCATCATCGACATAAACTTAGTACAAGGCAGAAGATTTCAATATCTGAAAGCTTGCTCCAGATCTGAGTAGCAGGTTTTTCACAGAGAGGGATGGTGATATTATGGGTATTTGGATAGAAAATAAATAGAGGGATACATGCGTAAAGGGGCTGTCCCACTGTGACGACCTAACTGGCGAGTTTAGAAGAGTTTAGGAGAGTTTGAAAAAAAATGTCATGTTGAAGACCTCCTTCGACCTCCTTCGACTATGTTGGAGATTAGCTTCGACTAGCTTTGGGAAAATTGGACACTGAATAGTGGAGAGTGAAGATGACCAACCGATCTCCTTCGACCTCCCTTCGACCTCCCTTCGACTATGTTGAAGACTATCTACGACTACCTTTGATTACCTTTGAATACCCTCGATTACCTATGACTAACATGCTGACCTACCATGATCTACATTGACTAAACCTACGAGTAAAAAAAGTTGTGACTCAAGTCTGTTCCATTTCCCACACCCCAGCTCACATTCCTCTTCTCTCATACAGCCTAAAGGATATGCCTCCCTCTGTCTCACCTTCACTCCACCAGCCTCTGAGGTTCGATGTCATTGTCTCTATCTCACTCATTGTCTTCTATTTATATATACGCCAGGCAGATAATTTGCAACTAACAAAACCCCACCACGGCTGCGTAGACAAAGTCTTTCCGTGTTTGTAAAGCAGAGATTGATTGGTGCTTGATTGGTAAGGGTGTCAAAGGTTATGGGGGCGAAGGCAGGAGAATGGAGATAAAAGGGAAAGATAGATCAGCCATGATTGCATGGCGGAGTAGAATTGATGGGCCGAACCACGTAATTGAATTTGACATGAATTGATGGACTTTTTCTTTGCCCATACTTGTACAATTCGGTATCCCTCGGACTCCCCCGGACTCCCCCGGACTCCCCCTTGCAATTTAAACCGAAGATAGATACAAAAAGCTGCAGTCACTCTGCGGATCAGGCAGCATCTCTGGAGAGAAGGAATGGTTAAAAACTTGTTTGCTCTATAACATTTCCTAATTCTGGTGGAAGATCAACAATCCGAAACGTCAACTCCCGACAGATGTTGCCCGACCTGCTGAGCATTTCCTGTATCTGCAATATTTTGCTTTTCAAACAGTTTCTTTTGGATGGTTCTTCACTTCTAATAAATGCTATTCAGTATGGAAAAGGTACAATGAGTTTTTGTTCCCTGTCAAATATACCAGGAATATGGTGAAAAAAGACCGGGCAAGTGAAAATTAAGATAAAATAAATGAGTTTTGAACTTTATCCATTCACAGACCTGAAAGAGAGCATTACAACACCTTTGTCATTACTGGCTCATTGACAATTTTCATTGTCTCCTAATTATTTGCTTTCCTTTTTATGTGCATTTTAAATCTGTGGCAATTCAGTGGCACCAAGGCACAAATCAGCACAGCAAGCCTCTTGGTTGTATTGTATTCATTCTCTAAGGCAAAGACATTGAGTAGATTGAAAACCTGGATTTTCTTTGGCAAATAAATGCAACTTAAATATTCCGAAAGATTCATTCTGGTAAAAGAAAGGGCGACAAAGCCACTGTTTTCTTTTTGTTGCTATTTTTGGGACTATTAACAATATATTTGTCCAAAACAAATCCAACTGGATGGAGCAGTCAAAAGGTTCAAACATGCCACCCATTCCTTCTAAAAATATAAATAAGCCATGTCAATATAATCTTTTTTTCTCAATTGTGCATTGGCAGGAAAGACTGCTATTAATGTCTATATGACTCACATCTGGATCTCAGACTGAATAATTACATTTTTGTTCTATATGACACAATACTCAAACTAATCCCATCACACACCCATATTATTCTTCCCAAACTCTACTTTTAAATCTTTATAAGCTGCAGGCTGTGGCACTGTGTCACCTTCAATACACATTAAAAAAAATGTTTAACATTGTTGATTGGCCTTTTTGGATAAACCACAGTGTAATCAAATTAAAATCTCTGCCTAGACATATCTGGAGCCACAAGAAATATTTTAGTTGAATGCTTTGGCCTATTAAGAAGAACAAAGCAACTTCTGTTCTCCATCACTGACAATGTTTGATCTTAAAGCTTTTCACAACTGTGTCTCAGTACACATGATAATAATAAACCAGTACCGATCCTGATATTATTCTGGTCGTCGACATTCATTCAGGTTCATCTTGGCACTGGGAAAAACAGATTAAATGGAGGTGCCAAGGACAGACAATTTACATGTGTAGGGTCTGAAGAAGGGTCTTCACCTGAAACATCACCCATTCCTTCACTCCTGTCCTGCTGAGTTACTCCAGCAATTTGGTATCTACAGACCATTTATATAATATCCCGGGAAATACTGTCATCTGATGCATATAAATCCATGTTTTCTTATTGTTAGCATAATGAATAAAGTTTCTGGTTTACGTTAGATTAGCTTTATATAAAACTGAGCATCTATCCTGCTGAACAGCCGAGGAAAAAGCTCTCTTTTCACACTGTGTATAAAGTATACAAAATCGTGAGATGCACAGAATCTCTTGCCCAGAGTATGGGAATCGAGAACCAGAGGACATGAGTTTATGGTGAAGGGAGAAAGATTTAATAGGAAGTAGAGGGATAATTTTTTTTCACAAAAAGGGTGGTGGGTGTATGGAACGAGCTGCTGGATGAGATAGTTGAGGTGGGTACTATCGCAACATTTAAGAAACATGCAGACAGCTACATGGAAAGGATAGGTTTAGAGGGATGTGGGCCAAACGCAGGCAGGTGGGACTAGTGTAGGTGAGACATGTAGGTCCGTGTGGGCGGTGCCAAAAGGGCCTGTTGCTCTATGACTATGACATAATTAATAAAGTTTCTGTTTTACATTAGATTAGCTTTGTATACAGCTGAGCTGCTATGCTGATGGACAGCCAGTGTCAAAGCTCTCTTTTCACACTGTCAACCCTCACAATCAAATTGAATTATGTTGTTACAAATCCTGTGATAGGATTCGAAGGAATGGTGTAGTGGGCCTCCTGGGAAATGCCTGTAGTTCTGGCAATAACTCCAGCCCACCAACACCCACCATCCGCCTCGCACCAACTCAAACTTAGCGCCAAGACGTTTGGAGGTCGTAAACTCAATGTCCAGGTTCTGTCAACGATACCTTGGCTGCCCTCTGGCACTGGTCTCCTCCTCAGCAGAGCACGACCTGACTGAACTTCCCCGCAGTCACACTGTGGATTCTGCCTGCTGATTCTGCCTTATTCAGCCCTGCCCATTCATTTAAATGGAGAAGAGCAACTATGAGGGAGAAGGGTAAACGTAAGGTGATACTCATTTTAATGCTGCTAAATATCAGGAATGTTATGAAGTGTTTCAAATGTTACTGCATTTATTTGTAATAATTTTAACAGGTTAGTTGATTTTCACAGGGTTTGAATGCGTCTGGATGGCAGGGAAATGAATTCAGGGGTGGAATCACAAAGGAGTTCACTTTAGTGAGGGTAGGCGGCGCGACTCTCGTCAGCAGCGGCCTCTGCAGCCCGTCCGCGTTTTTATTATTTTCTGTCTATGTTTCTATGTAGTTTTTGTTATTTTTTGTTGGGGTGTGTGTGTGGGGGGGTGGGGGGTGGGGCTGGGAGGGTCGGGACACTCTTTAAATCTCTCCGGCTGCACGGGAGCACCCGACTTTAAGCCAATCAAGGAGGTCGCTGCTGCTGCTGCGGGACCTCCGGGAGATTCGGAGGCTTCAACTGCAGGTCTGGTGGACGGCGGCACCGGGAGTCCGCAGGTCCCTGGAGGGAGACCGCTTTTCAGGGCTCTCGCAACGGCGACTTCTCCCCCGCCCAGGTCTTGGATTGGCTGCGGGACTTTGCGAGCGCACGCCGGGGGCTCCAACACCAAGACCCGATGTGCGACCTCGCACCATCCGGCGTGGCTTTAATGGCCGCGGGACAATTGCCATCGCCAGCCGGGGGCTTTGACTTTGACTCTGATATCGGGGGGGGGGGGGGGGAAATCGCCTTCCCAATCGCAAAAATTCTTTAAAGGTGTAAAACATATTCAAAGCAAAATATTGTATCTTGTGAATTTTAAAAAATTTGCATTTTTATGGAGTTTTTTGCATTTAGAATATACAATTATTGTTTTTTATCAGAAAATTGTTACTCATGCACTCTACAATGCACATACATGAGGCAAGATATTGATTACAATAAATAAGAAGGAAATCCGGAGGGCAAAAAGGGTCCATGAGACATTCTTGGCCAATTAGGTGGAGAACCCAAATAGATTTTATATCAGGAGCAGAAGGGAACTAGAAAATTCATTGTCCCGCCCTGGACATATGACAATAAAACACTCTTGGCTCTTGACCCCTTAAGGGATCAGAGTGTTCATGTGTGGAGTCATGCGAGATGGACGAGATTTGAAATGGATACATCTCCTCTGTATTTACTGTAGAGAAGGTCATGGAAGTTAGGGAATTCAGGGAAGAGAAAATTATGTTCTGAAACATATCAACATTAGGAAAGAGTCTTGAAGGTATAAAGGATGGATAAATGCCCAGAGGCTGACCAAGTAGATCCAAGGACTTTTTAGAGAGAAAGGGAAGAAACTGCATCATGGCAGAGATTTTTGTATCTTCCTTGGCCATGGGTGAGGAACTGGAAGAGTCTGGGGCGGCTAATGTTGTGTCTTTAGTTAAGAAGGGTGGCGAGGACAAGCCAGGGGACTACAGACCAATATCCTTTAAAATCAGTGGTGGGAAAGTTACTGGAGGGATCTTGAGGAACAGGATGTATCTGCATTTGGAATTGCACAGACTGGTTAGTGATAGAATGGCTTTGTGCAAGGAAATCGTTATTCCTGAACATAGAAACATAGAAAATTAGAAAATAGGTGCAGGAGTAGGTCATTCGGCCCTTTGAGTCTGCACCACCATTCAATATGATCATGGCTGATCATCCAACTCAGTATCCCATACCTGCCTTCTCTCCATACCCCCAATCCCCTTAGCCACAAGGGCCACATCTAACTCCCTCTTAAATATAGCAAATGAACTGGCCTCAACTACCTTCTGTGGCAGAGAATTCCAGAGATTCACCACTCTCTGTGTGAAAAATGTTTTTTTCATCTCGGTCCTAAAAGACTTCCCCCTTATCCTTAAACTGTCACCCCTTGTTCTGGACTTACCCTACCTTGGGATCAATCTTCCTGCATCAAGCCTGTCCAACCCCTTAAGATTGGACATAAGATTAACATAATTGAGTTTTTTGAAGTGGTGACGAAAACAAATGATCAGGACTTTGTTGACAAGGTCAGGCATGGTAGTCTGGTCCAGAAAGTTAGATCACATGAGATTCATTGTGAGCAAACCAATTGGATACAAAATTGGCAGAAGTCAAAGGTTAGTAGTGGAGGGTTATCTTTCAGAGTGGAGGCTAATATTGTGTTGCAGGGATCAGTGTTGAGGCCTTGAGGGGCAATTTTTTAAACAAAGGGTGGTGGGAATATGGAACAAGCTGCCAGAGGAAGTGGTAGAGGTGAATACAATTACAATTTTTGAAAGATAAGGTATGGTTTAGAGGATAGGAAAGGGTTAGAGGAATAAGGGATAGTGTAGGCGTTTAGTGAAGCAGTTTCACCTTATCTTCACAACCTCCTCCTGCCCTTTAGCCCACTCCCTGCCTCAAGATGTCTGCAATCGCCAGGGGACCTTCCCACTTTGCAACTCGGCAACTTGGTTGGCATGGATGACTTGGGCCAAAGGGCCTGTTTCCGAGCTGTTTTTGAGTTTAGAGAAACAGCGCGGAAACAGGACCTTCGGCCCACTGAGTCCGCACCAACCAGCGACCCCTACCTACCCACTAGAGACAAATTCCAATTTTTACCAAAGCCAATTAGCCTACAAACCTGTACACCTTTGGAGTGTGGGAGGAAACCGGAGCACCTGGTGAAAATCCACTCGGTCACCGGGAGAACGTACAAACTCCGTACAGATAGCACCCATAGTCAGGATCAAACCCGGGTCTCTGCCGCTGCACCACCGTGCCACCCGATGCCTGATGACTCTAAATCTTGTGTGAGCAGCACCTGGCCAAAAATACATTATTGTCACTGGTGTTTTCTTACTTTATCTGAAACATTTCATTATTTTGAATGAAAACAGCCCTTTGAGTGCATCTGGGTCTGGCTATGAACAAAGGAATTTAAGAGAAATTGCATTTTTCACAAATGCAAACGAAATAGTAATTTGAACAGAGGTCAGTACTCAAATTATAGTGATAGATTTACATTAGGCCAAGAGTGAAACCGAATCAAATAATTAAATCCACTAGTCATGCAATGATACATGTAGGAACTTTCTGAGATGTTGGTTTCATTCAAGCAGAACTTGAAGTGTGTGGGACTATTTATACTGAGATTAGTGGTTATGTGACATTGACATTGGTTTTACATCAAATGGTATGAAAGTCTGCTGTATGAGATATTTTTGAGAGGGTAAGGAGTGAGCAGATTATGTAATTTCGCCATTTCTTTGGTTTAGTATACTTCAATGGTTATGATAATGGTGTTGCAACTCAGAGATTAAGAATTCAAGTAAGGTCATGAAAAATTGTGAACATAGTTTCAATAAATCTCAACTTTTACCAGCAACAGTAACTGCAGATGCTGGTTTCAATCAAAGATAGACACAAAATGCTGGGGTAACTCAGCGGGACAGGTAGCTCGCCACAGATCTCTAGTGGAACGTCACTATCTAGGGAATTGGGGATGGATATTAAATGCAACTTTATCTCTATCAGCCACATCACAAGAACAAACAAACACAACAGTGGCTCTAATACTCACATTTCCATGTTTTGCTGCTGGAAGTTTGGAAATGTTGGCCTCATATTTGCTTGACAGCAGAGAATTTTGACCCTCTCCCAAGTCATGACGATAATATCATTATAAAGTGCTGGTGCTGGCAGGCTGTGGCCGAGCAGAGATACCACAGAGTCGCAAGCTGAAACTTGGCTAGAAACCAGAATGTCAGCCCAGTACTCATTGGGGAAAAAGAGCCTCTAACTGTGTAACCGGAAAAATACAATTTTAATTTTCACTAACTGTAATATAGGTCTTTCACTTACTGTAATATCGGTAATTAGTTATCAACAAATGTCACTAGGTCTATAATACCTGAACTAAATAATTATTTCTTTTATGGATATCTTACTAAATTTATACAATAAATTAAACAAAAATTTGAATAAAGAAAGATTAGAATAAAGTAATGGCTTCTATTGCTGAATAAATATTTAATGGATGTAAAAGAACAAATTAAATTTCTAAAGTATAGCCCATCCTGTAAATCACACAAAGTTATTTGCTGCAATGGTTCAGCTTTCCTCTTGTTAGAGAGGTTGGAACTCATGTATAACATAAAATGTACCACTGAACTGCTTTTACTCTTCATAATATGTGTAGTTAAAGGAAATGAATTGAATCACAATAGATTTACAATCTGTCTTTATTAGTTCAATCCAGTGAGCCGGGACATCAGAAACTGTGACATGTAACTATCACGCAGCTTGCTTTTCAAATCTCATTCTGAACAATTACCTCATAATCTGGTAGGAAAATGTAAAAAAAATATAGAGTTTGTTTCAGCTGTATTTTCTTTCCGTCCTTGGAACAGATTGCGGTGAATTTCGTCTCAGACACAGTGGAATTAAGTGCGGGTGTATGCACAGACACAATACAGAGGAAGGGAGAGTACTGAACATAGTCATCGGTAAGTGTCTTCCATATCAGTTTCCTTCATTGATTTTTCCATTGTACATGGGTGTCTGCTATTTGTTACTTGTTTGTCACACAGTTTCTCTAACTAGAGGCTGGCCGCAGTGTCTTTTCTACCACTGTTTCTCAAGCAGTGCATGTGAGTCCCCAGACTGTCCACTGCCCAAATATAAATCCCACTCAGTGCAGAGTTACCCATTGCCACAATGTCACATCCCTGGCCTAAAATTCTCCTGATAGCCGGGACTGGTGGGTTAAGATTCACTCAATCCAAGATGTGACATTTTGCTTTATGTCAATGTATTTTACAGCAACAATTATTTGTGTTTGCATACTATCCTTAAGGTAATAGAATTGTTTAGATTAGATTAGTTTAGTTTAGATTAGAGATATAGCGTTCAAACAGGCCCTTCGGCCCACCAAGTCCACATCAACCAGTGATCCCCGCACATTAACACTACCCTACACACACTAGGATCAATTTGTCACTTATACCAAGCCAATTAACCTACAAATATGTACATCCTTGGTGTATGGGAAGAAACTGAATATCTCAGAGAAAACCTACGCAGATCACATGGAGAATGTACAAACAATATTGCTTGCAGGAATATTATCAAATAAAGTTTAATAGGTTACATCAAGAAATGTGGAAACAAAGAAATGTGGATGCTAGTTTATCTAAGAAAGACACAAACACTGGAGTAAGTCAACGGGTCAGGCAGCACCTCTGGATAAAATGGATAGGTGATGTTTCAGGACGGGATCTTTCTTCAGGCTATGGAGAGCAGTAGGAATCACAGAGGCCTGTGTCTGTCCTACATTAAGAAATGTTAGGATGGAACTATAGATGCTCGTTTGCCCTGATTGAGGAATGGTCTCGACCCGAAACGTCTCCCATTCCTTTTATCCAGAGATGCTGCCTGTCCTGCTGATTACTCCAACATTACTCAAGCAATATGGAGGGTGGTAAAGGAGAAGACAGAAGTAACCAGGCATTGTATTTTGAGTAGTGATAATTGCAAAGCCTTGGAGCCACTCAGTTGAGGATGAGGATGGCAATGCTCAACAATTAAAATCAAATGTGGGAAGAAGTCAGCAGAGGGTTGCAGAGATCTTGGGACAGGGAGGAGGGCAAAGGGTGGGAGGAGGTTACAAAGGTAAGGTGGAACTGCTTCATTTAATACTTGCAGTACTCTCTAATGTTATGAAGTTATTATATTTTGGTCAATACATTTGATAGAAATGGGGAAATGATTTCAAGAACAGTACTTTGTTTTACCAAAGCCAATTAACCTACAAGTCTGTACACCTTTGGAGTGTGGGAGGAAACCAGAGCACATGGAGAAAATCCACTTGGTCACCGAGAGAACATACAAACTCCATACAGATAGCACCCATAGTCAGGATCAAGCCCGGGTCTCTGGAGGTGTAAGGCAGCAACTCTGCCTCTACACCACCGTGCCTCCCCATGCCCGATGACTCTAACTCCTGAGTGAGCAGCACCTGGTTAAAAATACATTATCGTCATTACTGTTTTCTTACTTTATCTGAAACATTTCATTATCTTGAATGAAAACAGGCCTTCAAGTGCATCTGGGTCTGGCTATGAACAAAGGAATTTAAGAGGAATTGGATATTTCGCTAACGCAAATGAACTAGTAATTTGCAAAGAGGTCAGTACTCAAATTATAGTGATAGATTTACATTAGGCCAAGAGTGAAACTGAATCAAAGAATTAAACACATTAGTCATCCAATGATACATGTAGGAACTTTCTGAGATGTTGGTTCCATTCAAGCAGAACGTGAAGTGTGTGGGACTATTAACATCGTAATTCCACTGAGATTAGTAGTTATGTGACAGATCAGAAATAATTTGGCGTTATATTTACATCAAATGGACTAAAAGTCTGCTGTATGAATGAGATATTACTGAGAGGGTAAGGAGTGAGCAGATTATGACAATTCACCAGATCTTTAGTTTAGTATACTTCAATGGTTATGATAATGTTGTTGCAACTCAGAAATTAAGAATTCAGGTAAGATTATGAAAAATTGTGAACTTGGTTTCAATAAATCTCAACTTTTAACACCACCAGAAACAAAATTGGTCAAGAAAGCTGTGTGGGAAGGAATTGCAGATGCTGGTTTCAACCAAAGATAGACACAAAATGCTGGGGTAACTCAGGGGGACAGGCAGCATCTCTGGAGAGAGTGCATGGCTGACATGGATGACTCAGTCTGAAGAAGGTTCTCGACCCGAAACTTCATCCATTCCCGGTCATGAAAGCTGCTGAATTATCACAAAAGCCCAAATAAAGCAAATGTCTGACCCTCGATGAAGGAGTCTACATATGAATATTTGTCCACAATAGTTCCAATATTCATGGAATGGGCTGTGAAGTCATCCAGTTATATAAACAATTACCAGAAAGCATGAGTCACCACAGATCTCCAGTGGAACGTCACTATCTAGGGAATTGGGGATGGATATTAAATGCAACTTTATCTCTATCAGCCACATCACAAGAACAAACAAACACAACAGTAGCTCTTATACTCAGATTTCCATGTATTGCTGCTGGATGTTTGGAAATGTTGGCCTCATATTTGCTTGACAGCAGAGAATTTTGACCCTCTCCCAAGTCATGACGATAATATCATTATAAAGTGCTGGTGCTGGCAGGCTGTGGCCGAGCAGAGATACCACAGAGTCCCAAGTCGAAACTTGGCCAGAAACCAAAAAGTCAGCCCAGTACTCATTGGAGAAAAAGAGCCTCTAACTGTGTAACCGGAAAAATACAATTTTATTTTCTCTAACTGTAATATAGATCTTTCACTTACTGTAATATAGGTCTTTCACTTAAGGGCCTGTCCCACTTACGTGTCCTTGGCATGCAAATTATACGACCTTGAGGTCGTGTTGAGCCGCGACGGTCCCGCCAAGGTCGCGTGCGATTTCAGTCGTGCACACAGCCGTCTGGAGCGCGTGACGTCATTTGAAGATGGACACAAAACTAGAATAACTCAGCGGGACTGGCAGCATCTCTGGAGAGAAGCAATGGGTGATGTTTTGTGTCGAGACTCTTCTTCAGTCTGAAAAGAAGGGTCTTGACCCGAAACATCACCCATTGCTTCTCTCCAGAGATGCTGCTGGTCCTGCTGAGTTACTCCAGCATTTTGTGTCTATCTTCAATTTTCTTGGCCCCGCTCTGGGAGTAGAAATGGGGGCGGATCCGGACCGCAACGGCCGTGAGCCCCAGGCTGAGCTCGGCGATCGTTTGCTTGCTTCTGCTGATGTTGGCGGTGAGATGTTGCGTCGCGCCAGGGTCTTGGGCCTGTCCCACTTTGGCCGTCAGTTACGCGACAGGCCGTTAGCGCGCGAAGATTTAGTTCGCTACATAAATTTCGGAGCCCCGCGCAATGTCGCGCACAACTACATACACCTCCGCCATTCTCAGTGGGACCGGCCCCACGCGGCCACACGATGCCCGTGCGCCTCAACATGACCACGAGGTCAGGTAATTTGTGTGCCAAGGACACGTAAGTGGGACAGGCCCTTTACTGTAATATCGGTAATTAGTTATCAACCAATATACTAGGTCTATAACACCTGAACTAAAGAATTGTGCCCTTTATGGATATCTTACTAAATTTATACAATAAATTAAAAAAAAAATCCATCAGTTGAATCATCTGGATGGTTGGTATGCAGCGGTAACTTTTGGAGAAATGTTAAAATTACATTTTTCGAAAGATTAGAATAAAGTAATGGCTTCTATTGCTGAATAAATATTTAATGGATGTAAAAGAACAAATTAAATTTCTAAATTAAAACCCATCCTGTGAAGCACACAAAGTTATCCACTGCAATGGTTCAGCTTTCCTCTTGTTAGAGAGGTTGGAACTCATGTGTAACATAAAATGTACCACTGAACTGCTTTTACTCTTCACAATATGTGTAGTTAAAGGAAATGAATTAAATCACAATGGATTTACAATCTGTGTTTATTAGTTCAATCCAGTGAGCCGGGACATCAGAAACTGTGACATGTAACTATCACACAGCTTGCTTTTCAAATCACATTCTGAACAATTACCTCATAATCTGGTAGGAAAATGTAAAAACAATATAGAGTTTGTTTCAGCTGTATTTTCTTTCCATTCTTGGAACAGATTGCGGTGAATTTCGTCTTAGACACAGTGGAATTCAGTGCGGGTGTATGCACAGACACAATACAGAGGAAGGAAGAGTACTGAACATAGTCATCGGTAAGTGTCTTCCATATCAGTTTCCTTCATTGATTTTTCCATTGTACATGAGTGTCTGCTATTTGTTACTTGCTTGTAACACAGTTTCTCTAATTGGGAAAGCACATCTCGGACCCACAGACCCTCAGGATAGGAGAACCGCAAGGTTGCGTGCTCTCCCCTCTCCTTTACTCTCTCTACACCAACGACTACATGTCCACAGACTCCTCTGTCAAGCTTCTCAAGTTTGCGGACAACACAACCCTGATTGGACTGATGGGGAGGAATCTGCCTACAGACTGGAAGTGACACAGCTGGTGTCCTGGCGCCTTCATAACAACCTGGAGTCCAATTCTCTTAAGATGGTGGAAATGAGACTTTGGGAGATCTCCCCCTCCCCTTCCCCCACTCACCATCAACAATTCCGCAGTCACATTTGTGGAGTATTTTAAGTTCCTTGGAACCATCATCTCCAGGGATCTTAAATGGGAGGCCACCATCGACTCCACAGTCAGAAAGGCCCAACAGAGGATGTACTTCCTGCGGCAGCTGAGGAAACACAATCTGCCACAGGCAATGATGGTCCAATTCTATACTGCCATCGTAGAGTCTGTCCTCACCTTCTCCATCATGGTCTGGTTTGGCTCAGCCACCAGGCACAACATCCAGAGGCTGCAGCGAATCGTTCGATCAGCTGTAAAGGTTGTTGGCTGCAATCTTCCCTCCTGACGAACTGTACACTGCAAGGGCCAGGATGCGAGCGGGTAAGATCATCTCTGACCCCTCTCACCCTGGCCACAAACTCTTTGAAGCATTTCCCGCTGGAAGGCGACTCCGGACTGTCAAAGCCGCCACAGCCAGACATAAAAACAGCTTTTTTCCATGAGCAGTAGCTCTACAGACGTTTGGTTATTGAGTAGCCTCCTTTTGCTCTGGTATTTTATTTCATTCACATGTTTCAACTATAATGTTTTATTCTTAATGTTTTACTGTTTTATGTTTATTTCTTATTTGTTTACTGTATGTCGTGTTGTTCCTTGCGAGCAAGCACCAAGGCAAACTCCTTCTGTGTGTGTACTTACTTGGCCAATAAACTTATTCATAGAGGCTGGCAGCAGTGTCACTTCCACCACTGCACAGATATAAATCCCGCTCAGTGCAGAATTACCCATTACCACAATGTCACATCCCTGGCCTCAAATTCTCCTGATATCTGGAACTGGTGGGTTAAGCTGGAGCACCTCCCCGTTGGATTGCAACCTTGTCGTTGGTCGGGGAGCCTGTGTGTCTCAGTGACCCCTAGAGCTATGCCAGCAGGAGAATCGTCTCCTGTTAGGGTCTCCCATGCTGGACAGGTCGAAGGATAGAGGCAAGCCAAAGAGTGATCCACTGGTCCTCCAGGTTGGAGGTTGAGCACAGGGCTAACAACCCTGTCTCGTAAAACAAATATGTTACGCAAACAGCAACTGATGGAATCAACACTACTGAGTGGAGGACCTTCGTTGCTGCCCCACATGCCAGGAGGCATAATAGGCAGTAAGTAAGTAAGTACCTCAGCAGGTCAGACTGTACCTCTAGAGAATTTCTCCCAAAATCTTTGGTTCTCCAGCAATGCTGCCTGAGCCCCTGAGGTTCTCCAGCTCTTTTCATTTATCCAGTCCCCTTTTCATTTATTCTATCCCCACCCCCACCTTCGTGAACATACCAGTTTCCCATTACTCACCATCTCCCATTTACTTTCCCTTCTTTCGTCCACCCATCCCCCACCACTCCCTACTCCCAGCCCTACATTTTCCTTTCATTGACTCCTCCTACCCACTATTCCCTTTCACCCATCATTCCCCCTCCAGTTTTACATTTCCCTCTTTCTCTTCCTTCGTGATCTGTTTCCACATTTGCACCCATGTGCTTCTCGTTTACCTCCAGCCTTTCTTACTGTCTCCACCCATCTGCCGCTATCCATTCCTTTGTATTATTATTATTTATTTATTTATTTATTTATTTATTTATTTATTTTTAAATTAAATTAAAAGCATATGTACCAATGATAATAAACAACAAACTGGTTACAGAGTTCTTACATAGCTTCAATGTTTTAAGTTTTTTTTTAAAGGAAAGAAATAGGGGAAAAAAAGAAATTAAAGAGACTATAAACTAATAAAAAGGAGATAGAAAACAAAAAAAATGAAAAAGGCAAGAGGGAAAAGAGATTACAAATATAAAGATTGTGGAGATAGATCCGGGAGATGTTGAGAATAGTTGTTCATCCAACCCTAAACTCAAGTTATTTTGTGTTAAACCTTTGTATTACTTTTGTAACTTGGTCAGCACCCTTTATGGGGTGTCTATTTGCATACCTTGGGTAATGCAAGCAAAGAATTTCACTGTGACTTGTCACATGTGACAATAAAGTATTCATTCATTCATTCATTCATCATACATTCATCCATACATTCATTCATTCATACATTCATTCATTGGAACCACCCATCACTGGTCAGCTCTTGTCCCATCTCATCCCTCCTCCTCATTCTACCAACATTCTTCCCTCCGCTCCATCAATCTCAACATGGATCCCAACCCAAAATGTCATCTGTCCATTATCCTCTGCAGATGCTGCCTAACCCACTGATTTCCTCCAGCAGTTGGCTTTTCGCTCAAGATTCCAGCATCTGTTTTCTTGTGTCTCAAAATGATTTTCAAAACTTTTAATTTTATTTCTGGCATGATTTTTCCACTCCTCACGCAATTGTGCTGAGCAGTAGTTTTATTGACAGCAGTTTCCCAATCTCTTTCAAAATGGTCACTCTCTTTGCAAGAAGGGTCTCGGCCTGAAACGTCACCCATTCCTTCTATCAAAAATGCTGCCTGTCCCATTTAGTTACTCCAGCATTTTGTGTAAACCAGCATTCTGCAGTTCCTTCCGCCACTCTTACTTCCACATGCACCTGGGTAAAGAGCTCAAGCAGAATAATTATCTTGTGGGAGGGGAAAAATTGGACTTCCCCACTTTTGCTCCACAAATTTTGCACACCTCCTTAGCCTGGAGGTGCTGGTGGTGGTGGTGGTAACTTTAATAATACAGATTAATCAGCAATCAACATTGTTGAACCCTTGGTTAAATTTGATAGGACTTGGGGAAGCTTTATTCAACATTTTCACACAACACAAATTGTCCCCTCTCCAACTGTTATAATAATTATTTTACCTTTATATGGTGGAACGGACTTGACGAGAAACGGACTTAAATTGGTGAGACCACACCTGGAGTATTGCGTGCAGTTTTGGTCTCCAAATCTGAGGAAGGACATTATTGCCATAGAGGGAGTGCAGAGAAGGTTCACCAGACTGATTCCTGGGATGTCAGGACTGTCTTATGAAGAAAGACTGGATAGACTTGGTTTATACTCTCTAGAGTTTAGGAGATTGAGAGGGGATCTTATAGAAACTTACAAAATTCTTAAGGGGTTGGACAGGCTAGATGCAGGAAGATTGTTTCCGATGTTGGGGAAGTCCAGGACAAGGGGTCACAGCTTAAGGATAAGGGGGAAATCCTTTAAAACCGAGATGAGGAGAACTTTTTTCACACAGAGAGTGGTGAATCTCTGGAACTCTCTGCCACAGCGGGTAGTTGAGGCCAGTTCATTGGCTATATTTAAGAGGGAGTTAGATGTGGCCCTTATGGCCAAGGGGATCAGAGGGTATGGAGAAAAGGCAGGTACGGGATACTGAGTTTGATGATCAGCCATGATCATATTAAATGGCGGTGCAGGCTCGAAGGGCCGAATGGCCTACTCCTGCACCTAATTTCTATGTTTCTATGTTTCTATGAAATTCTTTGCAGACAAATTCTGTTTTGCTTTTTTTGTTCTAGTTTAGGGGGTTTCGTTTTTCTCTCTTTTTCTTTTTTTCCCTTTTTTTACGCAGTTTCACACCGTTTCATGCAGGGTGCAAGGCCACCAAATGCAGTTTCATACCATTTCAAGCAGGGTGAAACCACCATAAAACCACCATAAAACACCACATAAACACCACACTCATGGTTCAGTAGACATTCAGTGTGTTCAGTTGATTCACAGCTCAGACGGAGTCGTTAACTCTCCCTCCCCCATCTTGCAGAGACTGGGCCACACCCACACTCTGGGTTTTATAATCCCCCCCTCCTCCCACCAGGAGGGGGCATGGCCTTCATTGATGGGAAGAATTCTCTGCACCTGATGAGCGGAGGGGGACTGAGTAAGATGGCCAAAAATCACATCCGTAAGTGGTAGCATTTTATCTAAAATCAATATACTGTGCAAACAGGAAGTTGTCCAGTTACCACCACCAACAGCCATTTGTAGTGCAGCATTTCAAAGCGGTTATCACCACCAACAACCATTTGCAGTGCAGCATTTCAAAGCAGTTACCGCCACCAACAACTATTTGTAGTGCAGCATTTCAAAGCAGTTATCACCACCAACAACCATTTGCAGTGCAGCATAGCAAAGCCATTACCACCACCAACAACCATTTGTAGTGCAGCATTTCAAAGCAGTTACCACCACCAACAACCATTTGCAGTGCAGCATTTCAAAGCAGTTACCACCACCAACAACCATTTCTAGTGCAGCATTTCAAAGCAGTTACCACCACCAACAACCATTTGTAGTGCAGCATTTCAAAGCAGTTATCACCACCAACAACCATTTGCAGTGCAGCATATCAAAGCCGTTACCACCACCAACAACCATTTGTAGTGCAGCATTTCAAAGCAGTTACCACCACCAACAACCATTTGCAGTGCAGCATTTCAAAGCAGTTACCACCACCAACAACCATTTCTAGTGCAGCATTTCAAAGCAGTTACCACCACCAACAACCATTTGCAGTGCAGCATTTCAAAGCAACCACATTTTCATTTTCAAACCACATTAAGAGCACTCACAGTTGAGTAGACATGTGTTCAGTGTTATTCACAGCTCAGAGAGACGTGAACCTCTCGCTTCCACCATCTTACAGACACTGAGTGAGGCACAACACTTCCGGGTTTTATAGTCCCTCCCACCAGCAGGGGCAGCAGAGAGAATATCAACATTTTAAAAATATTAATAACTCTTTTATTTTTAATCGATGGCAAAAATGCTCTTGTTCTGAGTAAGATGGCCAAAAATCACAGTCGTAAGTGGCAGCGTTTTTTCAAAAATCATGAAACAGAAAAACAGGGTCAAGATCTTACTTTTAGCAATAGAGATATAGACCCACACAGACACACACACACACACACACACATCTATATTACTAAAAGTAAGATCTTGACCACTTTTGACTCACTGCGATGTGATTTACAAGAGAACGCCACCACTTATGGCTGTCATTTTTGGTTATCTCGCTCAGAGCCCCCCACTGCCGGAGTGGACATAAAGGAGGATTTTTCCCATCAATGAAAAATCAGAGCGATATTAATGTTTTAAAACAATTCGCCATTCTCTCTGCTGCCCCCACTGGTGGCGGGGGGAGGGGCTATAAAACCTGGAAGTGTTGTGGCTCGCTCAGTCTCTGCCAGACGGAGGAAGCGAGAGGGTCACGACTCTCTGAGCTGCGAATAACACTGAATGCACGTCTACGCCACAGTGAGTCCCCGGGATGTGGTTTTCAGCAAATGTGTTTGTTGTTTGCAGTGTTTGCCCAATTAGGTTGTTTTTTAAAGGGCTCTCAGAAGATGACGTCATTTCCAGCTAGCAGCATGCTGGCGCCGAGCGCGTCATTTCCGGTTTGTGGCAAGAAGCGAGAGGGTGATGTCAAGATGGCGCCGAGTGCAGGCGCCGTTGAATAATTCAAGAGGGCTGACTGCTCTGTCTATGGTGAGTGTGTTTGTTGGATGTTATTTAAAGCACGTTTTTGCTTCAGCAGCAGCAGCCTCTACAGGAGGTTTAAACAGTCGTTTTTCACACTGTATATTCAACTTGTGCAGAAGTTACTTGGCATTTTAGTGTTGGGTGACTGTGTGTGAGTGAATGAGTCTGTGTGTGTGTGTGTATGAGTCTGTGTGTGTGTGAATGAGTGTGTGTGTGTGTGTGTGTGTGTGTGTGTGTGTGTGTGTGTGTGTGTGTGTGTGTTGTGTGTGTGTGTGTGTGTGTGTGTGTGTGTGTGTGTGTGTGTGTGTGTGTGTGTGTGTGTGTGTGTGTGAATGTGTATAGTGGTGTGTGTGTGTGTGTGTGTGAGGGGTGTGTGTGAGTGGTGTGTGTGTGTGTGTGTGTGTGTGTTGTGTGTGTGTGTGTATATGGTGTGTCATTCAATCCACCCACTCCCCCTTCTCTCTCACAGTCTGTCACCTGTTTTGGGCAGAATTTCGGGCAGTTTCTCAGCTGCCAGCCTACCAGGTCCGAGTGACTGTACTGCCAGGCCTCAGTGACTGAGCTGCCAGCCCAAGAATCCATTAGGCCCACAATGTTTATACTAGCCCTCTGGAAACCAGGTACACTTCGGCCCACACACACATACTAGTGCACACCCCCCCCCCCCTCCCACTGGCCACATTGGGTGACCACCCTCCCACATATATATATATATATATATATATATATATATATATATATATATGTGGCTATACACACCACACACACACACACACACACACACACACACACACACACACACACACACACACACACACACACACACACACACACACACACACACACATATGTATATGTATGTATATGTATGTATATGTATATGTATGTATATGTATATGTATATGTATATATGTATATGTATATGTATATGTATATGTATATGTATATGTATATGTATATGTATATGTATATATATGCACACAGACACACTTATATATAGACTAAGTGGGACAAGTAACTTCAGAGCATGTTGAATATACAGTGTGTAAAACAGATGTTTATAGCCTCCTGTAGAGGCTGCTGGTGCTGAAGCAAAAACATGCTTTAAATAACATCCAACAAACACACTCACCATAGACAGAGCAGCTCTCCTGAATTATTCAACGGCGCCTGCACACGGCGCCAGCTTGACGTCACCCTCTCGCTTCTTGCCACAAACCGGAAATGATGCAATCTGCGCCAGCATGCCGCTAACCGGAAATTACGTCATCGGTGCCATCTTGCAAATAAGCGAAAATTACAGAATGAGCACCAATTTTGAAATTAAGCACAGTCCTGATCTAATAAAATGTTTATTCACGCATTATCCATCCGAAAACTGTTGCAAGCAAGCCCTTTAAAAGCCAAGCCAAATGGACAAAAACACTTTGCAAGCCAACAAAACATGTTTGCTGAAAGCCCTTTAAAAAGCCAACCCAATTGGGCAAACACTTTGCAAACACCAAACACATTTGCTGAAAACCACATCCCGGGGACTCACCGTGGAGTAGACGTGCATTCTGTATTATTCGCAGCCAAGAGCCCTGACCCTCTCACTTCCTCTGTCTGGCACAGACTGAGTGAGCCATGACACTTCCAGGTGTTATAGTCCCTCCCACCTGCCGCCAGTGGGGGCAGCAGAGAGAATGGTGATTTTTTTTAAACATTAATATCTCTCCGATTTTTCATCGATGGGAAAAATCCTCCAGTCCCGACCAGCGGAGGGGGCTCTGAGCAAGGTATCCAAAAATGATGGCCGTAAGTGGTGGCGTTCTCTCAGAAATCACATCACAGTAAGTCAAATGCGGTCAAGATCAGACTTTTAGTAATATAGATAGATAGATAGATAGATAGATAGATAGATATCCTTAATGCTAAATCAACAACCTGTTCTGCTTTTACACTGGGATATTCTCTCCTGTGTAATCTGGGAATTTGCTCCTGTCACAGAATGTTTTTTGTTTGGCTAAATAGGCCTACCCCCCACACTGATCCCTATCAGTTTGCCTACCGCAAGAACAGGAGTACGGAGGATGCCATCTCAACGGCACTTCACTCCGCCCTCTCCCACCTCGACAAAAGAGACACTTACGTAAGAATGCTGTTCATCGATTACAGCTCAGCATTCAACACCATTATACCATCTAAACTGATCACCAAACTCGGTAACCTGGGCATCGACCCCTCCCTCTGCAACTGGATACTAGACTTTCTAACCAACAGACCCCAGTCTGTGAGGTTAGACAAGCACACCTCTTCAACCCTCACCCTGAACACCGGCGTTCCACAGGGCTGTGTGCTGAGCCCCCTCCTCTACTCCCTCTTCACCTATTGCTGCACACCTGTACATGGTACTAACACCATAATCAAGTAAGCAGATGATACAACGGTGATTGGCCTCATCAGCAACAACGATGAGTCGGCCTACAGGGAGGAGGTCCAGCACTTAGCAGCATGGTGCGCTGACAACAACCTGGCCCTTAACTCCAAGAAGACCAAGGAGCTCATTGTAGACTTCAGGAAGTCCATGGGGCGGCACGCACACTCCCATCCACATTAACGGGACGGAGGTGGAACGTGTTTCTAGGTTCAGGTTCCTGTGTGTTAACATCTCCGATGACCTCTCTTGGACCCACAATACCTCAACTCTGATCAAGAAGGCTCACCAGCGTCTCTTCTTCCTGAGGAGACTGAAGAAGGTCCATCTGTCTCCTCAGATCCTGGTGAACTTCTACCGCTGCACCATCGAGAGCATCCTTACCAACTGTATCACAGTATGGTATGGCAATTGCTCTGTCTCCGACCGGAAGGCATTGCAGAGGGTGGTGAAAATTGCCCAACGCATCACCGGATCCACGCTCCCCTCCATTGAGTCTGTCCAAAGCAAGCGTTGTCTGCGGAGGGCGCTCAGCATCGCCAAGGACTGCTCTCACCCCAACCATGGACTGTTTACCCTCCTACCATCCGGGAGGCGCTACAGGTCTCTCCATTGCCGGACCAGCAGGTCCAGGAACAGCTCCTTCCCGGTGGCTGTCACTCTACTCAACAACGTACCTCGGTGACTGCCAATCACCCCCCCCCCCCCCCCCCCCCCCCCCCCCCCCCCCCCCCCCCCCCCCCCCCCCCCCGACACCCCCTCCCACAGGAAAAACACTATGTCTGTATATATGCTAATGTAAATATTTATTCAAATCATATGCTATGTCACTCTTCCAGGGAGATGCTAAATGCATTTCGTTGTCTCTGTACTGTGCACTGACAATGACAATTAAAGTTGAATCTGAATCTGAATCTGAATCATGTAATTGAATGGTGTGTGACAACATGGTTCAAGGCTTTATTGTCTGAAGAAGGGTCTCGACCGGAAACATCACCCATTCCGTCTCTCCAGAGATGCTGCCTGTCCTGTTAAGTTACACCAGCATGTTGTGTCTATCTTTGGTGTAAATCAGCACCTGTGGTCCCTTCCTACACATTTATTGTATATTTGTTTGGCTACAAGACATGTATTGCATACAATGGGTTATGTTTTGCTGGTAACTTTATGAATGGTAGCAATCAGTTTTCATGTTTATATTTTATGATCTCTCTACTCCCTCAAACTAAAATATGTCACGATGCTGCAGCCAGAGATTGTTGATATTACTCCATAATATCCATGCAAACACTTAATTACATTACTTTAACCCCAATTATGAATCATAGTTTAAACTGAGTCAAAACTAATGTGAATAATTACTTCATACAAAATTGGTTTTAGGCTTCCACATTCCCCATAATTAGACACAAGGAGAATTGATTATGCTGCAGCAATTATGTATGTATACAATGGCATGCCATGTTTCTTCCGGTGGTTAATGGCTTTTTGATATAAATAGGACTCTGAATGGCAATAACATAAGCAATCAGAAAAATATTTGTTAAAGGGACAAACCATTACATGCAGCATGACCACTGTGATTTATTTCCTAAGCTTCATCAAACCACACATATGATGAAACCCCACGGGCGGCACAGTGGCACAGCTGTCGAGTTGCTGCAATACAGTGCTTGCAGCACCGGAGGCCTGGGTTCGATCCCGACTACTGGTGCAGTCTGTAGAGAGTTTGCAAGTTCTTCCTTGACCGCGTAGGTTTTCTCTGAGATCTTCGGTTTCCTCCTATACTCCAAATACGTACAGGTATTTAGATTAATTGGCAAGGTGTATATGTAAATTGTCGCTTGTATGTGTAGGATAGTGTTAACGTGCGGGGTTTGCTGGTCAGCTGACCCAGTGAGCTGAAGGGCCTGTTTCCACGCATTGTATCTCTGATCTAAAAGAAACTAAATGCAAATGAGCAGCACTATGTTGCAGCAGTAGAGTTACTGCCTTAAACCGCCAGAGACTCGGATTCGATCCTGACCACGGGTGCTGTCTGTACGGAGCTTCTACATTGTCCCTCTGTCAGCGTGGGTTTTCCCCAGGTGCTTTGGTTTCTTCGCACACTCCAAAGACGTACAGGTGTCTCTCTCTACTCTCTAGAATTTAGAAGATTGAGAGGGGATCTTATAGAAACTTACAAAATTCTTAAGGGGTTGGACAGGCTAGATGCAGGAAGATTGTTCCCGATGTTGGGGAAGTCCAGGACCAGGGGTCACAGCTTAAGGATAAAGGGGAAATCTTTAAAACCGAGATGAGAAGAACTTTTTTCAACAGAGAGTTGAATCCCTGGGCCACAGAGGGTAGTAGGCCAGTTCAATATTTAAGAGGGAGTGATGTGGTCCTTGTGTAGGGGAGGGGGTATGGAGAGATCGAGTGATGATCAGCCACGGAATGGCGGTGCAGCCTCGAAGGGCCCCTCCTACTCCTGCAAATTTCTAGTCTAAATTTGGCTTCAGTAAAAAAATTGCAAGTTGTCCCTGGGGTATAAGAGAGTGCTCGTGTAGAGGGTGATCGCTGATCTGCACAGAATCGGTGGCCCGAAGAACCTCTAAAATCTACAGTTACCATTATAGGGCTGAGGAGATGGGCTGAAGGGTGTTGACTTTCTCCACACTTTATTTAATCTGGAACTATCAAATATCTGTAAGTTTGACAGATGCAAAACTACTAATAGATAAAAGGGACCACACAACAGTACAGTCACTCAAGCAGTCCAAGAACAGCACTAATAAGGGCATATCAGAAGAAATTCACACTGGCAATTTTCATATGTGTGAGGTGACATCATTATTATTTCATCCAATGACATTAAGTGTATCATTTTATTGCCACTTACCATGGAATGTAGGGTTAACCATTGTTTATCATAGTTTCAAGTTTTAAAGTTAACATTTTGACAAATTTAAACAAACATAAAACCATTGTTAATTTACTTTGGATGAACTTATCTAAAGGACCACACTGGAGAATCTACACCATTAATTCCTCTTCATTTCTGAGCAAGAACCAACAAAGTGATCCTCTATTAAATGATGAATTCTTCCTTGTGAAGTTGGGGAGGGCAGATGGCACTTTAATAACACGTTCTTTTGAAAACAGGAAAATAATTATCTTAATTCCTTTCGTGCTTCTGGACTGTTTTAGTGCTGCAACTGAATCCCGTATTTCAATTAAGACAGACTAGTCTTCTGACTCCAACTTGAATCATGAGCTACATCACTCTCTAAAAGGTTTAGCTCTCCCCAGCACCTCATCACAAGCTGATGTCTACATGTTCAGGTAGATGAGGTTTACTTTACTTACGTACTTACTAAAGTAATCCTCATCTACTTGAACATCTACCTGTAAACCTCATCTACTTGAACATCTACTTGTCTTCACCTTAGTTTAGTTTAGGGGCTGTCCCACTACGGCGACCTAATTGGCGAGTTTAGAAGAGTTTGCCCTCGACTCATACTCGCAGCATGGTCGACACGAGATCCTAGGAGGTCTTTGTAACTCTCCTTCAAGCTCGAGAGTAGTCCCCGCGTACTCGAGGCCCCAGCTAGGTCGCGGCGTATTTTTCAACATGCTGGAAAATGCCAGCGAGTAAAAAAAGGTCGCCGTGGAAAAAAATCAATATTTTTTTTACTCGTAGGTTTAGTCGAATTAGGTCGTAGTAGGTCGGCATGTTATTCTCTCTCTCACGAAGGTAATCGAAGGTAGTCGAAGGTAGTCATAGACAGTCTTCAACATAGTCGAAGGGATGTTGGAGATCAAAGAAGGTCGTCTTCACTCTCCACTATTCGGTGTCCAATTTTCCTGAAGCTAGTCGAAGCTAGTCTTCAATATAATCGAACGAGGTTGAAGGAGGTCTTCTGCATAGTCGAAGGAGGTCTTCAACATGACACTTTTTCAAACTCTCCTAAACTCTTCTAAACTCGCCAATTAGGTCGCTGCAGTGGGACAGACCTTTTTGGTTTACTTTGGTTTGGTTTAGTTTGATTTAGTTTATTGCCACGTGTAGCAAGGTACAGTAAAATGCTTTTGTTGCGTGCTAACCAGTTAGCAGAAAGACTGTACATGATTACAATCAAACCGTCCACAGTGTTCAGATGCATGAGAAAGGGAATGGCATTTAGTGCAAGATGAAGTCCAGTAAAGTCTGATTAAAGATAGTCTGAGGGTCTACAATGAGGAAGATAATAGCTCAGGACCACTCTCTAGGATGGTTCAGTTGCCTGATAACAGCTGGAAAGAAACTGCCCCTGTATCTGGAGGTGTGAGTTTCACACTTCTGCACCTCTTCCTGTTGGGATAGGGGAGAAGAGGGAGTGATCGGTTGACTCCTTGCCTCCATAACCGACCTTATAACCAACCACAAGTTGCCTCCATAACCGGCCTTATAACCAACCACAAGTTGCCTCCATGACTGATTTTTTCCTCCTCTTTACTGAAATGATCAACAGATATAGGATACATCCACCAGTGTTAGGAGCGCATTGGTGTTCTATTTAATCTTCACCCATCTTGAATGTATAAGCAATGTTTTCCACCATAAAATCTTCACATCTTTATTTCTTGCCCGTGTGAGACATTCACCTTTGCGCGCTTTCTAACGGAGATCAACAAAGTACGATTGGAGATCCGAGCCCTTTCTCCTGTCTTCCTAGTGGTTTGGAGGTTAATTAATAACCATCTCCATGATACGTTGTCTATTGGCTAGGCAAATATAGAACAGCGGCTGCAATTGAGAGTTGCTAAAATAAAACAAGACCGATGGCTACAGTTTATTTGCAACACGTATTGTAAAATTGTTTTATTTATTGCCAGAAGTTGTTACAATGTGTGAAAAGCAGGAGTAAATTGGGGGCTAAACAAAATTATGCTAATACATTACATTTTGAAAAAATATTCTAATCTTAAATTGTGTGTATCTTACAGTCCACTTGGGCTTCTGAATCAGTGTGGAAGTCTGAAGAAGGGTTTCGGCCCGAAACGTTGCCTATTTCCTTCGCTCCATAGATGCTGCTGCACCCGCTGAGTTTCTCCAGCTTTTTTGTGTACCCTGGAATTCTATCAAGTTGCATGATAAAATATAAATGTGATTCTCCTTTCCGCTCCATACGGACTGATGCTTTAGTGTTGAGATACTCAGTACAAGTTAGATACCGCCACATCCTTGCCATTGTTTCAGGATATTAATCAGAAATATCAATCTTCACAGATGTCAATATAATTGTTCTGCTGTAGTAAAGATACTGCTTTAATGCTTATGCATAATCCGGACTGGATTTTGATTGCATTGCAAAATGCAGCATGGAAACAGATCGGTTAGCCGACCGTCAAGAGTCACGAGTGTTTTGTTCAGGTAGTTTTGGAGCGAGAAGTGTTCACCACATTTTGCAATCTTCTTCGTTCCTGGGCATTCGAGTTTCTGAATCAGGCCGTAATGCAACCATTCAATAAGCTCTCCACTAATGAGCTGTGGAAGTTCAAGTGAGTATTTGTCGACATGCTGAATCTCCTCAATCTTCCAACAAGCTGTTTTACAGTGCAGATTTATGCCAAAGGCCAAATGTGTTTGAGTTTTTAGCAGCGTTTTTCCACAGCCGTGTTGCTTCATCTCAGTGAGGAGAGTTTTATGCTGCAGTAAGAGGCATTTGACCCAACAATTTCTGTGGATATTTAACATTAGCATGAGTACATTTTGAATTCCATGTGTATATTCTAGCACATTTTATTCCCCATTTCCTTCAGGTAACCTATTCTTATAAATTGTCACAAGGATGTGATTTTAAAGCAACTTGCCTGGTTAACTATATCTGGCAGGGGTTTAAGCTAGCCCAGCTTGTGCCAGGAAAGGCCAATTTGTTTTGATTACAACCTGTTCCTCTAAGCAGACACCAAGTAAACCCAACTAAATGTTTTAATATATCTGCCTGCTCCCAATAACACCTCAGTGAGTCAACTCCTATTTTAACTCCATGGCCTGGATGGGAAGCCATGAAAGCTGAAGTCAGAGGGGGGAAAAAAATCCAATCACCAGATGAAACTCAAATATGTAAATTCATCTGAGGCTTCGGGAGGTGCAGTATTTCAAACAGGATCCAGGAGGAAAGTTTAGAATCTTTCTTAGGATGGATACAACCCACTTCATGATTTTCCACCATTTCTTGCTGCTATGGTAACTGTTCAATTGGTCATTCTGGTTGGTCTACTCAGTTTCAGTGAGCAGTAGAGCACTCTGGCAGCCACAAGATTTCACATGCTTTGCCATGGAAATGTTTACAAGCTCCATTAGCATTTAATGTGTTTATACGAAAGGAACTAAAGTAGGTGGTATCATGGACTGTGAAGATGGTTATCAAAAATGATGACAGGATCTTGATCATCTGGGCACGTGGGCTGAGGAACGCCTAATGGAGTTTAATGAAGATAAGTGTGAGGTTTTACATTTTGGGAATTCAAACCAGGGCAGGACCTTTACAAGGAGGGTTATTGTGCATAAGGATCTAAGAGTGCGGATACATTGTTTCTGGATAATTGTGTCACAGGTAGATAGGATGGTCAAGTAGGCTTTTAGTACATTGACTTTTATCAGTCAGGGTATTGAGTATAGAAGCTGGAATGTTATGTTACAGTTGTACAGGATGTTGGTGAGGCTGTATTTGGAGTATTTTGTCCAGTTTTGGTCACAATGCTACCGGAAGGATATCACTAAGCTGGACATGCACGAAGCTAAGATGCTACTAAGCTGAATGCAGAGAAGAAATATGAAGATGTTGCAATGAAGTGGGGGCCTGAGCTACAGGGAAAGGTTGGGCAGGCTGGACTTTCTTGGAGCACAGGAGTCTGAGGGGTGATTTTATAGAGGTGCATAAAATCATGAAGATGGTTGTTAGGATGAATCCACAGTCTTTTATCCAGGGTCGGGGAATCAAGAACCAGGGCCATTAATATAAGGTGAGATGGGCAAGATGTAATAAGAACCTGAGGAATAACATGTTCACCTTGAGGATGGCGTGTATATGGAACGAGCTGCCAGATGAGGTAATTGAGGCAGGTATTATAACTGCATTTCAAAGACAATTGGATAGGTTCATGGATAGGAAAGATTTTGAGGTTTAGACATATGGGCCAAATGTCAGCATATGGGACTAGCTTAGCATGTTTGCATGGATGGGTTGGGCTGACGGGCCTATTTCTGTGCTGTATGACTCTATAGCCCTATCAAAGTCTGTGAAGTGATTCTTCTTCATGATAGTCAGAATGATTCTTCTTCAGAATCGGGGGGAACTGCCAGAGAAAGGTATGGAAGGAAATACAATTATGACTATCAAAAGAGATGGATTGTTCAGTTCAGTTCCGTTCAGTTCAGTTTTATTTGTCATATGTAGGTTAACACAGGGTCAACGGTACAACAAAATGTTTTTGACAAGACAACGGGTCACCTCAGCAATGATATTACAAGGATAACATTAGGATTGATATATGGATGGGAAGGGTTTAGAGGGATATAATCATAATAATCATAATCATACTACTATATTAGTCAAGCATGTTTTGCAACATACGAGGAGTGTGATTTGCCATAGTCATACCAATAAAAAGCTACAAGACACACAAAATACATTTTAACATAAACATCTACCACAGTGACTTCTGCACATTCTTCACTGTGATGGAAGGCAAAAAAAAAAAGTTAAATCTCTTCCCTCCTTTGTTCTCCCGTGGCCAGGGGCCTCAAGCCTTCTGTTGATGGAACGAAATTGGCTCCCGTAGCTGGCAGTCGGGTCCTCCGCGTTGGGCAATCAAGCTCCCACATCGGGGGGATCTCAGCTCCCCCGCGCCGGGCGATCAGACCCTGGGTTGGGGCTAGTCGAATCTCCAGCGACTTTGGAGCTTCCCGACATCAGTCTCCACCCGAGACTGCGAGCTCCTCGATGTTGAAATCCGCAGGCCACGGTTGGAGCGTCGATCCCAGGCAAGGGATCGCAGGCTCTGATGGTAAGTCCACGGCCCCGCGGTGGGGCTCAAAGTCAGTCTCGAGCAAGGCCTCCAGCTCCATGATGTTAGGCCGCAGAGCGACCGGAGATATGATCAGGAAAACAATCGCATCTCCGGCAAGGTAAGAGATTGAAAAAAGTTTCCCCCCCCCCCCCACCCTCCACTGCCCACCTCCAACAACCTCCCCACCACCCCCACCACCACATAAAACAAATCAAAAAAATCATTAACAGAAACTTTTTAAAACACAAAAATAACAAAAAAGAGGAAAAGACAGACAGACCATTGGCGAGGCTGCCATCGCTGACGGTGCCACCTGGTGGAAAATGAGATTAGCACAGAATGCCATCTTGGTTGGCATGGACAAGGTGGGCAGAAGGCTTGTTTCCGTGTTATATAGCTCTATGTCTATATAACTCTAAACTTCTGGATCTTGGTCTTGCGGCCTCCATCTGCAAATGGCTTACATATGCCTTGACTGGCAGACCGTAGTAGAATAGAATTGGCCACAACATTTCCTCCATCCTGCCCTCAACACTGGTGCCCCTCAAGGTTGTGTGCTCGCCCCCTTGCTCTAATCCGTGTACACTATTTACTCTCTGAGCTTTATGTGAACAAGAGCTTTCATTGCACCTCATGTGTATATGATAAGAAATTCAGCTGAATGTTTCACTTTGATATAAAACACATTCAATGCTAATATTGCTTATAAACATCTCCATGTCACAGTCTGAAGAAGGGTCTTGACCCGGAACGTTACCCATTCCTTCTACCCAGAGATGCTGCCTGTCCCGCTTAGTTACTCCAGCATTTTGTGTCTATCTTCCAGGTCAAGACATGTGGCATCACCATGACTAAAATTAAGCAAAACTTTTTTTCTTGATTTGCTTATTTTACAATAAGCAGAGTCCCTTTAAAAGAATACCTTCCAGAAATCTTTCAGATGCTCAAACAAAGAGCAGCCCATGAACATTTTGATTCCATTTTTTTCTGGTAAAACTCAGCTGAATGCCGAAAATGTGGCCTAGAAAACATTTTCAAATTAGAAATGATGTAATTATCGAAGGTCCAGCTTTTAGACTGCATCCTTATAACAAACAGAGACCTAAGAGTTTCTGAATCACTCTGTATATTGAATTATTTAAATCTCCCATGGTTTATCCAGAAACAGGCCCCATCAACCCAAACCCCCGCCTAAATACAGACTCCAGCAATCCAATTTGTTAATCATCTCCATGGCTCTAACCATTCAATGGTATAAGCAGACATGACTGGCTTGTCATTCAGACACCTCTACAGAGTCTGGAACATTTGTGGTCACACTGGTTTTTATAGTCGTAATATTTTCAGGTATTTTAGTCGGGGAAGTACAAAGCTGCTTTTGATCTCTGGAAGCAGAGCTCAAATTATGTTTTTGGCTTTCAGCATTGGAAATAGTTTTTACAGAGGGAATTCGCTATTTTTCACCAAGTTATTTTCTCAACCCACTTTGCCTTTTCTTGCCTTCCTGACCCATTGTCCAGCTGTGCCTGAAAGAAGGAGCTGCTCCCTGGCATCTGTCAGTGTTATACTTGACTGAGTCACCAGGAACAAAAGTGAAGTGACTTCCTATGTTGTAGCAATGGGCCTAAAGCTGCCCTCAGCAACAAGTTCACTCCTGCTCACCCTCACTGACGTCTGGATAAAGCATTGCACTTCAATGGATCCACTGAATTTGAATTCAGGAACAGCAACTCCTGATCCAGAAAGAAGAGGTATATCATTGGGTGGGCGGGCGAGCGGCACGGTGGCGCAGTGGTAGAGTTGCTGCGTTACAGCGCTTTCAGCGCCAGAGCCCCAGGTTCGATCCCGACCATGGTGCTGTTTGTACGGAGTTTGAACGTTCTCCCTGTCATTGCATGGGTTTTCTCCGAGATCTTCGGTTTCCTCCCACACTCCAAAGACATACAGGTTTGTAGGTTGATTGCCTTTGTATAAATGTAAATTGTCCCTAGTGGGTGTAGGCTAGTGTTAAGATGCGGGGATCTCTGGTCGGCGCGGACTTGGTGGGCCGATGGGTCTGTTTCCGCACTGTATCTCTAAACTAAACTAAACTAGACTCAACTAAACTTAGGAATGGGGTTGTTCATGATATAACTCGTCATGAGGATCAGCACAACAAACCACACCCAACAAAGATAAGCCCCAGCTTTACTTGCTGTCAAAGTCATGCAGGGTCTTTAAGTGGTTCTAATTAACCTGTCCTACAGAAGCTTTAGCGAGCTAAGGACAGACGAGAGTGGGCAGGACATCATGAAGCAGACGGCACCACTCAACCCCAAGTTGGAGTGAAATAGATAGATAGATAGATAGATAGATAGATAGATAGATAGATAGATAGATAGATAGATAGATAGACAGAAGCTTTCAAAAATAATTGAAAAATTTAACAATTATCCAGGTTAAAAAAAAAATTAAATGTTTATGAAATAATTTTAAAATATTCTCAATTTATTAGGAACATGAAAAGTAAATGAATTCAAGAAATACCTCATTCATAACATTCTCAATTTTGTCTGCACAAATAATTGGATTTCATGGCCCTGATCGATCGGTGGGTTCACCAGTTTACATGCCGACTTAAAAGATTGGTGAACCTGAAGATTGGCAACTAGGATTAAAGAGATTCCCAACATATTTAGTACATACATTAAAAAAAAACGATGGTAACTGGGGAGGGGGTAGGACTACTCAAGGACAAAGCAGGGAATTATTTGCTTTATCCTCAGATGAGGTCCCAAAGGTCAGGATGTTATTCCACTCTTTAAGAAAGGCAATAGGGACAAAACTGGAAATTATAGGCTGTTGAGCCTTGTAGGGATGAAAAAATATACCATTGCCTTTAGATACTTCACAGAATGAAGATGAGCACAGAATGATGGATCCTTTGATAATAATAGCCGAAAACCTCAACCAGTCCAACCTCAACAGTGTGCCACCAAAATACTCCCAGCATAGCCCCTGTGCCACCAGAGGGCCAAACACCCTCGACCACTGCTACTCAGCTGTAAAAGACACTTATCGCACCATCCCCTGACTGCATTTTGGAAAGTCTGACTATTTAGAAATACTTCAACTCCCAGTTTATGATGGAAAGAGAAGCAGGAAGATTTGATCAATTTTCAAGGACATACAATATATATGAATACGCCAATGCCATCACAAACTTCATCAGTAAGTGTGTAGAACCAAAGCAGACAATACAAATGTTCACCAACCGAAAATACATTCCCAAGGAAGTCCACGTCTGTAGTATTTAACTCAACTGATCCTGAGAGGTACAAAAAATGTATTAATGACCATTGCAAAGCCTTCAAGGATTCTAATGGGGAATTCTGGACCAAGCTGGAGTCCCACCATAATCCCAACCAAATTAATCTCCATACTCCTGGATCTAGGAGTTAGCACCCCCACTGGAAGCTGGATCCTTGATGTCCTGACTCATAGACCATAACCAGTGAGAAGGGTACAAAACATCCTCCATGATAATTCTCAACACCAGTGCCACACAAGGATGTGGTGTCAGTCTCTTCCTATACATCCTCCCTATACATTCACAGCTGTGCTGCCAAGTTCCACTTTAACTCCATTAACAAGTTTGCAGAGGACACCATCACGAACAATGACGAGACAGAGTGTAGAAAGATAGAAAGCTTATAAACACAGTGTCAAGATACCAACCACTTCCTCAATGTCAGCAGGATGAAGGAGCTAGTTATTGAGTTTGGGAAATGTGGTGGTGTTCAAGCCCCAGACGTGGAGATGGTCGAGAGCTGCATATTCCCATGGGTAAATATAACCAACAATTTGCCCTGGACCAATTTCATTGAAGCTACATCTATGAAAATAGATTCTAACACCTCTACTTCCTCAGACAACTAAGGAAGTTTGGCATTCCTCCAATGATTCTTACCAACTTCTACCAACAGATGCACTGTGGAAAGCATCCTATTGGGATGTATCACCACTTGCTTTGGCAACTGCTCTGCCCATGACCGCAAGCAATTGCAGAAAGTTGTGGATAAAATCCAGTCCATTAGACAGACTAGTTATTAGACAGACATTATAGTTAGATACAGCTCTTAGGGCTAACAGAATCAAGGAATATGGGGGGGAAAGTAGGAACGGGGTACTGATTTTCACCTCATCTCTTTCATAAAAGAATGTCCTTAATTCTGAGGCTACGGCCTCTAGTGGAAACATCCCACTTGTGGAAACATCCTCTCCACATCCACTCTATCCAAGCCTTTCACTAATCTGTATGTTTCAATGAGGTGTCCCCTCATTCTTCTAAACTCCAGTGAGTATAGGCTCAGTGCCGACAAACGCTCATCATAGGTTAACCTACTAATTCCTGGGATCATTCTTGTAAACTTCCTCTGGACCCTCTCGTGAGCCAGCACACCGTTTCTCAAATATGGTGCCCAAAATTGCTCATATAATTCCAAATGCGGACGTATCAGCACCTTGGTACATGCCTGCCAGTACCAAGGCAGGTAAGAGTCATTTAAGAGCCATTTCCTCAGATAAGTGAAATGGCAGGGCATGGAAGGAAACAGATGATGTACAGGGAGCTGTACAGTTTCAATTGATATAACGCTCGGCACAGACATTATAGGCTGGAAGGCCTATTGCCATAATGTACGTCTATGTTCCATAGTCAGTTTTGGAGATTCAGAAGTTAGAAACAATGAGATTTGCTGGGATATCCATGTTGCGCCTGCACAGAACTGTTAGTATTACCTAGCAAGTCCCAGCCAGATTCCAGCATCTGCATTTCCTTGTGTCTCGATAATACAATTCTCATCCTTGTTTTTTAATCCCACCATAGCTTTTCCTCTGTGTCCTGATTTTTTAATGTAACTTCGCCCTGCACATTCCAGGAAATCAGCCTTCTTTGTCCTTGTTTCTGGAACTCTTTTGCTAACTTTTTCTCTCCTCACCTATCTCTCCTGCTTTAGGAACCTTTGTAAAATCTATTCAAGCAAATATTTCATCAGCTGCCATCCTCTGGTTTCCTGTCTTTATTTCTGTTTGATTTTGCTCCTGTGAAACACCTTGAGGCATTTTGGAGAGTTAACGACGTTTGATAAATGCAAGTCATGTTGCAGAATTGGAATCAATTTGTTAAAGAAATACTTGCGTTGCTTTGAAGTCAATCCTTTTAAAACGATTTACCTGGCTCATGGCTTTCTGCTTCCATAATTGTAAATCATACAGATTTTGATCATTCAATGTCTAAACTTGCATTCCAATGCATTGCTTGGGTCATTTACCTCAGCCAGGTCAATATGTGCAGTAACTCTTTGTTACCCTGATTCAATGGATCATGAAGCAGCCATGAAAGATGTTTAGTAATTCAAAAACCAATCCACTTGGGTATTCCTAATTTGTATTTGGTTGATTTAGGTTGAATGTTACTATGACAAATTGACAGAATAATTAAGTGCCTTGCAAGAGGAGATTAGCTTTATTTGGCATCATGTCCAACACATGCATTGTGGGCCGAAGGGCCAGTTCCTATGCTATGCTGTTCTATTACATGCAGCAGATAATCTCACGATGGACAGATTGGATTCCAACATTAGAGGGTTTTTCAGATGAAAGGTGTCTAATCGTGATACATTTTGTGACAGGATTATTTTACTAACTCTTTAGTTATTCTGTGTATAGACTGCACCACTTGCTGTCTTCACCCATAAGTGTAATGCAGAGTGTATGGAATATATTGCTTTGCCTTGAATTCAGTCATGTCTCTTATATGCCTACAAAATTATCGTCTTAAAATTAAATCTTCTTGTATATGATTTGCATGTGCAAATATTGCATGAATCAGCTTAACTCAGTGTAGATCATGTTTGCAATCACTGATGCTCAACCAGAAATTGAATTAGGTATTTCTGGTCAAGATGCATGGCAGTGCATCTAACGTGTACTTGACAATAAACTAAACTAAACCTTAAGCTAATAGCTTCATGGTGACCACTTCCAGCACAACTGAAAGATATGTCCCACAATCTTCTGTTGCTGCTCATCAAAAATCATGAGAAAATCAGAAAATCAGCACAGTTCAGCTCGTCATAAAAAATTGTGAATTTAAAGGTCCCTCATGAAGTTTACTGTTATGTTCACACCATGTGGTTTCATCAGGTAGGCTTTTCTGCTATTGTAATGTGGCTCCATTGATTTCAATTGATCTCTATTTTTAGAAGAAGGTTGTAACGCTGTCATGGCAATTGTATAGCTCTATGATTCATGACAAATGTCTTCCCTTGTGCTGTTTTTTGGGCTACTGGGAAAGACTGAAGGAATCTCCTTGAGTAATGTGCGCACCAGCTGACTGAAAATTGGAAGCTGCAGCAGAGGTTGGCAAGTCATTAGTTTGATGTATGGGTTACGGGGAGAACTAGCACCAGGCCCACAACACAGCACTTTGCTGTTATGAAATATAACAGTAAGATAAACTTGATGCACTCAGGGCATCACTCGGAGACTATGTGGAATGGTTTCCTTGCTCTCTTTTTTTGTTTCCTTGTTTCCTTGCATCAATTAAGTAAAAATTGAGCAGGTCCTATTACAGTCCTGAGCATTTTACTATGAGTTACTACTGAAATTATTGTTTGCTTGATTGATTAATTGATTTTAAGTCACAGCATGGAAATAGACCAACCCACTGAGTCCATGTCAACCATCGATCACCTGTTCAAATTTGTTCTAGAGCAGCACTAAGTGCTGGAGTAACTCAGCAGGTCAGGCAGCTTCTCTGTAGGGCATGGATAGGCATTGTTTTGGGTCCGGTCTGAAACATCACCTATCCACGCCTTACACAGAAGCTGCCTGACCTGCAGAGCTTTGCCAGCACTTTGTGTTCATTACACAATTGCAACACCTGCAGTTCCTTGAGTTTCCACACTAGTTCTACATTATCCCAATTTTGCACCCACTAGGGGCAATTTACAGAAGTCAATTAACTTACAGTCTTCACCTATTGTAGTTGGCTACAAAAATGGCTGTCCAGATTAATTAAAAAGCAGTAAACGCATCTCATTCATAACATTGTTCAACCCTTCCCATTCAACATTTTGGAAAGTGTCATACTTTCAACACTGGGGAACTATCACTGCCATTGGACATTTGTGCCAACCATGGGTTCAAGAGATGGCAAGACCTTGAACTAATCCTAGGATCTCTTCCCACTAAATGGAAACCCAAAAGCAGATGTTAAGTGAGCAAACCACAAGATGTGATCATTACTGATCTGTTCACCTCAACAGAAGAATTCTAGTTATACTTACATTCCAAGGGAATATTTTCCTCTGGGCTCTTTGGAACTCTTCTCCAAACCAGAACGTGCCCTGTGTAAAAAAAATCCACGTGTGGACAATTGTATGTGATTGAGCATGAAGGAAATCCACAAATACCAGAAGTGGCTAAATGCAATGCCAAAATAAACCCTCTATTTTCAATGCATTTTCGATTGAGATAGTATTTGGGGTCGTGAAACAGAATCGTCTTTACTTTTGGAGAGCTATTTAATATGAGTACAAATAATGTCAGTGGCATTCAGCATCTATAAAGTGCCAGGAAAATTCATGATTTATATGCATGCTTTCTTGACAGATATCTCATAGATTTATGCTACTAACTGACTGAGATATTTTGTTTCTATGTGGCACACATTTTTGAAAAATATGCCGGAAAACTATCTAAAAAAAAGAAAACGCTGGAAAGGTATTCAGGGTAGATTGACACGAAAAAAGGATGTTAACATTTTAAGGCACCAACGCAAAATGATCTGATGAAGGTTTCTGACCTGTGACTGGGACCTCTGACACCATGGGGTGATTAGGGCCCTGGTGGAAACATGGCTGTTGGGCAATGACCTAGTCAACCCAAAATGTTTCCTCTCCACCTGGCTACATCTTAACTACTTGCCTCTGCCAACCCTCACTGCCGCAGGCCAGGTTACTGAGATGCCGGTGTAGCTCCTTCCACTAAATCACACCATGACCTGACATATTCTCCTCATTTCGTCTTGTTCCCTCATCCCTCCCACCTCTCATTGAAAACCTTCAGGTTCTACCATGTATTCAATGGAGATACATGTATAGCTTTCCTCCTTCAGCCCCACTGATATCAACCTTTAACTCAAATTGTCATCACTCGCTGAGTTCAATGTTCCCTGTTCCTTCCATAGACTTCCCCTCAATGCACATCCATGGCCACTGTCCCAGCTTTGTTCTCTTCTAATTATTTGAATCGTATGCTCCCTTTGACCACTTCATTGTACTGCTTACATTTGATCTGCTACATCTCCCCTGAATACTGGAAAACCTCTCTTGATTTGCTTCCAGCTGCACATCCTATCCAACCTTCATGGCTTCCATAATTCCTGGAATTATTCTCTCTCCACAGCTCCAGCCCTCATCTCATCAAACCTCCCCTTTATCACGCATGCTCTCAGGAAAACAATACTTGACGTTTCTGACCAGCAAACTCTTTCTGTATCTCCATCTTGCATTTATCTCCTCATTCCTTTAATCCCAATTTCATCAAACAAATTCATGCCATTTTGTTTTATCCCATCATCGTGAATATTCAGATCATTTAAACAATCAACAACTTCTGTCTCCATCCTGGTGCAGTGATAGCACTTGCAATTGTTGTTTGGGTGATAGATCTTTGGACGTGATCTAGGAATAGAAAGGAGCATCAGGGGTTCTAAGCATGATGGTAGAGGGTGGTGGGTGAGGTTGCTGCTGGTGAAATGCAACAAAGATGGAAAGTAACAATGGTTCAATGGTTCTTTATTGTCACGTACACCGAGGAACAGTGAAATTTGATTTACCATACAGTCATACCAAAAAAAGCAACAAGATACAAAACTACATAAAGACTAAACGTAAATGGCCACCACAGCGGCATGTGAGAATCCCCAGGGCACACAGCATTAGCGGAGACCCACAGCCATCAGTTCAATGTCCGGGTCACGCACACGCTCCTTCACCGTGATGTGACCAGAGTTGTACCGACCGCTGTCACTCTCTCTGCAGTCCCTATGCACCCGAACAGTCAGAAAGCCGTCCACGCTTGCACCAGACTCCGGGATGTCCTCATGGCATGATGTCCCCGCAAACACAGAGATCACCGCACTCACTGCAATCCCTCCGAGTCCCCACCAGCGCGGGCAGCACGTCCACCTTGTTTTTAGGCAACCTCACATTCCCCACTGTGATGGAAGGCAAATAACCTTTACCTTTCCTCCTTTTTGAAAGTGGAGATGTGAGGAACTGCAATGCTGGAATCTTGATTAAAACGCAAAGATGCTTTACAATGACCCACTGAATTACTCGAGCACTGGATTTTGCTTAGGGAAGGTAATTTATCTATGGCTTTATGCTCATAAGTACCAACTTATCCAAGAAACTCAGCGTTACTACAAAGGGAAACAATTGTCCTTCCTTGTCATTGTTTCACAAACTCATTGTGTAAATGAAATGAGCAACAGACCATGACTGTACTAGAAGGAATCATTAGAAAACAAGACCAACTCATAGGACCGAAGGCTGGATAAATTGGTTTTAATCTTCCAAAATATCCCAAGGAGTGGATGGGCAAGCACCGTGCAGATGAAGTATAATGTAGCAATGTTACAAAATTTTGAATTTAAAAAATCAAGTCTGTAATTTATCCCATCAGATAAAGCATAAAAATAAGTTTAATTTGACACCTAATTCACTTTCATATCTCAAGTATTTAAAAAGTTATGGCCATTTTCATACTCGGAAATTAGCATCTTGTTCCCTATTGATTTTCTATGGACATAACAAAAACACTGTGATCGTGTGCAGTCAAAAGCCCATAACCTTTTAAAAATTAAGAGAACTGAATGAAATTTTCAGTTATCGTAGATTGAACCATTCTGAAACAAATATAAAATAATCTTACTTGGATGACCTGAAATTAAAGCATATAATTAGTTAGTTACCTAAGTGTAGCTAATTTCAAACTTCAATTACTAGATCTAAACATCTATCCATTTCTTAATAAATGATTAACATTTTTAAATAGCCTAAGTGTCCAAATAATATTCATAAATAATTCACAATAAAACATGATTTTTAAATCTCATTTACATTAATTTATAGGCCAAATGGAAGGAATTTAGTGTTCAATTGCTGTAAATTAAAGTCCATTTTAAATCAGCTTTCTAGTGGGATCCTGTGAACGCGCTGGTTTAGAACGTTCACATTGCGGTAGATTTGTGCCTCAAATGCCCAGAAAAATACTGCGGGATATAATGGGCCCAAAATGAGCTACTCGCAATATTAAACTTTGTATAAAGGGATCTTAAGAAGCCCTTTTTAATGTAAAAATAAGCAGCCTACCTTCTGTTATTTGCTCTATGCGACCCTGACAGCTGCCGGTGGTCGCGGGTTTAGAGATTGATTTTTAAACTACTATAACTATTATACGAGGCCTTTAAAACTAATAATAGCTTTTGCGACGGGGTCTTCCAGCGATTTTTCGTTAATAATTAACTAGGCTGAACATCTTCGATTTGAACAGCCTAGAGAAAATCGCGTTTTAAACCCGCCCCCCTCTAAACGGCGCCAAAATCACGCACACCCGCAGCGACAGATTTTCAGCGACACTTCAGGTACGCTTTGCAACATACCTATATAATGTGGGGAAATGTGCTTTGTCCATTTTGGTAGCCAAAATTAATAAGAAAGAATATTGTGTGAATGGAGGGATTCTGCAGAAATCTGTATTACAGAGAGGTCTGAATGTGTCACCCGTGACATGCAGAACACTAGCTCGCTGATACAGCAAATAATTTGGAAGACAATTAAAATGTGGACCTTTATTACAAAATGCATGGAGAGTAAAGTTGAGGTAACTTTAATTAAACAACAATTGCACCATACAAAATACTGGCATGACCGTGCTTGGGGTACTGTGTAGAGATTTGGTCTCCTTGTTTAAGGAGGAATGTATTTGTACTGGAGACGGTTTCAAAACGCTTCACAAGGTGTTTGCTGAAATGAAAGAATTGCCTCATAACGAAAGGTTGATTGTGCCAATTGGGTCTACATCTTTGTATTTAGTGAAATGCAAGGAAAAATAAAGATTCTGAAGGGGCTTGGGAGAAATAGATGCTGAGAGGGAGATTCTCCTCATGAGATAATCTAGGCCAATATTGCAGAATACGGGCTCACCCACTGAAAACTTAGATGAGGAGATTTTTTTCCATCGGAAGGTTGCGAAACTAAGTTATTGAATGCAATCAAGGTTGAGAAAGACAGATTCCTGACCAAAGACACAAGGAACTATAGATGCTGTATAAAGAAAATAAACACAAAGTGGTCCAGTGTTTATTTTATATTTTTGAATAATATGCAAATCACTGATTACAGGGAACAGGCAGGGGGGTGGAGGCCAAGATCATGGCACCCATGATCTCATTGAATGGCAGAGCAGACTCAAACAACCTTGTGATCTTGTCCTGCTCCTATTCCTTATGTTATTATGTGTTTATGCTCTTATGTAATCAAGAGCAGACATTTCACCTTATTTTTAAAGACAGAATTCTACATCAGCACAACAGCGAGTGGATACACCAGGCCACACTCATTATGCCCATTTACTTTTATTTTGTGGTATTAGTCCAATTTTACCATGCCATTAGCTTCTCCTTACAGATATAATGACCCACTCACTTTATGCATACACCCAACACCTCATGTAATAGTCAAATACCCATAAAGTCACTCAGTATGGAAACAGGCCCATCAGCCCATATCATCCATGCTGTCCTGTGGATAGCTCGATGAAAATCATATATTATCTGCATTGTAAATAGCTCAATTGTAATCATGTATTGTCTGCACTATGGGTAGCTTGATTTCTGCTGACAGGTTAGCAGGCAACAAAAGCTTTTATCTGTACCTTGGTACATGTGACAATAAACTAAACTCATAAAATAAACTTAATTCCGAATATGATGTCTTGTTTGAGGTGGTCCCATTTGCAGATGTTTAGCTCATATCCCCATAAATCTTTCCTATCCATGTGTCTATCCGAGTGTCTATTTAAATGCTAAGCAATATTTAGCTTAGATTAGTTTAGTTTAGAGATAGCACGGAAATAGGCCCTTCGGCGCTCAGAATCCACGCCGACCAGCGATCCCCACACACTAACACTATCCTACACACACTAGGGAAAAGATCCAATTATACTAAACCAATTAGCCTTCACACCTGTACGTCTTTGGAGTGTGGGAGGAAACCAGGATTCCAGAAAAAAAACCCACACAGTTCACAGGGAGAACGTACAAACTCCACACAGACAGCACCCGTGGTCAGGATTGAACCGGGTGCCTGGCGCTGTAAGGCAGCAACTCTACTGCTACGCCACCATGCAACCCAGTAAACACTAAGAACAGTTAATTCTTCAGTCATTATTCCAGCAGTCAAAGATTTAAAACCCCTTTAGTAAGAAAAGATGGATTTCCTTCCATTTTAGTTTTCTTTGAGGCCTGAGAGTTTCCACAACCCTCTACCATTCACTATAAATACTGTGGCTTCAGCCATAATCCACATCAGGTGCCAGCTTGTTTAACACTTGTGGAAGATATTCTACATTTCATCAGCCTCCTCCCTCTCTGGATTTCCTCTTGCCTTCCCCTGCCAGTGTTGTACCTGTTTTAAAGTTAATGTGAATGCTGCTTTGAAGTCAACGACCAGGAAATGATTTTAGTGCTGAATCGTTGCCTTAAGGAGGCTGGAAGGAGCAGTAGATGCCAGGAACTAGAGAGTGGATAAAAATAACCACTTTCCTACTTCCTTTCCCTCCTTCCCTTGAGGTGCCTAGCCTTGCACCTTCCCATTACCGCAGAAATGAGCAAGTCACTGTGAGTGCCTTTGTCAAGCACAAATTCGCAGCCTACGACCCAATCGAAAGACTATTACATGAGTTCTAACATCTGTTTCAGTCCTGAGCAGCATCAGTTGTGAAAAAATGCCCATTTTCCCATTAGGAAGAGGCCCCAGTAACGCCTTACGTGGGCAGTGAAGGAATGCCTTGCATCAGGCTCAGATACCAGCTACCAAGACGGGAACATAAAAATTGTATTTAATGTCAACTGATTAGCTGTTTGAGCTGTTCACTTAAAACTCAGAGTGGCAAAAAAGTGAAACATAAACATGGATCATTATGGTAGTCAAATTCATCGGAAAATGCACTGTGTTAACCACATGCATCCTGTTACATTTACTGCCACATGTTGCACAATAATAGATTCTGGGATTAAAAGCAAGAGTTATTTTTCTTCTTTTTGTCTGAGGAATTTGATTTGCACTTGAACCTGGGTGGAAGTTATAATCAAACACAAATATGGACTGGCAGAAAGCCTTTCAAAATAGTGACTTCATGAATTCGCAACTGTATCAGAAGCCAAAACTACAACATAATTGGATACTCAAAAGACGGTCAAAAAAAATTACTCAACAAGTTAGGCATTTAAAGAAAATAACACATGGCCTTCAGGTCCTCTGAAGTGGGACTCATTTGTGTAAATATGAAAAGTTCTACTTGCGGATTCTGGCCCTACTTTACTGCACATCTTAAAAGAGCTGCACCTCAGCAAACAATCAATCACTATTTTCTGGATTAGATCAGAAATGCACTGCAATTAGTATCACTCCACTTAGAATTTATCACCAGGCTGTTCTTGAAAGCTAAATGGCTGCATCCTGGCCAAAGGTATCCGTCGTGAATTTGGGCTGCTGTTCAGTGTTAAGTTAGTCTGTATACTTACAGAATTAACCCTCATTTTAAAATGCAACGTCATGTGCTATAAAATGTTTCTGGCCTCCAGAAAGGGAAAAGTAGTCTCTTGAATGTTGTATCTAACATAACAGTATGCTATGAGAAGGGTCTCGACCCGAAACGTTGCCCATTCCTCCTCTCCAGAGAAGCTGCCTATCCCATTGCGTTACCCCAGCTTTTTGTGTCTATCTTTGGTTTAAACCAGCATCTGCAGTTCCTCACTGCTGTAAATAATCATCCCCAACTGAAAGTCATCGTGATGGAACAGCTACTTTATATTTGCACAGCAAGTATTTTTCAATCTCTCGCAAATAGCTCCACCTTTATTTTCCCCTGTACTTTACTACTAAAACAAGACACTGTCAAACTGTTATCTCTGATCTTTCTTATAGTCAATCATGCGCCCGATATTTGTTTTAATCCTTATAATCCTCTTTTAAGTTACTGAGGCATTTGGGACATACCTTTGAAGAGCTGTAATAGCAGGCACACCTGCAGGTTAATGCTGACAAACTGCCTGTACTTCAAAAAGGTTATGTGAGAAAAAAAAATCACCTAACATATAACCTATGTAACTTATCTCCCTGACCTCTGCTACCCTATCCCCCTCCAAATACACAGTTAACATCACGTGGTGAATGGGGAGAGGTGCAGTCTGGAGGTGGAGCAGAGATGCAAGATGATAAATAATTGGAGCTGAGCCTGAGGGTTCAATTTAATCCCCATTATTGAATCATAAGGATTGTTCATACTTTGTTTCATTATTACCTATAAATACACAGTATAACATGTACCAATTTGCAAAGAGGGGGATTAGTGTTGGCTGAAGATCATCATATAGTCACTGGGATATTTAAAACAATGTGAAAGCATCATCTTGCAGGTTGCAGATGGTAAAATGCATGCCAATGAAATAAAAGCAGGAAAAGCTGGAAGAACGCAACAGGTCAGGCAGCATCTGGGGGAAGTGAAACAGTTAACATTTCAGTTTACAAACCACAGAGGTTGCCTGACCTGCTTTATTTTCCCAGGATTTTCTGTTTTTATTTCAGGATTTCAGCATCTGCATTGTCTTGATTTTCATCACAATGAGTTGGCTTAAGTATTGGCTCCTAAATCAATAATCAATAAACTCTAATGTCCTCTTTTGGAAACACAGGAGAGCCCAGGACTAATTTTACTTCGGAGTCACGTGAGTGACTACATGAAGAGCCCGCCAGTACGCATGCGTGAATTACGCTACACGCATTGCAACTCGTCATTGTCGGGAGGAAGGACGTTCCTCCCGAACGGCAGGGTTTCGAACCTGCAACAGTAAGGTAAGGGAACATCATTTCCATACTTACCTTTTTTCTACAGAAGGCTGTTGAAAGCTGGCGGGGGAGGAGTCTGCAAGCAGCAGGCAGCCAGCAACGGCCGGTGGCACGACAGTCTCCCCTAGCGGGAGTTCGTGCGACTTCAGCTCTGGGAAGAGAACGCCGACAAGGGAGTACTCCGGAGCCGTCAGTCCGACAACTCGGACAACAGCCCCAAGGACCGACGCTACATGGGTCTGGGGCTGCGGAACAGGTAAGAAATTTCCTTACCTTTTCTTCTTGTTTCCAGGAAGACTGCCGAGCTGCCGCTGAACAGCAGCAGGCAGCCAGCAACGGACGTCGGCACCACTATCTCCCATAAACGGGAGCGAGTGCCAACTTCACCCCATACGGGTGGAGAAAAACGGAGCCAATAACCTACACAACAGTAGGTTGTATTAGTGCTCTGCCCCCTTTTTAAAAAATTAGGGGACAATATGAGATTGCGCTCCTGCCGTGGCTAAGCCAGGTGGAGTAAGCGCAACAGGGGACAACAGCTGCGACCGGAGTTGGCTCCCGTAATAGGAATAGCTGTGCCCAACTTTCGCTCCCGACTCGCTCCCGCAACGGGCGGGAGAGGGAGCAAAAAAGAAAAACTAATGTTTCCCCACACTAGGTCTGTACAGGAGGGCTGCTAGTAAAGCTGGCTGGGGAAGACAGAGGCAGCCGACAGTAACAGCCGCCATAGGCACGTTTAACTCCCGTTATAAGGAGAGCAGTGCTGACCTGGTCGGTGCTGACCTGGTCCCGCACCAGCCTGAACACCACAGCCGGGAGGGTGACCATTCAAATATAGCCGTTGATTTGACCAGTCAATAACGGCAGCAGACGGGTGGAACGACGCTCACCCATAGCAACAACTTGGACCTGCAGGTAAGAGCTGCGGTCTTTTTTACATGTCTATGGTGATTGCAGGTGCAGAAACAACGGGCTGCGACAAAGCTGGTGGGCTAGATGGAATCAGCTATGCCAGATGTCCTCCACACCGGCCATATCCGCTCCACGGAAGGGCAGTATGGACAAAGCTGGAGAAGGAGGACCGTTGAGCAGCGGGCAGCCAGCAGCAGCCAGCGGCACTTGGATCACCCGTACTGGGATCAGCTGTGCCCGATGTCGCCTCCGCACCGGCCAGATCCATGTGGCCGAGCGGTAAGGCTAGACACAAAACAAACAAAGGTCGTGGACTGAGGGGTCCAACTTTGCATAACCGCCGGTGGCCAGCGCCCGAGAGCGCTGGAGCGGGAAGAAGTGGTGTATGGAGCCTTGCTCCAACGTGACAGACTCCGGGAGATGGAGTCGGGTCACTGTGGGCCCTATGATAAACCCACAGCAGTACCTCTTTGAGGGCTGCACAGTGCTTCTACCCCATCAGAGGGGAGCACTGCGGGTCAGTTCTGGGCTGACCTGGAAGAGGGGTCCGCAGAAGAAAAGACAAGAGTGCAGGGGGTGCAGGAACAAGCGAACCTACTGGCACCCCCAAGCACCCACCAGAGAACTGGTGAAAGCTCGAAGGACCGGTACTCAAAACATGAGTCTTTTTAAGGCTATGGCCCAGGCCGGCCTTCCTAGAAGATGCGGGACCTCCAACGCCAACCAAACTGCAAATCCAGACCAAGCGCTACAACAACAGTGAAGAACCTACAAAAAGGTAAACCTGCCACTAGTAACATGGAGGTAGGTGGGTCTGGTTCCCTACAAACAGTGGGCATGGAGATTTGGGTGGAGATACACTCTCTTCTGAATGCATGGAGCATGATAAAAACCAATACCTACATCTTAAGCAGTATCCAGGGATATACAACAGAGTTTATACACAAGTACAGCCCTCCAGTTCAGCATATACTGAACCAAATGTTCATGCTTCTGATAAAGGAAATCAAAAGCGCAAGCTGAACTGAAACGGCTTTACATAAAAGGTGTAATTGAGAAAACTCAACACGAACCATTAAAATTCGTGTCCAATATATCTATCAAAACAAAAAGATGATGGTCATCGCATCATCATAGATCTGACAAAATAGATACCTTTGTTACTGCTTAACAAATAATTACCAAAGGTCACTTCAATGGTCAGCATCAATTTTAAAAGATGCTTACTATTCAGTGCCTATACGAGGTGACCACAGATGTTACTTAAATTCAACTGGATGGGAAAACTAGCAGTACAAAGCACTGCCAAATGGGTTATCATCAGCCCAGGCTGTTCACAAAAAAATTGAAACCAGCCCAAGCGTTTCTACAAAAAAATTATAAAAAATAAATAAATAAATAAATAAATTAATTTTTAAATAAAAAAAAGAATCGATAGAATGATGAAGCCATACAGAAGCCATATTGGAACTAAATGGTGGAAAGATAACATTGGGCATTGCTCCAATCCTATCATTGTCAGCAACCAGTCTATGGTCCTACATATGCATGCTATGCACTAGGATGGTGTGTTACCAATTCCATCTCCAGCTGTGGAGGAAGATGGAATACACAGGAAGCATCATTATTACTAACACTGGGCATAACTACCTGGAAATGTTGGGTGTTTTTTCATGGCCTAAAGTCATGTTGCTCTGGAATATGTTAAACAGGTTATTAGATTATAAATTAACAATACTACTGTGGTAGCACATATCAACTGTGGTAGCACATGGGTGAAAGGGAATCTACATCATGTAACAATCTGGCCAACACAATTTGGCAACCTCATCAGTAGGGGTGTTTTTAATAGTACCCCACTGACCTACCCAACCATGATTCTTGGCGGTACTGGGAATGAGATTAGAACCATGCAGCACCATCCTAAACAGACGATGAAGTATGGGGAAAACCACCCGTGCCATGAACATATAAATCGCTTAAATCGTAGAGTCTGAAAGCGCCGCTATTACATCTGGGACTGACGGCCAGAGCAATGGACATGATCACAGCGGGCCACAGACAATCAACCTAAAGACAATGTCTAAAATACATAAACTAATGGGAGATGTGTTGCAACCATAATACATCATCCAGCCTGTTTGGCAGCTTTGTTAACCGACAGGGGCTTAGTATTAGTGACATCAACTGTGCCAGAAGTGGTCCATCTACTTACCTATGGCAAGAGAACGGAACAACAGCTTATGGGGGACACTTTGATGGGAATTCCCCAAAGACCGGGTATTCCCAAATATGGGACATCAGCATCGTCTTAACGTTGTTAAAGAACTGGGCTCCAGCCACAGCGCTGTCATTACAGTTTTTGACATTTTACAAAACTGTCATGCTGATGGCTTAGGTCACGGCACTAAGGACTCAGTCCCTACCAAATTAAGGCTGGATAACTAGACCAGTTCACCTGGCAACTTACACTTCTATATTCAGGAATTAGGGAACTAAACAGACAGGGGTCAGCGGGCCTTAAAATAACATTTTTAGAGCCTACCCTACAGATGATTGACTGTGTTGTGAGACATCTACAAATATACATGGAACAAACCAAGACCATCAGTGGCACAGAAGAGGAACTTTTCATCAACTACAGACAGCCTCATTAAAGAATAACAGGCCAGGCCAGCTAAATGGCTAACATAGTATTGACCAAAGTTGGTGTAAACACTAACTGGGTTAAAATCTCACTCCACCAGGCTGCAGCAACGTCGGCAGCATTTAAATTGGAGGTTTCCTATGGATAAAATCCGCAGGCCTGCAGGATGGCCATCGGAAAGTACATTCTAAAGATTATACAAACCAGTAATAGAAACTGGAATTTTTTCAGAAACATTGTTAAGTTTCTATACCATAATTTACCCCAAAAAACAGGGGCTATCAATTATTATTAACTTTATGGTTATTTATATATATCATATTGATGTTTAATATGTTATCACTATTCTCCCCAAAACCAAGGCAGACGTGATGATGGACTCGTTCCACGGCTTGAATCACAGAGCTTTGAAATCTTCATGTAGTCACTCACGTGACTCCGAAGTAAAATAGTAAGATTAAACGAGAACTTACCAGTTCGAAGTTTGATCTGTATTTTATGAGGAGTAACGTTGAGGGAATACATGCCCTCCGCTCCCACCCTTGATCATAAACACGACTGGTATCTTTTCTCTAATCTTACTATGCTTAAGTCATTACAGGTATCTGTGATTCACTCCGCTGCTTTGAAGAATGACACGCATGCGTACTGGCGGGCTCTTCATGTATTCCCTCAACGTTACTCCTCATAAAATACAGATCAAACTTCGAACTGGTAAGTTCTCGTTTAATCTTACTATTTCTATCATAACTCCTCTCACCTTTAGTTTTTGTACACTTATAGGGAGCCGATTTCTGGCAGACTTAGCAACATAAAAATGATGGCAAAATCTCTAAAAGCAAGATGCAGCTCGTTAAAGTCTTGACATCTGTTAACGTTCTGTGATTTGGATTTAAAAATCCAGCACTGCTAAGTTTCAAGCAAAGCCACTGACATTTTCTGCAGTCCTGTGGATATTAAGATAAGAACTGCATGGACATCTTGTTCTCCTCCATTTAGACTCAAGACAGAACTTGCAGACAGAACTTGCAGCAGAACTGATGGGACAGTTTGGAGCAGGTTGAGGCAGTCAATCTCAACTACAACCACTGTATTGGAAGGAACTCAACAATGTTATTCAATTGATACACAGGAGACTGCAGATGCTGGACTTGAGCGAAACATAGTGTTAGAGGAACACAGAGGGCCAAGCTGCATCTGGGAAGGGAATGGACAGGTGACGTTTCATGTCGGGGCCCAGCTTCAGACCAAGAAACATAGAAACATAGAAAATATGTGCAGGAGTAGGGCATTCAGCCCTTCGAGTCAGCACTGCCATTCAAGTTCAAGTTCAAGTTTACATTTATTGTCACCTGCACCAATTGGTACAGTGAACTTTGAGTTCCCATACAGCCATACGAATAAAAAGAACACAATACACAATAGAATTTAACGTAAACATCCACCACAGTGGACTCAACATTTCCCACTGTGATGAAAAGCAATAAAGTTCAGTCAATCTTCTTCCTTTTGTTCACCCGTGCTCAGGGCCTAGAACCCTCAGCAGTCGCCGCTGTGCACGGCCCAATGTACAAACATGCTCGCCAGGATGATCGAATCTCCAACATCGGGATGGATCGGAACACACTCTGCGGCTTGGAGTTCCCGAAACGGCCGCTTCTTACCGGAGACCGTGGCTTCTGATATTAAAGTCCATAGGACAGAGCTTCAACACTGGCGATCATCGAAAAAAAGATCCCAGGCTTCGCGATGTTAAAGTCAGCATCATGCCCGCAGCTAGAAGCTCCACAGACCACAGCTCTATGATGTTAAAGTCAGCAGGCCCCGCGGTCGGAGTTCCAACACTGGGGATCCTCGACAAGCATCCCAGGATCCACGGTGGTAATTCCATGCTGCGCCTGCCGCTGAAGCTCTAGGCCAGTCTCCGGTCGGAAAGGCCGCGCCGGTCCAGTTGGTAGGCCGCAGGGGGGGGGGGGGCGAAGATGCAACACAGAGAAAAGACACATCTCTGTCCAGGTAAGTGACTGAAAATTGGTTTCCCCCTATCCCCCCCCCACCACCCCCCACATAAGACATACTAGGAAACATTAAAACATACATTTAGACACACTAAAAATAACATAAAAGGTGGAAGGATTGACGAGGCAGCCAGCCTCATGGCTGATCATCCAGAATCAACGCTACGTTCCTGCTTTCTCCCCCATATTCCTTGGTTCCATTAGCCCTGAGCTATATCCAACTCTCTCTTGAAAACATCCAGTGAATTGGCCTGCCCTGCCTTCTGTGGCAGAGAATTCCACAGATTCACAACTCTCTGGGTAAAAAAGGTTTTCCCCATCCCAGACCTAAATGGCCTACCCCTTATTCTTAAACTGTGGTCCCTGGTTCTGGACTCCCCTAACATCGGGAACATTTTTCCTGCATCTAGCCTGTCCAATCCCTTAATAATTTTATATGTTTCTCTTAGACCCCCTCTCATTCTTCTAAATTCTAATGAATATAAGCCCAGTCGTTCCAGGGTCCTGATTCGAAATGTCACCTATTCATTCCCTCCAAGATACTGCCTGAGTTCCTTCAGTATCTAGGAGGGATACTGTTATTTGATTGACCAATTTGATTCCTTCACATGTCTTGGTCTTTGCAGCACTTTTTACCAGATTGAAACCTAAGCAATCAGATTATCAATTGCAACCGTTTTATTCTAAAGTACTTTAGGAATCAAACTCTCCTCTTCGTCAGTTATACTATTGTCTGCATCCATTGTCTTCACAATAGGTCCTTACAGCAGTGGAATAACTATGTGTCTTTATTCCTCTTGAAACCAGTAACCACCCTGCCAATGCCACCTTGTGTGTAACATCTTCTCCTTCTGCTTGTTATAAGATAATTTTGCCAGAACAGTCTGTGACCCATAGCACTGCGGCCAGTAGCGCTATATTTAGAACCTATTGCGCTGCAACCATCAGCGCTTTGTTTAAATTCCCACACACTAAGCCAACAGTGCTCTGTTTAAACCTTTGCGTGCCAAACCAGCAGCGCTGTACATATTGCTTTACTCACCAAGTCTGCAGCACTGTGTATTGCTTTATGCGCCAGTCTGCGGCTGATGATAGCCATTGGATATAGTTTCAATTTGGGAGCAGTGCTATTGGCCAGGACTTACCGGCGGTTATTTCAACCGCTGATTTCTTACCTGTATAAAGGCAGGCGCCAGCAAGCCAGAAGTTAGTTCATAGTTCATGTACGAGAGGGGTTCCCCGACGGGCTGAGTCGCGATCACCACCGGGGACAGAGGCAGAGAGAGAGTGAGAGAGGGAGAGAGAGAGAGAGGTGCAGCAATGAAACGGACTCCGCGCATATCAAGACTAGTATTGTTTTTCTTCTCTCTCTTGCCAATATATTTGATGTGTTCATCTACGGGAGGGGTTCACTAATGGCCACGATGCTGAGAGAGGTAAAACGGAACCCGCGCATACCAAGACAAGGATTGTTTTTGTTCTCTCTCTTGCCAATAAACTGATTTGTAACTAAACAGACAAGTGAGTCTTTTTCTGTTCTACTGGTCAGATCCTTGAACCTGTTCCTTTGTAACACTGCTCAGTTCAGTTGCATATCAATATTGTTCAATACAGAGCATTTTATATAATCACTCATTTAACAAGTTTCTTTACATTTTGCTGGACAAACTGGCACACAATGATCAAGAGTCAAGCAAAACAAAAATGGTTGTCACAACCATGTCCAACGTGGACTTGAGCTGAAACCATCGGAATTTAGTCTCCATTGGTGCATTGACAATGGGGGGGATGGAAGATTCAGAACAACTAATGCTTGAGATTGTGCATTTTCAAGTGTATTTTTTTCCATGCTTTTTGTCTTTGATGTCAACTACACTCAGGGAATGAGGGATATAGGTGATGTCTTGCATTAATCGCATGTCTGAGACTTTGTCCTTTGTGGACTTTGCTAAACATCACCTCACTCCCTAATCTGAATGCCTTCACGTGAAAGGAGATCAGAATAGGCTTGGCAGCCAGAACAGTAAACCTCTCAAATCTCAGCATTCTTAATTACCAAGATCGTCATCCTGACTGTGAACTTTGTTTATGGGCCTGTCCCACTTGGCGATTTTTTAGGCAACAGCCGGCAACTGTCATAGTCGTAGCAGGTCGCCAAAAAACAGGCGACAACCTACGTCATCCTGGCGACAACCTATGACAGCACCTACGTCAGGAGAAGTCGAGCTACGCTCATTGGCGTCAAACACACTGTCGCCGAAAACTTTTCAATTGAAAATTTAGCGGCGGCCAGAAAGACACTACGCCTTTTTGTGTGACTGAGGAGACGACTCCCAGCAACCACTGGCGAACATGTGGCGACAAACTAGTCGCCTGTAGTTGCCTAAAAAATCGCCTCAGTGGGACAGGCCCATAAGACTGAGAGATCCATACAGGGTGAAGTTTATGAATAAGTGTGAACGAGAAGCAGCAACTGAGGGATTAGAAAACTCTCAGAGAACAGAAATGACTGCAGCCAGGGGCGGATTAAGGCTCACTGATGCCCTAAGCACTGACCAATCTTGGTGCCCCCCTCCTTTCCACACTGACCCAGTCCATTTTAGTTGTTGACCTGTCTGACCAGATATACAATGCAGGTTGCAGCAGTACAAAAACGTATTCATATGATAACACAATATATTGTACAAACTAAGCCAAACTTGGGCTATATAAAGTTCTACAAAAATGCAATACAACATCTATTTTAATATTTCACAAGTTAAATGTATCAAAGTTCCAATATTCATGACCTGAATTGCAATTTCCTACATTTCATTTTCGCAAAATCACTGATAACATCCTCGAAATTAATACTTCTCAGAATGTCTGCTTGAATTATTAATATACACAGTGAGTCGAGTCTTTCTTGAAGCATAACTGATCTATTTGGGTTTTTTATACGTTTCAGTTGTGCTGTTGGTGACCATTAATGTTAAAAATATTCTTAAGGCAATTTCAACATTTGGAAAGGCATTCTCTAGTTTGTCTTCTGTAATTGTGTTGTAAAGTTCCATGTGAGTGAAAGATGTTTTCTTGGTTGTTTTAAACTTATGAAGAACATAAGAAAGGAACTGCTGAAGCTCTGTAGACAAAATGTTGTTCATGTCATCTGGATAAACATCAATGAGTGTCTGACAAGTCTTTGAGTACCTTTCACTTTCTGATAATTGGGAATTAGCACCTTGTTGGGTGGCGTTAGGGACATCTGTCAGACAAGAGAATCTGTCTGCTATTTCAGTGTACACCTTTCGTCTCCTCATTTCCGTTTCTAACTTTTCACCAATTACATAAAAAGTGGAGATACGGAATTTTTTACAAATCTTCATTCGTTTTTTTTTCTTTTCACCCTTTTCCCAACTTTGTGGTGCCCCCTTTGGCCCTGGTGCCCTAAGCACGTGCTTAGTCCGCTTAATGGTTAATCCGCCCCTGACTGGAGCACAAACTATCCAGAAGACTTCAAAACTCCAAGTCCTAAGAATGCATTGGAATTATTGGACAAAGTGACAGGGAAGTTTTTTTGGCAGTGTGCAGTATTCTGATTTAATAAGTCAATGTAGTTTACCTTTCTGGGGGTTTGTGATCACAGCATTAATACTGAAACTCCATTTTTTGTTTTCAGTGTTCTCTCTGTATTACATCAATTAAGACAGGTTAAAATCAACGGTGCACAAAAATGCTGGAGAAACTCAGCGGGTGCAGCAGCATCTATGGAGCGAAGGAAATAGGCAACGTTTCGGGCCGAAACCCGTCTTCAGTTAAAATCAATGTTCACTAATTCAACGGTTCCTTTATTATCAACGTGTACCAAGGTACAGTGGGATTCTTTTTTTGCATACAGATCAGTGAGATTATTTCCATACACAAGTACAATCCCCGGTTAGCACATGATGCAAAGACGCAAAGCACTGAGTCTATATGCATTAGTCGCCAAGTTTTGGTGCCATTTCACAGCCTCAGCTACAGCTGGCCATGAAGGCCTGTTGCAGCAGTCGCCTCCATCCGGTCATCGTGTGAATCATTGTCCTTCTCCTTGCTCGGCCATCTTCAACCTTCGTGCTCTAGGGATGCGCCTCCCTCAGCCGACCTTGAAGGCGCAGAAGGGAAGACCCCCCCCCCGGTTTTCCCTATCATCCCTTAACCACCGTCTGCCGGTGTCACTGGCTCCCCCGCCTCTTCTTCGGTTCCTGATCTTCGGGAGCGAGCAGGGGCCGGGCTTGGTGACTTCCCTCTCCCCGTTTCCCAGCGGGTGAGACAACCTTGCAGTCGGGGGTATGGCCATGTGTGGCTCACCGGGACCATTGTACAAATCAACTCCTGCCTCAATAATGACCTGGATCCATTTCAATTCACCACCGCCACAACAGATTGACAGTGGATCTTGCTGGTTCTCCACTCTGCGCTGGACCACTTGGTCAACAGGAACACATACATCAGGCTATTGCTGATCAACGTCACATCAATATTAAGCACCATCTTCCCTTCCAATCAGTTTGACACACGCAGGAAATTGGGTCTCTCTTCCTCTACAATGCAACTGGATCCTTGACTTCCTCATCCGCAGACCTCAATCAGTACAAATTGGCAGCCCCATCCTACCTGATGACCATCAGCACAGGTGACACATCCTCTACTACCCTCTAATCCATGCAGCATTTTAGTAACCCTCTTCCGCACCCTTCCTGTAATTTGATGGCCAGAACTGGATGCGATACCCAAAGTGCAGCCTATAAAGCTGCAACATGAATTATTGAAGGTAGACACAAAATGCTGGAGTAACTCAGCAGGGACAGGCAGCATCTATGGAAAGAAGGAATGGCCGATGTTTTGGGTCATGGGAGAGCGAAACGAGAGATATAGACGATGATGTAGAGAGGTAAAGAACAACGAATGAAACATATGCAAAAAAGTAACGATGATAAAGGAAACAGGCCACTGTTAGCTGTTTGTTGGGTGAAAACAAGAAGCTGGTGTAACTTGGGTGGGGGAGGGTTAGAGAGAAATGGAATGTCGGGGTTACTTAAAGTTAGAGAAATCAAAATTCATACCACTGCTCCCCAAGCAAAATACGAGATGCTGTTCCTCCAATTTGTGTTTAGCCTCACTCTGAAAATGGAGGAGACCTTGGACAGAAAGGTCAGTGTGGGAACGGAAAGGAGAATTAAAGTGTTTAGCAACCGCGAGATCACACAGGTTCAGGTGGACTAAGCGAAGGTGTTCTGCGAAACAGTCCAGGTACACCATCAGGGCTAGACACTTTCTAATGATTCACCATTGAGAAGGATCTTCTGACGTCAGCCTTGGAGGCTGTGATCACAGGGTGATTGGGGAACATGGGGCCCATGAAGGTACATCATTCTTTTAGAGGTAATATCAAATCTACAGCATTTCGGTGCACTTTTTTTTTCTGAGCACATAAGCCAAGATTACATTAACAAGATAAACCAAGGGTTACAAATGCTCCGTGTTACTAGATCTAATTACACAGCCACATGATATAAGTGAATAAGCCATTAGAGGTTTCAAAACAAAGTCGTACTGTATGCATCCAAAATGACAAGCATCTATTCTGCACTGACTCTAATTCCATTGACTACTAATAGAAAAATAATATCTAACAAGAAGAAACGGTTTGTAACTGCAGCAATGCAACAAATGTATCCAGTTCCACTAATTGCAAAAATCCATATGGGATAAATATCTTCTAAAGAAACTGGAAGCTGAGACCTCTAAGTGCATTAAAAGCTTAAATTTACTAAATAATCCTTGAAAGATTTTTATAGGGTGATGTCTGACAAAGGTGGAGAATTAAATTTCCTTCCAGTTTGATCTGATGAAATACTTCTGGGGCCCTATTTATTTAAATGGCAGTAATTTTGCTCTGATTTGATGCCAGCTGGGAAATTGTGCTCTTGCTGGTAAAGATTGATTCTGTGGAGTTGGTATCATGTCACATTTTCTGAGAAAGGTTTAATTCATTGGTAAACTTTTAGCAGTGCTGGGGTCAAAACAATGGCTATGCAATTATTTTAAAATGGGCAGATTACCAGGAGTAAAACAGATCAATCATCTCGAGTGATGCTGATCTTCCAGATGTTTTGGAAACAAGTTCGGAAGTACCCATGCTGATTAAATGTCCACAACATGAGACATCCTTGAAACCACAGAAGAGGCATGAGATGGTAGTATGTGCCTGATATTAGCAACGAACCGTTTACTGTTGAAATCATATAGCAGCAGGAAGTTATATCAGGAGGCTACATACAGGTATTCTCCTTTTTAAGCTGCGAGTGTAGGAGTTCAATCCTGGAATGCCTGAGGCTGAGGGCAGACCTAAACCATATAACCATATAACAATTACAGCACGGAAACAGGCCATCTCGGCCCTACAAGTCCGTGCCGAACAAACTTTTTTCTCCCCTTAGTCCCACCTGCCTGCACTCATACCATAACCCTCCATTCCCTTCTCATCCATATCCCTACCCAATTTATTTTTAAATAATACCAATGACCCTGCCTCCACCACTTCCACTGGAAGCTCATTCCACACCGCTACCACTCTCTGAGTAAAGAAGTTCCCCCTCATATTCCCCCTAAACTTCTGTCCCTTAATTCTGAAGTCATGTCCTCTTGTTGGAATCTTCCCTATTCTCAAAGGGAAAAGCTTGTCCACATCAACTCTGTCTATCCCTCTCATCATTTTAAAGACCTCTATCAAGTCCCCCCTTAACCTTCTGCGCTCCAGAGAATAAAGACCTAACTTATTCAACCTATCTCTGTAACAAACAGACCTGATTGAAGCATATGAAAATTATGAGATAGAAAGTCAGAACCTTGTTTCCAGAGTGAAAATGTCAAAGGCATCTCTTGGAGGAGGATTTACAACATGTTAAATGGTCAGCTCAACAGATTACAAGACCTACACCAAACCCAAACCAATTAGCAGACAAGGGCATTCGATCCAATTTGTGATTCCAGCTACCAAGTCAGATGTGTACAGCAATTCGTTCTTCCCCCGCACAATTAAAGCATGGAATAATCTCCACCCAACCATAGTTACCCAACCAGATGCAACAAAATTTAAGGTAGCTCTTTCTTCCCCAAAACCCTTTCTGGCTTCAGTCCTCCCTCCACCACCTCCAGTTTAAATTCCATTTGGAATATTTTGGAGGACCAAGAAACCAAGAAACCAAGAACCAAGAAACCAAGAACCAAGAACCAAGAACCAAGAACCAAGGACTGGCCAAATTTTGTGCCTTCCACCACAGTAATGAATACTGTGGTGGATGTTTGTGTTATAATTTTTTATTGTGTTTTTGTGTGTTCTTTTTCATTGTACCGCTGCTGGCAAATTCATTTCACTTGCACTTTATGTGCAAGTGACGAATAAAACTGATTTTATTATTGATTGATATTGATTGTATGGGGCTAATTTTATTTACACAGAGAGTGATGGGTACATGGAACACGCTGCCAGGGTTGTGGTGGAGGCAGATATGATGGTGCCATTTGGGAGGCTCTTAGATATGCACTTGGATATGTAGGGAATGGAGGGATATGCATCATGTGCAGACAGACAAGATTAGTTTATCTTGCATCATGTTCAGCACAGACATCGTTGGCTGAAGGGCCAGTTTTTGTGTTGCACTTTTTCATGTCCATATTCAAATCGACTGAGGAAGCAAGTCAACAGATTAAATCTGCTATTATTGTATACGTGTGAATTGCGTTCACACAGTTGTAGTCAAAGAGTGAAAAGAGAGTAGTACATTTTTGTATGATATGTAAATTATTCATGTGCTATAGAACATATTGATGTCACCATACATGTAAATTACATAACTACCAACTGTTAGGGTGCTTTGTTTTTGGGCCTGAATAAAGAACATACCCACGTTTTGAAGCTCCTTGTATCCTGCAGTTAGTCACTGTACCAGTGCTATCCGTATAGTTCAAATGTCACTACAAATTCATCCCATGAGAGGAATAGATCAGGTAAACACATGGAGTCCCTTGCCTGGAGCAAGGTACTCAAGGACCAGTGGACATTGGTTTCAGGTGAGAGGAAAGATTTAATAGGTATCTGAAGCAAAACTTTTTCACACAAAGGGTGGTGGGTGTAGGCAACAAGCTGCCCGAGGAGGTGGTTGAGGCAGTGACTATTGCAACATTCAAGAAACAATTAGACTGGTACATGGATAGGACAGCTTTGGAGGGACATGGACCAAACACAGGCAGGTGGGACTAGTGTAGATGGGACATGTTGGTCGGTGTGGGAAAGTTGGGCCTAGGGGCTTGTTTCCACGCTCTATGACTCTACGACTCTCTAAGATATGGCTGTTATGTACATTGCTGCAATCAAATCTACCCCTCCCCAAACAACTACTGATCCCCTTTATGTCCAAAACTCTGCATTGAAACAACCACAGTGGCTGGAAAACCAATTCACACAGAAAATAGTTAATCTTGTTACTTTAATTGGCTGAATTATGTTCTTCATATACTGTATATTATAATAAGCCTACTGAGTTGAACAAAAAAATCTTTCTTGGGGAGCCTTGTGTATTTTGTTAGCAATTCATATAAAATTCACCACTTGGTAGGTTATTGTTTTGAGCAGGAACCATGTGAAATTGATGCCAACTCGTTGTCCAGCATCAGGCACACAGCCAGTATGTGTTAATCATATTGGGCGGATGCAGTATGTTATTTATCAGATATCTCCTAATGTTACTTAAAACTATCAAGCATTGACATCAGGGATTTTTTTTTAGAGGGGGGGAAGGAGGGGAATAGGCCTTGGATGATAGACACAAAATGCTGGAGTAACTCAGTGGGTCAGGCGGCATCTCTGGAGAAAAGGAATAGGTGACGTTTCAGATCAAGACCCTTCTTCAGACTGACCCTCAGACTGACCCTCAGTCTGAAGAAGGGTCTCGACCCAAAACGTCACATATTCCTTCTCCCCAGAGATGTTGCCAGACCCGCTGAGGTACTCCATTATTTGTGTCTATCTTTGGTGTAAACCAGCATCCTTCCTACACAGTGCTTTGGAGGCCCTGGTCCAACTGGTGGATAAGCTGATGGAGTTTGTAAGAAAAACTGAGATCAGTGGTGAGCCACTTAATTGCTTGGCTGATGATTCTGGGGATGAAAGCATCCAGCGGATATTGCAAGACACAATCTATGGTGAATGGTATATTAGTCAACCTCTGTCAGGATGCTGAAAGAAATGCAGCAACCAGCCTAATTATTCTGGTCTAATTATTATACAAAGATTGCTGCTGAAAAATGTTGACTTGTCTTGGTTATCACAGGCCTACGGGCAAATAGCCTGTCAGCACTAAGTTCTTCGGCTGCATAATAAAGAATGTGCACCAAGCTGAAGCATTAAAGATTGACCAGAAAATGTTGAATTGTACTTAAAATGTGCACAAGCTCGTCAGGAGCAGAGGTGAAAAAATTGAAAGGGAATAAAAACTGGTTTTGGGCAGATGATGTGATCTCAACATGTTGGACCGGGTGCGATTGGGACATGGGATTAAGACTAATTCCTGCCGGATAGCCTACAGAAAACTTGAAAGAGACTAAAACGGCAGAGTTCCAGCACAGTAAATCTACATGCTCAATTTGTACCATTTATACATTACATACCTGAAGAAGGACCTCGACCTGAAACGTCACCCATTCCTTCTCTCCAGGGATGCTGCCTGTCCCACTGAGTTACTCCAGCATTTTGTGTCTATCTTCGGTTTAAACTAGCCAAAGTATTTCCTTCTTATACATTAATGTTGCACCATTTACGATGCATGAACTGGTGTGATTCTCCTGGAATAGGTCACCCTGTTTTTGAAATGGGCATTAAACTTGCATTTTAAGATAAATCGGGGCTATTTTGCTGGTTTTTATGCATCTAGTTATAATCTATTTTCTATACAATAATTTTCAAGAGACGGTCCCTTGTCAGATAGGTAATGGAGGTGTAATGGCTATATGTGTACGAAGGAATAGCAAATGCTGGTTTATACCAAAGATAGGGCGGCACGATGGCATAGCGGAAGAGCTACTGCCTTAGTGCCAGAGACCCGGGTTCGATCCTGACTATGGGTGCTTATCTGTACGGAGTTTGTACGTTCTCTCCGTGATCTGTGTGAATTTTCTCTGTGATCTTCGGTTTCCTCCCACATCTGGGAGACATACAGGTTTGGTGGTTAATTGGCTTGGTGTAAATGTAAAATTCACCCTAGTGTCTGTATGGTAGCGTTAATGTGCGGGGATTGCTGGTCGATAAGGATTCGGTGGGCCAAAGGTCCTGTTTTCGTGCTGTATCTCGAAACAAAAGACAAATGGGAAAGTGGCATCTATGGATAAAGGAATAGGTGACATTTCGAGTTGGAACCCCTCTTCAGACTGGAAGATAGAGGTGGAGGGCGGTGGGGGGGGGGGGGGGGGGAGAGGGGGGAGAGTGTGGGGTGAGGGGAACTGGAGGCAAGAAAAAAAAAACAAATTATGGCTGGCAAAAGATGACCTCAGATTGGGTGGAGTCCATTATGGCCCATTATTGGCTGGGGAAGGTGCTAATGAGGGATACAAGGATTCCTCAAGGATACAAGGATTCAAACAGTGGAACTGGTATGATGACTAAGGTGGGGATGGGAGGGGAGGGGAGAGGAAGGGAATGCAGGAGTTATGAAATTATAGTTCACACCACTGCATTGTAAGCTGTTCAAGCAAAACATGATGAGCTGATCCAATTCGTGTGTGGCCTCACTCTGACAGTGTGATTGATTGATTGAACTGTATGATTGAACTGATGAATGTATGATTGATTAATTGAAAAACACAGCATGCCAACAGTCCCTTCAGCTCACCAATACCATGCCAACTATTGATCACCCATTTACCCTAGCTCTATGTTATCCCACTCTTGCATCCACTCCCTACACATTAGGTGCAATTTACAGAGGCCAATTGACCTACAAACTTGCATATTATTAGGATGTGGGAGGAAAACGAAGCACCCAGAGGAAACCCACATGGTTACAGCGAGCATGTGCAGACTCCACACACAGAGCGACCGAGGTCAGGATTGAACTCGGGACTCCAGTGCTGTGAGGCACCAGCTCTATGATCTGTGTCACTGTATCGCCCATGACTGAGATATTTAAAGATATAGAAAGGTTAAATGACATGTTCCTCTAACATCTATATTACTAAAACTCTGATCTTGACCACTTCCTGTTTTTCTGTTTCATGATTTTATAAAAACCGCTGCTACTTACGGCTGTGATTTTGGACTACCTTACTAGAGTCCCCCTCCGCTGCACAGGACAAGAGGATTTTTCCCATCGACTAAAAATAAAAGAGTTATTAATGTTTTAAAAATGTTGAGATTCTCTCTGCTGCCCCTGCTGGTGGGAGGGGAGAGGGACAATAAAACCTGGAAGTGTTGTGCCTCGGTCAATCTCTGCAAGATGGAGGAAGCGAGAAGGTCACGTCTCTCTGAGCTGTGAATAGCACTGAACACATGCCTACTCAACTGTGAGTGCCCTTAATATGGTTTGAAAATGAAAATGTGGTTGCTTTGAAATGCTGCACTGCAAACGGTTGTTGGTGGTGGTTGCTTTGAAATGCTGCACTGCAAATGGTTGTTGGTGGTGGTGGTGGTTGCTTTGAAACGCTGCACTGCAAATGGTTTGTTGGTGGTGGTGGTTGCTTTGAAATGCTGTACTGCAAATGGTTGTTGGTGGTGGTTGCTTTGAAATACTGCACTGCAAATGGTTGTTGGTGGTGGTGGTTGCTTTGAAATCTGGCACTGCAAATGGTAGGTGATGGTTGCTTTGAAATGCTGCACTGCAAATGGTTTTTGGTGGTGATGGTTGCATTGAAATGCTGCACTGCAAATGGTGGTTGCACTTTATATTGATTTTAGATAAAACGCTACCACTTACGGCTGTGATTTCTGGCCATCTTACTCAGTCCCCATCGCTCATCACGTGCAGCGAATTCTTCCCAGCAATCAAAAATAAAAGTTATTAGTGTTTAAAAAAATGTTGAGAATCTCTCTCCTGTCAATCACGCCATGAAGGCCACGCCCCTTTTAGTGGAAGGGGGCAGGTTTTATAAAACCCGGAAGTGTGGGTGTGGCTCAGTCTCTGCAAGATGGGGGAGGGAGAGGTCACGACTCTGAGCTGTGCATCAACTGAACACATTGAATGTCTACTGAACTGTGAGTGTGGTGTTTATGTGTTTATGTGGTGTTTATGTGGTGTTTTGTGTGGTTTTATGGTGGTTTCACCCTGCTTGAAATGGTATGAAACGGCACTTCAATTTGGTTGTCTTGCAACCTGCTTGAAGTGTTATGAAACTGCACTTAAATTTGGTGGCCTTGCACCTTGCATTAAATGGCATGAAACAGCACTAGCGTTTGGTGGCCTTGCACCCTGCAGTTTCGTACCACTTCAAGCAAGGCCACCAAATTCAGGTGCAGTTTCATGCCACTTTGAAGTGGTAGGAAACTGCACCTGAATTTGGTGGCCTTTCACCCTGCTTGAAGTGGTATGAAACTGCACCTGAATTTGGTGGCCTTTCACCCTGCTTGAAGTGATATGAAAATGCAATTGAATTTGGTGGCCTTACACCCTGCTTGAAGTAGTAAGAAACTGCACCTGAATTTGGTGGCCTTGCACCCTGCTTGAAATGGTAGGAAATTGCATTTGAATTTGGTGGCCTTGCACCCTTTGCAATGGAATTTCACGGAATACCCATGTGTCAACTGCTAGCCCACCAGCCATGAGTGAGCTGCCAGCACATCAGGCTTGAGTGACTGAGCTGCCACCCTGATAATCCATTTGGCCCACAATATCCATACTAGCCCTCTGGAAACCAGTCCCTTCAGCCCACAATACCCAAACTAGCACTCCAGAGAGCCTCCCCCCCCCCCACTGGCCACCGATATTAGAATTGGTGGAGAGGCGGAATAATGCATTGGGGGACCAGTCCTTCCCAACAGGTCCCACTTATTCTAGTCATGTTTTAGTTTCTTCGTTTTAGAGATGCAGCATGGAATTAGAACCTTCAAACACCGAGTTCACGCCAACCAGCAATTCCCCATGAACTGGTTCTATCCTACACACTAGGGCCAATTTACAGAAGCCCATTAACCTACAAACCTGCACCTACATGGAATGTGGGAGGAAACCAGAGCACCCAGAGAAAGCCCATGTTGACACAGGGAGAACGTACAAACTCCTTACGGATAGCACCCATAGTCGGGATCGAACCCGGGTCTTCGGCGCTGTAAGGCAGCAACTCTACCGCTGTGCCACCGTGGTTGTCGAATATGAGGAAGCTATCAAAGGATATTGATGTTAAATATGTGAGGAAAGATCTGTCAAATGACAATAGACAATAGGTGCAGTAGGCCATTCGGCCCTTCGAGCCAGCACCGCCATTCACTGTAATCGTGGCTGATCATCCACATTCAGTATAATGACTCCTGACTCCGCTATAATGGATGGTAACATGTGAAAATGTTTAATCGTCTATTTTGGCAGAATAAAATAAAACAGCAACCTATCTAAAATGGTGAGTGCCCCGAGATGCAGAGGTATCCAAGTGAATGATTCATAGAACCATAGAAACATAGAAAATAGGTGTAGGAGTAGGCCATTCGGCCCTTCGAGACTGCACCGCCATTCAATATGATCATGGCTGATCATCCAACTCGGTATCCTGTACTAATTCACCAAAGGATTATATGCAAATAACAGAGAAACCTAATAGAACATTAGCATAAAGGGTGCTCTTTTAGAAAGGAGGCGAGGAGAAACTTCTTTAGTCAGAGGGTAGTTAATCTGCAGAACTAATTGCCACAGAGGGCTGTGGAAGCCAAGTTACTAAATATTTTTAAGGCAGAGATAGACAAATTCTTGATTAGAATGGGTGCCAAGGGTTATGAGGAGAAGGCAAGAAAATGGGAATAGGAGGCAGAGATCAGCCATGATTGAATGGCGGAGTGGATTTGATGGGCCTAATGGCCTAATTCTACTCCTATAACTTGTGAACTTGTGCACTTGTGGGCATGTCCCACTTAGGCGATTTTTTAGACGACTACAGACGAGTAGGCTGTCGCCACACATTCACCGAGGTGTCGCCTGTATGGTCGTGAGTAGTCTCCTCAGTCTCCCAAAGATTCGTAGCATTTTTCTGGTCACCGATGGATTTTGAAATGTTCATAATTTTTCGCCGACACTCGTCGACAGTTGGCTTGACGCCAGTGAGCATAGCTTGACTTCTCCTGATGTAGATGCTGTCGTTAGTTGTTGCCAGGATGACGTAGGTTGTCGCTCGTGATGACTTCGGTGAATTCCATTGGTGACTACCTACGTCAACCGGCAACAGGTACCCGCGACTGAATTGTCTTCAGTTGTCGCCGACAGGGTCGTAGCTTGTCCTGGGTGGACGTAGGTGTGGTCGTAGATGGACGTCCTAATGGGTCGCCGGTTGTCGGTGGCTTGCCATAGCTTGACGTCGACTAGGTGGTAGGTTGGTGTAGCTTGTTGTAGACACTGTCGTGGGGGGGGGGGTCCAGTTGACGTTTTTTCGGTGACCTGCTACGACTGACAGTCGCCGGCAGTTGCCGAAAAAAATCGCCTATGTGGGACAGGCCCTTGAGTTTCAGCATGTAGTGAGAATTAATACTCCTCATCAGCCCACACACCAGATAAACATCCCAGCGCTTCTGTTGTGGGAATTCTACAGGTCCCTTCAAGGATCACCGATTAGATGGTTAAACACGTTGAGCAGTTGAGACAGATGTGCAGGTGTCAGAGGTTATGGGGAGAAGGCAGGAGAATGGGGTTAGGAGGGAAGGAGCAATAGATCATCCATGATTGAATAGCAGAGTAGACTTGATGGGCCGAACTGCCTAATTCTACTCCTATTCCTTATGACCTTGACCTTATGTACACGGACTGTACTGGACGAGTGAGAATTGCACTATTGTTTTACCGCCGCAGTTTTCTTACTAAAACGGCCTCACCCTGTTTCAGATGGATGTGATGCAAACCCACACTAATAACTGCCTGCAGAATTCATCAGGCAACACTGGGACCTTAATGGAGTGGCCCAGCTGACCCTTCACCTGGACTTCCAATTAGCATATTTTTCTAATGGGAAAATAAGCTCCTTCCTGTAGCGAAGCTAACAAAGTTCTTCTTTGTAGTCATGCAGAAGTGACATTCAATGCAGCCCTGTTGTAATTGGTTAGTTGCAAGCTCCCTGTGGCAGCTTGAGGGAGTTGTTCATTGGCAGGTTTCAGTGCAAAGGGATTGAACTAATATGCTGAAATCTCCTCAACCTTCACATTTTGTTGGCAAGCCGGAGTATAAATTGTGCACGAGCTCACTAGCAGTTACCCACTGAACTGCATGTCCTCAGTAATCACTGCCAAAGGTCTTTTAACAAACTTCAATCTATGGAAAATAAAGGAAAAAACTGTATTTGCATTCACACTGAATATTTCAATAGAACATTACAGTCTCCAAAACAAGTTCGCAGTAGTAGCATATGGGCCTGTCTCACTTAGGCAACTTTTTAGAAACATAGAAATTAGGTGCAGGAGTAGGTCATTCAGAACCCCAACAACCCCATCCTTGGCATGTGGGAGGAAATCAGAGCGCTTGCGGAAACCCACACACTTGCAGGGAGAATACCATACCAATGGCACCAAGGTTAAAATCAAATGCACTCTTTGGCGATGACCATGAAGACGGAACTGCACAGCACAGGAACAGGCCCTTCTGCCCACAATGTCTATGCTGAACATGATGCTGTTAAATTTATCTCTCATAAGGACACAGAATGCTGGAGCAGGTCAGATAGCATCTTTGAAGAACATGGGTGGGTGATGTTTTGAGCCAAGACCCTTCTTCATTCAGCCTGATTGTAGGGGACGCAGGGGGATAAGAAAGCTGGAAGAGGGAAGAGGGAAGAGGTTCAAATTGTGAACCATTTGGGAGACATGAGCAGCAAATACTTTTCATGTTTGCATACCTGAAGGAAAAGAGGACCTACAGGAATATGGGGGGGGAAATCAGCTGGCCAAAGAGGAACACCATCACTCAACCATGGCCCCATTTCAACATCTTCAACACCTAGCATGACACTCAAATGCTAACAGACGTAATTACTGGAGCTCCTCTCCCCAATGAAAGAGAGAGCTCAAAGACATCATATTGAAATGAATACTTGTAAGACCCAAGGTCTGAAAGAGATTTTGGAGACTTCCAATTATAGCGCCTGGTGCAATATTGTAAGGAACAAAAGCGTGGCAGGGTGGTCAATGATCATTACTCTCTGCCTGGCTGTAGCTGTAAAAATGTCACTGTTCATAACTGTAGCCCTGGCAAGCACACTGAGGAATGACTGACACAGCCAGCCATACAAAGGTCTAGGCCAACAGCCATCATGATAGCAGTGCTGATGTCTGCCATCTTCTGCAGGGACTCACTAGCTAGACTTATTGGGTGTCCATGACCTGCTTAGAGTAACTGCCTAATAATTTACTCTCGTCCATAATGAGTGGAATTTTATAATTCATCAAAAGCAGCCAACATAATTTAAGAACCTTTCTCGCCCCAGTCATTCCTTCTTCTCTCTCTCTGCTCTCGTCAGCCAAGAAATATGGAAGCATGAAAGCACACCCCACCAGACCCAGGAACAACTTCTTCCCCTCTGTTATCATCCTTCTATACGGACCTTTCATAAGCCAGGGTACAAACCCAATTCTCCAACCTATCGTGTTGTCGACATTGGACATGTTGCCTGGACTTTTGCACTCCAATGCTGAAAACAGTATTGCACATATTGTATCTTTCTCCTCGCTATACCTATTATACTTGAGTTTGGCTTGATTGTATTCATGCATTATTTGATTTGATTGGATGGCACTCAAAACAAAGCTTACCACTGTACCTCAGTACACACATCAACGATTAAACTTAATCTAAACCTATCCAAATAATTCACAGCAGAATGCAAAGAAGCTGCTTCTCTTCCCCCCTTCCATTTATGATCTTTTTTAAAAATGTGCACCTTATATTGTTTATGAACCCAAGCTTTGTAATGATTCTCAATCCATGATTTACTGATTCTTCTCCCATTTCAAATCAAACATCATGTGTTTAAGAAAGAACTGCCGATGCTGGAAAAATCAAAGGTAAACAAATAATGCTGGAGAAACTAAGCGGGTGAGGTAGAATCTATGGAGAGAAGGAATTGGCAACGTTTCGGGTCGAGACCTTTAGTCATGACTGTGACCCTGTGCGACAGGGTCTCAGTCGTGACTAAATACATTGTGAGTGGTGTTGCACAAGCTGTGGCCGTACAGATCTGTATATAAAATGTAGTGCCATTGAGTACAAGTGAACTCCATTTTATTATAGGAGCCACTAAGTCCATGCTGATCATCGATCACTCATTCACACTAGTTTTATGTTATTTCTACTCTCTACAGACTAGAGGCAATTTACAGCAGCCAATTAACATACACACCTGCCCGTCTTTTGGGATGTGGGAAGAAACCCATGCAGTCACAGGGAGAACATGCAAACTCCGCATAGACTGCACCCCGGGGTCAGGATAGAAGCTGGGCCTCTGGCGCTATGAGGCTGCAACTCTATCAGTTGCCCTTTGGATGCACTACCGAGATGCAAGTACTATACCTAATGTAAAGAACTGAGGACCTGTTCATTTCATACACTGGCTGAATCTTGAACAAAAATATGCAACTTGCACTTTGCTATTAAGAAAATTGTTCACTAGATTGCTTGTACAAAATCTTTTTATCGGTTGCAAGAACATTCCTCTCACCCACCCTTCATTGGTTCTTTTGATTTTTTTGTCTGGGCTATGTCAAGAGTCAAGAGTCATGAGTGTTTTATTGTCATGTGTCCCAGATAGGACAATGACATTCTTTCTTGCTTACTCCTGCTGAAAATTGCATCTCTCGTGTGGCTGTACCTGTAGGTTTATTCCACTCCTCCACACTGTTCAGTTCCATCGCCGGGCGGAGTGCCTCCGCTGCCTGACCTCATCACTCAGTGTAAGCTGTCTTTGTTTGATCTCGGAGAGCTACTTGCCCGAGTCCACAGTGAGAATAAAGGGAGCTGATTTCACATGACCCACTGAGAAATGGAGGGGGTGGAGGAGACCTCAACATAAGAACTGGATTCCTTGTTTATTATTTTAAGCATAAGAACGTTTTTCAGTGGTTAGCACTTACAGCAAGAGCTTAATCCATTACTCATATTTTTGGCAACTGTGAATTTTGTGCCCTTCAGTCACTCATCAAGTTAGTTAAATATTCCACTGCTATTAACTACTGTGTCTTCTGTCGCTTCAAAGTGAGGAAAAGCTCAGGAATCAACAAAAGACACAGGGAACCATATAAACAAGATGAAGTTTTGGCTCAACCTGCTGCATATTTCCAACACTTTCAGAGAGGAAACTTACGACAGAAGATTTGTTTTCTTTGAGATACAATCTATCTCCATATTCACTCTGATATCTGATATCTTTTTCAAAAAATTGGCTCTTCCTGGAAGATGAAATAGACTGGATTTTATTTCTTAAGTGTCAGTCAATTAATTCAACAGCGTAACAATGTTTTTGGTTCACAATTTACCTGTGCTGTAACAGTGTCCACCCTATTGCTTTATGCCCTATCTTTAATGCCGCTGATTTCTTCATAGCCTACAACGGAGAAAACAAATGACTGACTTTCAGCTAATTGTGTCACATGGTGATAAGCACAGAACAGACCCATCAGCTAATCAAATCTGGGCAACCATTAACTGATAATCTGATATTAATCCTAGTTTTTTTCTTCCCCAACTTCTCACCACTTTCCCACAGATTCTACCACTGACCTGCACAAAAGATCAATTTACAGAGGCCAATTAATCTACCAATCTGAACACATGTTGCATGTGGGAGGAAGCCAGAGCATCTGGAAGAATCCCATATAGTCACATGGAAAACTTGCAATCTCCACACAGACAGAACCAGAAATTGGGATTGGACCAGTGTCTTTGATGCTATGAGGCAGCAAATCTACCAGCTGCAACGTCAAGCCACCCTTACCTCAAAATGGGAATCTGAGAATGTTTCAGATAAGATTCTATTTTATTTTCATTATTTCTTCTCAAACTTCCCTGTGACAAAGCTATCACATTGGCGCAATCTACAAGAGGGATGGCTTTCATGGGACATTTTCATTTTCACTCTGGATCACTCTACTCCCCATTCCAAGACAGTGCCTGGGAACCTTTCCCCTAAACTTTTACAATAGGCATCTAACAATTATGTTTCTCTATCTCTGGCCAGTTTCACTCTTACCTTCTATTAGAGGACACCAGTTATGGGCCTGAAATTGGGAATTTGGAAAATATAGGATTATCATGCTCAACAACCTCTTCAGAAGTTTAAAAATTGATTTCGTAATCTCCGCCTGACTAGCTCATTCTGCACCTTCAAAAGCTTCTTCAAAATGTACCGCTTTAGTCTGTCATGAGTCAGTTTCCCTCATTTCTCTGCTGCTGCCTACTTTATATACTTAATTGCAGAAATTAATTGTGACAGAGATATAACCATAGATAGACACAAAATGCTGGAGTAACTCAACGGGACAGGCAGCATCTCTGGAGAGAAGGAATGGGCGACGTTTCGGGGCATTGGGTGTATGGAACGAGCTGCTGGGGGAGGTGGCTGAGGCAGGTACTGTCACCATGTTTAAGAAACATTTAGACAGATACATGGATAGGATATGTTTAGAGGGATATGGGATAAACGCAGGCAGGTTACACTAGTGTAGATGGGACATGTTGGTCGGCACGGCCCAGTTGGGCTAAAGGGCCTGTTTCCATGCTGTATGGTTCTATAATTCCACTCCAATCATTGCTGTATGACTCCTTGCATTTTCAAGGACAATTAGGGATGGGCAATAAATGGGATTGAGGGCAGATAGGAATTGATTGACACACTGGTGCAGAGGCCCGGGTTGGATCCAAACTACGGGTGCTGTCTGTGTGGAGTTTGTATGTTCTCTGTGTAATCACTTGGGTTTTCTCTGGGTCCTCCCATTTCCTCCCACATTCCAAATACATGCAATTTTGTAGATTAATTACTGTCCGTAATTTATCCCCAGTGTGTCGGACATAGAGCTAGTGTACAGGTGATCGATGGTCGGCATGGACTCGGTCGGTGGTGCGAAGGGGCTGTTTTCACGCTGTATCTCTAAACTAAGCTCTAACGTCTAAACTCCAAATGTTGGCCTTGCTGGTGACATGAATAAATCCATGAATAAATAAAACACTTCCTTAAAACAACTTGAGAGGGTTTTCTCAGGAATGCCATTGTTTGAAAGAAAGTTAGTAACTGTTAATCAAATGTTTTCTCACATATCTTTGTTTGCAGGCTTTCTCCGATGCACAAAAAAAGTGACCATTCATCACTACCACTTGCCATTTGAATTTCAGATTACAAACTATTCCTGCCCCTCATTGTAGCTCTCCAGCTGAGCAAGGACGTAGGCAAGATTGTGTCTCTGGAAATGAACCACATGCAAGCTATGTCCATTCATTATGTTATCCTCTTTCAAACAGGGTACGGTGTGAGGCTGGCATTGGAATAAATGTACAAGAGAAAGAGTCCAAAGCAAGATATTGTGATTTAGTCAGAACAGACAATATGGCAATTCTACCTTTGGTGCAGCACATTGAAAAATTAAATGAAAGATCCTTCCATTAATGCAAAGCATGGGAGAAGTTAGATAACACCAAATGTGTAAAAATGTATGGATGGTAGCCGTTTCAAAAATACACAGTGTTGCTAATCCATTAATAAACCTTCATCATGAATGCACGAGAAGTGCCGGATTTCATTTCTTCCCACCATTAATATTTTAAAGCCTTAATTAAAGCAACAATATCAATAAGGTTCTGCATGGTTGGTTGCTCTGGCATGAGATCCAGGGAGAGCTAGCCAACTAGATAGAGAATTGACAACCTGGAAGGAAGTAGAGGGTAGACATAAAATGCTGAAGTAACTCAGCAGGACAGGCAGCATCTCTGGAGAGAGTGAATAGGCGACGTTTTGAGTCGAGACCCTTCTTCAGATGGGTGGAAGGTTTTTTGGGCTGGAGGCTTGTGATTAGTGGTGTGCCTTAGAAACCAGTGCTGGGCCCCATTGCTGTTGTGGTTTGTATCAACGACCTGGATGAGAATGTACGAGGCTGTTTAGTAAGTTTGCAGATGATACTAAAGTGGGTGGTATTGTAGATAGTACGATTTCAAAGGTTTCAACAGTTTCAAAGGTCTTTTGTTGTCACATATACCAATTAAGGTACAGTGACATGCGAATTACCATACAGCCATGGGGGGAAAAAAAGCAACAAGTCACACAACTACATGAAAGTTAACATAAACATCTACCACAGCAGATTCCCCACATTCCTCATTGTGATGGAAGGCAAAAAAGTTAAATCTTCGTCCTCTTTATTCTCCCGTGGTCGGGGCAGTTGAACCATCCGTTGGGGTGATCAAAACTCTGGCGTCAGGGAGCTTGAAGCTCCTGTATCGGGCCAATCGAAGCCCCTGCATCGGGACGGTCATAGTTGTCGAAGCTAGTAAAGATGGTTATCAAAAATTACAGCACGACCTTGTTCAGTTGGGCAAGTAGGCTGAGGAATAGTTAGTGCAGTTTAATGTAGATAAGTGCGAAGTGTTGCGCTTTGGGAAGTCAAACCAGAGCAGGACCTTCTGAGTGTATGGCAGGGCCTTGGGGAGTGTTGTAGAACAGAGGAATCTAAGGGTGCAGATAAATAGTTCCCTGAAAGTGGCGTCATAGGTAGATCAGATGGTCAAGAAGGTACATTTGCCATCATCAGTCAGAGTATTGAGTATAGATGTTGGGATGGTAATGTTATAGTATACAAGATGTTGATGAGTCCGCATTTGGAGTATTGTGTTTACTTTTAGTCACCCTGCTATAGGGAGGGTGTCATTAAGGTGAAAAGAGTGCAGAGAAGATTTACAAGGAAGTTGCCAGGACTCGAGGGCCTGAGCTATAGGGAAAGATTGAGTAGACTTTATTCCTCTGAGCATAGATGGCTGAGGAGTGATCTTTTGGAGTGATATAAAATCTTAAGGGGAATAGACATGGTGAATGCACGAGGTATTTTACCCAGAATACAGGAATTGCGAACCAAATGACACAAGGTTTGAGATGAGAAGGGAAAGATTTAATATGAACCCGAGGGGCAACCTTTTCACTCAAAGAGGGTGGTGGGTATGTGGAATGAGCTGCCTGAGGAGGTAGTTGAGGCAAGTACCATAACAATATGAATGAACATTTCGACACATATGGATAGGAAAGGTTTAGAAGGATGGCCCAAATGCGAGTAGGCGAAGCTACCATAAATGAGGCATCTTGGTCAGCATTGATAAGTTGGGCTGAAAGGCCAGTTTCCTGTGCCAAGCCCTTTCAACAAGCAATGCCAAATATTTTATGTACAGTAAACTACTTTGCAGTGCATTGACCACTGGAGCAGCGATTTGCACGTAAATCCAACACATCTTTGAAGGAACATTGAGAGGGTAGAGGGAGTTTGACTAACTTGATTTTCCTTAAAGGAAGCCAGTGCAGTCAGTCAAATGCCTCCTTCTGTTTGTGATTCCACATCAATATTATCTGTTGTAGACATAATACAGGCCTGGTCAAGCTTATTTCTGTTCTTCACTTCATGCCACTGCATTTTTGATATCACAAGAACATACGGAATTGACAACACTTTGCCTGAGGAAAATACTTTGGTGAGAGGACAATTTCCTATATTCATCCTGGAGTATTACATTCTCATCTTCTCATGCATGACAAACCAAGAATGATCACGGGAATTATTCTGTTAACATGTGATGAGCATTTGATAGCACTGGGCCTGTACTCGCTGGCATTGAGAAGGAAGACAAAACTTACCTATATCCTGGAGTATTGGACAGGATCCTGGAGTATTACATTTTATTGTCGTTGCCTCTTCAACGAAATGCATGACAAACCAAGAATGATCACGGGAATTATTCTGTTAACACGTGATGAGCGTTTGATAGCACTGGGCCTGTACTCGCTGGCGTTTAGAAGGAAGAGGGGGAACATAATTGAAACTTACCGAATAGTGAACGGCCTGGTTGGAGTAGATGTGGAGAGGATGTTTCCACTAGTGGGAGAGTCTAAGACCACAGGCCATAGCCTCAGAATAAAAGGATGTACTTTTAGAAAGGAGATGAGGAGGAATTTCTGCAGTCAGTGAGTAGTGAAATTCAATGCCTCAGACAGCTGTGGAGCCCATGGCCGTTGGGTATTTTTAAGGTGCAGATTGACAGATTCTGAATTAGTAAGGATGTCGGGTTATGCGGAGAGGCAGGAGAATGGAGTCGAGTGCGAAAGATAGATCAGCCATGATTGAATGGCGGAATAGACTTGATGGGCTGAATGGCTAATTCTGCTCCTAGAACTTATGAACCTGCCTATGAATAAGCCATTCACTGAGTGAAACAGAGGTGGGAGACTTAACCAGTTTTTCTCCCAGTGATTATTTAACAGCGATTGCCTCCCCACTAACCACCATTTTAAATGCTGGCTTTATGTCTGGCAACTTGGGATCCCGAGAGACCTGCAAGTGCATTGCAGGAGTTCATTAGATCACGTAAGGGCATATTCCTGCATTTTTCACCCATTATCAAGCCATTTCTGCACATCGTACTCCATCTTGAAGTTGTTTTGATTTGATGGAGCAATCCTCCATTGACTAAATAATATCATGGAGAATTTCACACCCTGCTCATCTGTCAGAAATGACAGAGATGGAGCTGGGGATTTCCAAGGAAGTGTTCCATCTATATTTTAGAAGTCAGGGCAAATGTTCCCAAGAACAATGCACTAGTACCTTACCGCACTTGTGCTTGTGACAATAAAATAGACGACTTCACCTTAGCAGGTCTTCCTGACAGAAGGAAATTTAAGACACATTGATGGAAGGTTTGCAAGTTATTTTGAAGTCTGCAGAATAGTTCAGAGGCAAGGTTGTGTTTCTGCCACGATCTTATTTTTCTTGCTCCTAACTAATTGAAATACATACTTGAGATAATTTTTTAGCACCGTGGAATGCACATGTTTGGAATTCGTGCCAACACATCGATGCACCTTACAACTAATGAAGTACATTGGATTTGTATTGTTCTTTTAATATGGATGGTATTTTTGGCACGAAGCAACGATAAACAATAAGACAATGTCAATGGGTTACTCCAGCACTTTGTGCCTTCTTTTCCATGCCAGCATCTGCAGTTCCTTGTTTCTACATTTCATTACTCCACTGCAAAATCTCCTCGAGGTATGCCTACTTTGAAGAAGGCCTCCTCCTCTCTCCGATGAGAGTTCTGTGCGACCCTCTCTCACTGCTCCCCCTCTGCGATTCCCTGCTCTATGACAATATTCTGATCCAGACTCACTACCACAGCCACGTGTAGTTCCTCAACACTTGCCTTCCCCAATCTCTGGCCGTTTTTCCAATCATTTGCCTATTTAAAAAAAAAACCTCTGCACCCGTGTCAAACTTTAACCTGCCAGGTTTTTCCCATTTTGGTCACAATATGCTACCCTCACTAACAATCCAGTCACCTGCTCTGTCTTATTTCCCAGGAGGAGTTTAAGTTTTGCCCCAACTCTAGTAGGGTGATCTACAAATTGCCTAAGAAAATATTCCTGAATGTACTTAACAAATACCACCTCATCCCATCCCTTAGCACCACAGTCAATACTTGGAAAGGTAAAATCCCCCACTATTACAACTATCTTATCCTTACAGCTCACAGTGACCTCCCTATGTCAATACTACTCGAATGCCTGTTGGTTATTACAATCATGTTAAAGTGATCACCCACTTCTTATGTCTCAAATCCATGCACGGGGCTAGCAGGGGCTGATAATGGTGATTATAGAGAGAGAGTTTATGTCAGTGTTTGAACATTGAGATAATATGATGATGAAAAAATACTGAAGAATCGTTGAAAGCTCATTTTTAATTCAAATAAATGTTGTAAATTATCCATATTTTCTACATAACATTCATAATGTTATTTCTATCAGATTAAACCCTGTGTATCCATTTCTATTTAATTAAGAAAAAGCACACAACACTTTGTGTAAGTAGATCCACATCTGTAAATTATACCATTCTTTTATCTAGAATGTTTGTCTAACATCTTAGACGCACACTCCTGGGTGGCCTGGTAGCTGGTGTGATTGAGTTAAACTGTTGCTGAGTAGACTGCCTCAGCTGGTGTTTGAACTCACTTACCCTCACTGGAGATCATTCAATCAGTCCTCCTTGGACAAAGCTCGAAGGCAACTTGTAAAGAAGTGGTAAGAAAATTAAGCACTAACACAGCCATCCTTCACACACTTCATTCATTGTAATGTCATTATCAAATTCTACTCTTCTACTAAAGAACGGAATGTTACGCCTAAATATAATGAGGCAGGGGATAAAAAGGAATAGAGCACAAAACCGAATGAAGGGATGGCCTTTAAATTGCTATTTGCAATCATTGCACTTAGTCATTCAATCTGAAACCATGCATGAATTTGGTTTGGAGAGAAAAGCAATGTATTTGATGTTCAGATGATTATGTGCAGTGTCATAACACATATAAAAATGTCCACTTTAATACATTGTAAGTTCACATTATAGGAGTAGAATTAGGCCATTCGGTCCTTCGAGTCTACTCTGCCATTCAATCCTGGCTGATCTCTGCCTCCTAATCCCATTTTCCTGCCTTCTCCCCATAACCATTGACACCCGTTCGAATCAGGAATTTGTCTATCTCTGCCTTAAAAATATCAATTGACTTGGCCTCCACAGCACTCTATGGCAATTAGTAACTACCTTCTGACTTAAGATGTTACTCCTCACCTCCTTTCCAAAAGAGCACCCTTTAATTCTGATGCTAAGACCTCTGGTTCTAGACTCTCCTACCAGTGGAAACATCCTTTCCACATCCACTCTCTCTATGCCTTTCACTATTCTGTAAGTTTCAATGACATCCCCCCTCAACCTTCTAAACTCCACCCAGTAGAGGCCCAGTGCCGTCAAACGTTCAACATATGCAAACCCACTCATTCCTGGAATCATTCTTGTAAACTTCCTCTGGACCCTCTCCAGTGCCAGCACATCCTTCCCCAGGGTGCATAAGCTGGCAATTAACACAACTGCTGCTACTTTGTGTCTACTGTGTAATGGAGACCAATCCTAACTTTGAAAAGTAACACACAAATATTTTCAATGTCTCTTATGTTCAAATGAACAATGTAAAAAGACTAGGTTTTATTTGGAGTCCCATATAATTCTCATTTCATTGCCACAAGCTGCTTTATTATTTACCCTCTCCAATTTACTTTGTGATGGATAATGTAAATTGACTGTGGGGAAAAAAGCATGTAAGATGCATACTTCCAGTGAACCAAGATGCTACAATTTAGTTTTCAATCGCTATCCATTTAAAAGTGTAAACATATTCTGTTTATTGGAATAAATCAGTTTTTGCCAAGTTCCAGAAATGATCAGAATATAACTACATTATTTATGTTATATCCGCTGTGGTACAGTTCAAAACATGTTATCTGCTAAGTGCACAATTATCTGTCGAAAAACATGCATTAAAATCAGTAAAGTAGAAATTGTTAACCAACTCATTGATTATCGCAAACTTGCCATGACACCATCAGGGATAAATACAAAAACTACTTATTGCAAATTCAACATTAGTAGTGTTTGCATCTTAAAGGCAATTATCTAAGTATCCGGGATGAAACTGCGCCTGTATTTTAAGAATGGTTTAGAGTGGCTGCTTGACTTTACCACATGTTGCCACCTGCCCATTTCCTGTGATAAAATCAGCTGTATTTATTTTTTTGATGGATGATTATGAACAGGAATTTCTTATCATCAAAGTTAGACGTGGTTTGCAGGCATCAGCAACACCTCAGCAGTGCACGATTCTCAGATGTTTCAGCATGTGTTCCCAGAAAAGAAACTGCGGAAGGACAAAACACCTTCACAGATTTAACAAAGCCCCACATTTTGGAATATATCTTGGCAAATTTAATTGAACAATGAAACTTTTCAAATGGCACACCCTTTGTTTTATAAGATGCAATAACTGTAAGGTCAGAGTCCCCAATTTTTCAACATGCAACTAAAAGCATAATCCTCTTATACTAAGGTTACATAAAAAAATAATTTGCAATTTTATAGAAACTTTTAACAATCTTGGTACTTTAGATGCAATGAAAGATTGTTTTAATGTTTAAGTAATCAGATTTAGTGCTGATGACTGAGGAATAAATATATGCCAGGCCACCAGTGAAATTATCCCTAGATTTTGTTTTGATTGGTGCTGTTGGATCTTTTACACTCACTAGAAAGGAAGTTTCTTCAATAATGCAGTGCTCCCTCACTGCAACGCTGAAATCATCCAGGTGTCTAATTGTTTGGATCTGAACTTGAATCAACGAGCAGTGTAACACAGAAAATGGCCATTCAGCTGTCAGCTCTAAGAGCAATTCAATTAACCCTAGTCCCTTGACCTTCTGATTCTTTGTCTTTCATCCATTTAACCCTTTGACCATTTCCTAAAGGTTATAATTGACTGTATCCACAGACAGTGTTTTCCAAATCCTAACCACTTGTTGCTTAACTGTACCCTCCTGATTAAAGCGGATTGTGTTATCATTTAGCAGAGGTTAACAGCAGACAAGTACACTACTAATTGGATGAAATCAAAATATTCCAGTCAGGTTTCTTTACCTTGCCATCATTTTGATTTATCATTGTGTCACAAATGTGGCCCCGTTTTCAACGAAGAGCAGCAGGGAAAAGTCTGGTAATTACAGTACATACCTGTGAGCTTGACATGATTGGGAAAAGTTCCGAGGGACAGGAGTAATGGTCGCTTGAAAAGGCAGTTGCTAATCAGAGATGGCCAGCAAGGCTTTGTCAAGAGCAGATCCTGTCTGACCAATCTAATTGTAAGAGGTAGCAAGGTGTATTTATGGGGCCAGTACATTTTATGGGTTACATAGACTTCAGTAAGACGTTTGACAAGGTCCCTCAACAGAAGGGTGAAGGTAGAGGGCTGTTTTTGTGCTTAAATCCCAGAGACTAATTACTCTATTCTGTCCCTGATTGGGTTAATTAGAGTAAGGGGGAAATAAGGAAACAGCTGCAAGTCAAGAGTGATGTTAGTTTCCACATCAACTAAAGCTCCCACACATTCTCCCTTATCTACTTGCTGCACAGAAAGGCTCATGGTGCAGTGAAGCCCTCTTGACTAGTCATCCTTTTCTCTCAGCTCCATTGTAGGTGACCCAGTGGGCTGCAATTGGAAGGGAGGAAGCCGTCCTGCTTTTCCCCGAAAACCAAAGATCAGGGGGATGGTGCCGGTGATGACAACGGATGCAATGGGCGAGAAGCAAGGCCGGTAAGAGAGGAAATCAGGGTCTGGCCTACCACACCCTCAAGGTCGGCTACAGGAGATGCCCCAGGGGCACAAATGAGTGAGGAGACGGATCCACCAGTTTGCCAGTTGATCCACACATCCAAGGAAGGTGGTGGCTGGAGGCCCTGAGGCAGCCTGGGACTTGCCTGGATCGGGTGCTGTTCACAGATCCAGAGCATAGACTGGACTTGGAAAATGGTGCCAATACCTGGTGCCTCTTGGATGAGTGCTCTGTGGACCATTGCTGTACACGTTGCTAATCAGGGGTCTGGGCTTAGTCATGGCAATACTCTACCGGACTGTAAGTAATAAAACACATGCACTGTGCATTTTCACATTTAGTTTAGTTTAGGGATACAGCACAGAAACATGTCCTTCGGCCCACCAAATCCACGCCGACTAGTGATCCCCATACATTAGCAAAACCTACACACTGGGGACAATTTATAATCTTTGCCAAAGCCAATTAACCTACAACCCTGTACATTGGGGTGTGGGAGGAAACTGGAGCACATGGGGAAAGCCCACGTGGTAGAAAATATAGAAAACATAGTGGTCACATGGAAAACATTCAAACTCTGTACAGGGAGAACGTACACATTCCATGCAGACAGCACCCATGGTCAGGATGACGCTGTAAGGCAACAACACTACTGCTACACCACCATGCCGTTCTGTGATAATAAAGGCACCATTGAGGTGGCCTCTGGAAGTAATAAAACTGATAAAGTTGAAAAGGTTTTCTTCACCTCTTGCTGTCTTGTGTCCTTGCTAGTAAACTCTGCTCTGGACCTGCCTATGTGTTTTGACTGGACTATCATCGAACGCCTGTTCACTCTCACTCAATGGGAGGACCAATTTGAGAGACTGTTTGCCTCATCCCTATTTGCAGTCAGTTTCAGAGAGATTCCTGCCAGAGTGTGGCCCAGTAAGATGTCAAACAAATAGTATTTGTGAATTGGATCAAATAATGCCATGCTACCAATATGTACTATATCACTTTTCAGAATGTCTATACGGTGACTCAAAGGATAGGAATGTTCTTCTCATCATTTATGATTTACATCTTGATCCGCATTTATCATGAGTCTTACACCAACTTTCCATAAAGACCTCATGGTTTTCCCTATGTCCTTGAGTAGTTTATTTATGACTCATATACTTGCTCCTGAAATTTTCCTCTGCTGCAGAATATGAAAATTGGTAATGGGTACTTAAAATTCAGCTCCACGTCCTGGTTGTGCAGAAACCAGGTCAGGACTGGGGAATCCATTCAAAAACACGCAAATATTTGACTGAATTATTTCCACCTGAGGATTTTCCTAACCTTTTACTCGTTCAATGGAGTACTTTCTAAACAATGTAATTCCTTGGGCAAAAATGCCAAGCAGCAATCTAGTCACCTGCCAAGTTATTTTTGTTTCTTTTTGAATTCCAAACCAAGCTTTCACTTATGATTGAGAGTCTCAATAAAATTCCCCAGCAATGTATTTCCAGCATGCAGTTGTAACTTTCCCATTTCTCTTTACTCTTTGGTCTCCCGACAATTTGTCGGAGATTTGAGGTTGAATTACTGCACGGCACTGTTTTGAGCTTCCTACTGCTCTAATCATCAAATCATTCCAGATTATCTGGAATTTAAAAATTCCTTATCACTGAGGAGGCGGCATGATTTGGTGTTATATGAGGCTGCCCAGAAGAAACATGAATGGAACTGACAGGCCTAGCTGAGAGCAGCCAGCAACTATTTCTTGGTAATATAATATTCACCTTCTATTCAATGATATAACCTAATTGTACCAGACAATTCCATCTTACCCAATGAGCTGAGATCTGAAGCATAGGTTTTTCACAAAGAGAAGGTAAATAGAACTGCCAGAGTAGGTAGTGGAGGCAGATGCAATGACAACATTTAAATGTTATTTCAACAGGTACTTGAATAGAAAAGGTGAAGAAGGATGTAGGACTAATGATGTCAAGTGGAATTAGCATAGCCAGGCATCTTGTTCTGCATGGACTAGATGGGCAGAAAGGGCTCAGTTTCCATGCTGTGTAATTCTATTTTTTAATGATTCTACAGTGTTATATTGTAAAAGTATAACACAAACAATGACTAAGACCAAGATGAAAGGAGCCCCTTTCTTCAAAAAGACCAAGTTCTTACTTGCTGCAGCTTTTCAGTCACATTAACTTAACAATACAACAAATAATTCAATAACTGATAATATCAATTATCAGTAATACTTGACAACCAGATCATAACAGTGCGAACCAAAGTACATAATGCAATGAAAACAATGTTCTTCTGCAGTTGTATAGGGCTCTGGTGAGACCACATTTGGAGGATTGTATACAGTTTTGGTCTCCTAATTTGAGGAAGGACATCCTTGTGATTGAAGCTGTGCAGCGTAGGTTCACGAGATTGACCCCTGGGATGGCGGGAATGTCATATGAGGAAAGATTAAAAAGACTAGGCTTGTATTCACTGGAGTTTAGAATGATGAGGCGGGATCTTATAGAAACATATAAAATTATAAAAGGACTGGACAACCTTGATGCAGGAAAAATGTTCCCAATGTTGGACGAGTCCAGAACCAGGGGGCCACAGTCTTAGAATAAAGGTGAGGTCATTTAAGACTGAGGTGAGAAAAAACTTTTTCACCCAGAGAGTTGTGAATTTATGGAATTCCCTGCCACGGAGGGCAGTGGAGGCCAAGTCACTGGATGGATTTAAGAGAGAGTTGGATAGAGCTCTAGGGGCTATTGGAGTCGAGGGATATGGGGAGAGGGCAGGCATGGGTTATAGATATGGGACGATCAGCCATGATCACAATGAATGGCGGTGCTGGCTCGAAGGGCCGAATGGCCTCCTCCTGCATCTATGTTTCTATGTTTCTATGTTTGTGGTTTGGATGGATTGGTTGATGAGAAGAGCCTGTGGTTCATGTTGGATAAACTTAAATTAGTCTACTTAAGTGGTCCATATTTCGGGCTGGAACATACAAAAAGGAAGATTGATTGTTCTGAAGGCCACAGGTGTACTTTGGAATGCAAAAAAAAAAACCTCCCCCCAGCAAGGCTTTGAACAAATGTTTCATGAGTAGGACATAATTATTTTTGCATTTGGTGCAGAAAACACATGATCAGTGCAGGCGTGATTCACAATCAGAAGACACCAATCAAATTTGCAGAGTAGCACAGGATGAACTGGAAACCTTCAGAACCCCTTTCTGTACTATATTCTGGGCTTGTTTTCAATCCTGTTGGATCTCAAAAATTGCAATCTAATTAGCAGAGTCACAGAAGAATTGCTTTGGTTTATTTAAACGTACCTCATGGGATTTTTTTTTGTAAAGGGATTTTTAAATTGATTTTGTCCTGAAATCTCAGACTTATTAATCTAATTTATTTCCCTGAAGAGACAATTCAATAATACTGTGATACAACAGAAAATGCTGGAAATACCCAGCTGGTCAGCTAGCATCCATGGTTCCTCTCTCCACAGATTTTGCTTCACCTGGTGTGTTCAGTATTTTATATTTATTGCATATATCCACCATCTGTAGGTTTTAACTATCACATTTACGGCCTATAGTGCATTCATTTGAACTCGAGGCCAACATTGAAAGGAAGCTACAACAAAAAATTGATCAAAATAGGCCTTATCAAAAACAGTTGAATATAACCCAGTATGGAATATTCCAAATTCACTAAACTCGTTTTAGTTTCTACAGAAAAAAAATGGGTATAAATGTATGTTTTTATGGAGCTGTGTTATAGTGTGCTGTACCATAGTCAAGAGGGGGATTCATCTCAATCATTTGAAAACCTAGTTCACCATAACACAGAATTTATTTCATTGTATTCCAACACTGGGTGATATGGTGGCACAGCGGTAGTGTTGCTGCCTTACAGCGCCAGAGACCCGGGTTCGATCATGACTATGGGTGCTTGTTTGTATGTTCTCCCCGTGCCTTGCGTGGGTTTTCCCTGGGAGCTCCGGTTTCCTCCCACACTCCAAAGACGTACACGTTGGGAGTTTAATTGGCTTGGTAAAATTCTAAATTATCAGTAGTGTGCGTAGGATATTGTTAGTGTGCTGGGATCACTGGTCGGCTTGGACTCGGTGGGCCAAAGGGCCTGGTTCCACGCTGTATCTCTAAACTAAACTAAACTGCCTGCCTGTTTTTCAAGATTTCAATCGCTATCTAATAAAAGGTTAGATATTTGACTATTTAAATCTGTATTGCTATTTCTTCAGTGACTAATCCTGTTGTAAGGCAAAGAATTGAACATCTTCTGAATACTTCCATAGCACATGCCAAAAGCTGTTCTTTACTTCCCACATGGAACAGCTAGAGCCAAGATAAAAAAAATTATATTAAAGCTACTTTAATGATACGCTAATGGTATACATTCTAATTCCTGACAGAAAGGTTCGAGAGAAAGGTCACCTCTTTTGTGGTGAGTGGGGAAGATTGCAAAATAGTTCATCAAAATCTTTGGAAGTTAATGTAAAACACAAAGACACTTTGTTGTGTGGGAGAGCAGCTGATCTCAGGGTCTGTAGATGAGGTTCCATTGATGCAAGATTGTGCCACAAAAATGGCAATTACCCAGCATTTCAAAGTCATAAGAGACCACCCAAACCTTCAACTCCTAAGAGTACATGACATTTCTGGAATTTCACAAGCATGTTATACAATACAATACAATACAATTTATTTGTCGCTTGGACCCCGTTGAGGTCCAAACGGAATGTCGTTTCTGCAGCCATACATTACAAAACGAAAAAGACCCGAGACACAACACAATTTACACAAACATCCATCACATCGCTGTGATGGAAGGCAAAAAAAAAAACGTATCTCTCCCTGCACTCCCCCCCCCCCCCCCCCCCCCCCCCCCCCCCCCCCCCCCCCCCCCCCCCCCCCCCCCCGATGTCAGAGTCAAAGTCAAAGCCCCCAGCGGGCGATGGTGATTGTCCCGCGGCCATTAAAGCCACGCCGGGTGATGCAAGGCCGCGCACCGGGTCTTGGTGTTAGAGCCCCGGCGGGCGCTCGCAAAGTCCCGCGGCCATTCCAAGCCGCGCGGGGCGGTGATGTAAGGCCCCGCTCCAGGTGCTCTTCAACCCCGCAACTCGGGCGGGAGAAGTCGCCGTTGCGGAAGCCCCGAAAAGCGGTCTCCCACCAGGGACCCGCGGGCTTCCGGTGTTGCCGTCCGCCAGACCCGCGGTTGTAGCCTCCGAATCTCCGGGGGTCGGGTCGCAGCAGCGCTCCACCACAGCTTCACCCGCTCCGGACTCGGCCAGCTCCGCGACGGTGAGTAGGACCGCAGCTCCGTAACTGGAGCCCCAGGTCGTTCCTGTTGGAGGCCGCTCCACGTTGCAGCCCCAACGACAACGGAGACCCGACAAGAAAAGGTCGGGTCTCCCGTGCAGGGGAAAGATTTTAAAGTTACCCCCCCCACCCACACCCCCCACACACATACCCCGACAAAAAAATAAATAAATAATAAAAACTACATAGAAACGAGACAAAAATAATAAAAATACAGACGGACTGCAGAGGCCGCTGCTGACGAAAGTCGCGCCGCCCACCGAGCATCAGTGTAAGTTGGGGGAGTAAGTGCATTTGTCCTATCAAAATTAACTTCCAATGCTCTAACATCTTGTTACTCAATGCTGGTCAGGAATAATGAACCATCAGGACTCGTTATCATCTCAATTAATATTTCATTGATCAGATCATCTTCCTATGGCCATACAACTTGATATAATTTGGCTCATTTTTTTTTCCATCTCCACCTGCTGATTTCTAAAGTAATTGGTACCTGGCTGAGACGACGTTTCGGGTCGGGTTCCTTCTTCAGGCTGATTGCAGGGAGGGGAAGATTGCTGGAACAGAAGAGGGGCAAGCCAAAGCCTAGCAGGTAATAGGTGGGTACAGATGAGGCAGGGTTTTTGATAGGGAGATGGTTGGGCAAAGACCAGAGATGCAAAGACAGGTGTGAGACAAAAGTTGAGGAGTTGTGAAACTGAAGGGAGGAATGTAGGTAGAGAGGTGGGGAGAAATAGGCACGAGTCCAGGTGGGACACAACAGAGATTCCAGAGAAGTTGCCTGACCTGATGAGTTACTCCAGCACTTGGTGTCTTTTTTAAACCAGCATCTTTAGTTCTGTGTTTTTATATCACCCTTTTCCCCGTTCCCTACCATTATATTCCCTACCAGGCTTTGTTTCTTCACTTCAATACAATCAGTCTGAAGAAGGAGTCCAACCTGCACTGTTACTTATGCATGTTCTCCAGAGATGCTCCTTGACCTGCTGTGTTACTCCAGCACTTGGTGTCTTTTTTATGTAAACCTGCATCTGTAGTTCCTTTTTTGTCCTTCAAAGAACCTTCCCAGACAATGCGGTAGAGACAAGGTGAAAACAGAACTGGACTCAAACAACTTAGTTTAGTTTTAGAGATAGCATGGAAACTGGCCCTTCGGCCCACTGAGTCCCTGTCGACCACCGATCGCCCACTCACACTAATTCTATGTTATCCCACTTTTGCATTTGCTCCCTGCAACTAGGCGGCAATTAACATGTAAATTAACCTACAAACCCGCATGCCTTTGCGATGTGAGAGGAACCTGGAGTAAAATATGGTCACAGGGAGAGCATGCAAACTCCACACAGACAGACCCGAGGTCAAGATCAGACCCGGGTCTCTGATGCTGCGAGGCAGCGGCTCTACCGGCTACACCACTGCTGAGAATTGAGAAAATCTGTTGTGAAAGAAATTCGCATTTGCTGTCAGACGCTTGCATAAAGAAAGATCACTTCAGTGAGAAATGACACTGTAGTTTGTTAAGGGCCTGTCCCACACGGGCATCATTTGCGTGTCACTGCCTTTGCCACGACGTCTCACCGTGCGCCGTGCACCTGTAAATGCACGCCATGCGCACGTAATGCCGCCATGCACACATTATGTGCGTCGTGACGCGTAAATGATGTCGCGTAAATGATGTGCAAATAATGCCCAAGTGGCACATGCCCTTGACTCAACTACACTCCACCCCTTCATTGGCTTTACAGCAATAAAATGGAGCTTAAACTTGACCTTACCTCAAAAACAGTAACTCGATTAAGTAATATCAATAATATTGTGCGGGTTTGACAAGGATTGAAGTCTACTTTCATTGTGATTTCAAACCTGATTCAAGAGATCCACGTCTACCTGGACACTTAATAATCTGATCTGCTTTTTTAATGTGAACTTTGTCTGAATTGTTTTATCGGGAGAGGAGCTCTAACCAAGCAACATGTACAGAAACATTGTTCTCTCTAGAGCAACAGATTGTTTTTTGCAGACAAATGGCATAAATGAGATACTGCCTGGCTAGGGTGGCATGGTGGTGCAGCCATAGAGCTGCAGCCTTGCCGGAGTCCCGGGTTCGATCCCGACTATGGGTGCTGTCTGTACGGAGTTTTTTACGTTCTCCCCGTGACTGCTTGGGTTTTCTCCGAGTTCTTCGGTTTCCTCCCACACTCCAAAGATGGTTTGGAGTGTGGTTTGGTGGTTAATTGGCTTGCTGTATGTGTACAATTGTCCCTAGTGTGTGTAAGATAGTGTTAGTGTGCGGGGATCGCTGGTCGGCGCTGTATCTCGAAACTAAACTAAACCAAAAAATATCACAGGGACTATTCCCAAATGTTAAGATGTAGTATTTATCCTAAAAAAAACATTCCTGGGACTAAAGCATTAAATAACACTGCTCCAGAAAAAGCCTGCGAAGATTTTCAGCAAAGAAAATGTATGAAAATATATAACCAGGAAAAGTTACAAAAATGCATATTTATTATAATACATTTTTATGCTATATGATTAAACCTTGCTGTTCGTGTCAGGATGCCAGGTTAAAGTGTATTTTTTTCAATAAACACATATCCATAATTCTAAATGGTTTATATTCAGAGATACATTTGCTTGAGCATGACTAAAAAATCTGCTGGTATTTGCGATGACTTGGGTTGTACACAGATCACATCATTCAGCCGTGAAATTCCCCTCTTTCAAAGGATGGGCAGCATGTTAGCAGGAAGCAAAACACCCACAATATTTTTGCAAATCACACCAGCTGCAAGAATCCGTATATTTGCACGAAGACCAAAAATGAGCAGATTAAACGGTTCCACAGCTGAATGGTGATTATGAAATAAGCAGAAGGGAATAGGACACAATCAAGATGGGAAAGCCACAAATTTTTTTTTGAAAAGCTCAGGAATCATCTTTGCTGCATAAGCATATAGAAATAGAAACAGACTTTGTTTACCAGTAACAGGACATTTTACATTCAACAAGCTTGTTTTGAATCAGCAGAAATACATTAATTTGGCTGTCCTCCACCATTTCCAGGAACAAGTTTACCTCCCCAACAGAGGCCGATATAATATGCTGCTCACTCCATGCTCACTCTGGAGAACGGGTGGAAACCTAAAAGAAACCAAAGAAGTTAAACCTGGGTGGTGATATTTCAATTCACTTTAAAGATACAGTCTAGATACAGTGCCTTCGGCCCATTGACTCCATACCGACCATCGATCATCCGTTCTATGGTATCTCACTTTCTCATCCACTCCCTACATACTATGACCTGCAATTTACAGAGGCCAATTAACCTACAACCCTGCATGTCTTTGGGATGTGGGAGCAAAAAAACAAACCACCTGAAGGGACTTTGTGTGATGAACATGCAAACTCTACACAGACAGCACCCGAGGTCAGGATCGAAGCTCTCCAATATCTGGGCCTGTAATATGGAGACTAAACTAATCAGTCAGTAATGAGTCTGATTTGTGTCGGTGGAGCTTGTTTGCTGTGAATCAGGTCAATTCTAACTCTAGTATTCCTTGGGTTCTGTCTCTGGATATTGTCCAGAGAAAAACAGTCCTTGGGGTTACCTCCAGGTGGAAACAGTACACAATCTGTGGCATTGTGCAACTTTTTCTACTCTCATGGATGAAACACAGTAATCAGTGCAGAAAGCTTTCATCGAGCGTGTCTTCAAATTTAAGGCACAACCTGGGTTCATTTGACAACTGCAAATCAGCAGAATTAGTGATCACTCTCATATTTGTCACTTTGTTCTGCTTTATCGTTCTTCTCTGATATTAAAAGCAATAAGAAACATTAATATGTCTCAGTCTGAAGAGTCTTGACCCGAAACGTCGCCAATGCATTCTATCCAGAGATGCTGCCTGTCCCGTTGAGTTATTCCAGCATTTTGTGTCTATCTTCGATGAAACATTACTAATGTTTTTGCAAATTTTGATATCTTTAGGGTTTGATGTTTCAAAAATTATCCTTGCTTAATTTTGAGAACATGGTCTTGGACTGACTTCTTAAACACAGATATTGGAGTGAAGTTGCATTGACAATGCAGCAAGATTAGGACAACTAGGATTGGGCCCCAGTGACAATAATATTTGCATTTGGTTTCAAATTCTTCAGATTAAGGACTTTGCACCTTGGCTCAGTTTGTGGCTGGTTCATCCCTGGTCATTTGTTGAATGACGGTTCTTTTTAGGAGGGAGTCTCACTCTTCATCACCTTATGATTTTGAGGCACGATGGCGCAACAGTAGAGTTGCTGCCTTACAGCGCTTGCAGTGCCTGAGACCCAGGTTCAATCCCGACTACGGGTGCTGTCTGAACGGAGCTTGTACGTTCTCCCCGTGACCATGTGGGCTTTCCCCGAGATTTTCGGTTTACTTACACACTGCAAAGACATACAGGTTTGTAGGTTAATTGGCTTGGGTTTGTATACTTGGTATAAGTGTAAATTGTCCGTTGTGTGTGTAGGCTTGTGTTGATGTGTGGCGACTGCTGGTCAGTGCAGACTCAGTGGACCAAAGGGCCTGCTTCCATGCTGTATCTCTAAACTAAACTATATAAATGACTACAGCAATAATTGAGGTGGGAATCAATGCTATGGTGCTGAATTAGATAGCAGTCAGATTATCCCTCGAGGAAAAGACAAGACCTGTTGGAGGAGCTTAGCAGATCAGGCAGAATTGGTGGAGGCAAAGGCCAGGCAACGTTTCGGGTCAGGACCCTACTTCACACTGAAATGCTGCCTGACCCCTGAGTTCCTCCAGCACTTTGCACTTTGCTCAAGATGCCAGCATCTGCAGTTCCTTGTGTATTCCACTTGGAAGGTGGGGGCCTGGAAATCCTCGACCCAAGACCTCAGAAGCTTGCTGAGAATTCACCAGTGCAACAGTCACAGAAATGTGGCCAATATCATGAAACCAGAGAGCATTCCCCAATGTCAAGTAGGGATGATTGGAAACAATGGGAAAGACTTCACTGGGATGGAGAGAAACAACATTACTGGGAGAGGCAGACACTGTGCTCCTATTAGGCTTTTAAATGTAGGAAAAGAGACTTGGTTTGTTCTTCTGTAATGCAGATGAAGATGGGTTCTTAGTTGGGCCGACAGTGGATATTCAAGTGACCAACATCAGAATGCAATATTACTGCTGAAATGAAGCGCTCATTCCTCTGAATGTGAGACCTCCATATGCATGAGTTGAAGTGAGATAGAAATGCAGCACTGTCTACAGTATGATTAACCTATCTTCAACTGCCTTAACGACCAAGTGGGTTAAAATCAGGCCACATATTTTATGTCGTCTCAAAATACTTGCCGAGAACATTAGTCCAAAACTATTAATTGTTTAATGATGAGGACCTCGAGAAGTTGCAGCAGATGAAAACATAATCTGTTGTTTTAGCAGCAGTTCAGTGCTGTCATCACAAGAGGTTCCCTTCGCATGAAAAAAAAATCACCACTGGGTTTGTGTAGTTTTAAGCCATGTGCAGAGTAATAAATCAAATAGAAATTCTAAATGGAGTATCATAAAGTATTACATCAGTAAAGTGTTTGATTTCAAAGAGGGAAAAGAGTTCCAGTGGGAGGTTAGTTTCAAGTTTATTGGATCACAGGGAATTGCTGTCAACCGTTAATAGAAATGGAGTGAACAAAAGAATAAAGATGAAAGAAGGAAGTAATTAAAGTTGGAAGAAGGGGAGAGAGATAAGGCCCAAAGAGAGTTACAAATGTGAAGTTAGAGCAGAGGAATTTTAGTATAATCTGATCCACTAAGTTGGAAGAAGCCCCAATGGTCCCATCAACTGACAGTCAAAGTCTCAGAGGTTGTAAAGTTGCTGATGCTGAACGTGGGGCTGTAAAACCAAATGTTCTCTGAACAAAACACAGAAAAGATAATCAAAGTATGGATTATTCTGCTAATCTGGCTCACTATCATTAAGTAAATAAAATGTATGATAATCAGAACATTGAGGTACTTGGTATTATATAAATTCTTCACACGCACACAGGTATGCTCGCACTCGCACTTACACTCACACTCACACGCACTAACTCACTCACTCACACTCTCATTCACTAGTCACACACTCTCACTCACTTACCCACTCACTCACACACACATACTCACGCACACGCACTCGTGCACACACTCACCTTCACTCACTCACACTCACACACACACACACAGGCACACTCGCACTTACACTCACACGCACTAACTCGCTCCCTCACACAGTCACACACACACACACACACACACACACACACACACACACACACACACACACACACACACACACACACACACACACACACACACACACACACACACACACACACACACACACTTCACACACACACACACACACACATCTAACTTCCTTTTTATAAGACACCAGTTTCAAGCTCATCCTGCAAATTATCCATTTATCTGCAAAACCCCCAAATGACATAATTGTTGATTAACTTATGGCCGAGAAACAACTGGAACCATATTCAAATGTAAATAAAATAGGGAAAAAAAAACCCAAAGCACGCAGGAAATAAAATCTGCCCTAAAATCTGTCCTTTTGCCAAAATCCAGCATCTGCTGCCTTTGGCTGTGCTTCCACTCAACAATAATCTTTATCAGTGGTTTGCACAGGCAGGGTCATTTTGGAAATGTGTGCTTATGGCAGAGAGCTTTACACACTGGGAGTGCAAATCTGAAACTCAGATGTATAATGCATGTGATTTTCCAACCTTACCTTTTAATTGGTGGAAAATAATGGGCAGTGTGCCTGAATTTCCCCAAGGCCCTCCTCGAGGAGCGGGGGCCTTGCCAGAAGTCAGGAGTCAAGAAGTTACCTTTAGAATGCACCCAAGGAAAAGTGTTGATGTTCCTAAAATGCGCAATTAAAATTAAAGGGCAGAATTTCCTGGGAGCTGCTCCTTTTCTATCAATGTGACTTGATAAGGCCTATACGGGTGACTTGATACGGTGTAGGCCTACAAATTAAAAATATAGATAACTCCAGAGTGGAGTTTCCTCTGTTTACCAAAAATGAACATTCAAAAGACTTTGATGCAATTCAGCGCAGGACATGTTTTGTAAGACTGTTCTAATGTTTTGAGACTGTTCTAATCAAGTAGATGCAAATTAATTGTTGCCCAGACGAAACCTAACCAGAAAAAACTTACATGAAATGAAATAAGGAGGAATTTCTTTAGCCAGAGGGCGGTGAATCTGTGGAACTCATTGCCACAGACAGCTATGGAGGCAAAGTCGATAGATATTTTTAAGGCGTAGATTGATAAATTATTGATTAGTAAGGGTGTCAGTGGTTATGGGGAGAAGGCGTGGGAATGGGGTTGAGAGGGAAAGATTGATTGGCTATGATTAAATGGTGGAGTAGACTTGATGAATGGCCTACTTCTGCTTTTGTAACTCAACTTATGAACTATGCATTGTCAACCTACTCGTTGAAATCCAGAGGGGTTTAACATAGAGCATAGAAAAATACAGCACATGAACAGACCCGTTAGCTCTGTATCCAAGCTCATCTTCCTGCACATGATCCATATTCATGCGCCTATCCAAAAGCCTCTTAAATGCCACCATCATATCTGCCTCCACCACCAAACCTGGCAGCGCGTTCCAGGCACCCACCACCCTCTGTGTAAAACACTTGCCCCACACATCTCCTTTAAACTTGGCCACGTTTATCTTAAAGCTCGGCCCTCTCATCTTCCACCCTGGAAAATAAGTTCTGTGTACCTTATGTTATGCCTCTCATAATTGTATATACTTCTATCAGGCTAGCTTCCTATCTTTCATCGAGTTACTGAACCTGGTTCTGGACTGAAGGCATGTGTAGATTAAATGAAGACCATCTACCCTTTGATGTATTTCCAGCATTGAGTTGCTTAGTTGCTTGAAACTAGATTGACTGCTGAGGTCAGATGCTCAAACTGTAGTTGTCAGTGCAGATGTTGCACAGAAGTGCCCACCATGTCAGAATAAGCTGTGGTTGCCAAAACATTATTTCATCCCAAATTCTCAACTCCCCTGTGACAGCTGTTGCCTGCTGCTATAATCCTCCACCCTGATTTGGGTGTAACTCCTCAACAAAGGTCACTGAGTTTTCTTGCTCAATGTAAGTGATCCTAGGTCACTGATTTTCAAAGTGGGCCCACACCCCTTGGATAGTTAAAATATGGGTCACTATCTCCACTCTTTTAAATAAGCCCTGGTCTGCAGACCTGAGAAATTATTATAGACACAAAATGCTGGAGTAACTCAGCAGGACAGGCAGCTTCTCTGGGGAGAAGGAGTGGGTGACGTTTCAGATCTGACTAAATTTGTTCTATTTTGCTCATCACCCCTTCACTTGCTGACCCACCTCTCGTCCCTCCAGTTTTTGCATAAACAGAGAACAACTTGGGAACTTCTTCAGATGGGTCTTATTATTTATTACTTATTACTGGAAGCCATTGGCAAATCCTTTGGTTAAAGTGGGTCACCTAAAAAAAATAGCTTTAAAAACTACTGCTCGAATGTTTCTGATGTACAAACAGCAGAGCAGTGATTAACAGCCAAGTAAATCTTGATTGTGAAAACTATTTATTTCGCTAAATCCCATCTCTTCGTCCTGTCAATTGTACGACATGGTAGTTGCATAAACAGCATCAGAATTATGTGTAAACACTTTTAAGAATTGTTTGTTTTGTTAAGTTACATTGCATAGTAATATCTCGGCTCTACATGTTTCAAATTCTGATTGAAGCATATAAGAGATATCTGGGCAGCTAATCTGGAGAAATAAGCTTTGACCCTAGCCAAGGATTCTATTTAACATTATATATCAGCCCCCACCCCCATTGCATCTCCTCCTCACCCTCTTCACCCACCCACTCCCTCATCGCCCTCTCCATCCACCCCATCCCCTCCCAGCCCGTCCAACACACTATCCACCCCCCCCACCCCCCCCCCCCCAGTCTCCCTGCTTGAACAAAACCATTTAACTTACAAATTCATTGTCTGATTTGGTCAACTTATCGATGCCAACCAAGAAGGCCCACCTGAGCTAGTCCCATTTACCCCAGTTAGACCCATATCCCACTAAACCTTTCCTGTCCACGTACTGTCCAAGTTAAGTTTCCGACCACATGTCCACGCCATCTGAGAGCACCATAGGGTAACACCTTCACTCTGCTGCTGAAATTCTTCTCCATGCCTTTGTTATCCCCAAAATCCACTGATTCACTGCTGCTATGGTCATCCAACTAATTACAACCTCCATAAACATCAAATCTAAAACTCTATAACTAAATTTGGTCTATTTTGCTCATCACCCTTTCACTTGCTGACCCACCTCTCGTCCCTCCAGTTTTTGCATAAACAGAGAACAACTTGGGAAAATGTTACAACATTAAAACCCACAATAAATGCATGATATAGATAAACATGAGCAGATCAGAGCCTTTAATATGAACCATGGACAGCTGTACTACTGTCATGGTCCCTCTCCAATTTGAAGAGCACAGTATTTTGGAATCAGGAAGTGGTAAACCACAGAGGGTGGGAGCAGAGTTCAGTGAAGGGTTAGGGTGTAGAGCCTCAGGGAACAGAAGAAAGGAGAATGCAATGGAAACGAGGGTACAAAGCAGACTGGGAGAGCTGGAACGCACGAGAGTCTCGAGGAGTTGGGGGGGGGGGGGGGGGGGGGGATGTGAAGTAATCCATGAAAGAAAAAATAAATAAGAGTGTTAGAGCACCGGAGTGGAAAATGCTAGGGAAGTGAAGCAGAGCAAAATGGATTTAGGGGTAAGAAAACTATTGGAGGCATTGGGAGAGCAATGAAAGTGGCCGCATTCAAGACAGAAAGCACTGCACTTTTGTGCTGTATTAAAAATGGAAACCTTGGACAAGAAAGACAAGACAGGAGAGTTTAATTGTCTTCTGTACTGGCAATGGAACAATGGGACTTACTTGGATCCTAAGTGTTGTAAGAGCAGCTGTTCTAACATATTTATAAATCTGATTTCTAATCAGAAAGGTGCATCCAACACAAACAAATTGTTTGTCCAACTAAAATTTCCCAACCAGGCTATAAAGCTAGTTATCATAGTATGCTGAATTTAAACTTCACCCTTTGATAACAGTGCATAAGATGGTCTTGCTATAATGGTGCTATGAAACAGACAATATGGTTGAACGGCCTATTGGGCCTGTCCCACTTAGGTGATTTTTTAGGTGACTAGGCTGTCGCCGGGATGTCGCCTGTATGGTCGTGATAAGTCTCCTCAGTCACCCAAAGAATTGTGGCATTTTTCTGGTCCCCGCTGGATTTTTGAAATGTTCAAAACTTTTCAGCGACAGTCGGCGTTGTCACCGGTGCTGACTTCCGTGAATTCCATTGGCGACTACCTACGTCAACCCACGTCAACTGGCGACAGATACCAGTGACTGAATTGTCTTAAGTTGTCTACAGTTGTCGCCAACAGGATCGTAGTTTGTCGCGGATGGACGTAGATTGCCGTAGGCTGTCATAGGTGGGGTCGTAGGTGGACGTCCTAATGGGTCGCCAGTTGTCGGTGACTTGCTGTAGCTTGATGCCGACAAGGTGGTAGGTTGTTGTAGACATTGTTATTGACATTGTCATAGGGGGGGTACAGTCACCGGTTTTTGGGCAACCTGCTACAACTATGGCAGTCGCCGGCAGTCGCCGAAAAAGGCGCCTAAGTGGGACACGCCCATAACACTGGTGTTTCTCACATACAATCCAATTCAATCTTTTCACATTGAGGAATTATGCATTTTGCTACTTTACATGGAAGTGGATTGGCCTTCAAAAATATTTTGACTTGCGTAACTACTGAATACATTTCCTCAATCAAACCGCTCAGCTGGATTAGCAATATAAATACCTAGACCATGGTATATTGTCACATAATGTAAAGTGGGGTCAGGCTCACTTAAGGCAAATATAAGAGAGAAATATGGTAACATTGTGAAAAGAAATGCATCAAATATATAAAATAAATGTTTTTATTTGTAGACCGAGACTCACGTAATTTCACATTTATTCTAGCCCAATTACACCTTTTTTTAACACTATACTTAGCAAAAATAAACTACAACACAACTTCACAATCATAATTCAGTATGTCCACTCTGCTGCATTTCATAATTACTTTCTTTCTATTTTTTTTCTGCCACAGGGGCCACAGTCTTAGAATAAAGGGGAGGCCATTTAAGGCTAAGGTGAGAAAACACTTTTTCACCCAGAGAGTTGTGAATTTATGGAATTCCCTGCCACAGAGGGCAGTGGAGGCCAAGTCACTGGATGGATTTAAGAGAGAGTTAGATAGAGCTCTATGGGTTAGTGGAGTCAAGGGATATGGGGAGAAGGCAGGCACGGGTTATTGATAGTGGACGATCACAATGAATGGCGTTGCCGGCTCGAAGGGCAAATGGCCTCCTCCTACACCTATTTTCTATGTTTCTATGTTAATTAATTCCTCCAAACTACCTGACAGTTGTGCTGAAGAAGAGTAAATGTTGTTAATATCGGCCATAGTGCAATAAATAATCTGTTTTTGTTAAAAGATGAGCATCAACATGAATCATTGCCGGTAAGCCATCTGGCAAAGGCGGAATTTTAACCACAACTCCGTAATTATAACTTGTATCTGAGAAAAAGGAAACATTTTAAGTCTACCCACCAAGTTATCTATTGCAGTTATTGCAAATGCATTTTTTCAACCTTTCTATTATCCCAAAAAGACCAGCTCAGGTGCAATCTGTGCTCCAAAATCTGTTAAAGATTGAGTCTCTGAGATCTTGCTGCCTGTCCTCTTGGCTGATACAAATCAGTTGTGCTTTTTGGAAAAAAAATACACCTCGTTATCCCCTTCCAATTTTAAACATAGAACAGTACATTGCAGGATCAGGCCCTTCAGCCCAAAATGTCTGTGCTAAAGATGATGCCAAGCCAAACTAATCTTATCTGCCTGCACGTAATCCACATCTCTCCATTCCCTATCTAAATGCTGTGCTGTGTAGTTGCCTATGAAAACATTTCTATCGTCTAATGCCCTTACATCTAATGTGAAAGAAGAATGCTGGTGGAGCTATCAGTCTTCCCAACAGGTGATAATTCTTGCTGTTATTATGTATCTGTAAAGGATATTTAGTTTCAGAAATAAATTATGAATCCAGAATTATTTCAGGGTAATAGCTAGGACTCCCACAATTTTTTCTCTACCTTCCCACAGCATCCTTGAATATATCTGATGAGGCGAAGGAGATTTATCTACCTTCATACATCAGGATTGAACCGAGTCCACTGGAGCTGTGAAACAGTAGCACCAACTGCTCTAACACTGTGTCTCACCTGCCCTGGCTTTGCATTGTGCACAGTCACTTTACCTTGTGTATGTTGACTGTTTAGAGGGATATGGGCCAATCACGGGCAAATGGGGCTAGCTTAGATGGGGCACCTTGGATTGGCATGGATGAGTTGGGCCAAAGGTTCTGTTTCCTTGCCGTATGACAATGACTTTCAGTAACCCGATGAGGTCATTACAATCTCCTTTAATAGCGATAGTTATTCTTGGGATGATGCTGATTACCAGTGTTCCCAATCTCCATCCACACATCCCATTCCTTCCCAAGATGGCCTGCATATCCAGCAGCTAGAAGAACTGCTGTCTCACAATGTCAGAGACCCGGGTTTAATCCCCACCTCAGGTGCTGTCTGTGTGCAGTTTGCACCCTCTCCCTGTGACAGCATGGGCTTCCTCCTGATGCTCTATTTTCCTCCAACATCTCAAAGACGTGCGGCTGTGTAGGTTAATGTGCCTCTGTAAATTGTTCCTCATGTGCAGGAAGTGGATACTAAAGTGGGATAACATCGAACGTGTGTGAACAGGTGATCGATAGTCAGCATGGACATCGATGGCGGGCCAAAGGGTTTATTTCCATGCTATATCTTTCACTCAATCAATCAATCACTCCATCCATCAACCGATTAATCGATCAACTTGGCCTGAGATGCCTGAGTGCCAGAGTGCTTGCTTTCCCTCCTACGCATTGATGCTGCTGAGCTGACTGATGTTGAAATGCAGCCCCACTCTCCTCTCCTCCATGCTTGAGGTACTTTCGCTTGCTGGAAAACTCACTCCGATATCCCAACAGAAGTAACCAAACCCGGACCAGGATTTTCATTAACACCTCACTTGCACGCTCAATCAGACAACCATGCGCATGAACAGAAATGTTGCCACAAGAAAAACCCCAAACTCTTCTCTTAGCTTTCAGCATGTTCTTGGGAAACTTCAAAGCCATGAGGATTATAAGCTGCTGCTCCCCAGTGGCAGGTGGACAGTGCAGCATTGAGACCTCTGATCATTCACGCACACAAACATTGTTCACCACGATGCCAAAGACAAAATAAATTAACAGTGCAGTAGCAATTAAAGTGCTGATGGAAGTCGTGCTAAACCCACAACTGACTGCCATGAGGTTTGATTTCAATCCAAAAGTATGTTTCGTGCCACATACACAACACATGACATAAGCCCTAATTTTCACCACATGCTCTCAAAATGCAGCAAGGCCAGTCCCACGTGAAGGGGCACAGTTTGAAAAGCATTCCATTACAGCTAAATCAGCAAGAAAATATGAGAACAGAATATTCTTAGTAGGAATTCACTGGGAAGTGAATGAACATTTTGTAAATAAAGAAAATGGGCATAATTAACAATCACTCCCTGTGTAAACACAAATCTGATACAGTAGCCACATGTACGTTCACACTAAATGCGTTGGCTAATAATGTTTGAATATATATATATAGAGAACAGGGGTGGTTCCAGGGCTGTGGCCTACACTGCTTTAACTGGTGTATACAGTATCTAAATGAGATTCAGCTGTGTTATGTTTCCTTTGTGCAAACTAATGCAAATGTTTTCTACAAAGCCTTATGCCCCTGTCCCACTTAGGAAACCTGAACGAAAACCTCTGGAGACTTTGCGCCCTACCCAAGGTTTCCATGCGGTTCCCGGAGGTTTTTGTCAGTCTCCCTACCTGATTCCACTACCTGCAACCTCCGGCAACCACCTGCAACCTCCGGGAACCGCACGGAAACCTTGGGTGGGGAGCAAAGTATCCAGAGGTTTCCGTTCAGGTTTCCAAAGTGGGACAGGGGCATGTCCAAATAGACCTTGATTCTGATTTCCCCCAAGTTATTGATAGATATGTTCATTGTCACTGTTTTACAATTACGGCTTTTACTGCGTGACGGTGACTATAAAGTCTTCACAAATTTTTTGCGACAAAGCGTAAAGCACACATCACTATTTATATACTAAAATCAGAAAATGAAGATAAAGAATTAGCAGACCAGGCAGCATCTGTGGGAAGAGAAACAAAGTTAACCTTTCAGGTTAAAGATAATCTATTTGACCTGTTCATCCATCTCTGCAACTGAAAATTATCTTGTTGTCTCTCTTTTCCTGTCCTGATGAAGGATCTTTGACCTGAAACATGAATATCATTTCTCCCTCCATCCATGCTGCCTGATCTGCTGAGTGTTTCCAATATTTTTTTTTATTATTCCAGCGTTCCAGCATTTACAGTTTTTTGACCGTCATAAGTTGTCTACATATTGGCTCTTTCATTATTGGTGCAAAATGAACACCCCAGTCTATTAGTGACAATAATACAATTGCAGCAAAGCAAAGATAACCCTATTACTCTCCTGCACAATAAAGGGCCTGTCCCACTTGGACAACCTAATCCACGAATTTAGAAGACCCTAGACGAGTTGAAAAAAATGTTAAGGTCGTGTTGCCAAAGTGAAAGACCTCCTACGACCTCTTACGACTATGCCCACGACCTCCTACGACTGTGTCCCCTCGACCTCGACCTCAGTCTTCCACAACTAAGAGCAACTACGACTAGCTATGAATGGAAAATGATCACATAATCAAATGATGTCATGTTTGCATTTTTTTCCTCGGGCCAGTTACAGACCTACGACTACATACGACTATCATCATGACCTACTACGACCTACCTATGAGTCAAAAGTATAATGTTTTTCCATGACAAACTTTTTTTTACTCGTGGACATTTTTTACCAGGCTGGGAAAAAACGCCACGACCTAATTGAGGCCACGAGTACGTGGAGACCACTCACGAGCATGAGGAAGAGTTACGGAGACCTCCTACGTCCTCCTACGACCTTGTGACGACCATGCTGCGAGTACGAGTCAAGGGCAAACTCGGCAGAGGTTGCCAATTAGGTCGTGAAAGTGGGACAGGGGCTTAAGATCACATGAGCCGAACCTCAATCGTCGCGACTATCCCTCGAGGTCGAGGATGATGTTCTATGTTCTGTTGTTTTTATGGACTCTCAGGTGGCTTATGAGTCCAATCCTGGCTTTGCAGCTCACAGAACGAAGACGCCTGTGCGTGTATTTGTTTAACGTGTACTTGATGTTGCACTCCAAGAAGCACGCGGCCCTTCACAAATGAATCAACTCATTCCAATGGCAAGGGAACCAAGACGATTGGAGCTGATAGATCTGTTGCAGCCTTCATCCGTCTTCACAGCTGTTGAGTTCAAGATAACCTTGTCCGCCTGGTCCGCCGTTGAGGTCTTGTATGTTGGATCGTTCTTAGTCTGGACTCTCATCCCCGACCTTACCTCGTTTTCCTTGATTGACACCTCAATATGGATCCTGCAGCTTGTTTCATGCGTTAAAATGCTTTCATTTCTCTTCGAAGCATCAGTGAGATACAATTAATTGAATAGTGTACACACTCAATGATTAACAGCTATAAATCTAGCCAAGTAGCCGTCTTCTTGAACTCCTTTTGGGATTTTGAGTTCGTTTGGCTCTGAACTTTCATCAAATTATTTCATAATACACCATGTATGTAGTCCTTTTGTATCCTCAGGTTATCACTGTTTCCACAGCCAACAATGGACCATTGTGGGCTCCACCTTTCCTTGATCATCGGTGCCGGCTCTGATTTGTTTTGTACCTTTTCATACCTCTGGTTTCCCTCTCCCCTGACTCTCAGTCAGAAGAAGGGGCTCGACCCAATACATCACCTATTCTTTTTATCCGGAGATGCAGCCAGCATCTGCAGTTCCTTCCTACACGGGTTGTAAGCAACATAGGATGTCGGATGTCACAGCTTCCACTGAAGCGCAGCTGGATACCATCTTAACAAAGAAAGCAAAACCATAAATGTCCTTCCAGCAAAGATGTTCCTCTGTACTGTGGTCACTTATGTGATATAGAAAACACAGCAGCCAGTTTGGATACAGCAGCATCCCACAAAGAAATATTCTGACCACAAAATAATCTATTTTAGTAACATTGAATGAGTGATAAATATTAGCCAGGGATAACTTTGTTGGTGAACTTCAAATTATTGCTGAAAAATGTTTTAATTCCACTTGAGAGGCCTTCAGTTTAAGATGTAATCCTAAAGGCAGCATATTACTGCAATGAATGTCAAGGTCATGTGTGCCAAAGTAGGACTTGAGTCCAGAAGTTTCAAGCTCACGGACAGACTTTTACCAATGAAGCCACAACCACTCCCACACAAAAGTGTTACGCTGGTAGCTCAGATTGATATGCTTCTTGCTATTCTTCTATTTATGCAGATATATAGTATTTACCTGGCGGTACGGTGGAGCAGCAGTAGAGTTGTTGCCTTACAGCGCCAGAGACCCGGGTTTGATCTTGACTGCAGGTGCTTTCTGTATGGAGTTTGTACGCTCTCCCTGTGACCAGCATGGGTTTTCTCTGCGTGCTCCGTTTTCTTCCCACACTCCAAAGATGTACAGATCTGTAGGTCTTTTAGGACCGAGATGAGAACAACATTTTTCACACAGAGAGTGGTGAATCTCTGGAATTCTTTGCCACAGAAGGTAGTTGAGGCCAGTTCATTGGCCATATTTAAGAGGGAGTTAGATGTGGCCCTTGTGGCTAAAGGGATTAGGGGGTATGGAGAGAAGGCAGATACAGGATACTGAGTTGGATGATCAGCCATGATCATATTGAGTGGGGGTGCAGGCTCGAAGGGCCAAATGGCCTACTCCTGCACCTATTTTCTATGTTTCTATATTTCTATGTAGGTTAATTGGCTTGGTAAAATTGTAAATTGCCCCTAGTGTGTAAGATAGTGCTAGTGTACGGTGTGAGCACTGGTTGGTGCGGACTCGGTCGACCAAAGGGCCTGTTTTCACGCTGTATCTCGAAACTAAACAAAAACAAAAATAGATATGGGAAAAGTGAAACATATACAAGTATATCTTGCTTTAGAAAGATTGCTGCCTGGAGGTTTGAAGAGATGTGGGTCCTGTGCTATTCAATCTATGAACAACTTTAGAGGCTAGAGAATTAAAAGTAAAGTTGGAGCCATTAGACTGAAATAGTTGAACTGTCATACAGCGTTGTCTGATTGTGCAGCACAGGCAGTGGGCAGCCAATATCCATTTCAATAAATCCTAATAGAAACGTTTGTTCAAAATCAGCAAAAGCACGGTGTTGTGTTTACTCAAAACATCAAAGTTAACAATGCAAACTACAAAGGCATTCCTACTGCTGGCATCAGCTATTATTAACAGTAATGCTTTACTTTGGATTCGGTAGTGGATATTTGACATTGAAGGCAAATATTGGAAGTTTGTTTTGCATCAGATAAGAGTTGCCCTTGGCACTGACATCCAGTCGAGCTTTGAAGCCACTGGATTATTCCCAATCTACCCAGTCTCCATATAGAGAAATAATACTAAGTTCAAGTCGTGCCATTCCCAAAGGATATTTTCCTATTCTCAAGCTTAATGACTGGATAAGATATATGAAAGGAGACTGAACAGGTATTTGAATATCCAATTATTAGGATTCAATCCCCTCTCTGCCCCTGTGACATGCCCATGACAGACTCTGTCCCTACATGATTTATTACATGTCTTTATTACATGATTCTCAATGTAATAAACATGATGCTGGTTTGTACCAAAGAGAGACACAGAATGCTGGAGTAATTCAGCGGGTCAGGCAGCATCTTTGGAGAAAATTGCTAGGTAACGTTTTGGGTCAAGACCCTTCTTCAGACTGAGTTATTAAGTTATTCTGCCATTTTGTGTCTATCTACATGATTCTCAATTTAGTTCAGTATAGTTTAGTGATATAGAATGGAAACAGGCCCATCAGCCCACTGAGTCTGCGCAAACCAACCAACCAACCCATACACTAGTTCTATCCTACCCACTAGGGACAATTTACAGAAGCCAATTACTGTAACCTGCAAACCTGTATGGCTTTGGAATGAGGAAACTGGAAGCACCTGGAGAAAACCCACATGGTCACATGGAGAATGCACAAACTCCATGCAGACAGCTTCCGCAGACATGATCGAACCCGGGTCTCTGGCGCTGTAAGGCAGCTTCTCTACCGCTGCGCCACTGTGCCGCCCCAATTCCTGTCTACATCTGTATGTTTGGCACCATGATTATCTTTGGATGTATCCATATCTGCTTTTCCCCTCACTCTGACTGTTTCAGCACACGTGTACCCATGGTTTTGAATCTCGGTGTTTTATAACTGAAATTCTAGTATACCGGCAAAATGAACTGAACATGGGTTATTTAAAGCAGCATTGTTTCTCATAATAAATTGGCAACAGGACCTAATTAAATTGACGGCTTATTTGCTTTACCAATTGACCTGGTGGCATTTCTACCACATGGCGTTAATAATTCCTTGCTGCTATTTAATTTCCACATGGTTGGTCTTGGGCCTAAAGCTACTTGTCATGTTATATTAGAGAGAGTGTACCAATATTTTGAGCACACCCGCGTCACTTACCTAGCAGCAAGTGTTTGAGTTATTTTCCCATTCTCTTTTCACCTCTTGTTTAAACACCTGGTTATTTTTTTCCCCTTTATGTCTAAGACGACTTTTTCATCTTCTGATAAACAACAAAGACAACGTGTAAGCAAGTTCAGCACGAATTCACAAGAGAGTGCCACGATGGCAACTCTGTTTTGGCGCACACCTGGAACAGCTGAAACATCAAAAGAACTGGAACAAGTAGCCTTTGAAAATGATCAATCAAGTGATCTGGCAACCACCAGGATCCAACAATTATTTTCAAACTTACAAGAGCAGAGGAATAGGAGTCTCTTTTAACGTTGTGGGCTTTGGATTACAGTTGACTGTAAATTGACAGCAATGTTTAGCTTTTTATTGTATGGAAGCATACAGGTTCTTTTCTAGTGTAGGAAGTAAGGAAGGAAATGCAGATGCTGGTTTAAACCGAAGATAGACACAAAAAGCTTGTAGAACTCAGTGGGTCAAACAGCATATCTGGAGAAAAGAAATAGGTGACATTTTGGGTCACTGATGAAGGGTCTTGAGCTGAAACATCACCTATTCCTTTTCTCCAGAGATGCTGTCTGACCCGCTGAGCTACTCCAGCATTTTGTGTCTTTCTTCGGTTTGTTTCTCAGTGTTTTTAAAAGGTAGAGTATCATAATTTCTCCACTTCTTCCAATGTAGAGTTTGAGAGGTCATGGGTGAAAGCTGGGCCAACCTTTGGCATTTGGGGAGTAAACATAGAAAGAACTAGGTGTTGAAGCAGTGTAGGTTTGCTGTAAGGTCTGAGTCATGCATATGGGCAACAAAGTCAAATCAAAGGCATAGTCTAGCAGTTGTCTCCCAGCCCTTTTCTTAATGTTCTTTTCTTCAATTCTTCATCAATTGAGTAGTACATTTACCCATCCCTACAGCTCAGAAGGCCTCTCTTCGTATGGAAGAGTGGGCGGGTGGTCGAAATCTGTTGGTGATCTCATGCTTTCACCAGGCAGTTAGAAGCATGTCTAAGGCCGTCTAGTGTAAGCAAAAAATAAGTAGCTCTAAAAAGTCATCCCCAGCTGCAGTAGTCATCACTCAAACTTTCAGCAATCTTTCGTCTCAGAATCTTCGCTTACGCTGGTCTCAGCTGATCCTGCCAACAGCTGTGCCTCGTAGCTCACATTCTGATTCAACCCTGGTGAATTGCAAGTGTAAAGGAAGGAGGCGAAATGGCCAAGGACTCTGCTGATGACTCTGCGGAGAGAGTCGAGATCTACTCAGTTGAGAGAGATATTGCATTTTCATGCTTTAATTTCAAGTTTCATGTAGCTTGTGTTTTATCTCGTGTTTTATGACTGTTGGCAGATCAATTTCCCCACTGGGATAAATAAACTTGTATCGTATCGTATTGTATTGCAACAACTAAATGCTGGACACAGTTTCTGCTGCGGTTTGTTGACCACAATGATGTTGGGAACAAGCAGAGATTTTTGTTTGTTGATAAAAATCACAGATGTCACATTAAAATTTCAAGCTTATAAGTTTATGATGTTACATTAGTTTTGGTTTAGTTTGGTTTAGTTTAGAGATGCAGCATGGAAACAGGTTATTTGGCCCAACGTGTCCACGCCGACCATCAATCCCCAGTTTAGTTTAGTATAGTTCAGAGTTACAGAGTGGAAACAGGCCCTTCGAACAGCCCGTACTGACCATCGAACACCCATACGCTAGATATGCCTTTCACACTCGGATCAATTTAGAGAATGGTATTAACCTACAAACGTGCGTGTCTTTGAAATGTGGGAGGATACTAGAGCACCCAGAGAAAACACACGTGGTCACAGGAAGAAGGTACATACTCTGCACAGATAGTATCCGTAGTAAGGATCAAACCTGGCACTTTGGTGCTGTAAGGCATCAACTCTATTGCTGCACCACTGTGCATCCTTTGCAATCTTTGCTTTAATTTCAGCAAATTAGTTTGCTTAAGGATGGTACTTCTGCTGTGAGACATATTCTGAAGTTATCTTACATAGAAACATAGAAACATAGAAATTAGGTGCAGGAGTAGGCCATTCGGCCCTTCGAGCCTGCACCGCCATTCAATATGATCATGGCTGATCATCCAACTCAGTATCCCGTACCTGCCTTCTCTCCATACCCCCTAATCCCCTTAGCCACAAGGGCCACATCTAACTCCCTCCTGTTCTTGTTAAAATTTGCTTCAGTCTAAAAACGTACCTCACAATTAAACTGAATATGATCCCAGGAATGTGTAGGTTAACCTATGATGAGCATTTATCGGCACTGGGCCTGCATTTGTTGGAATTTAGAAGAAAAATCCAGACAAAATTACGAGACTTTAAACTCTTTCCCGGACGTCCCCCGGAAAATGTGAGCCGTAGGACAGGTGAGATGGCTGATCTCAACCTTATCGGGAATTGTGTGGCCGTTTGGTGGGCCAATTTTGAACCCTGCGGCCGGGACTTTGGAACTCCGGCCCAGCCAGAGCCAGCAGATCTGTTCCCATAGCCGACTTCCAGGGCCTTACTTTGTGGGCCTGTATCTCGGCCACTCAATGGCCTCGGTGGACCGTTCCAGTACTGTTCTTGGAGGCTATGACCTCTGTTGGACTGGCAAAACAGATAATACCTCATGCTCTGGAAACAATGGTGCCGGAAAATCACTGGTGGACCTGTCTCACAAATTACTCAAATATTTGATATGAAATTCTTTTGTAGTTCTTTCAAAATGCTTAATGGTTTTATTTAATGCTTACCTTGGCTAACTCTTGCACCTGACCTAAAATGTTACTCAATGACTCAATAATCAGCTGCAGTAAATTCCAGAAACAACAATCTTAAGTGAATGATATCACGGTATGAAAGGCATTGCCATGTATGAAATCACAGCTTTAGGAAGAATGCCCATCAATGTGTTCACAACAGTGGCTGTCAACACTTCACCCACAGGGGCAGATGTGTATGTGTTCCCTGTAGCAGCTTCAGACCATAATCAAAATAAATAGTACTGGAGCATGTTTTACTCTGGCAAAAGTACCAAATATTTCTCTCCTCTGCAAAGTATGCAGAGAGTAAAATGCTCAAATTTAACTCAAGGGAGGAATTCCTCCCCGTGTTTTGGGGCTAAAACTCTGCCCCGTAGTATCAGTTGTTTTGCACACAGGTGGGGCATTGGAATATTTTATAAATCCCATATGCCTCCACACCTGCTGTTGCGATCATGGGAAGTGAGGAATAGTTAATTATTTGGGGTGTCATTGATTACAGATACATGGAATTTCTTGCGTATTGCCACTATTTTGTGTTTAATTCCATTATATCAGCTGCCTAATATCATCAGTGAAAACCAAAGGACTGTTTTTCTATGCACGCACAACCTAACAATTAAATAAAGTTCATATCTCTTCGTTATCACCTAGTTCACAGCCTGCAGTGGACCATTGTGGGCTCCAGCTTCCCAGAGTCATCAGTGCCGGCTCTGATTTGTTCTGTACCTTTTCATACCTCTAGTTTCCTTCTCCTGTGACACAGTCTGAGGAAGGGTCTCAACCCTGAACATCACCTATTCCTTTTGTTCAGAGATACTTCCTGACACGCTGAGTTACTCCAGCATTTTGTGTCAATGGTCAGTGTAAACCAGCATCTGTAGTTCCTTCCTACTCATTTTAATACAGTTTGCTAATACTACTCTTCTGCCTCTGCGACAGCAGCTTGGATAATGTTGAGGTTCATCAGCTGGACACTGACTTTAGACTTTAGAGATTGCAATGTGGAAACAGGCCCTTCGGCCCATTGACTCCATGCCAGCCAACAGTCACCCAGTACACTAGCACTATCCTACACACCAGGGGCAATTTATATTTAAATTTTACCGAAGCCAATTAGCCTACAAAACTGCACATCTTTGGAGTGTGGGAGGAAAATGGAGCACCGGGAGAAAGTCACCGGGAGAATGTACAAACTCTGTACAGATAGCACCCGTAGTCAGGATCAAATCCAGGTCTCTGGAGCTGTAAAGCAGCAACTCTGCCGCTGTTATTAGACCCTTAACTGTTATTAGAGATATCACTGCCAAGGAGAGAATTAGTTAAATCCTAATTAGATAGCTAGATTTGTGCTGTAAATTTGGCATGATGTCTTAAGTTCCATTTCATGGCTTTGAAGGTGGCGGGACAGCTGTGGTAAGTAGTGGTGATGATACCTTTTCATCAGGAATGCAATCTTTCATATAGATGGAAAGATAAGAAATGTTCTAATGCAATTCACCGATCTTAGGGAAATCTTTCAACGTATTATTTCAGCTCATGGTTCTTTCTATTGTGTCGACGTTCCTTGAAGCTGCGTCCCAGTGTCCAGCATAACTTTCTGCTTGACATCAGATCATATCTTCGCAGCACTTGAAAAGCAAAATGCAGAAAGTGCTGGAAATACTCTGCTGGTTGGACATTGTCTTTATACCTTTGAAATATAAGACACGCGTATCGCGGAAAGTCAAAAAGGACGTTATTTTCTCATGACATGCTGCCCTTCATCAGTCAGGGAATTGTATATAGAAGTTGGGATGTAATGTTACAGATGTACAAGATGTTGTTGGGGCTGCATGGATTATTGTGTGCAGTTTTGCTCACTGCTATAGGGCAGTTGCCAATCAACTGGAAAGAGTGCAGAGAAGATTTATGGGAATATTGCCAGGACCTAAAAGCCTGAGTTATAGGGAGAGGTTGGAAGAAGGGTCCCAACCCAAAATGTCGCCATCGTTTATCTCCAGAGATGCTGCCTGACCTGCTGAGTTACTGCAGCACATTGCAGCTATCTTTGGAATAAACCAACATCTGCAGTTGCTTGTTTCTAGATGGCTTGGACTTTGTTCCTTGCAATGCAGGAGGCTGAGGGATGATCTAATAGGGGTGTACAAACTCATGTGGGGAATAGATGGGGTGAATGCACAATGTCTTTCTCCCAGGGTAGGAGAATCAAGAACTAGAAGACATAGGTTTAAAGTGAGAGGAGAAATGTATAATTGGAACCCGAGCGACAACTTTTTCCCACAGAATATCCAGAAGTGGATATACAGAATGAGCTGCCAGAGGAAGTATTTGTCCCGCTGAGTTGCTCCAGTATTATGTGTCTATCAAAGTAGTTGAGGTAGATACTGTTACATTAAAAAAAATATTTGGATTGTTGCAAGGTCAGGAAAGGTTCCTGGGGATATGGGCCAAGCATGGGCAAATAGGACCAGCTTAGACTGGGCATCTTGTTCAGCATGGACTGGTTGGGCTGAAGGGCCTGTCTCGGTGCTGGATGACTCTATAACCCAATGGCATTTTCTTTTCATGGGTGCAGCTTCAGCACAACTTGTTGGAACAAAAAGCCAATCACAGATTGTACTAGCATCAGAGATGGACACAAAATGCTGGAGTAACTCAGCGGGACAGGCAGCATATTGTGTCTATCTTGGGTGTAAACCAGCATCTGCAGTTCCTTCCTACACACTTGCACTAGCATCAGATTTGATACGATGCCTACCTCTCATGTTGGACAAAGAGTCCACTGGAAAGAGGGCATGTAGTTTTACAGATACATTGTTGGGGTTGTGGGTTCTGATCCAATTCCTCTATTTCTGCTTTTCCTGATGGAGTGTTAGGGTCAGAAATATCCAAACTCCTGCTTTTCTACTTTGCTACCTCTACTGTGTTACTTAACTCTAGACAAGAGAATCAAACAGCATCATCCCATTTGCCTCTTTCAGTTTAGTTCAGTTTAGTTTAGTTTAGTTCCGTTTAGTTTAGATTAGTTTAGTTTAGTTTATTGTCACGTCTACTGAGGTACACTGAAAAGATGTTGTTGTGTGCCAACATGACTACAATCAAGCTATCCACAGTGTAGCGAGGAATAGATTGGGTAGATGCACAGTCTCTAGCCCAGAGTAGGTGAATCGAGGACCAGAGGACATGGGTCAATGCTCAATCAATGACTCGAAGGGCCAAAGAGCCTATTTCCATGTTGTATCCTTCAATCAATCAATCAAAAGATTTTTTTAAATTATATTGGGTATTTAAAACAAAAATTAATCAATGATTATTCCTACTCCAGGATTCCACTCTTGCCATTTTCTCATTGTAGATTTCAAATGCAAATTAAGCTAACAACTGGCCAGGCTTCACTCGAGAACTGATCCTTGTTTTTAATGTGCATGTAATGAGAATGTTTATTTATGTGTTTTTAAATATTGCATTTAACTTAAAAAATGTTGCTGTGGCTTTTTTAAAGTTTTGAAATCTATCTAAATGGCAGCTAAAACTGGAAATTATTCAAACCTACAACAGTTAAACACACGCTTTTAGTAAGCAACTAGACTAAGTGGGTCCCGTTGGGTCCCAGCTTCACAAGAGAGGGCTGATCCCCCAACGCAATATTCCACCTCTCCACAAATTTCCAATATTGGTGTCCAGTGGGGTGGGGGGCGGGGGGGTTGGGGTCTTTCTGGAGCGCTAGTATGGGTGTTGTGGGCTGAAGGGACTGGTTTCCAGAGGGATAGTATGGATATTGTGGGCCGAATTAATTCTTGGGCTGGCGGCTCAGTCACTCGAGCCTGTTGTGCTAGCAGCTCACTCACTCACGGCTGGTGGGCCGGCAGTTGACACGGCTATTCCTTGAAATTCCTTTCTAAGCATGGTGTGCAAGACCACCAAATTCAAGTGCAGTTTCTATAAGCCATTTCAAGCAGGGTACAAGGCCACCAAATTCAAGTGCAGTTTTCTACCATTTCAAGCAGGGTGTACGGTCACAAAATTCAAATGCAGTTCCATACCATTTTAAGCAGGGGTGCAAGGCCACTAAAGACAGAGGCTCGTGATCTCTCCCTCCCCATCTTGCAGAGACTGAGCCACGCCCACACTTCCGGGTTTTTGGTCCCTCCCCCCTCCCACCAAAAGGGGCGTGGCCTTCAAGGCTTGATTGACAGGAGAAAGAATCTCAACATTTTTTGAAACACACAACTCTTTTATTTTGCATTGATGGGAAATATCCTCGGCACCTGATGAGCGGAGGGGGACTGAGTAAGATAGCAAAAAATCACAGCCATACGTGGTATCGTTTTTTCTAAAAACAATAAACAGCGCAAACAGGAAGTGGTCATCTTTAGACTTTTAATTATATAGAAGGCAACACCACTTTTCAATTAGCAACACCACCTTTCAATTAGGCAACACCAACTTTTGCATTTTCGAACCAAAGGCAACTTTTGCATTTTTGAACTGAAGGCAACTTTTGCATTTTCAAACTACACTTTCAAACCACATTAAGGGCACTCACAGGTCAGTAGACACATAAAACTACATTCACAGTTTAGTAGACATGTGTTCAGTGTTATTTACAGCTCAGACTGAGAGTCGTGACCTCTCACTCCCCCATCTTGCAGAGAACTGAGGCACCTCCACACTTCCAAGTTTTATAGTCCCTCCCCCTTCCCACCAGGAAGTGTGTGGCCTTCGTGGTGTGATTGACAGGAGAGAGAAACATTATTTTAATCATTAATAAGTCTTTTATTTTTAATCAATGGGAAACATCCTCTAGTCCTGCGCTGCGGAAGAGGACTCTGAGTAAGATGGCCAAAGATCACAGCCGTAAGTTTTTACCTAAAATAAATATGCAATGCAAACAGGAAGTGGTCAAGATCAGTGTTTTAATTATATAGATAATATTGGCTCCGGCAATATATTTTCCTGCTGACTTTCGTTTTATTTAATGAGTTAAATCTTTTTAACGTTATTACTAGGTCGAAAAGAAAACATGCCCAGCTTCTAAGGTTTCTTTTCATGTTGTGTAATTGCTCATTAGCTGGCTTCTGCTGATACAAATATACTGGGACTGGCAAATTAAAACAAAATCATCAGAAATTTGAAACGTTTTTTTTTAGATTGTTTTTTTTTAATAGATCAAGAACATCAATGGAAATGCCCAGCTGGATGATAATCTTTATTTTAACCCCATACAGAAAAGGCAAATAGAAGTGACCGAATAAACCTGTCCCTCAGAAGATGCCTCTGCATCCGCATATTGAAGATACATTAAAAATATGGTTCAAATTTACTTTGATTTACGAAGCTGCATCTGTGGCTGGGAAAAGATAACATCAGAGAAGGGTCTCAAGATCCACCAGGACAGGGAAAGTGCCTGGTAGAGCTTGGTGTGGGGCCTCGCATTGACCATTACTTTCTAAGAGGTAGCCAAATCAGTCGAGTGAAGCCCAGTGGCAGGTTACCCACCACAGTCCACAGGGTATCAGCACCCCAGGTGAAGCTCAACCAAGTACAGTACCACCAATGGACACGAGTCCAGAGCCCAACCAGCCACAGTCAGTGGTAGAGAGGAAGATGGAAGGGAAAAAGCAGAATGGAGCAGTCACTGGCTGTGGCTGAAGAGAAAATATGCTGCCTGGGCTGCCACGTGACCATCTAGAGGCTAACCATAAGACACACACCCAGGGCTGATCACCCCGCGGTGGGCCTGCCTCGACTGAGGGTGGCTTGTGATAAACGGCCGAAACACCCAGTGACATTGAGGTACACAACTGAAGATGTGTCTGATTGGTAGCAAAATCACCTAGTGGTCATCCCCAAGTATACCGGGTGTCAGTTGTGGTGAAGAACCTTAGGGATTGTAACATCCAGTCCTGCTAATCAAATCAATATTTAAGCACATCATTCGACTGAAGCAATTATTTTGTCATCAATTGCATTGCTGAACATGTCCACAGAGAATATTCTTCCTGCTCCGCACCTCAGTGATGATTCGCAGAGATTTTCCACATATTGTGACAACCAGCAGATATGAAATCTACCAAAACAATAACCGACATATTTTAAAATAAGCCAAATGACACGAATATTGCTTGCAATAAATTCCCACACTTAAAAGCTATACAGGTTTGTAGGTTCATTGGCAATGCTAGTGTACGCTGGTCGGCACACATTCGGTGGGCAGAAGAGCCTGTTTTTGCGCCGTATCTTTAAATTATACTAGGAGGGTGGCACAGTGGCGCAGTGGTAGAATTGCTGCCTTACAGCATCAGTGACCAGGGTTTGATCCTGGCCATGGGTGCTGTCTGTACAGAGATTGTATGTTTTCCCCATGACCGCATGGGTTTTCTCTGGGCGTTCCTGTTTCCTCCCATACTCTAAAGATGTACAGGTTTTTGGGTTAATTGGCTTCTGTAAAATTGTAAATTGACCCTAGTGTGTAGGATAGTTCTAGTGTATGTGGTGATCACTGGTTGGCGTGGTCAACGGTGGGCAGAAGGGCCTGTTTCCACGTTGTGAGGTTTGTAAAGGGAGATCCAGAGATGGAAATCAGCTGAAGGAGATTTAACAAAAGATGGGTAAACAGACTTCTTGCTACAAGGGATATATTGCAATATACAGAGCAGACAATGGCCCACAATGCCATTGTAATTAGAGGCAAGGCAAACGTCCTTAGTTTGTTCACCCATGGCTGGTCAATAAATCTCTTGTGTTAGTGGAAATCCTGTGCCAGTGAAAAGCCATCCTAAAGATTGTTGCCTTGTTGTTCACAGCCACAGTGACCATTCTTTAAGATCCCTGCTGTAACCTCTTCAATGGACTCTTCCATGAAAACCCTTTCAGAAAACTCTCAATGGCCTAATCACATGCAACAAACCATCAAACCTGCACCCCAGAAAACAGCTTTTCAGTTGGGCTCTTGGATCTCCTGGATGTTGAGAGGAAGTTTCCACCAGTGACAGAGTCTGGGACTAAAGGTCGTAGCCTCAGAATAAAAGGACATACTAGAAATGAGATGAGGAGGAATTTCTTTCATCATGGTGGTGAATCTGTGGAATTCATTGCCATGGACAGCTGTGCAGGCCGTCCGTCGTATTTTTATGGCGCAGATTGCCAGATTCATGATTGGTGCGGTTGTCGGGGGGTTATGGGGAGAAGGCAAGAGAATGGGATTGAGGGGGAACGATAGATCAGCCATGATTGAATGGTGGAGAAAAATTGATGGGCCGAATGGCCTAATTCTGCTCCTATAACTTATGAACTAATGTTGTGTTTGTCTCATTCTCTCTGAGATATTAGAAACATCTATAGTAATTCATATTAACAACAAAAAAAAAGCAAGCTTCAATGGCACTTTATCCTCACATGTACTTATTAACAGTCAAATTATTTTTTTGTTTACAATTCAATAAAATCTTATTATACATAAGCACAATTATACCAAGAGTATAAAAATACTAATTTACAATAGGACAGTGCACAAGAGTCACCATGTTTCTGGCACCACTTGTATCCTTCAAGTTTCAAAGTTCTTAAAAATGCAGAGTATTATCTTGACTTTAATTTGGTTTAGTTTAGTTTAGTTTAGTTTAGATATACAGCATGGAAACAGGCCCTTCGGCCCACCGAGTGCGTGCCGACCAATGATCACCCATACACTAGTTCTACCCTACACACTAGGGCCAATTTTTACAGAAGCTAGTTAACCTACAAACCTGCACGTCTTTGGACTGTGGGAGGAAACCCGAGCACCCAGAGAAAACTCACTCGTTCACAGGGAGAACATGAGCAATGTCGCTACAACATAGAGAGCAGCTGGTCATGTCATACACATTGTAATGTATTACCAACCAATATTACACATGACACATTTTTACATTCCACCCAAATTGGACATAAACTGGTGTTATTCAGGGAGTCGCCTCCTTGCAGTAGCCGAGGTGTAGCTGGATGATTTTTGACAGCAAGAGCAGAAACGTCTTTATGTTTGTGGAAGTAATATGAAGGGCAGCCTAACTAGTTGACTACCTTGTACTTGGGGCAAAGGGATGAGTAGAGAACATGCAAGTGATTCCAGAAACGGTGGAAGAAAACATGCTAGAGTTGTGTGAGTGAAAAAACCCCCATCTTATTCCTTTGACAGCTGTCCAGCTGGAAGTGCTTCCACAAATATTTAGCTTTAAGAAGTGTGAGGCAGGGCCAGTGATTTGCAGGCTGCACTGCAGATGTGGAAGCACATTCTGGGTCGAGTATTTGGTGTTTGCATATCGTCGGCTTCCCCTTGTGGGCCCCATTAATGTTCGCTAGCTTGGCTCTCTTCCGTATTGGTGAGAACTTTTTTCTCGTTTCGTCCCCTGACTGACGAGAAAGCATTGACATGATTAGCCCCCACTTGCCACCATGCTTGCTGTAAAATAACGGCACTTCAACTATATTCCACTGCTGCAAATGCTGCCATTTTCTGAAGCTTCTCTTCCTGCAGTCAGATGTCATGCGGTCCATACTCTTTCTGGCCATGATATATCATTTCTGTTTCTCTCTCCACAGATGTTAAACTAATAGATGAGGCGGCATGATGGTGCAGCGGTAGAGTTGATACCTTATAGCGCCAGTGACCTGGGTTCCATCCTGACTACGGGTGCCGTCCATATGGAGTTTGTATGTTCTCCCTGAGACCATGTGGGTTGCCTCTGGGTGCTCCGGTTTCCTCCCACATTCCAAAGACATGGAAGTTTGTAGGTTAATTGGTTTCTGTAAATTGGTCCTAGTGTGTAGGATGGAGCTAGTGTTGTTTAATTCTAGAAATAGTGATAGGATAGTTAGTGTGAACTTGATGGGCCGAAGGGCCTGTTTCCCTGGTGTATCTCTAACTCAGCAGGGCAGGTTCAGAGCAGCGATAGCTCTGGGGATGAAGCTGTTCCTGAGTCTGGAGGTGCGGGCGTAGAAGGCCTTGTAACGTCTGCTGGAAGGTAGGAGTTCGAACAGTCCATTACATGGGTGTGAGGAGTCTTTATGGATGCTGACAGCCTTCCTGAGGCACCGTGTGTAGTAGATGCCCTCCAAGGCTGGTAGCTGTGTCCCAATAATCCTCTGTGCCCTGTGGATGACGCGCTGAAGAGCTCTCCTCTCCACCTCCGTGCAGCTGAGATACCACACAGAGATGCCATATGTTAGGATGCTCTCTGTGGTGCAGCTGTAGAAGGTTGTCAGCAGCTGTTGGGGCAGACCAGTCTTTTTCAATGTTCTCAGGAAGAACAGTAATTGCTGTGCCTTCTTGACCAGCGCAGCGGTGTTGGTGGACCATGTGAGGTCCTCTGAAATGTGTGTACCCAGAAACTTAAAGCTGGACACTCTCTCCACACTGTCCCTGTAGATGGAGATTGGGGCGTATTCCCCATTATGTGTCCTCCTGAAGTCAATAATCAGCTCCTTGGTCTTGGAGGTGTTTAGGAACAAGGTGTTACGTGAGCACCAGTCCGTCAGGTTCTGCACCTCCGCTCTGTAGTTTGTTTCATCCCCGTTGGTGATCAGCCCGATCACCGTTGTGTCGTCTGCAAACTTGACGATGGTGTTGGTGTTGAATGCAGGAACACAGTCGTATATGAAGAGGGAGTAGAGCATGGGGCTCAGTACACAACCCTGTGGTGTGCCGGTGCTCAGGGTGATAGTGGAGGACAGGTGGGCCTAGTCTCACTGCCTGCGGTCGCTCCGTCAGGAAATTCAGGATCCAGTTGCATATCGGCGAGCTGAGGCCTAGCTGGTGGAGTTTGGTGGTGAGCTTGGTGGGGATGACCGTGTTGAAGGCAGAGCTATAGTCAATGAAGAGCATCCTCACATACATGCCCTGTCTGTCCAGGTGAGTCAGGACAGTGTGAAGAGCCAGAGAGATGGCATCCTCTGTGGATCTATTTGCCCTGTATGTAAGTTGATGTGAGTCCAGTGAGGCAGGGATGCTGGATTTGATGTGTGAGAGGACCAGCCTTTCAAAGCACTTCATGGGTAATTGGACTTAGGGCAACCGGGCGGTACTCATTCAGGTTGGTGACTTTTGACTTTTTCAGCACCGGCACTATGGTAGCTGTCTTCAGGCACTTGGGGACCATTGCCAGAGATAGAGACAGGTTAAAGATCCTTGTGAATACCTCAGCCAGTTGTACAAGCACAGTCCTTTAGTACCCTTCCCTGGACTCCATCCGGGCCTGCAGCCTTGCGTGGATTGATCCTACGCAGAGCGCACTGAGTGCTCAGTGTTAAGATTAAAACGATACTAAACTGAATAGTTACAATTTTTACTGTAATTAAGAGTCATACTGACATTTCTGAAGTTATGAGAATTATTTAATTATTGATCAGAGTGATTATGGTGTGCAGACCACTTACAGCCCTAATTGTACACCTGTCCCTACTTTCTTGACCTAAATAATTTCAGATTTAGTCAACATGTCTTTCTGGTAATGTGGAAATTAGAGGCACTTTCTCATCAAAACTATAATTTTGCCTGAAATCCATATTGATTATTGAAGTGAAATGCTGTGGAAATATGCCATGAAACCCATATTCTGTAAAGTTCATTTGTTCTAATGCTCGGTGTTCCATATAGTAACAAATCAGTATCGTATGTTAAACAATATGAATTCTTGGATCCAAATGTGCTGGAGGAAAGAGATGGTGCTCTATGGAGGATTTCAAAATCACATTGCATCATGTAAAACCTGTAGATTAGTTGTTGAAATATTATGGTTTGAATAGATTCATAGAGGTTCATAGATTCATTGTTACACTGTTTGGAAACAGGCCCATTGGCCCACCTTGATGTTAACGACCAAGATGCTAACCTTTCGTTGATCACATTTCCTTGCATTTAGTCCATACCCCTCCAAACATTTTACACTTGAAGAATAAAATAATCTCCTTAAATGTGATTTAAACATTGAATTTTCAAAACATGGATACTTTAAGTGCTGAACTACACAAATGTTAACATAACAAACAGAATCCTAAAATATTTCATGCTTCATGATAATTGGGTTCCATTAGAATTTTAGTCACATTGAATCGATGTTTACCTCTTTTTATTGATTGAAAAGGGCAATTTCAATTATCAATTGCACGGTGAGTTTTGGTGGTGACAATATACTGACTGAATTTTCTGTGCTCGTACAGAATAAATCCCAGCTGCTGCACAGTGAGAAACATAATGGAATGAGCCATTTCTAACTTGCTGGCAAGTCAGTGCATGACCCACCTGGCCTTCTCCGTCACACAACCTCACTAACTCTTGCGCCTGCACAAATACCGCTGGCTTATGCGCTTGTAGAATTACATGTATGCACACAATGTCACCAGCTGCACAAGTGTGGAACTCCTTGGGTATTTGCATGCATAACATAAAATCTGGCATAATTTAAATCTCCGACTGACTATAAAACTGTCTAAGGTTCGCTGCTGACATGCTGACAAGCCTACAAAGATTTTTGATAGTTATTGTGTATGAAGAAGAATACAAAAAAAACAGCTTTCTCTTCAATAACCTCAGAGATAAAATGTCAGAGGATTTAAGGCAAGGTTCAGAAGCTGCCCCAATATATCATTCCCCATTCCCACTCTAATTCTATGAAGATGATGTTTCTTAGTGTGCACAACACCAACCAACAAACAACAGAAGATGGACACCAAAAGCTGGAGTAACTCAGCAGGACAGGCAGCAGCTCTGGAGATAAGGAATGGGTGAAGTTTTGGGTCGAGACCCTTCTTCAGTTTAAACCAGCATCTGCAGTTCCTTACCTTCTCTCCAGAGATGCTGCCAGTCCCGCTGAGTTACTCCAGCTTTTTGTGTGTATCTTCGGTTTAAACCAGCATCTGCAGTTCCTTCTTAAACAACAAATAACATCAGGAAGTGTCACAACCTACCATAAATGTGCAAATCACAAAGTGCTGGTGTAACTCAATGGGTCAGGCAGCGTCTGTGGAGCGAATGGATAGGCGACGTTTTGGATTGGAAGCCTTCTCCCAACCCAAAAACATAATCTATCCATTCCTTCAACAGATGCTGCCTGACGCGTTGGGTTACTCTAGCACTTTGTGTTTCACTCAATGATTCCATCATCTGCAATTCCTTCTATTTCCATAAATCGGAGAGGATTTTTTGTGTTGTGTTTGCTTCCCTTTAGACAGTAAAAATTTTAACAGTTATCTGAGACAGCTGAATTCAGTAAAAGTATGCATACAATACTTTGATAGCCACACTGCAATCAGCACTTAGAACCACTTTACACATGTCTGCAGAAATGGGAGAAAAAAAACACCTCCCATAGAAGATATCAATGAAAGGAGATTTTTTTAAATTACAACGTTACTTTACACTTTCATGGAACAAGTCTGGGGATTTATATTTCGAGTAAATCAAAGTGATGAGTTAAAATGTATGTGACAAAAGACACAGTAAATCTGGGAATAATGATTAGGCAATAGTGAGCTGAAGATTGGGGAAAGTCATGAAGATTGCAGGAGAGAAACACTGAGGGAGGTATTCAATTTCATTGTAATGAAATTTGCGGAGAGAGCAAATCGTTGCCAGAATAACTTGGTTTATAAAGTATTCTATGAATCTTTAAAATTGGAAATCATGTTTTTATTGTTTCCTTTATATGGCTCAGATGGGATGGTGGGGGTGAACTGTTTATAATCCTTTCCCTGTGGAAAACTATTGGAATCTTAATGCATGTTCCATTTTATGATGCCTGGGGCAATGTGCAGTTTCTCAGCGCTCCACCTTCTCTTACTGTTCTAAGAATCCACTCTGGATATGCAGTAAGTAATAAACATCAAAACCTTGTGTACTGAATACTGAGGCCACAGGCAAAGACACTTATGGTGTACAGAAGACAATTGTTTGGCTGAGCAGTTTATAATAGTAATGTTTTCTGCAGAAAATTCACATGTTTAATTTTGAAGAAGTAAAAGTAAACACATGCTGCAGTAAAACACTGTGGGTGCTGGAAATACCAAAGTTCTGTGAGACACATTTTTTATAGTTCAAATTGATAACCTTTCACCAGACCATTCTTGCAAAGAATTTGAAAGTATCCAAAGAGCTTTTCACTGTAGCTCGGTACATGTGACAATAATAAACTAAACCAAACTAAACTAAACTAAACTATATTAACTGGATGTAAATATGGTATAAGGACAGTTACTCAGTCCAAAATATTGTATTCCATGAGCTTGAGTTGTCATGTAATCATATTTTTTGCAACATATTTAAAAGTGAAGAAAATGGCAGATGAAAATTAACTTGGATAAGTGTGAAGTAATGCAATTTACATAGTAAAACGAAGGCATTACATACATAGATAGAGGCAATAACAGTGCTGTGGAACGGAAGGTATGTGGCATACTTGCCTTAATTGGCAAAAGCATGAATACCTGATTTGGGGCGTCGTGTTAGAGTTGTACAAACCATTGGTTGGGTCGCATTTGGAGTATTGTGTGTATTTCTGGTCACCATGTTACAGGAAAGATGTGATTAAGACGGAAAGGGTGCAGTAAAGATTCACGAGGATGTTGACTGGTTTAGAGGACTTGGATAAAGAGAGACTGGATGGGCTGTGGTTGTTTTCCCTAGAACAAAGGATGCTGAAATGATGAGTCATAGAATCACACAGCACAGAATCAGGCCCTTCGACCCAACTTGCCCATGCTGTCAAGATGCCCCATCTGCGCTAGTCCCACTTGCACGCATTTGGTCTATAATCCCTCTAAACCTTTCCTTTCAATGTACCTGTCTAAATATCTTATAAATTGTTGTTGTACCTGTAGCTGTAGTACCTGCCTCAACCATCTCCTTTGGTAGCTCATTCCGTATACCTACCACACACTGTGTGAAAAAGCAGTCCCTCGGGTTCCCATTAAATCTTGCCCCTCTCATCTTAAACATATGTCTTCTGGATCATGATTCCCCTACTGTGGATAAAAGACTGCAATCACCCTATCTATTCCCTTCATGACTTTGTTTGCTCGTGTGTCAGATGATGTGCAGCTCGCTGTTGGCTTCTGTCGTCCTCCAACATGTTGACAGAATTGGTCGGCAGACGCATCATAGAGTGCATTGTGTCGTCGTTTCTGGGGATCGCCATGAGGAGGCTTCTGTCATGACCCCCCCTTCATGACTTGACACATTTCTATAAGATCACCCCTCCTCAGCCTCCTGTGCTCCAAGGAATAAACTCCTAACCAACCTGACCTCTCCCTATAGCTCAGGCCCTCAAGTCCTGGCAACCTCCACGTAAATCTTTCCTATTCTCTCTGCAGCTTAACAATGTCCTTCCTATAGCAGAGTCACCAAAACTGAACACAATACTCAGCAAAGTGTTGTACAACATTTCGACTTGTATACTCAATACTCTGATTGATGAAGGCCAATGAACTGAAAGCCTTCTTGACAACTCTATCTACCCGTGATATGATTTTCAGGGAACTATGTACCTACGCTCCTAGACCACTCAGCTCTACAACATTCCCCAGGATCCTGCTATTCACTGTGAAGTTCCTGACTTGGTTTGACAAAAACACCTCACACTTATCAGTGTAAAATACCATTAGCCATTCCTCAGCCCACTTGCCCAATTGAATAAGATCATGCTGTAATTTTTGATAACCATCTAAAGCAGCATCTTGATAAACCTATATAAAATCAAGAGAGACATAGGGTAGCTTGCCACTGTCTATTTCCCTTGATAGAAGTATCTAAAACTAGAGGGTGGTAAAAAGGAGACAGTTTCAAGGGGATCTGAGAGAATACATTTTTCATTCAAAGAGTACTTGATCATCTGGAGGTGGTCGCGGAGGAAGGAACAGTAACAACATTTAAGAGGCACCTTTCAAGTCCTTTAATGAATGGGAATAGAGGAATATGAAATTAATGCAGACAAATGAAGTTATTGTAGATATTATAGATAGGCATGATGGTTGGCATAGACAGTGGGCAGAAAGAAGTTTCTATGCTGTAGAACTCGATGACTATGTATATGATGCTTTTTTAACTGCGCCTTTTCTAAATGCCTCACCGTCAACAAAAGATATTTAAAGTGTTGTAAAGAAAAGAATCAAAGCAAACTGCACTTGGCAAAGTACCACAAGATCTAGTAATCATTATTCTATCCACACAAGATCCCCACCCTGCAGTTAAATGCACCCATATGAATCCAATCCGAGATGATTAAATCAGATTAGATAGTCCATTCGACTCTTGTTTTACTGACTAAAGACATGCTGCATTTGGACCAAGACTATAATATATCAGTTAATTTAAGGCCGCATATTGGCACAGCTGATGGAACTGCTGCCTCACAGCATCTGAGACCTGGGTTTGATCTTGACTTTGGGTGCTTTCCGTGTGGAGTTTACACATTCTCCCTATGAACACATGGGTTTCCTCTGGGTGCTCAAGTTTCCTCCCACATCCTGAGGATCTGTGGCTTTGCAGGTTAATTGTCCTCTGTAAATTGCCCCTATTGTGTAGGGAGTGGATGCGAAAGTGGAATAACATGGAACTAGTATGAACTGGTGATCAATGGTCGGTGTGGACTCAGTGGGCTAAAGAGCTTGCTTTCATGCTATACCCTTTAATCAATTAATCATCTTTCCAGTCCAAAACCTTAAGCAGAGGAGTGGGTCTTATCTTCATTGGCACACCTCAAACCACATTCTACTATACCTGACCTAACAAAAATTCACTGAGCTCAATTCTGGAAGTTTGGACTGCACCGCTTCCAAAGTACATTAAATTGCTGCTGAATGCGGGTCATGGATCTTCACTGTAAACATTAAATCAGTCTGTGATCTTGCCCTTTCCCATTCCCTTCAACAAAGTACAACAGAAGAATTGTTCCTATTGATCATATAGAGGTGTACTTGATCTTATGGAGGTGTACAGAATGATGAGTGGAATACATCTGGTAAATGCGCAGTGTCTCTTGCCCAGAGTAGGTGAATCGAGAACCAGAGGACATAGGTTCAAGGTGAGAGGGGGCAGGGGGAATTTAATAGATAACCTGAGAATTAACTTTTTCGCTTAAAGTGTGGTGGGTGTATGGGACGAGCAGCTGGAGGGGATAGTTGAGGCAGGCACTACTGCGACATTTAAGAAACATTTATGTAGGAACATGGATAGGATAGGTTTAGAGGGATATGGACCAAGCAAAGGTAGGTGGGACTACTGTAGATGGGATCTGTTGATCAGCAGGGGCAACATGGGCAGAAGGGCCTGTTTCCACCCTGTATGACTATGACATACATCAAAAAAAGATTGTAACCAGGGAGAAGAAACTATTAAATGAAATTAGAGTTTATGAGACAAAGGATTAGTTAAGCGGTAAGAACAAATGGGTCACATTTATGTTGGGATGGTGTGACTGATCAGATGCTGAAGAGATTGATAATGGAGTCCAGAAATTCAAGGTTTATATCTGTGACGTGCATGAAGGCACCAAGTGTAACATATCCATGTTGTCACAAAGCTGGGTGGCAGTGGAAGTTATGAGGGGGATACAGAGAGGCTTCAGAAGGGTGTAGGCAAGCTGTAAGTGGGCACGGGCATCGCAGCTGGAATATAATATGGAAAAATATGAGCTCATTCATTTCAGTAGGAAAAACAGAATAACTGAGTATTTTTTTTAATGGTGAACGTTCAAAGACCTCAGTAAAACCTGGGTGCCCTGGCATACAAATCACTGCAAATTGACATGCAAGCAATTCAAAGGCAACAAAGGGTCTTTGACCCGAAATCTTAACTCTGTTGCTCTTTCCATCAATGCCTGCTTGACCTGCTGAGTGTTTCCGGCATCTTCTGTTTTTATTTAAGGTAAATGGTATGTTGGCGCATATTTTAAGTGGATTTTTGGAGACTCAGTTGCAGAGTAAGTTGAAGATGGAGATCGAATTATTTTTTTGATATTCAGAGATTGAAGGGATTTAGCTTTAGTACAGGAACGTGGCAATGAGGTTAAAGATCAGCAATCATTTTACTGAATGGAAGCATGGCTTGAAAGCCTCATCCTCACTTCCATTTTTTAAGTTGGAACTCACTTCATTGACATCCAAATCTACAACCCTTAAAACCCTCAATTAATTAAAAAAAAACCCATTAAGCTTGATTCAGCAGCACTTTGGGGACAAAGTTCCAGACTTGTGGAAACCTTGTCTGATGCCAAGAACTGCCCTTCTAGTTCTCTGCTCTGGCATGTTGTGTATCCCCACTCTTTGCCTTACTATTGGGAGACACTATTGGGCACGCAAACTTTCATCATTGTTCAACTTCTGTCAAGGAGAAGCTATACTTCACCCTTGTTAGACCTCATTTGGACTACGCAGCTGCAGCATGGGACCCATACACAAATAAAAACATTTCTTCCATCGAACGTGTCCAAAGACAGGCAGCTCGATTTGTTACTAACACCTTTGAGAGAGAAGCGAGTGTCACCAAACTTCTGAATTCTCTGGGGTGGAACCCTCTCCAAGACAGACGTGAAGCTCACCGTTTGACCTGTTTTTACAAAATGTTAAATGGTCAGCTCGACATAGACTACAAGACCTACACCAAACCCAAACCAATTAGGAGCAGACAAGGGCATTTGATCCAATTTGTGATCCCAGCTACAAAGACAGATGTGTACAGCAATTTGTTCTTCCCCCGCACAATTAAAGCATGGAATAATCTCCACCCAACTATAGTTACCCAACCAGATGCAAATAAATTTAAAGTAGCTCTTTCTTCCCAAAAACCCTTTTTGGCTTAAGCCCTCCCTTCACCACTCTCCAGTTTAAATTCCATTTGGAATATTTTGGAGGACCAAGACACCAAGAATGCATCTTAGCTTCCCAAAACTCTTCCATTACATGCATTGACCCAGCTTTGTGCAGACCGCAATCTCTCCTTCTTTGCCCTGTGGCCAGCTTTTAACTCTCCATCTCCATGAAGTTGCTGGGAATATTTTTCCATTCAGAAAATTGAAAATGAATGCAATAATTGGTATTAAATCATTTTTCTATCCTTCATGCATCCAGTTAAACGTGACATTTCAAATCTGCAAATGAAAGCTTGGGAGGTTGGAGTTCTTAGTTAAAAAAACATTTTGTTTCTTGGATAATTCAGTTTCAAGCTGTTTCAAAACAAGCTGTTTCTTGGATAATTATTTGAGCAGTGAAACTCAATGATAAATCCATTTAACTTTAACATTAAATGAGCAAAATTATTGAGGTTTTTAATATAATGACGTATCAAATGTGAGTTATATCATTAATAAAGTCAGTGCTTGAAGAACTCCACTTGCTTTTCAGCTCTTGGTAACAGTAATTCCTTAGATGTTGCAATGGGAAACTGATTCTGTAGCTGGTCAGAGGCCTCTGTTGAATGCTCCTTTTTTTAATAGGATTTGAGATAAGAGCTTATTTTTTCTTAGTGAGCTGCATGTCCGTACCATTGCAAATAACAAGAAACATAGAAACATAGAAAATAGGTGCAGGAGTAGGCCATTCAGCCCTTCGAGCCTGCACCGCCATTCGATATGATCATGGCTGATCATCCAACTCAGTATCCCTATCCCTGCCTTCTCTCCATACCCCCTGATCTCTTTAGCCACAGGGCCACATCTAACTCCTTCTTAAATATAGTCAATGAACTGGCCTCAACTACCTTCTGTGGCAGAGAATTCCACAGATTCACCACTCTCTGTGTAAAAAATGATTTTCTCATCTCGGTCCTAAAATACTTCCCTCTTATCCTTAAACTGTGACCCCTAGTTCTGGACTTCCCCCAACATCAGGAATAATCTTCCTGCATCTAGTCTGTCCAACCCCTTAAGAATTTTGTAAGTTTCTATAAGATCCCCCCTCAATCTTCTGAATTCTAGCGAGTACAAGCCGAGTCTATCCAGTCCTTCTTCATATGAAAGTCCTGGCATCCCAGGAATGAGTCTGGTGAACCTTCTCTGTACTCCCTCTATGGCAAGAATGTCTTTCCTCAGATTAGGAGACCAAAACTGTACGCAATAGTCCAGGTGTGGTCTCACCAAGACCCTGTACAACTGCAGGAGAACCTCCCTGCTCGTATACTCAAATCCTTTTGCTATGAATGCTAACATACCATTTGCTTTCTTCACTGCCTGCTGCACCTGCATTCCTACTTTCAATGACTGGTGTACCATGATACCCAGGTCTCGTTGCATCTCCCCTTTTCCTAATCGGCCACCATACAGATAATAGTCTACTTTCCTGTTTTTGCCACCAAAGTGGATAACCTCACATTTATCCACATTATACTGCATCTGCCATGCATTTGCCCACTCACCCAACCTATCCAAGTCACCTTGCAGCCTCCTAGTATCCTCCTCACAGCTAACCCTGCCCCCCAGCTTCGTGTCATCCGCAACTTGGGAGATCATTCACATTTATCCCAGCACTTATACCCCACTGCATGCTGCCATGCATTTGCCCACCAGTCTCTATCCACATCCTATCCTGAAGTCCCACCTTGCTTTAGCCTCCTACGTGGGACCTCAAAAGCCTCACAGCTATAACACTGCCCCCCCCCCCCGAAAAATTCCCCCCCTTTCATAAATCCATGCTGACTTTGTCCATGTCATCCGCAAAATGTGTTGGAGAATTTTAATAAACTGAAAAATTATCACTAGACTAAACTGGTCATCCACTATCTCCCTCTGCGGGGTTACTACTTCCATAAGTACTCCAGAATCTAAAGATGCAAATGCATCCACTATCTGGCCCTGGGGATTTATCGGCCTGGGGAATCGGCCATTAATCAATTTTTACCTAACACCACTTCCCCGCTAACCTGGATTTCACTCAGTTCCTCCATCTCATTTAAACCCCGGTCCCTTGCTATTTCCGGCAGATTATTTATGTCTTCCTTAGTGAAGACAGAACCAAAGTAGTTATTCAATTGGTCTGCCATGTCCTTGTTCCCCATGATCAATTCACCTGTTTCTGACTGCAAGGGACCTACATTTGTTTTAACTAATCTTTTCCTCTTCACATATCTATAAAAACTTTTGCAGTCAATTTTTATGTTCCCTGCCAGTTTTCTTTCATAATCTATTTTCCCTTTCCTAATTAAGCCTTTCGTTCTCCTCTGCTGGACTCTGAATGTCTTCCAGTCCTCTGGTAGGCTGCTTGTCCTGGCTAATTTGTACGCTTCATCTTTTGTTTTGACTCTAGCTCCATCAGAAAAATTCAGTTTCAAGATATTGAACTAAAACCTGTTAAGCTGTAAAGTCGTTAAAAGTTGGTTCTCAGTCCTTTTAACAACTATTGATGAATCAATGTTGTAGGAAGGAAATGCAGGTGCTGGTTTAAACCAAAGATAGACACAAAATGATGGAGTAACTCAGCGGGCCAGGCAGCATTACCGGATAAAAGGAATTGGTTGATGAATCAATCTACATTACTGTATAAACAACATTATAAACCTCATTATCCCATTAATAACAAACTAATCCCATCCACAAATCCAAGGAGCTCATAAACTATCAATGCTTTTATCTGTAACGTCACTTCCTTTTATTTTTATGTAGTGATAGAACATGGGCATTGTATACATCAGAAAAACAAATACAGCACGCTATTGACATGCTAAAGCAGAGTTTTAGGTTAAGTTTAGTTTGAAGCCATTCTGTCCCATGGTTAGTCTAAGGGACTACTGATGAGAATATTCTCGAAGGGATACTCCAAGGAAAAAAGATATTTAACAGCAAACAAATTCACAAGGAAGAAGTGTGAAAGGGCATGAAGATATTGTATATACTGCTGCACTAACTATAAGAACACAATCAAATTTAGGCTCAGGATGGTCTGAATTAGATATTTGTTGTGTCTACCAGAGTTGGTTAGTATTGAGGCGATTTTCAACCAGGTAGTTGTATTAAGATATCACTGGAATTGTAACCAAAATGTAACACCTTGCAGTTGTAATTTAAATTCTATTTTCCATTCCTTTGCCCACCTTCCCAACTGATTTAGATTTTGTAAAGTTCAACAACCTTCCTTACTGTCCACTATACCTCCGAGATTTGTGACATCTGCAAATTCACAAACAATGTTAACTTTGTCATCAAAATCATGAATGTATATAACAGCGGTAGAACAAACGACCTCTATGAAAATGACAGTAACTATTCACTTTATAAAAGCCTCTCAAGATTTTATATACCTCAATTATGTCTCCCATCAACCTCTTACGCTCCAAGGTAAGAAAATCCTAAGCCAGCCTCTTATTATGACTTAAACCCTCCAGAATCAGTTACATCTTCACATATATTTCTTTGCACTCTATCCAGTTTCATTACATTCTTTCCTACAGCAGGGTTCCCAGACCTGTTTATGGTACTCCAAATTTGGCCTTACCAATGTCTTGTTCAACAGTAATATGAGATTCTAACTGCTATGCTCAATACCTTGACCAATGAAGGCAAATGTGCCAAATGTCTTCTTCACCACCCTATCAACCTCTGTCGACACTTTCATGGAATGTTGTACTCCCAGATCTCGCTCAGCTCTACAACACTCCAGTGGCTCTACCATTTACTGCGTAAGTCTGGCTCAGTATTCTCCTCCTAAAATGCAACACCCAGCATTTATCTGAATTATACCCCACCTGACATTCCCATGATTTCATTGTGCATTAATTTCTGAATCTCCTTGACAGCAAGCCCAAGGAAAAAAGATCAACATTCTTTAAAATTGAGAAAGAGTGGAGTATGTCCTTAGTGAGTGAATGGCCAACATGTTCAGACAGCTGTTCACGCAATTCTACCAGACTGATTCCTGGGATGTCAGGACTTTCATATGAAGAAAGACTGGATACACTCGGCTTGTACTCGCTAGAATTTAAAAGATTGAGCGGGGATCTTATAGAAACTTACAAAATTCTTAAGGGGTTGGACAGGCTAGATGCAGGAAGATTTTTCCCGTGTTGGGGAAGTCCAGAACAAGGGTATCACAGTTTAAGGATAAGGGGGAAATCTTTTAGGACTGAGATGAGAAAAACATTTTTTCACACAGAGAGTGGCGAATCTCTGGAATTCTCTGCCACAGAATGTAGTTGAGGCCAGTTCATTGGCTATATTTAAGAGGGAGTTAGATGTGGCCCTTGTGGCTAAAGGGATCAGGGGGTTTGGAGAGAAAGCAGGTACAGGATACTTGGATGATCAGCCATGAACATATTGAATGGCGGTGCAGGCTCGAAGGGCCGAATGGCCTACTCCTGCACCTATTTTCTATGTTTCTATGTTTCTGACAGACATACAGAGTTACCAATTTTCTCCACAAACGTTTCTAAGTTTTAGTTTTAGTTTTATGAATACAGCATGGAAACATGCCCTCGAGTCCATGCTGGTCATCGATCACTCATTTACAGCCGTTCTATGTCATCTATTCTCTACACATTAAGGGCACATTTATAGGCAAAATTAACCTGCAAACCTGCATGACTTTGGGTTGTGGGAGGAAACTGAAGCACCCAGTGGAAGCCCACATGGTCACAAGGAGAACCTGCAAACTCCACACAGACAACATCCGAGGTCAGGATTGAACCCGGATCTCTGGCGATGTCAGGCAGCAGCTTTACCAACTGCGCCACTTTGCCACCAAATGGCAAATATGTGAACTTAGACAACAATGAACCAGAAGCCCACAGACTGAATTCCTAGTAGCTATCTTGTGATCCGACAGACACACCTTTGCACATGGAGCTGCAGGTATGACAACACCTTAGCAGTATTTACTGTGCCTGCTCTTAAGGTTTAGGATTGGATAGGGTGTGAGTGATTCTGATGGATGTCTGGGCACATGTACATAATGAGCCTCTGGCTAGCTACTGGAAAGCATATGCAGCCATGCCGTAGTGTAAATGACAGAACCTGTAGCTTGTGTAACTTGGACCCTATTTGCCAAGAAGCAAAGGCCAACTTAATCCCAAGAGGATGTCATGAAGACAGACCAACTCCGTTACCTAAACATCAGGCTTTCCAAGCCTACGTGATGCTGCATCCAATGTAATTTTGTACTATCATGACCTACTTTACTTAGAGTAAGTGGCAAATTATTATAATACTTACTTTTGTTGTCATTGCTCCTAATGTACCCGTAAAGCTGCAGCAAGTAAGATTTTTTTTGTTCCATTTCATAACCGGCACATATGAGGCATATGCTTATCACTCTTGATCCCTTGATAATTCCTCAAATGCATCAGACTGGTGATGCTAGGATCATTTGATACCTCGTACACATTTCTTTAAAGGCAGAGGAAAACTATCAGAATTGAGAATACTTTCTTTGGCACCAGCTTTGCCGCTATGACTGGTTCTCCCCCAGATGACTGACTGCAAACATGCAGCCATTAAGACTTGTCATGACCAGCCAGGAGTTTTCATCAATCACTGTTCCAGTTAACTTGAATGGCAAAGAAAACGTTCCTGCAGTGCCTTTGGTCAGGAAGCAGTTGTGGCTTGTCATTTTTACTTGCATCTAACGCAATTGCAGACCGGAGCAGAGATTGCCAGGCAATTCTTCAGTCTGAAAGGCACATAAAACAATTTAAAATCGAATGTACTGTTCTATGTTCTGTGAATGTATTTAGAGGGGATCATGAAACTTGTACAACTGAGCAGATGCAAGAAAAAAACATGAGATGCATCACTCAGTTGCCTGTTGGGACTCCCAAGCTTTAATATAGGTCTTTATTCCCTATAATGTATTTCCATTCAGAGTCTCATGAGCCACGGTGCCAGTTCACGTCCTTGAGACCACGGCACAACAAAGAGAACTGAATGAAGTCAAGTAAGAGATATCAAGATCTGACGCTTCTGCATGGATTGCTAAAGGTGGAGGGAGAAAGAAAGAAGATGATACAAGATGATTATTTATCTATTTCACCTCAATCATTTCTGCTCTATTTGCAAATAGGTCTGCAGATAGCCAACACATGAAAGACCTGTCAACAACTTCCTGGCTGAAGTTTTGTTTATTTAGTTTAGTTTAATATTTAGTTTAATTCAGTTTAGTTTATTGTCACATGTACAAAGGTACAGTGAAAAGCTTTTTTTGTTGCGTGCTATCCAGTTAGCCGAAACACTGGACATGATTGCAATCAAGCTGCCCACAGTGTATAGATACAGGATAAAGGGAATAATGTTTAGTGCAAGATAAAGTCCAGTAAAGTTCGAGTAAAGATAGTCCGAGCATCTCCAATGAGACGGGTGGTAGCTCAGGACTGCTCTCTAGTTTGTGATAGGATGGTTAATTTGCCTGATAACAGCAGGGAAGAAACTGTCCCTGAATCTGAAGGTGTGCGTTTTCACACCTGTACCTCTTGCCTGATGGAAAATGGGATTGGTCACTGATTATGCCGATTATCCGGATAAGTGGTATATTTGAGGACAGGGTACAAGGTACTGCTGGTACTACAGAGACTGTTTAACACTATTGGCTGAGGATGAATTTTCATCTTGAACATCTAATGGGAAGTAATGAAACAGAGAAACATAGAAAATAGGTGCAGGAGGAGGCCATTCGGCCCTTCGAGCCAATACCGCCATTCATTGCGATCATGGCTGATCGACCCAATCAATAACCCGTGCCCGCTTCTCCCCATATCCCTTGACTCCACTAGCCCCTAGAGATCTATCTAACTATCTCTTAAATCCATCCAGTGATTTGGCCTCCACTGCCCTCTGTGGCAGGGAATTCCACAAATTCACAACTCTCTGGGTGAAAAAGTTTCTTCTCACCTCAGCCTTAAATGGCCCCCCTTTATTCTAAGACTGTGGCCCCTGGTCCTGGACTCGCCCAACATTGGGACATTTTTTCCTGCATCTAGCTTGTCTAGGAGCGAAATGGAAAGCCAGAGGGAGGGATATAAATGGAAGGGGACGGGGGATGTGGGGGGACGGGGGACATGGGAGGGCGGTGGGATAAAGGTGAAATGCAGGAATCAGGAATGGGAGATGAGTGTACGATGGAGGGAAAGGAGCAGGGTGACCGGGGAAGGGGTGTATAGTGAGAGAAATGTGTGTGCAACGGGAATGGGAGGGGAGGGGCTAGTGGGACATTACTTGAACTTCGAGAGTTCAATGTTCATACCATTGGGTTCTACGTTATCCAAGTGCAATATGAGGTGTTGTTCCTCCAGTTTACATGTGACCTCACTCTGACAATGAAGGAGGTCCATGACAGAAAGGTCAATATGGGAATAGGAATGAGAGTTTTGGTTAGCAACCTGGAGATCCAGCAGGCCTTGGCGGTCTGATCGCAAGCGTTCGCTGAAACTGTCGGCAAGTATCCATTTATAAATCCAAGCCCGGGGAATGACAAATTCTACCATCTACATTTGCAGGATAAAGTGGCATCTATGATTAAAATAGTTTTTCGTGGAAATGTTATGCGATAAAGCACGCTTGCAGCCAACAATACAAGTTGTTGGATAGCCACAAAAAAACTGGAGTAACTCAGCGGCCCAGGCAGCATGTCTGGAGAAAAGGAATAGGTGTCATTCCGGGCCGAGACTCTTATGATTTGTCACACAACAGATGATATGCGAGACGTTCAATTTGTACTACAAAGCAGTTTCAGGTTCAAATGTCAAAATCGTTTTGACTCCCGTTAGGTTACTCAGAAGTCTATATCAAACCATTGCCCCATGGAGTGTGTATGTTCCACACATGTTCTCTTTCTCGTTAATCTATCCAATCCAGAATAATACCAATGCGGGTGAAATCACGGGAAGTTATGTGCGAGGTTTAGTAGCCTGGTTGGCCCATCCTGTGCTCTTTGAAAGTGCAATCAAATTAATCCCATTCCCTTTCAGATTTTTCAATAGCCCAATAGTTTTTTCCTCATAAGGCAATTTCATGCATAATTCAATTCGTAATAACTAAAATGTCCATTGTCTGCTTATTTTTTTTTCCCCACTGGGATTCGTTTGAAGTTTCAGATGATTGAACTCATAGCTTTAAATTTAAAACCCATTTTTTCAGTAAATAGGGAAGATAATAAAATGCGCGTAATACCAGTATCTAATACACTGTCGAGGCTCAAACAAATGTAGATCACACCTTGAGATCTCAATAATAGTGAGTTCCAGGGTAGTGTTTTTACTGTTGGAGAATATATGAAATGGGAGAAGATGGTACATCTATGTGCAAATCACTAATGTATCTATTGATAAAATATCGCCTGTTAAATACCTCTCCTCCCACATCTGAACCAGGATTCCAGCACATGACTTGTTTTGTTAATGGCAATAAATGTATGCGCATCATCAGTCCCCTCATCTGATACTCACAGCTCTGCGTGTTGGAGTTCCCTGCACAGAGTAATGGTAAGAGGATTTGAAGGATTACAGCACACGAGAAGAGACCAATATTAAAGAACGCAGTGAACAAGTGGCGAAGATGTCTCAGATTAGACATGATCTGCCTTGTGACAGGAGGCATGAAAAATGATAAAGGGCTGGTGTGAATGGTGGAGGATTTGGGAGGACTGTGAGCAGGTAGACAGCAGCTATATTCACCCTTCTTAATCAAGTGAGATTTTAATTTCATTTAGAGATACAGTGTGAAAACAGGCCCTTCGACCCACCGAGTCCTCACAGATCAGTGATCCCTGTCACTCTCACCTAAATTTACAATTTTACCGAAACCATTTAACTTACAAACACAAAAGTCTTTGAAATGAGGGAGGAAACTGAAGAACCTAGAGAAAACACATGCGGTCACTGGAAGAAGTACAAACTCCGTACAGACAGCACCCCTAATCAGGATCGAACACAGGTCTTTGACACTCTACCACTGCATCACTGTGCTGCCCTACTGAAATCTTTTCCGTGTTGGCTGCATGTTCTCTGGGTGATGTTCCAGCTGCGTACTTCATCGGACACGTGCATGGCAAGCCTGCTGGACATTAGAAAATAAAGTATCCATCCCATCTCTCCTGGCTGTCAGCAGTAGTAAGTCTTCGAAGACTCTGAGCCAGCCCAGCATCCCTCACGGGCCACTGTAAAACATACACTGTTTCACTACAGCAACATCCGCCAGAACTTCACCAGTGAATGCAACCTCTGTGCAAAGTATGTGTGTAAATCCTGGCGTGAGTCCCACTGAGGGTGGTGTCATGTGGGTAGGTGACCTGTGGCCAACACAAAGGGGGAGATACCCTGACCATAGGATCAGCCGGACTTCAATGTATCTTTTTTTGTCTGTACTGTACACTACTGTATTCACAATCTTCTTTTAAAACCAAGTACTCATATCTGCCCTGTTCCTTATGCTTTATTAATGGATTACAGTGCAATACTGCTGCAGGCTTATGTTTAGCTTAAATTTTCCCTATATAACTGTAGTTTTCAATTACACTTAATTAGGCAATCTCACTGAAAACCTCCAACAAGTTTCTATTTCTGATTTTTTTTTAAGATTCTGGTCAAAAACTGCAGTTTTATGTGGAAAATCAAGAGCATGATCAAGCTTTTGGCTTCACAATAATTTAGTGTGTTTAAGTTATTATTCCCTCGCTACTACAAATAACAGTTACCATATTACTCAATTTATAATAACGCTCAATTTACAAGGGGAAAATGTTGATGCCTACCAGTTTTTGGACAATAGCTCCATTGGATATTTGTATAACATTACACTTGGCAAGGAGACAGCAGCACACTCAGCCCATGTACAGTATTACAGAATTTCCATTCCCATTAGGGAGTGGATCACTTCTACTACATAAGCAGATTTTAAATGTTAATTTTAATTATTCTAGACTGAGAAAATAGACCCATTTAATAGAAGACCAATATTGCACACACAAGCATCGGAGTGTGTCGAATGTTAGAGATACAGCTGCTAAAGTCGACCGTAATTCTCTTATTGGCCCTAAAACAACTCCCCTTTTATCCATTTTTCTTCGGTTTTGTGTGTCCCACTCCATGGTTTTTTTTTTCTTCCTCGGAAAACAGAGGCCGACGGTAGACCCACTACTGTTGTCCGGTCAAAGCTTGTCACATTTGAGTTATATTTACTTCTTATCAGGCATGCAAGAAAAACTAAGCATTAAAATGCCACTCTTTCATGAGCATGGCACAATGTGAAACTGCATCAGGGAACCACTGCTGTGTAAAAGATAAATGTTCACATCTCCTTCTGCACACTCACTTATGGTGCCCCTTCAAGCATATCCCCTAAAAGTACCATTGGACTCCCCTCTCAGCTGCATGTGGAGCACTGATCTCATGAGGCAGTTTTATGTAAGGCAGCAGCAGCATCTGAACCGCACAATTAACTGCATAGCAACTGCAGCGAGATGAAGCCACTGATTGTAATGTACAAAGTGTAGCAGAAGGATAATTAGTAGTTTCTGATCTAGGAGGTGAATTCTGTTTAATTATTTTACATGTTGTTACTCTGCTGCTGCCATTAAATCATTAACCAATATTTTGATTAATGCCTTTGCTATAAATGAATATAAATTATATATGTATATTTTTTACATTTTCCTAGAAATCTCACATTTATATATTTAAAACATTATACAAGTCTTTCAACCACTTTATTCAATCATTGACTTGGTATATCTAGCCCAGAGTAATGTTGGCAGGCAAAACTGGTTTGGAAATGTTAGGCCCCCCGCTCCTTCTTGATGCTTCATTTAATTAATTCAGTAGATGAAAAGTTAGAGTTGCAGGTCTACAATTTCCAGACCATTAACTCCAGTGAGGTCAATTCTACACCAAGTGGAACCGATTCAACAACCACCCCTTGTAAGTACTCAGTCGGTAGATGTTCTGTGTTTCTTTGCCCCCTAGTTTGCCTCCCTTTTGGGTGACTTTTCTCCACTACCAGACTCAGCTATAGGTCAGTTTAGTAGTTTAGAGATACAGTGTGGGAACAGGCCCTTCGGCCCACCGCGTCCACGCTGACCAGCGATCACCCGTACACTAATTCTATCCTACACACTAGGGACAATTTACAGAAGCCAATTAACCTACCAACCTGCACCTCTTTGGAATGTGGGAGGTAACCGGAGCACCTGGAGAAAACCCATGTGGTTATAGGGAGAATGTACAAACTCCATACAGACAGCACCCCTAGTCAGGATCGAACCCGCGTCTCCGACACTATATGGCAGCAGCAACTCTACACTGTGCTGCCACTTAGGGCAGGTCAATTAAAATATAATAGCTAATCAGCCCACCTAGATACCATTATATTAATTTCCATAGACCACTGGAAATAATCATTTTCTGCAGGTCTACATTCTCCATCTCTCTCTCACAACAGGGTTCACAAAACACTTCCAAATACATTTGAGGTCATGATTACAAGCACATACCTCTCACACAAATTAACAAGTAAAACAAAGAATCAGGCAGTTTGGAAGTTAAACATTCTAATTCAAGGAAAGTATGAGATTGTTTGTCCCAAATCCATTCAAAGGTCATAAGGAACGCGTATTATCATTTAGAGCTGCTCCACAATAATCAAATAACACTAACAAAACATTGTTAAATGAGCAAAATGTAACCATTTTTTTTGCCTGCTGAGATTCAGAGTTGAGCAATATAAAGTTGGGTGGTTTGTGTGTGTTTGAAATAGGCAAGTATTAAAGGTTTTAGATTTTAGACTTTAGAGATACAGAGTGGAAATAGGCCCTCCGAGTCTGCGCCGACCAGCGATCCCCGTGCACTCGCACTATCCTACACACATTAGGGACAATTTACAATTTTACCGAAACCAATTAACTTACTGTGCATCCTCTGAATGTGGAAGGAAACCTAAGCACCTGGAGGAAACCCACGCGGTCACAGGGAGAAAGTACAATTTCCGTACAGACAGCGCCCATAGTCAGGATAGAATCCGGGTCTCTGGCCCCGTAAGGCAGCTGCTCTACCTCAGCACCACCATGCTGTCGGCTGTGGCGAGATGGACATTAATGGACCGTTAAATGTCAACCACTTTTTCTCTATGGATAATCGGATATCTAATATATAATTCATAGGTTCATATCTCATTCTTTTTTTAAATTCCTGGATCTATTTGAACTAGTGTGTGTTAATGAATTTCAATAATATTACTTTAATTTGAACCAGGTTGATACCAAAAAGCATATTATGTGAAATGTTCAGTCATTGTATTTAGTTCTGTGGGGATGAAATTTTTACTATATATTAATAATCATCTTGTCACAAGGTATAAAATAGAGATTGTGGCAAAAGAAGCAACAATGCCGGATAAATTGGCTCATGTAAGAGTGTTGGTGTGATAATGGTAACATATCAAGGGTGCAGGAGGGCTTAGGCACATTACATTATCTGTTGCCTGTAGCAGAATACTTATGACAAATAAATACTTTATCGTGGTGAAGCCTGAACAGATCAGTCTGTGTAATGGCGATCTCAGGAGATTCCTGCAAATGAGTTCATACCGCTAAAACTGGCAAAGTAAAAAATGGATGCAGCCGTACCTTTCTATTTAAATAGTCGAACTTTCCAATATGATAAAAACTGTGTTCAAAACTGAGAGGCAACAGTTAACCAAAGAAATGTTGACAGCCCTGAATGGCTAACGATTTATTTTCTGTCAATACAGGACTCTGTACTCAAGGCTATACTAAAATCCTCAAAATACTTTGGCTTGATATACATCACATCAATTGACTCGGTTGTTTAATAATTTCTGCATCAGTGACTAAAACATATGGGTAGGCAAGCAGTCTCCTTGGCAACACTAAATCAGTTCCAAACAATAATGTAAAGCCAGGTCAAACTTATAATTACTGAAATTAATAACCTGTTTCTACTGTAAGAGGTATCAAAAGATGACATTAATGTTACAGACTCATTGATTATTTGCTATGAATAATTACCTGTACGTATCTAGGAAATAATCTTTCAGCAGAAACCAGTTCTAAATAGCACTCTGAGGCCAAAGTCACATTGTAGCAAGTTTTGCTTTACTAAGCTAAGACCAATCGTTTCCCCTTCCATTAGTCTTATTTTTCATGTCTGCTTCTGCCTTGCATTTGTTTCAGTGCACAGAAATCATTCTCACTTAGTTGATACTTAGCCATGATTAAATCTCTTTTATCTTGCATGGTCCTTCAGCCCACCTGCGGCACTGATATCCCATGGTCAGCAAACGTGGGATAATTTCCAGAGACCTCCACTTGGCATGAATGAGACGGAATGAAGCGTAGAAATGGAAGTGGCCACAGGAAAAAAAAGTTGTTTTCCTGCTGGCTCAGATTTGCATTGCCACTCTGTTACAATCTGCCGCTCTATTGGAGGTGACCCTGACTAGTGTTTGAAGCTTCCATGGGAACAAAGCAGGACCGTTGGGCCTCATCTTTGACCAGCAGCCGATCCGCATGTCAAGAAAAGCTAGGCTGTGACAAGCTCGCAATTAGACTGGAGAACGGGAAACTATTTTAAAGATTTCCATGGTTCTAAAGTTTGCGAATTGGAACTTTTCAAAGCTCAGCCCTGAAATTATTTTGAGGAGAAGCTATCTCTGATATTTACTGATTTTGCCCTAAACTCCCCTTGGTGATATAAGAGTTTTTAACAGCATATTAAACAAAAAGGGGGAATAGAGAAAGAATGTCAACCATTTATTTTGCATCTCTATCTGCACTCTGATGTCTGCAAGGAGAGGCAGTGTCACTTTAAAAGATAGTGGTGATGGAAACTCCTCTTCACAATGACTAACATGAGGTGCACACCTTGCACTGCTATCATGGCGATGTGTGAAATCGTCTCCCTAACTTCCATGCAGGAAGCTGCTTCAGAAACTTCCCTAATGTGTGCTATAAACCAGAGCGTACTGCAAGAAAGATAGTGAGCAAAGGTCATCCAGAGTCAGGTGGGAGCAAATGTGTAAGACATCAACAGTGCTAAACAGGGCATTGCAAGGTTATCAGAGACTGTCATGCTGCTTGGAGTTTGTGTAGATACCATGGCAGCACCATTCAAACTTGATTGCATAATCTTGTATGTATGCTGAACCCTGACCATAAGATGCTACTATAAAGTAACATGGAGTAAAAACATCCTCACAAGTAGCAACTCAACAAACACCTTAGAAATTATGCCATATGTTGGGTGCTAGTGTTGCTTCTTCTTGACTCATGGCTGTACCTTTCAGCCCTTTACTCTTACACTTTTTAAACATTCCTTCTTAACCAACACTTATTAAAATGTAAGTCCTTTAATTTAACTTTTCAATAATATATCTCCTCTCAGCATAGAATCAGTGGAATTTGTGCCTGCAACTATGAATCGCAATGCAAACTGGTTTAGTGATGAACTAGTGTGTTGGTGGCACTTAAGATTCATGTATGTCTTAAAGTTTGTAGAAACAATCCTCTAAAAGTTTTGCAGTGAAAAACACATTGTTTATCTGTTGAATATGATTGTACTATGTTTGAATATTATCAAGGCATTATCAGAAGCTGAAAATGTGCAACGTGGAATATTGGGTTTGGTCTTCCCAAACTATTAGCAGGACTAACTGGCAGGGATTTTGGACATTCAAACTGATATTGAAAATCCTTGCTTGTAAATAATTGTAATTACAGTGTTATCACAGGTAAATGTTCTTTGGTAGTCATTCACAGCTCAATAAAACGTACTGAACAGTTTCAGCCATCTTAAGACTTCAAGTACTATTAGCTGGATGATCTGAAACATTAAATGAATTCTCACATTTCACTGCTTTCAGGAATAAAACCTTTTGACGTAGGAGGTTTAGCCAATCACTCAGGGAAGAACCATATCAGATTTCTTGCATAAAGAGATGTTTCTACCCCACACATGATAATAATCGGAGATTTTCTTGACAAGAACATCAACTCCTAAAACTTTTAGATGTGTCCATCATAGGAAACACAGGTTAACCATAATGTTTGGACACAATTACTTAAAATTTAACAAATTCAGTGTCACTGAAGTTAGTAAACTTGTCTTTAGTGTTGCATTCCAAGTTATTCTGCCTCCTCCATTAAGGCTTCAATTTGTCTTTATAAAGGAGGCTATATATTGAGGTGGTACAGTGGCACAGCGGTAGAGTTGCTGCCTTACAGCGCCAGAGACCCGGTTTTGCTCCTGACTACGGGTGCTGTCTGTACGGAGTTTGTAGATTCTCCCTGTGACTGCATGGGTTTTCTCCCCGTATTCTGGTTTCCTCCCACATTCCAAATATGTGCAGGTTTGTAAGTTAATTGTCTTCTGTAAATTGTCCCTAGTGTGTAGGATAGAACTAGTATACGGGTAATCGCTGGTCAGTGGGGACCCGGTGGGCCAAAGGGCCTGTATCCACGGAGTATCTTAAAAAAAAATGTTTGTTCATTCAATTGTGAAAATAGAAGCCACTCCTTCAAATATTGCAGTTGCAATGATGTTATATACAGCAGCTGAATATTTGTTACATTTAAAAACCCTGACTTTTAATTATTCATTACAATTCCATGGTCATAGGCTGACAAACATATTGGCAACAAAACTGCTGGAAAAATGTTATCTATGATACTGCCTTATCAGTATGTAAGATAAAAAGTGATTTTTATGGAGGGAGAGAGAGTTGAGCAGCACCCTTAATGACATTTTTGATATCAGACAGCTTCAAATATGGATAATTTATGGATCACAAAACATATTTTATACCGATTCTCAAAGCATCACTATTTCTTGTCCAGTTGGCATATCTAAGATGAGCAAATCATCAACACCTTCCTATTTAAAGTAACTTTACTATGAGCAGTTGGAAAACTGAGTGGCGGATGCTATCCTGGCGTGGTTTCAGTGCGGAATGTGCTGCAGCAGCTAACTGATAGTTTGTAGTGATAACGATTGCTGAAGAGAAGATAACGAAGATCAAAACACACAGTTAGTGTTAAACTGAAAACAGGATGAGATGCCTGTTCCTTGAGGATAATTGCTGGATATCTATTGTCCAGCTGATTTCTGTCTTACATTTAAACATACCAGTATATTGATTATTTTATGTGTAATCCAAAGGGTCACATGCATATCAACCCATGAGTTTGTAAGTCAACTATAAATTTATCAGGGCGACCTACCTCATTGTAGTCTTGTCACTTTTTTCGAAGCTGCCCTTTCTCTGTATATGTAACATTATATTCTGCCGCCTGGTTATTTTTTTCTTTGCACTACATGTAGCAATAGTGTGTGGCTTGATTGCACTCATGTATAGTATAATGTAATAAAAGGGACACAAAGTGCTGGAGTGACTCTGCTGGTCAAGCAGTATCTCTGGAGAGCATTTTGTAGGTGACGTTTCAGGTTGGGACACTTCAGACTGATCAATCTGAAGAATGGTCCCAAGCCGAAATGTCGTCTATTCATGTTTTCCAGAGACCCACTGAGTTGCTCCAGCACTTTGTATCCTTTTGTGCAAACTAGCACCTACAGTTCCTTGTTTTGACTCTGATATGATATACTGTACCTGAATAGCAGGCAAACCAACGTTTTTCACTGTGTCTCGGTACATGTGGCAATATTAAACCAATACCAATACCAAATGATTTGTATATAATCAATGACTCTCTCCAGCGCTAGAGGAAAAGAAGGATGGCTAGCTTACTTTGATTAGAGAATAGCAGTGAACTCCCTCATGCGAAAGTGGACATTAAACATCAAGATGTTGCCCATATCCGCATAAAATATTAATTGCCATAGCCATGCTGAATGTCAGTTCTGTCCTTGCCCTGTTGTGAAGTTTCATTTATAATTGCTGTTGGCAGCAGATTTCAGTAAAAAACATTCCTATAAAATGCCTTGTATATTAAATAGTGGGTAAAGCCACCAGTTAATGAACAGAAAGTTTTAGCAGAACTCTTGAAATCAACAAAATGTCTTCCAGGAGCTGACGCACCATATATAAACCTACTGACCAACATCCACTATAAACCCACTGACTCCCATGGCTATCTAGACTACACTTCTTCCCACCCTGCTTCCTGTAAGGACTCCATCCCCTACTCCCAATTCCTCCGTCTACGCCGCATCTGCTCCCAGGATGAGGCGTTCCACACCAGGGCATCTGAAATGTCCTCTTTCATCAGGGAATGGGGGTTCCCCTCCTCCACCATAGATGAGGCTCGCACCAGGGTCTCTTCCATACCCCGCAACACTGCTCTCTCTCCCCATCCCCCCACTCGCAACAAGGGCAGAGTCCCCCTAGTCCTCACCTTTCACCCCACCAGCCGTCACATACAACAAGTAATCCTCCGTCAGTTTCGCCACCTCCAACGTGACCCCACCACTCGCCACATCTTCCCATCTCCCCCCATATCTGCCTTCCACAAAGACCGCTCCCTCCATAACTCCCTTGTCAATTCTTCCCTTCCCTCCCGTACCACCACCTCCCCGGGCACTTTCCCTTGCAACCGCAAGAGATGCAACACTTGTCCCTTCACCTCCCCCATCGACTCCATTCAAGGACACAAGCAATCGTTCCAGGTGCGCCAGAGGTTTACCTTCATCTCCTTCAACCTCATCTATTGCATCCGCTGCTCTAGATGTCAGCAGATCTATATCGGTGACACCAAGCGGAGGTTGGGCAATCGTTTCGCCGAACACCTCAGCTTGGTCCGCAATAACCAACCTGACCTCCCGGTGGCTCAGCACTTCAACTCCCCCTCCCATTCTGTATCCGACCTCTCTGTCCTGGGTCTCCTCCATAGCCAGAGCGAGCAACACCGGAAATTGGAGGAACAGCACCTCATATTCTGCTTGGGGAGTCTGCATCCTGGGGGCATAAACATTGAATTCTCCAAATTTTGTTAGTCCTTGCTGTCTCCTCCCCTTCCTCCGCCCTCCTGCTGTCTCCTCCCATCCCCCAGCATTCGGGCTCCTCCTCCTTTTTCCTTTCTTCTCCCCGCCCCCCCCCACCCCCGATCAGTCTGAAGAAGGGTTTCGGCCCGAAACGTTGCCTATTTCCTTTGCTCCATAGATACTGAGTTTCTCCAGTTTTTTTGTGTGCCTGACGTACCATATTCTGCAACTTGAAGCAGCTCCAGAAATCAACCATGTTTGCGGTTTGGTGGCAAAACCCAGATGGAATAAAGCAGGGACTAATCAACAGAGGTTGATAATTCCTTCTGATAACAATTACAGTGGGTTCTTTCAGCTGCTAAACATGTGTTCTGACAGGCGAGGTTTGAAAAGGCCATTAGCAGAAGCATTAATGGCAACTCTTGTATGGCCACTGCTTGATGTCATGATCTGCCTGGTTTTGGAATTCTAACACCATGTCCCAAGAAGAAGCTAAACTGAGCTCAGTTTCTCTTTTTGACTTGTCGGTTCTTTCAGTAACGTGTCAACATTCTTGGATCCGTTTGTCAGCTACTTTGACTTTTATGGGCCAATATGAGTGTAATGCAGATCCCAAGAGGGGCCACCATGCACTGGGGTGGTCTGCTCTGTGGTCATTCAAACTGCAGGGTGCAGGAAAATATTTATCAGTTACCAAACATCATGCATTAAATTGTGCGTCCAACATGTGAAAGTGGGATTGGAAGGCATACTGTAAATCAAATAAATGGCAATGAGATAAATATGACCTTAGATGGATGTTTTCATATTCAAAAAATGTTGATTGCCAAACTTTCTTTTAAACCCAGGTGTCCAATGACGAGGGAGGAGCAGAAAATTGTTTTTCTTTGGGTAGCCAGGCAACTCAGTCAACCTTACAGTAGGAATTATTGGAATAGTGGAGCTGAAGACAGAGAGGACAGAGTGGGAATAAGGAAAATTTTAAGTTCAATTTGAAATTATAAATTGACTCCAGTTGATGAAATGAATTATTAGTTGAATACATCTTCCGTATTTTGAATGACAAGAATCAAGTTTCAAATTATTGATAAAAATATACTTTACACTTCTTCTGTGATTCAATAAATTGGCCTGTAGCTCTTCACATCTCAGTGCTGGGGGAAAGCAGGCTTTGTTGTCCTTGGTAGAATGCTGAAATGAGGCCCAGGATGAACATTATTGTTACAATAATTTTAGTGTTGCTATGGTTCCTCACTGCAGTTCGTAAGAGCAGCTCCAAATGCAGTTCTGAGGTACATAGCAGGCAGTGAAATTAAAAATGTTAAACTTTGAGACCATTTGAATAAAAATACTCATTGGAGTTAACTCTAGTATATTTTAATATTTTATATATTTTTTTCATTGTCTGCTCTAAAGCATTATAAAATATGGTGGTGGGTTATTCATTGACTTATTAAATGCCAATTAACCAAGTGTGTGTTCACGGTACATACAATGTTACCCCTGTAAAACACAAGGATTGAGGAATATGATCGCTGCAGTAAACAGACACCAAATTAGCAAAGTAGTCACCCCACCTACGCTGCAAGATACTGTACCTGAGAAGGAAATTTACATTGGGAGTAATTTAAATATTGTAATTTTCACCTTTCCATGAGATCATGGCAGATCAGTCACTTAACTACTTATAATTGTTTTTCTACCATATCTCTTCATTAATATCTTTGGTTTGGAAACATCCAGGAATTTCAAATTAAAATTTAACAACTGACCCAGAATCAGTTGCCACATGTGGAAAATTCCAAATTCTCATCAATCTTTGTCTTTAAATTATTTATTTTTTTGATTCAGTCTGGAAAGACGTGACTTTAAGTTTTGGATTGTGAAACATGCTTTCCGGAATGGTTCTGAAATAATTTCTGACTAATCGCTTTCTCCTAATATATTGAAAACTAATTAACCTTTGAATTCCAAAGCATATAACCCCATTCTCTATAATTTCTCCTGTAGCTTAATCTTTGCAATCAAAATATCAGTCTAGAAAATCCAGGACTAATATATCCTTCCTAAGCATTAGTGTCTGGAACGTTGTACAATTTTCCAGATGTAGATTAATCTCGGCTCAAATGGCTATAATATAGCTTTGACCTACCATCTTCTACTAGATACTTTGATAATCTAATTAAAAGGATTCTAAAGTTCCCATGTTATCCAAATAATTCTAAATGTCACCATTTTTATTTAAACTCTCATTCATCTGCATCGGGTAACCAGCTGCAGAATGTGGGTTGGTTGTCAGATGTTAAAGGACAGACAACCAACTCCTTACAACTGCTCTTCAGACGCAGAACTTCACCCATTCCTTTTCTTTAGAGATGCTGTCTGACCCGCTGAGTTATTTCAGCTTTTTGCGTCTATCTTCGTTTTAAATCAGCATCTGCAGCTCCTTATTACAACATTATTGTAACCGCTGAGCACTTGTATCCCAGGCACAGAATGGACAGCCACAATGCACATTTCTCCCTTGTGATACAAAGTCAGATAGTTCTCAGCAAAGATCTTATAGCAGAGCTCCGCTATAGGATCTTTGGTTCTCAGGATTGTATGGTGCCTGCACTGCATTTAAACCACATTGTACAGATTCACTGAGAAATGCCCACTTGCAGACTCCTTTAAACCCCCTTTTCACGGGGCGTCTTGACGCAAGAGGTAACCAGAGTTTAACATCGTGGGAACCTCGTGCGATAACAGTACGGCATTCGTGGACCACCGTGGCGCTAACGGCAGGTAATCGTGTAACTTGGGTACTCGGGAGAAAATTCAAACATGTTTGAATTTGTCCAAGAGTGACTTGTACACTTGTGGTTGAGCATTGCAACATTTTATGAACGTAGTGGCCAGTGCGATATCCGTAGTAACTCTTGCGGTTACCGTGGGAACTCCAGCGAACGGTGAACCCGGAAGTTGGATAGAGTGAATCCAGCCAGTTTGCTATTTACATACAAATCTAATAAAACTAGCTAACAAGCATTTCATTAATGTCAGTGTGTCTTTTTTTGTCTGAAAGCAGTTTCTAACTGGAGGAACTCCGCGGACCAGGCAGCATCTACGGAGGGAAATTGACAGGCGAGCCTTACCTCAGGCTGCCTTATCTCTCTACCCCCCCCAACTGCCACCCACACACACACATGATGGAGAAACTCAGCGGGTGCAGCAGCATCTATGGAACGAAGGAAATAGGCAACGTTTCGGGCCGAAAAGTTGCTTATTTCTTGTGTATGTGTCGGAAGGAACAGCAGATGCCGGTTTAAAGAGAATGAGTTCGACGGCAGGCAGCATCTTTGGGGAGAAGGAATGGGTGACATTTTGGGTCGAGACCCTTCTGATATGCTGCTTGTCCCGCTGAGCTACATGTTGTGTCTATCTTCGTTTTAATCCAGCATCTGCAGTTCCTTCCTGGCCGAACCCGATTGAAAGATGAGAGGCTGGGCGATAGAAATCATTAATTGAATTAAATAACTAGATACCTGTCTAATCGTATCTATGGGATTGGACAGGCTAGATGGAGGAAGAATGTTCCCGATGTTGGGGGAGTCCAGAACCAGGGTCCCAGTTTTACAGTCTACCATGGGAACTCTTTAATTACAGCGGGAAACCTTCAGTTTCCCAGGGGGTCGGGACGGGACTGGAGTTGGGAGGGAAAGGTGGGAGAGTCGAGGGAGAGGAGGGGGAGACAGATGGGGGTGTCTTCATTTACTGGCGGTGGCTGTCTGTCACTGAAACAGGCAGGTGAGATTTTGCATCCACCTTGTGTGTGCCTCTCTCTCTCTCTCTCTCTCTCCCTCCCTCACTCTCACACAAGCATGAATGGAGGAACTCCGCGGGCCAGGCAGCATTTACGGAGGGAAATGGACAGGCGACCCATTCTTCAGGCTGCCTTATGTCTCTCTTCCCCCCACCCCCCCCAACTCCCACCCACACACGTGAATGCTGGAGAAACTCCGCGGGTGCAGCAGCATCTATGGAACAAAGGAAATAGACAACGTTTCGGCCCCGCTGCACCCGCTGAGTTTCTCCAGCATTCGTGTGTGTGGGTGGGAGTTGGGGGGAGGGGGGGGGGGGGGGAGAGAGAGGCATAAGGCAGCCTGAAGAATGGGTCGCCTGTCCATTTCCCTCCGTAAATGCTGCCTGGCCCGCGGAGTTCCTCCAGTCATGCCTGTGTGTGTGAGAGGGAGGGAGGGAGAGAGAGAGAGAGAGAGAGAGGCAGTCCCGGTCAGTCCTTTGAAGATAGACACCAGTTGCTTGGAGCAACTCAGCGGGACAAGCAGCATCTCTGGAGAGAAGGAACGGGTGGCGTTTCGGGTCGAGAGCCTTCTTCAGACTGAAAGTTTCTCCTCTCAGTAGATCATAAAATAACACAATCATCACGGTCAATGTTTGACACAGTCTTTATTCATATTTGACAAAATAAAAGACAACTTCTTGCACATATTGAGAGAAGGTGCATCACACCAAACAACATTTGTCTAAAAAAACACAGATTATTCTTCAGCTCATTAAAGAGCTCGGGTGAAAAAAAACAATATAGTGTGTGACACAAAGTAACATCATTTGTGCCACGTGATTAACTACACTGCAGTCCACGATGTTCATTCATGATTAACGGGAAAGATCGGGAGACGGACAAGTCACTCGCAAAAATGACAGAATTGCCGAGTACCGTGGGAACTCTTTACTCTACCCCCGTTATATCGTGTGATATCGTGCTAGACCACGACCACTCCACTCTGGCTACATCTTGCGTCAAGTCGCCCCGTGAAAACTAGCCATTACCATATCAATGTCCAGCCTTCGATTAGTTGCATTGAGCAAAACCAAAACCCAGGTTTTCCTTGATGCAATCGAATAAACTGTTTAATTCAGCAAAAAGATATGCTTCATGTAATCCATATTTTCAGAGATAAAAAATATCCCTGGCCTGAGAGACATTTTGGTTACTAAGATAATATAACATCTATCTCATAGCTTAAGTTTTTACTTGAAACATCTGTTTTTGTGATTTTAAGTTGTTATAATTGAGTATTTTGTTAGGACTAATATTATTTGTTATTGGCAAAGATGATTTGCTATTCAAATGTTTTAGTTTAGTTTATTTAGTTTAGAGATACAGGCCCTTCAGCCCACCAGAGATCCCCGATGTTTTTACTATCTGAGCAAGTGTCTTTTCATCTGTGTAGGAAAGAACTGCAGATGCTGGAACAAATTCATTTCACTTGCACTTTATGTGCAATGTGACGAATAAAACTGATTGATTGATTGATTGATTGGTTTACACCAACGATACATACAAAATGCTGGAGTAACTCAGCGGGACAGGCAGCATCTCTGGTGAGAAGGAATGGGTGACGTCCTGCGTCAAAACGAGATATGGAAGGGTACAAATGCTGCCATCCAGGATTAAGCTCCCCTATGGATCTGTAAAGAGATTGAATTTAATTACTACAAAGCATAAAGGACTTGGATTTGAATGTAATATTCTCAAAATATGAAAGCCTAAACACTTCTGTGTTATGTGTTTTATTGGTCCTAAAAAATATCCTCATGTCACAACAAGCTTTCAAAGCCAAGTACAATCTTTGAACATTTGGACATTATAATAAAATATTTTATACATGGCATTTTTTGTAGTTTAATCCAAGTCTCTTAATACCTGTCCCTTTAAATTAGGACTGTACCACTATGTGAATCTGAGAGTCATTACCAATTAATCATTCCAATTTAAATTGAAACTGCTAACGTCGCCAACCAATAATAATTATAACATCAACCAACATTATTTATGTAGATAACATCACAAAGCACTTCAGAAAAACATAATCAAAAAATTGATGCTGGGCCAAAAACAAAGAAACATTACATAGGGCGGCCAAGAGCTTGGTCGGGGGGTGAGGGTGGGGGGGGGAGCGCTTATCAGGAAGGTCCAAAAGAGCGAATGTTGGTTGCAGATAGGAAGGACAGTAAAGGGATGTAGTTGGAGAAAGAAGTACGTTATTTTTACCTTCCAGAAGCAATTGACAATTTTAACAGAAAAGAATGAGGTCCAATAATTCTTTCCAGTCAGATCTGGTGATGTACACTTAAACTGTTTATACTCCAGTTCAGATCAAAACAAGACCCCTCAGACTCAGGAACATTATTTTAGTATGAAGTACCAACTGCCTTTTAAGCTGCGTCGCAGTATTACTTTGCAGCATTAATGTTTTCATGAAGTTCCACCGAATATTAACTGGAAAATTGTGACTTTAAATGGCATATCAATGGCAGTAAATGTAAATAGGCACAGAAGCACAGAATGGATGTACGACATCTGAATTGGATAATAATTGAGAGTTAGAGAATGGACCAGAATCCAAAAATATCCAAGAGAAGGCAAAACACTATTAGAAAGGAATGGGATTAGATCTATTGTCCTTGTTTGCACACTCAGCCTTTCTTCAATGTTCTAGTACTTGAGATGCACATGCACTTTTCTATGAAATGGAATAAATTGTCATTATCTTTCTGTTTTTCTTCAATCTAATTGCAAAAGCCAAGTATTTTAAACGTTCTCCTTTTGTTCAAATCAAACATTATCAGTTTCAAAACATTTCTATGAGGCCATGGTTCATATATCAAATCTCAAGAGTATTTTGAATACATTCAAACATAAAACATACTAAGTAAAATCCCACAAACCAGCAAATACCAATGATATTCTAATATTTTATCCTCTTAACCCATCACTTCCGATAGCCTCCTCCACATTAGCCAGTTTCCTGGAACTAAATGTCTCATTTTCATAATGGACATCCAATCCCTCTACACCTCCAGTACTCTCCAGGATTACCTGTGGGACCTCTCTCCACTTCCATGAACAAAGACCCGACTTGTCTCTAACAACCACCACCTTCCTTCCTCCCTCCACCTGACTGAACTGACGATTATTTCCTCTAACTTCATTCAATCATTTCAAGTAAAATGTGTAACAGTAGAAACTTCTGTGGGTCCAAATTTAATCTGCCTTTTTTTCAAGGATACGCAAAAGATTGCTCTAATTTTACAATACAATACAAATTTATTATCATTTGAGCCCCAGTGAGACTCAAACGAAATGTTGTTTCCACAGCCATACAAACAAAGACACTGTCTTACAGACATACACATAATTAAATTCACACAAACATCCATCACAGTGAAGCCACTGTGATGGAAGGCAAGTCTTTTCTCTCCCCTGTTCTCCGTGTCTCTCCCGATGTCCAAGCCCCAGGCGGGCGATGATGAGTCCCACGGCCATTTTAGGCCGCGCGGGGCGATTTACGGCCCCGCTCCCGGTCTGAAAGTCCAAGGTTGGAACCCCCACGGGCGATGGTGAGTCCCACGGCCATGAAGCCGTGCCGGGTGATGTACTGTCCCGGTCCGGGTTGTTCCAACCCCGTGACACCGGCTGGAGAAGTCGCGTTGCGGGAGCTCCGGGAGGCGGTCTCTCTCTCTCCTCCCAGACCCGCGAGCTCCCGATGTCCCAGTTCACCGGACCTGCGGCTGCGTTGCTGGAGCCTCCGAGCCCCAGGAGTCGAGCCGCAGCAGCGAGTCACCGCCGCTCCCCACGCTCCGAGGCCGGCCAGCCCCATGATGGTGAGTCCGCAGATCCGCAGCTCCGCAGTCTCCGGGACTGGAGCCCCCGGGTCGTTCAGGTTGGAGGCTGCTCCACGGTGCTAGGCCCCAACGACAGCCGAGACCCGACAGGGAAAAAGTCGGGTCTCCCGGACAGGGAAGAGATTTAAACAGTTTCCCCCTCCCCCCCCCGCCCCCCACATTTTTGCTTGGGTCACCTGTGATCACATCTTTTCCTTTACATTGTTGAGCTTCTTGGTGTAGATTTCTCCATGCTGGAAATTTTCTTCACTTTAGCTTCAAAGTACCATAAATTCCTCACCTTCACATGGTCCACATCTGATTCTGTTCTGTTTTTTTCCTCTCCATTTTTGAGGATAGGCACACCTGGTACCAACGTAAGCCCACCAGCTTCCAACTACCTTGAATATATCATTGAATATAGAGGATGACCCACCCTATCGACAACTAGAGAGCGGTCCTGAGCTACTATTTACCTTATTGGACTAACTTTAATCAGACTTTACTGGACTTTGTCTTGCACTGAACGTTATTCCCTCTATCATGTATCTGTACACTGTAGAGGGCTCTATTGTAATCATAGTATCGCCTGACTGGTTAGCACACAACAAAAAAGCTTTTCACTCTACCTCAGGGGATCATGACAGAAGCCTTCTCGTGGTGATCCCCGGAAAAGACGGCACGATGCACTCTGTGATGCTTCGGGCGACCAATTCTGTCAACACGTTGGACGACGACAAAAGTCAACAACGAGTTACACAATAACAATAATATGGCAATAAACAAAACTAAATTAAACTATATAGCATCCCACTTCCCTTCCTGAAAGAACTATTCCATTCTCCCGGGTACACAAAATTGCTGGAGAAACTCAGCGGGTGCAGCAGCATCTATGGAGCGAAGGAAATAGGCGACGTTTCGGGCCGAAACCCTTCTTCTTCCATTCTCCCAATGTCTTTGCCTGATCAGGTAATGCCACTTCCAATTGAGGTTTCTGCTTAATCCTCATTTTCTACTGAACTGGGACCTTCTATCACAGATTTTCTCCTGTGTCCTTCGTCTCCACATTATTTTCGCCCTCGACCTGCGTGTCTCTAACTTCTCTGAGTTCTAATGGAAGGTTGTCAACCTGAAATGCTAACTTTGCCTCGCTCTCTGCAAATGCTTCCCGACTTGCTTAGTATTTCCAGCAGTTCCTATTTTTTATTTCATGTCACCAGCACCTGCAATATTTTATTTGTATTTGAATTTTGCTTGTTTTCTTAATGACCTTACCATGTAATTCAATCAGTTTGTAAAGTTGACTTACGTAAAAAGGGAAAAAGTTGTAAATTTTCGTCAGAACCTTTGTCCCCAGGTGGAATTGTCAAAGACTGGAGGACCTAGTTTCAAAGTGAAAGGGGCAAAGTTTTAAAGGAAATGTGCAGGCATGATTTTAACATAAGGATGGGTGTCTGGAACGCTCTTCCAGGAGCGTTGGCTGAGGCACATACGATAGTGTCGTTTAAGAGGCTTTCAGGTAGGCATATGGACATGCAGGGCACAGGGGGATATGGGTCACGTGCAGGGACAGGAGACTAGTTTATCTTGGCTTCATTTTGGCACCGACATTGTGGACTATTCTGTACTTTTTTATGTTCTATGTCCTATAACTCTCGACAGGACAGGCAGCATGTGTGGAGCGAAGATCCTTTCAATGGAGCTGGAAACATTTAATAGTGGAGCTAGTGAGTCAGGTTGATGATTCATAGTGATGGTGGTGACGGACATCTTCCATGAACCAGGGACATTGGTTCTATTCCATTCTCCACAGTGATTGCCTGGCCTGATAAGTGTTTACAGCAGTTTCCAGCATCTGCAGTTTTTTGCTTCTCAAGGCAGTTCTGAAATAATTCCGTATATTCTCTCTCCATAGATGTACTTTACATTGTAGGGGTTTCCAAACTTTCTCCTTTATTTCTTATTTCCAGCAACCTTTTTGTCTTTATCCAACATTTCCCTCCCTCTGGTCTCCTTCTATTCAAATCTCTTGCAGACGGATTAATTGGCATTAGCAAGCCATCATCACCTCTCTCTATATCAAATGTTCTCTCTTGGATCTGCACCCTTTATTAAACGTGCCACTTGCTTTCTTTCCCATCCTACCTCCACAAATCAAAACGTACCTATCTTTTTTTCCCCCCAGTTCTGGTGTAAGGTCGTTGACCTGAATCATTTAATCTGCTTTCTTCCCTCAGATGCTGCCTGACCTGCTCATTATTTCCAACATTTTCAGGATATAAAGCATCTGTATTTTTTTCATGTATAAAGTGGGCCATTTGTAAGGTCAGATGCATGAATTAGAACCAATGAACTATTTTACTAATGTACAGGAAAGAGCGGAAATACTGGCAGGACCCAACCTGCCCTATAGAAGAACAGTTAGTCAATCATTGAGTCATGCTCAATTCAGGCAAGGAAACATCAATGCTCACTGTGTCTTGGTGTTCCGCTGTATAATGAGCTCTGGCTCTCAGAGGCTGTGGCAAAATACCTCAGTGGAAAGGAAAGTCAGATGGGATGTGTAATAAGAGGCTAATTTGTTTCCGCTATTTAATTCCCACTGCTGAGCAGGGAAAATGTGTCCTTAGACTTATAGAGATACCACTATTGAATACTATGGTACTGCATAACTGCAGCATCAAGTGATGTCATGCTGGTTTCAATATGTGCTCCAATTCATAAAGTGCCTGACAATGCTTCTGATCCTGGCTTCCCATTCCTCATTACTGATGAGCACAAAGATATTTAAAGTGCTAATTTATATTTGACATTCCCATTATACAATGGGTCGTGGTTAATGGAAGGAGGTGGTAGAAATAGGCCTGGGGGGGGGGGGGGGGGGGATTTGAAAACAAGCATGTTTTAATTCCAACTGTAATGATCTCTGAAGATCTTCAAGTGCACAATAAGGGGAGAGTGGGACAGGATACGGACAAAAGATCTTTAGATGCTCTGAGGTACACACACATGCTGGAGAAACTCAGCGGGTGCAGCAGCATCTATGGAGCGAAGGAGATAGGCAACGTTTTGGGCCGAAGCCCTTCTTCAGACCTTTCTTTAATTATCTTTAGATGATCTGAGGTTTGCGATAAAAGAAAACCCAGCAAAAATAATGCAATAGTTGATGCTGGAAATAAAACCAATGAGAGTTTCAGCAATGGATGGACTTCAACTGGTGAAATGATGTGCAACATTTCAGGCGTGGAAGTGGGTAATTTTGGCAGCGGGGAAAATATAGGATGGATAAAGCAACTGCAAATGCTGGAATCTTGAGCAAAACACAAGGTATTTGTGGGTTGGTCAGCATCTTGGAGGGAATGGATAGGTGTCCCAATATAGGATGAAAATCTTAGCTCAGCAGCAAACATAGCAAGGTAATGAACAGTTTGACTGTTTGATGGATCAATAAAAAATACTTGAAAATAGACACAAAAAGCTGGAGTAACTCAGCGGGACAGTCGGCATCTCTGGAGAAAAGGAATGGGTGATGTTTCGGGTCGTGACCCTTCTTCAATCTCCAGTTTTGTGTGTCTATCTTCTGTTTAAACTAGCATCTGCAATTCTTTCCTGCCCATAAAATACAACATTAGTTAAAATATTATTTCCTGTGTCAGCACAATTCGTTTTCTTCAGAAAGTATGAAGCAAGAGACGAAATAGAGAGGTGAGAAATTTGGATCCAAATAAGTCAGTGATGGATTGAGTAGCAATTCAAGTATTCTCAGAAGTTGACTTGTTCTGAAACAAACTATTTTAGAGAAAACCATGTGCTGGAACTGAAATGTCCTTTCAATTGTGTGTTTCGTTTATAGATGAGAGATGTTTAAGTTGTTTAAAAATAAGATTTTTTTTCATTTACTTTAGGCATAGCATGGTCAAGAATGTTAATGGTCCCAAGAGCCAGATGCTGCAGGAGAGGCAGCTGTTGAATGTGATAGTTAAGGCTGTGCTGAGACAAAGACAGCAATTCCTGAAAAGTTCTGTCAGTTTACTGGCGGCTTTTCTCACACAGAAATCTACCTATCCGATCCTCTGTCATCTCACTGCAGGTCAAATTAACACACAGCTTCTGGGAGGAACCAAAGAGATGTAATAGTATTGCCTGTTTAAAAGACGTCATACTATACAGCTCCAGAGATGCCATTTGTGCCTATCATAGAAACATAGAAACATAGGAAATAGGTGCAGGAGTAGGCCATTCGGCCCTTCGAGCCTGCACCGCCATTCAATATGATCATGGCTGATCATCCAACTCAGTATCCTGTACCTGCCTTCTCTCCATACCACCTGATCCCTTCAGCCACAAGGGCCACATCTAACTCCCTCTTAAATATAGCCAATGAACTGGCCTCAACTACCTTCTGTGGCAGAGAATTCCAGAGATTCACCACTCTCTGTGTGAAAAATGTTTTCCTCATCTCGGTCCTAAAAGATTTCCCCCTTAACCTTAAACTGTGACCCCCTTGTTCTGGACTTCCCCAACATCGGGAACAATCTTCCTGCATCTAGCCTGTCCAACCCCTTAAGAATTGTGTAAGTTTCTAGAAGATCCCCCCTCAATCTTCTAAATTCTAGCGAGTACAAACTGAGTCTATCCAGTCTTTCTTCATATGAAAGTCCTGCCATCCCAGGAATCAGTCTGGTGAACCTTCTCTGTACTCCCTCTATGGCAAGAATGTCTTTCCTCAGATTAGGAGACCAAAAACTGTACGCAATACTCCAGGTGTGGTCTCACCAAGACACTTGTACAACTGCAGTAGAACCTCCCTGCTCCTATACTCAAATCCTTTTGCTATGAATGCTAACATACCATTCACCTTCTTCACTGCCTGCTGCACCTGCATGCCTACTTTTAATGACTGGTGTACCATGACACCCAGGTCTCGTTGCATCTCCCCCTTTCCTAATCGGCCACCATTCAGATAATAGCGACAAGCTGATACAAGTGAAATATTGACCAGCTTCTCATTCTGCTACTGCAACTTAGGTCAGTCATGCTATGTGCATGTGCATTGTGATATAATTAATTCATATTACCTGGGATATTTTTCTATCTTAAACGCATTACTGAAAATTGTACTCTTTCTAAAAGTGTGTGACTTTTTTAAAGGATTAACACAATACTGTAGATAACTCAAGTCTGTGGACAAAGTGCTGATCTGTTAACTTGCTTTGTTCTGAATAATGTCAAAATTATCCAGACATAATCTTAATTTATGCCTTGCTAATGGTAAAGAGGTTTTGTGGAGTCAGGATGTGAGTCATTTACCACAGAATACTCACCTCTGACCTACTTCAATAGCTGCACCATTTATGTGGGAGGTTCACCTCAGCTTACAGTATCTGATGACCAGTTGTATTAATCGTCTAGGGTTTATTATCATATTCCAGATCTTCTTCATGAGATTGTGGTATTTCTTCATTTCCTACAAAATTCTGAAAGGAACTTTAAAAAGAACATTGAATGATCAGCACAGTGGTTTTGGGCCTAGGTACGATCATGCATGAAGCAACAGAAAATAGATGATATGAATAGCACAGCCATCTTTGTGTCAGGTAAGACGTGGCATTGGACAGTTTATCCCTTATCCTCACCTATCGTCTACTGCAAACAGTCACAAAGTAAGAAATGAAAATAACCACAAGATTTTCAATTACAGCCACTGGTTTCTCACATTGGTATACTTGCTGAAAGCTCAATTTCAGTATTTGTCAAGGAGACGGTGGTTGGGTGCAGGATGGATATTAGTAATGAAGATAATGAAGTCCGTGAGTTCTGCATGAGTGCAGGAGGTAGCCCCGATGCAGTCGCCAATGTAGCGGAGATTTTTGATAGTATATCTCCTGTGATCTCTCGTTTTCACACATTACCCTTCCATATCTCTGTGTCTCCCTCTCCCCTGACTCTCAGAGTGAATAAGGGTCTCGACCCAAAACTAATCACCTGGAATTTCTTTTTAGCATGTAACTAGGGAAATGGACAAGGGAGAGGCAATGGATGTAGTGTACCTGGACTTTCAGAAAGTCTTTGATAAGGTCCCACATAGGAGATTAGTGGGCAAAATTAGAGCACATGGTCTTGGGGGTAGGGTACTGACATGGATAGAAAATTGGTTGGCAGACAGGAAACAAAGAGTAGGGAATAACAGGTCCCTTTCAGAATGCCTGGCAGTGACTAGTGTGGTACCACAAGGCTCGGTGCTGGGACCGCAGCTATTTACAATATACATCGATGATTTAGATGAAGGGATTAAAAGTAATATTAGCAAATTTGCAGATGACACAAAGCTGGGTAGCAGTGTGGACCGTGAGGAGGATGCTATGAGGATGCCGGGTGACTTGGACAGGTTGGGTGAGTGGGCAGATGCATGGCAGATGCAGTTTAATGTGGATAAATGTGAGGTTATCTACTTTGGCAACGTCAAGTCAAGTCACTTTTATTTCTATAGCACATTTAAAAAACAACTCTCGTTGATCAAAGTGCTTTACAGTGGTGGAGGTACTAACGTTATACAACACTGATTCATAGATTAAGTACATACATAAATACATACATATAGCCCTCCCTCAGAGGACGTCAAGAAAGGCTTGAGAGTAAAGATGAGTTTTAAGTATCGACTTAAAGAAGTCGATGGAGGGGGCAGTTCTGATGGGAAGAGGGATGCTGTTCCACAGTCTAGGAGCTGCAAACACAAAGGCGCGGTCGCCCCAGAGTTTATGCCTAGACCGCGGGATGTTCAGTAACCCCAAGTCGGCTGATCTGAGAGACCTGGAGGTGGTGTGGTGGGTGAGCAGACTTTTGATGCAGGTGGAAGCAAGCCTGTTAAGGGCTTTGTAGACATAAAGTAGGACCTTGAAATTTATTGTCCGAAGCTGGAAGAAGCTAGCTTTTACCACAGCATTGACTTGTTTGTCAAATTTCAATGCTTAGTCAAATATCACACCAAGGTTTTTGACGTGAGGTTTGAGTAATGGGGAAAGGCTACCAAGGCTGCCTGCTATCATTTTGATTGAGTCCGAGGGGCCAAGATGGATGACCTCAGACTTACTCTCGTTTGGAGGAAGTTCTGGGCCATCCAACACTTTATATCCCCGAGGCAGTGGATAAGGTTAAGTAGATTTGATCGGTTTTTGGGTTTCAGGGGGAGATAGAGTTGTGTATTGTCTGCATAGCAATGGAAGGAAATGCCGTGCCTTTGAATGACTTGGCCTAAGGGGAGCATATACAGGGAGAAGAGAATGGGGCCAAGGATGGAATCTTGTGGAACCCCACAGCAGAGATTAGCTGGGGAGGAGAAAGAGTTGCCTATGTTAGTAGAGAAACTCCTACCTTTGAGGTAGGAGATGAACCAGCTCAGGTCAGTGCCATTAGTACCAACCCTGTACCGGAGTCGGTCAATTAGGATGGTGTGGTCGACAGTGTCAAATGCTGCGCTGAGGTCAAGAAGGAGCAGAATTGCACAGTTGCCGAGTCAACGGTGAGCAGTAGGTCATTATGTACCTTCAACAAGGCAGACTCTGTGCTGTGGTGGGTCCTGAAACCTGATTGGAAAGTTTACAAGATAGTATTTTGGTGAAGGTAAGGCATACGTTGACTTAAAATGACCTTTTCAAGAGCTTTTGAAAGGAAAGGCAGTTTTGAAATAGCTCTGTAGTTGCTTGGCAAGGTGGGGTCGAGGGTAGGTTTTTACAGGAGGGGCTGGACCACCGTGTGCTTGAAGCAGGTGGGAAAAGTGCCAGTAGCCAGAGAACTGTTGAAGATGGCGAGAATGCTGGGACCGGCTATTGTAATGATATCCTTCAGAAGGGCAGAGGAGACAGTGTCGAGGGGCCAGGTAGTAGGTGGCAAGAACAGGTAGGCAGATTATTATCTGAATGGTGTCAAGTTGGGAATAGGAGAAGTACAACGGGATCTCGAGGTCCTTGTTCATCAGTCAATGAAAGTAAGCATGCAGGTGCAGCAGACAGTGAAGAAAGCTAATGGCATGTTGGCCTCCATAAAAAAAGGCGATGAATATAGGAACAAAGAGGTCCTTCTGCAGTTGTACAGGGCACTGGTGAGACCACACCTGGAGTACTGTGTGCAGTTTTGGTCTCCAAATTTGAGGAAGGACATTCTTGCTATTGAGGGAGTGCAGCGTAGGTTCACGAGGTTAATTCCCAGGATGACAGGATGTCATATGTTGAAAGAATGGAGCGACTGGGCTTGTATACACTGGAATTTAGAAGGATGAGAGGGGATCTTATTGAAACATATAAGATTATTAAGGGATTGGACACGCTAGAGGCAGTTAAGGTTCCCAATGTTGGGGGAGTTCAGAACCAAGGGCCACAGTTTAAGAATAAGAGGTAGGCCATTTAGAACAGAGATGAGGAAAAACGTTTTCACCCAGAGAGTTGTGAACTTGTGGAATTCTTTGCTCAGAAGCCAGTGGAGGCCGATTCTCTGGGTGCTTTCAAGAGAGAGTTAGACGGAGCTCTTTCAGATAGCGGACTCAACGGATATGGGGAGAAAGCAGGAACGGGGTACTGATTGTGGATGATCAGCCATGATCACAGTGAATGGCGGTGCTGGCACCTATTGTCTATTGTCAAAACGTTACCCATTCCTTCTATCCAGAGATGCTGCCTGTCCCGTTGAGTTACTCCAGCATTTTGCATCTACTGTATCTTCAGTATTTGTCAATATTTATTCCACTAGTTGCTCTCTTGATCCTTTTGCCGTTATCACCTATTTCCCTCAATGGGCATTTCACCTACCAGTGGTAAGGTGAGCTCTAGCTAAAGGATACCAGGACACCAGTACACCACAAGTTTAATCACTTTAGTAGGTGTCGATGGCAGGGCATACTGCATCCTGACACCTTAACAGACCTCTATGCTTCAATGCATTTTAAGTGTCAGTAGATGAAGACCTATAGTGACAATGTATAGATCCAAATTGACAAATTGAGTCAACCTCTGCACCATTAGATTTGACACATCTACATCATGTTAGTTAAATGTAGAGAGAGACAACTATAAAAGGCCTCTCCAATAAAAGGCATATGGTTTACACGCTTACATCAAATCGCTGAATATTTCCCAGTCCTCAGTGGAGAAGGCCATGCAAGGCACAAACCAATGCCAATGTAACCAGGAGGATGTGATTGGACTGGGAAAGATGCAGAGAAGATTGACCAGGCTGCAGTCTGGGATGGATCATTTCAGAAACTGGATCGGCTGAGTTTGTTTTCCTTGTAGTAGAGGAAGCTGAGGTAAGACCTGGTAGAAATAAACAATATTAGGCAGGACATGAATAGAGTAGATAGTAGGAAATGTTTCCCACTAGCTGAAGTGTCTAAAACTAGAGGGCATAGGTTTAAGGTGAGGAGGAAGACATTTTGAGGGGATCCAAGGAAAATTTTTTTCACCCAGAGCATGGCTAGACATAAGTAAGTAAGAAAGTAAGTAAGTTTACTGGCCAAGTATTCACATACAAGGAATTTGCCTTGGTACTCCACCCACAAGTAACAACATGACATACAGTGACAGTTACGAATGTCTCAGAAAACACTAAACATTAATAATAATGAAAAAATAATGATAAAACACCATTGAGCAAGCATGTGAACCAACAAAATACCAGATTAAAGGGGGGCTACAGAATTTTGGCTGTTGAGTAGAGCAACTACTCGTGGATAAAAACTGTTTTTATGTCTGGCTGTGGCAGCTTTGACAATCTGGAGTCGCCTTCCAGAAGGAAGTGATTCAAAGAGTTTGTGGCCAGGGTGAGAGGGGTCAGAGATGATACCAGAAAGTATGTTCAACCAGGAATTGTCCATATTAGATAAAGGTGGATATCAATTGCAATCCAGCAACAACAAAGTGAGAAGCCATTATAAAGATGAAGAGATTAAAAAAAATGTGGCTTACATATTTTTGAATATGGTTCAAAATAATTTAAAATTTTTACCAAGATGCTTTAACAACTGCATGGTCTACTTAAAATGCTTGCAAAATGGACTTGAACATGGATCCACAGAGAACTTACCATTCGTGTACACAAAGTTTAAACATGACTAGTGCATGATGAAAAACAAATACATGGCACGATGCCTTATTGTGTGGAATGGGAGCTTTTATTAGCTACCTCATGGGTATTGGTCAGAAAGAAGCCGATAGTGCTTACTCCTTATGCTTCAAGTAAACACAAACAATATTACTTACAGATAAATAAAGAAACACTCTAATTTACAGAAGCAAGAGGTTTCGCCAGTTTCTGCTGGAAATATCTTGTTGGATCATAAATTGCTATTAGTCACTCCAGGTCCGAAGAAAACCATTGCAGCAAAGGAAGTAATTAGAATAGAACGCGCAACTTTGCAGCTCCATTCATCAAAACTGAATGCACTTGCTGATGGTCCATCCAGACTACCACATAATGGTTCATCTACACATATTCAGCTAGTGATACAATGATTTTTGCCGTGCAACTAATACCTTACAATTAATGGGCATGGTTTTCCATATCAGCAGCAGATATCGGTGACCAGAGTTGGTGGCAAGTTGGCACAAGCGGTAAAGTTGCTGCCTTACAGTGCTTGCAGTGCCGGAGACCAGGGTTTGATCACAACTATGGGTGCTGCCTGTACGGATTTTGCTTGTTCTCCCCGTGACCTGCGCGGGTTTTTTCCATGATCTTTGGTTTCCTCCCACACTCCAAAGACTTACGGGTTTGTAGGTTAATGGACTTGGTAAATGTAAACATTGTCCCTAGTGTGTGTTGGATAGTGTTAATGTATGGAAATTGCTGGTTGGCACAGACCTTGTGGGCCGAAGGGCCTGTTTCTGCACTGTATCTCTAAACTAAACTAAACTAAAAATATTGATAATTTGCACTTTATATTTCGCTTGGGCAACTTACAACCCAGTGGCTGAATCTTGATTTCTCTAACTTCATGTAACCCTTGCAATCCATCCCTCCCCCACCCTACTCCTCTTGCTGATGCTAGTTTGCTAAATTGTATCCCTTCATTTTCACCTCATCCCAGCCAACAATAGACCATTGTGGGCTCCACCTTTTCTGAGTCATCGATGCAGGCTCTGCTTTGTTCTATACCTTCTCATAAATCTAGTTTTCCCCTCCTTGACTCAGTCAGATGAGGGGTCTCGACCTGAAACGTCACCTATTCCTTTTCTCCAGAGATATTGCCTGACCCGCCGAGTTACTCCAGCATTTTGTGTCGATCTTCGGTGTAAACCAACATTTACAATGCCTTCTTAGACAGAAAAACATGGGTCTGACAGAAGACTCCTAATACATCAGTCTGGAGAAGGATCTGCTTGCTCCCTGTAGTGCGTGCAGGTCCTTACTAAGGCGGGAGTTGAAATGCATCATAACCAACCTCTCAAAACATTTCATCGCCAGGGACATGGGTGACACCGGCCAGGATTCATTGAGGCATGTCACCTTACTCTCCTTGATTATTATTAATGTCCTTTGAAAGCAGGTGGAGACCTTGGTCTTTGGAAATGAGAGGAAAAAATGGAAATAACAAGAGCAGTCGTAACTCAGGGTGTTCAGCCACTTTTCTCCCCCACAAGACAAAACCCTGCTAAAGGAAAACTTTAACTTTACCCAATTCTGAAGCTTTATTGAGAAGGGGATTTATTGCTTCACTGGTAAAATGCATATACTGTAAAGGTAATTGGGTTATACTGCTGAAACAGCATTGCTACAGCGTAGTTATCCTGGCTATGATCTTAATCAAGTGACACCATAAAGCAAGGATAAAAAATAAGACTTTAAAATGGAGCTAGCTTCCAATCAATGAGATACATGAGCTTATTTTTCTTTCAACTTAAACCTGCAAAAAGCAACTTGGTTGTTTTGTGAGGCATTTTAGATAATCACTGTACCATTTATTGTGATTATATCACCCTATCAAATCTCACCAGCATATCCAAAATGTCTAGTATGCATTGTTGTACCCTTATTTTTATTCAAATTCCAAAAGAATGGTGTACACAAAATTTCTCCTGACAATAATCATACTATCACGAAGATCTTTTCAATAAATGACTAATAGGGGGAATTTGTGATGGAAAACTATAGGCAGCTGGAGTAATGCTTACTGGACAAGATACAGTATGTTATTGACTATTTGATGTTTACTTTAGTTTAGTTTTAGTTTAGACATACAGCATGGAAACAGGCCCTTCGGCCCATCATATCCACGCCGACTATAGATCACCTGTTCGCACAAGTTCTATGTTATCCCACTTCCACATCCACTTCCTACAAGCTAGGGGCAATTTATAAAGGGCCAATTAACCTACAAACCCGCACGAGTTTGGGATGTGGGAAAAAACTGGAGCACCCAAAACGTATCCACACCGTCACAGGGAGAACATGCAAACTCCACATAGACAGCACCCGAGGTCAGGATTGAATCCGGGTCTCTGGCATTGTGAGACAGCAGCTCTATCTCCTCTATCACAGCCCCTGTGCTGCTCTTAAAATGATTACACTTTTAGTCGTTGTGCAGATTTTCCAAAATCTAAAGGGTGAGAAATAAGTAAATCTTCAAATCCATTATATGATCAGCAGTAAATGAATTGCTGTCAGGTCGGGGAGAGTTCACGGGTACGGTACCATGTACTCCCGTGCTACCTGCTCCATGGTCGGATAATCGGCAACTAAACTGTCTCCCCTACTTGGTTTTCCAGGTGAGGAGGGGGCTGTGGACCCCCAGCAGGACCAAAAACAAGACAAAGGGCGGATGAGCTCCTAGTGAGCCAACAGCCATCCACACTTCAGTAGAAGTTGTGATCACTGTCGTACGTCGCATTGTAAGGCACCGTCCCATTGATGTTTTAAACGATGATGATGACGATGAAATGAATTGCTTGGCTTTGAGAGCTTTGAAAGTTCTGCATCCATATTTTGTTATGAAATTGATATACTGTGAATGGTATTCAAAATATTTTGGCAGTTTCAAAAGATTAAAATACTGCTGGAATTAATCTTAAATAAAAATAATAACAAATTCTCAGAATTAACTCAACTATAGAATGAAAAAGTATATTTGTTAAGAATGGTATGTAAGATGTTAACCATAGTTCTCATGCAAGAGAAACACCCAAGAAGTGGCCGCTTTTAACTATTGAGTTTACAGTTTTGTTTGAAGCAATTTTAACTAATCAAACTTTAGCCCATAAAATCATACAGGATATAAAATTACATCAATGGGAAATTGCTGAAGGGGTGAAATATTAATGTACTAGTATTATTAACTGGCTGCATCTTAATCATTTGCCCAAACAATTTATTTTCGTGCATGAACACTTGGCCTTTGGAGGGCAGCTAAGAGCAAAGGATTTGAGGACCAAGTTGCAAAATGGCACAGGCACCCAATATATAGCTAATTTCTTCATAATTATTTGTCCTGTTAAAAAAAAAACTTTCTTTAATAAACCTTACTTGAGGAAACCAATAAATCATAACAATTTGTGACAAGGCATCTTGGCCCTCGTAAGTGGACCTGAACACCAAATATAACCTACCTCAGACAAGCATGTTTATTCAACAAAATGCAAAAATATTGCCTCAAAATTGTACTCAAGAGAGATGTATCCAAGAGAGAGTTAGATATAGCTCCTAGGGCTAACAGAATCAAGGGTTATCAGGAGAAAGCAGGAACGGCGTACTGATTTTGGATGATCCGCCATGATCACATTGAATGGCGGTGCTTGCTCGAAGGGCCGAATGGCCTACTCCTACTCCATTTTCTATATTTCTATGTTACTAAAACAACAAAGGTAGCATTTCAGGGGGAGCAGAAGCATTCACCACACTACCTTCTCCTTCATCCTTTTTTTTAAAGGTTTTGAGAACCAGAAAGATGGCAGGACATCGAAGAAGCTAATTGTCTCATTTTCCAACAAGAATACCAAACGTTATACCTCATTAAGGCAGTGGTGACATTTTGGGTCGGGATCTTTCTTCGGACTGAAGAAGAGTCCCGACACGCAACGTCTCCTATCCATGTTCTCCTGAGATGCCGCCTGACCTGCTGAGTTACTCCAAAACTTTGTGTCTTTTTTTTTGTAAGCCGGCATCTGCAGTCCTCGTGTCGTCATTAAAGTATTTGTAGGTCTGCATTTCTTACCCTCCAAACATAAACCAATTACACTGAATGGTGGCCGATTAGGATAAGGGGAGATGCAACGAGACCTGGATGTCATGGTACACCAGTCATTGAAAGTAGGCATGCAGGTGCAGCAGGCAGTGAAGAAAGCGAATGGGGTGTTAGCATTCATAGCAAAAAGATTTGAGTATAAGAGCAGGGAGGTTCTACTGCAGTTGTACAGGGTCTTGGTGAGACCACACCTGGAGTATTGCATACAGTTTTGATCTCCTAATCAAAGGAAAGACATTCTTGCCATAGAGGGAGTACAGAGAAGGTTCACTAGACTGATTCCTGGGATGGCAGGACTTTCAAATGAAGAAAGACTGGATAGACTCAGCTTGTACACGCTAGAATTTAGAAGATTGACGGGGGATCTTATAGAAACTTACAAAATTCTTAAGGGGTTGGGCAGGCTAGATGCAGGAAGATTATTTCCGATGTTGGGGAAGTCCAGAACAAGGGGTCACAGTTTAAGGATAAAAGGGAAGTCTTTTTGGACCGAGATGAGGAAATCATTTTTTACACAGAGAGTAGTGAATCTGTGGAATTCTCTGCCACAGAAGGTAGTTGAGGCCAGTTCATTGGCTATATTTAAGAGGGAGTTAGATGTGGCCCTGGTGGCTAGAGGGGTCAGGTGGTATGGAGAGAAGGCAGGTACAGGATACTGAGTTGGATGATCAGCCATGATCATATTGAATGGCTCGAAGGGCCGAATGGCCTACTCCTGCACCTATTTTCTATGTTTCTATGTCTATGTTTACACACTTCTGGAATATTACCAATACAATCAAGGTGATCATTTGCTTTATATCAGAAATGCCTGGAAGGATTTATTCTCCAGCCAACATGACCATGTCCTATTCTATGAAGCCAGTGAATTCACCCAGAAATTTCACTATTGATGTTCACTTTCCCTCATTGCACTGATGTGAAGTTCTATTTTTGGAACCCTCCAAATACATGTGACAATTCTGACACAATTTAGCCAGCTGGGAAAGAAGTCCGACATCAGCACAGTAATTGTAAGTTGAAGACGTTGTGTGGATAAAGCTATTCACCACGTAACCACAATGTTTTGTGAGAACCAAGCAGATTCTTGCTACAGATGCAGTGGCAGACATTCATTACATATAGTTTCCTTTAAGGCATCATGTATGCCTTAGGTGCATTGTAGGTTCGTATGAATGCAGCGTAGGTTCACCAGGTTAATTCCCGAGGATAGCAGGATTGACATATAATGGAAGAATGGGTCGACTGGGCTTGTTTTTGGTGGCTCTGTCTTCTTGTATTTAATTTTTCAGTCCTGGGATAAAGGTTCTGACTATCTACCCTATCTATGCCTCTCATAATGTATAACCATATAACCATATAACCACAATTACAGCACGGAAACAGGCCATCTCGGCCCTACAAGTCCGTGCCGAACAAATTTTTTTCCCCTTAGTCCCACCTGCCTGCACTCATACCATAACCCTCCATTCCCTTCTCATCCATATGCCTATCCAATTTATTTTTAAATGATACCAATGAACCTGCCTCCACCACTTCCACTGGGAGCTCATTCCACACCGCTACCACTCTCTGCGTAAAGAAGTTCCCCCTCATATTACCCCTAAACTTCTGTCCCTTAATTCTGAAGTCATGTCCTCTTGTTTGAATCTTCCCTATTCTCAAAGGAAAAGCTTGTCCACATCAACTCTGTCTATCCCTCTCATCATTTTAAAGACCTCTATCAGGTCCCCCCTTAACCTTCTGCGCTCCAGAGAATAAAGACCTAATTTATTCAACCTATCTCTGTAACTTAGTTGTTGAAACCCAGGCAACATTCTAGTAAATCTCCTCTGTACTCTCTCTCTATTTTGGACATCCTTCCTATAATTGGGCGACCAAAATTGTACACCCTTCTCCCGATTTGGTCTCACCAATGCCTTGTACAATTTTAACATTACATCCCAGCTTCTATACTCAACATTTGTATTTACTTCTATCAGGTCTCCTTGCAACCTCCGGCATTCTAGAGAAAACAATCCAAGTCTGGCTGACCTCCCCATGTAGTCAATAATCCCTGATCCAGGCTCCACCCATTCCAAAGCCTCCACATACTTCATATATTGGGACAACCAGAACTGCAAATGCGACTCCAAAAGCGGCCTAAACTAAGTCCTATAAAGCCCCATTTGGTCTCCTGACCTTTGTATTCAATGCATCAACATGAAAATAAGCACCTTATGCCTTCTTTACCATTCTACCTCTTTGTGCTTTTCCCCAGATTTAAACATCTAAAAGTAGGGGTCACAATTTCAAAGTAAGGAATTGGTTACTCAGGACTAAGATGAGAAGAAATATTTTTCCACTCTGAGTTGTAAATATTTGGAATTCCCTTCCCAGGGGGGCTACAGAGGTTAAACAATGTTGGATTAAGGCTGCAATTAGACCAGGGATCAAATGGTCTGAACAAAACCCAGGCTGAGATTGGTGAGAAGAATATTAGTGCAAAAAGTGTAGGAAGGAATTGCAGATGCTGGTTTAAACTGAAGATAGACACAAAATACTGAATTAACTCAGCGGGACAGGCAGCATCTCTGGGGAGAAGGAATGGATGACGTTTCAGGTCGAGACCCTTCTTCAGACCATTTCAGACCCTTCTGAAGAAGGGTCTCGATGTGAAACATCACCCATTTCTTCTCTCCAGAGATGCGGCCTGTCCTGCTAAGTTACACCAGCATATTAGTAACAAAAATACTGCTTGATGACACCTGCTCATGATCATGTGTGGACTTTTGGGAAGTAATTAGCCAGATTTTACTCATCCCGTGTTTTATGGATAAGACATCCCTGAGCAATTATCTTATAGCAATTTCCCACAGCAGCAGGAGAGGCAACATCTGTTGTTTCTCCTCTTCCCTTCCAGACATCCAGGGATCCAAAGAGTCACTCCAAGTGAAGGAAATATTCACTTACATTTTTTCTACATTAGTACAGTGCACCCAGTGTTCACAGTGTGGTCTCGCCGACATTGGAGAAAGCAATCAGCAATTGGGTGATGGCCTTATGGAGTACTTGCGTTCAATTCACAGGGGCAACCATGCTATTTGTCACTTTACTTCTCCATCTCACTCCCCCTCGGACGTATCCGTCCTGGCCTCCTGGGTGGTTACAAGACCCAAAGCGGATACCGATATTGGCAGGCCGGGAGTGAATCATCCCTCTTCGATGCAGCTGACCAAGAAAAGGGAAGGAAATATAAAATCATTGCCACTTGTGAAAGATAGAAAACTCCCTAGGCTAATTTCATCTCAATAAATAAAAGTTTGCTTTTCAGGGTCATGGTGTGTTTTAGTGGAGTTTATAGATGTGGAGCCAAGTTTAATATTTAGAATGGACACACTTTGGCAAGAGGAAACGTGGCAAATGTTTAAAAAGAACAAACTTGCATTTTCAAAATGGAAATTTTGATTAAGAATCCATTCCGCCCTGTGCTTTTCATGTATAGTTGTTAAGCAAACATTGTTAAATCTATCTCATTGAGTTCTGGTAAATGTTTGAGTGACTCTAAAAATCTATTTACTGCAATAGTATCCGATTTATATACAATAGCTGGCTCTAACAAATTTAGGCCATAATTACAATCTCAGTCACTCCCACAAAATGGTTTAAGTACCTTACACTTCAAGAGCTTCCACACAATCCGTGTCAATGTAAACAAAGGTGTAACTATAGTACCCTCTTGTGATCTGAAACAAATTTACATGCCTTTTTCCATTGCACTGTTTCATTGAATTAACTAAGCACGGAACGGGGTGCATCATGATGCAATTTGCTTAGCTTCTGCGTTTCACTTCTGAGAGAACGCACACAGCAGCAGTTATGATCGAGTTCATTAAATCTATCTCTTTTACCACTATCGTGAAATAAAAACACCTTATTCTTCCCCACATTGGTGGATCATCTTACTTGATTTGAACAAGATTGCCCGGAAAGTAAGTGATTTATTGCGTGATTTTTTATGTGCCTCAGGATTGAATTGTAGCATAAACTCAACGATGGAATGTTATAGAGTACATCGTGTGACTTTTGACCACGTTGTTTTGAATACATAAACCACACAAGGTATCTTCAGTCCTTACACAATGCCTATTTGATGCCACACATCTGATCCAGAATGTACACATAGTGTTGGTCATACATAGGAACCATGCCTTACACCAGGGCTATTTAAAAGGATCAAGAAATACTTGCAGATTTGTTGAGAAGTTAAGTGAACTGAAAGTTGATAGGCTCAGACTAATTAAAGTTTGGAGCTGTAAAATTTAGTAACATCTCAAAAGGTGGAGCCTTTTATTTTCTAAAATCCCCAGTGATTTAGTTGTGGCCTTACTGGATCTCCAGCAAGACCAAGAAAAGGGGAGGGAGGAGGGGGTGGTTCAGATGCAAGGGAAGAGGCATCTTGCAGAGAATCATGTAGCTATCCCCATTCTATCCAAACGGTTGCATACATCTTGCGACTAAGATCTACTAAGTAATTGGTAGCAATGGGTGGCACTGTGGCGCTGGGGGCAACAGACTGGTGCAGCGGTAGTGTTGGTAGAGTTGCTGCCTTACAGCTCCAGAGACCTACCTGGGTTCGATCCTGTCTGTACGGAGTTTGAACACTTTTTGCGTGTGTGGGATAGTGCTAATCTACTGGATGATCGCTGGTGGGGCAAAGTGCCTGTTTCCGCGCTGTGTCTCTAAAGTCTAAAGTGGTGGATAAGATCTAACAACCTGTCAGGCTGAATTCTATCTTGACTGGTGCCCAAAGTGCTTGGGCTGGAGAGAGAGAGGAAGATTACTTCCACCCTGGAACTGAAGGTTATGGGTAATTCCAAATGACAGAGATTGCAGCAAACTGCTGTTTGTTCACCAATTCATCTCCTTTTTGATGGGAGAGCATTGGGAAGCACAAGTATGTGCATTTTCTCTGTATGTGGGGGTCCCTAAAGGTTCAGGGAGTTGCAGCTTTCACACGCCTCCACATGCCCACACATTCAGGTAGTTGCAGCTTACACATACCTACAAGGGGATCTCTCACCTGGAAAGGCAATTATTTTGTGAATTTTTGCTGTCACTTGTTTCCATGTTGTTTAATCTGTACCTCCGATCATCTCAGCATCACCTTGTACTCAAATCATGCAATTTTGAATCAAGGAAACACTTTTATGCATCTGCTTATGAGTGAAATCATACAGTTATTGACTGAGAACTATGTATCTTCTCGGTACACATATTCCACCTGTATGTCTTTCCCTGGCAAACCACATTCAACGTAGTGTCCATCTGAGGCTGCAGCCAAGCAAGTTTTGGAAATGGTGACTTGCAGGGATGGAGGAAGGAAGGATGGTGGTCCTAATATGGTCATATATCATAGTTAATATACCACAGAAAAATGCCATTTGGCCCAACACCTTCATGCCATCCAAGATGCCCCACCTAAGCTAGTTGCATATACCTGTTTGGCCCAGATTCATCTAAACCCATTCCAATCCATGCACCTGTCCAAAGTCTTTTAATGGTGGACCATAAGGAAGGACTCTTCCACCTCTCAGTCCACAAGGAACAGTGGAAATGCTTAGCAGGTCTACAAAACACACTAAGCCACACTCAGTATGACACTGGGTAACTTCCTTCTGACTACCCAGCCTACCTTCTGACCAAATGTGTAGGATCTGCTGAGTTACTCCAGGTTTTTGTGCCTGTCTACCTTCTGACCAGTTGGGTTAGATGCTCTGCAACTCCACTTACTTTATAAACCAGATATAAGCAGTAGAAGGTGAGTTAAAGCAAGTTTGAAACTAAACATTTCATTATCCCATGGATCTGAACATCCATTGTTGGGATACCTTTCCCATTTCCAAATATTGATCAGATCTAGAATTAACAGCTTAAAACCAAATCAAAGCAAAGGGATTGGGGCATGGCTGAGGAAGAAATAAATGGGAAGTTTGGTAATGGCTACACCATGAAATATTCCTGAATTGTTCTGGTATATCTGGTGAATTTTAGAAGTTACCAGAGCTTCGTGAATTTAAGATTTTACAAGCATTGAGGGCCAAAGGACCTGTTCCTGCGCTGTACTGTTCTAAGATGAATAGCTCTAAAGCTAATTTCAGTAGAACCCTGATGAGACCTTTGATGGGACCCAATAATTACTGTCTGGTTTGCAGCCGATCATTAAAAGATGTGGCTCAGGTCAGATTAAAATTTGAAAACCACTGCGAAAGGTCCCTATTCTCCTAGGAATGTTCCTGGATAAAATATTGTGACTCCCAGGCAAGCGGTGCTCAGTTCACAAAAAATAATCTGCAAAACTGGAGCATACCTCATGGAAAGTTGTCAGGGTGTGATTGACTGTTGGCTGATACGACCTGCGTTTGCAAATGCTCACCTCTCTGGGGATCTCCAGCACCTGCATCCCTAATCGTATGCATCCTATGTTGCAGCTGCTCAAACGCTCAGCCAGACCGTGCAACCCGCAGTCCGAGAGGTCCCAGGAACAGCCATATCACAGTGTTCTCACATATGGCTGGAAGTCTGGAGATTTCCTCACCGGATAATGGGATGCAATCCCGTGAGCAGGTGTTGAACTTCATGAGAGCAAAATAAGAGATCAAAGACGAGCTCGTCAGAGTGAGATTGGTGGAGAGAGTTAAAATGGCAGTCGAGTAAGCAGAAACTTAGCGTCATCTAATGGGCTGAAAGAAGTGTTCAGCAGAATTGCCCCATTCATTCAGAATCCCAATGTTAAAAAATGCTAATGGTAATGGTAAAACCCTAGTACTTGGAAGAATTAGAAAAAAGTTATATTCAGTTTAGTTTAGTTTAGTTTAATTTAATTTGGAGATACAGGGTGGAAGTTGCCCCTTTGGCCTTCGAATTTGCACTGACCACTGATCCCCGCACATTAAAACTACCATACACACACTCGGGCCAATTTTACATTTACACCAAGCCAATTAACCTACAAATCTGTACGTCTTTGGAGTGTGTGAGGAAATTAAAGTTCTCTGGGAAAACCTACGCAGAACCTACAAACTCCGTACAGACAAGCACCCGTATTCAGGATCGAACCCGGGCCTCTGGCGCTGTAAGGCAATAGCTCTACTGCTGCGCCACCGAGCTGACCGACCTCCTAAAAGGTCTTAATTATCCAGAAAAACCATGAAATTTGTTCATTGTTTATTCACTGAGGAAAATAATTTTTGTTTAACACAGAAACATACAAAAACAGGTGCAGGGGTAGGTCATTCAGCCCTTCTAGCCAGCATCACCATTCAATATGATCATGGCTGATCATTTAAAATCAGTAGCCCGTTCCAGCTTTTTTCCCCATATTCCTTGATTCCTAGCCTGAAGAGCTAAATCTAACTCTCTTGAAAATATCCTGTGAATTGGCCTCCACTGCATTCTGTGGCAGAGAATTCCACAGATTCACAACTCTCTGGGTGAAAAAGTTTTTCCTCTCATTCCCAAATGGCCTCCCCCTTATTCTTAAACTGTGACCCCTGGTTCGGAACTCCCCCAACATTGGGAACATTTTTCCTGCATCTAGCCTGTTCAATCCTTTAAGAAGGTTATGTTTCTATAAGATCCTCTCTCATCCTTCAAAATTCCAGTGAATATAAGCCCAGCCGTTCCAGGGTCCTGATTCGAAATGCCACCTACGCATTCCCTCCAAGATTCTGCCTGTTCCTTCAGCACTCTGCTCAATGTTATTTGATTGGCCAATTGGACCAGTTAATTTCTATTTTACTTCGGAGTCACGTGAGTGACTACGTGAAGACCCCATCCAGTACGACTGGCAGGGTGAACATGATTCTCCTGCCAGCAACTGACCTGAGGTAAGTTTTTAAAAAAACTTTCAGGTTAAATCTTCTTGCAGGAACCTCTACTTAGTGGTCCTGCTAAAAGTCCGGGGCAAAGTCGGGACGGCGGGGAAACCCCAGTCTCGAACTTCAGGGAACCCCGGTCACGGTCCCAAGGACCTAGGCGCTCGGAACCGCGGAATGCGGGTAGCGAGCGGCGGTGGATTCACCTTTGAGCCGCTGGCAGTAGAACCAGCGGCTTCATATTGGTGGAGAACCCGCTCGGGAGACCACGGGAGGCGGGGAGCGGACGGCGGTGGATTCACCTTCGAGCCGCTGGCAGTGGAACCAGCGGCTTCAGATTGGTGCCGGGGGCACCTGGACAGCTGCTCTGGAGACCGTGGAATACGGCGAGCGACCTGAGAACCCGCTCTGTAAACTGCGGGATGCGAGGAGCGGATGGCAGTAAGTCACCTACTGTGCCGCTGGCAGTTAAACCAGCGGCTTCATATACCCCCCACCCCCCCGGCTTCAGGATACCGCTCCACTCCCCCGATTTTGTAAATCGCGGTTATCCCTTTGATAGGGACCGCGGGGATATCCCGGCTGCAGTAACTGCAGGGATACCCAGATCGGGGGGGGGGGGGAAGAAAGCCCCGACTGGAGAACACCGTGGAGAAGCCCTGTTATAAGGGACCGCGGAGAAAAAGCTCGGGGGAGAAATAACCCGCAATGGAAGTGTTTCTACAAGGACCACAGAGGAACCCCAGCTGTAACAAACCACGACCATGAGACCAGGCTCGGGAGGAGCGTTGCCCCGCAGCAGAAGGTTTAAAAAGGACATGCAGGTAAATTCCTTACTCGAAGGTCGTTTTGTGCTATTTTGTGAGAATATGTTACAGGAATGGACCGCATCCAGACTGACTGCAGAGGACCGCGTAATTGCGGGCAGTCAGCAGCTGTAGACTGCACCTGGATCGCTATTGATCAGAAGTCTCTGACCTGTCACCTGCACAGTCGGAATCGACACCTCAGACTGGTGGGAAAGCCAAGCAGAAGTCGGACAGGCCGAAGACTCGGACGAGTCAGGCTGTGAAGACTCACCGCTGGCGGGAGCAACTGTGAACGCATATCCCGCATGGAGCGGTTGATGGATCAGAAGCTCCAATGTGACATGCTCCAGTATATGGAGTCTAGTCACCAGGGGGTCCTGGGACGCCCAAGGCAGCACCTTATTGAGGGCTGCATAATGCATCTCCCTCGACAGAGGGGAGCATTAGGAGTCACTTCTGGGCTGACTCTGAAGACAGGGGTTTGGCTGAAGAAACCACAAGTGTGCTGGGGGTACAGGAATAACACGACCAGCAGCAGGAGCTCGACGAGTGGCCGTCGGGTACTGGACGGGGTCTTCACATAATCCCTCAACGTTACTCCTCATAAAATAAAGATCAAACTTCAAACTGGTAAGTTCTCGTTTAATCTTACTATTCTTTGCTTCCTGTCTGACAACCAGTTCTCTATCCTTGTCAATACCCTACCCCCAATATAATGTGCTCTAATTTTGCTCATTAATCTCTTGTCAAAGACATTTTGAAAGTACAGGTACACCACATCTACTGGCTCTCCTTTATCCACCGCCCAAAAAATCCAGAATATTTGTCAAGCATGATTTCCCTTTCATAAATCCATGCTGACTGACCGATCCTGTCACTGCTTTCCAAATGCGCTGCGATAACATCTTTAATAATCGACTCAAGAATCTTCCCCACTACCGATGTAAGGCCAACTGGTAGATAATTCCCCGTTTACTCTCTCCCTCCTTTCTTAAAAAGTGTAGTTACATTGGCTACCCTCCAGTCCACAGGAACAGATCCAGAGTCGAGACAATATTGGAAAATGATTACCAATGCATTCATGATTTCTAGGGCCACCGCTTTAAGTACTCTTTAGCATATAAGGTGTTTTTTTTTTAAACATAGTATTTTACTTCCAACATTGAATATTAAACGTAACTATTTTACTTAGGAGTCACGTTAGTGACTACGTGAAGAACCCGCCAGGGTGAATGCGTGTCATATCGCTACACGCATTGCGAAACGACAGGCGGGGTGGAACGACGTTCCCCCGCAGCGGCAAGTTTAAAAGCCGGGACCGACAGGTAAGTGGTTACTCTGTGGTCATTATTGTTCCCATACTGTTTCACAGGTAGGGAAACAATGGACAAATCGAAAAAGTCGACTAGAGCTGCGACTAAGCTGGCGGGGGAGGACCGCAGAGTTGCGGGCAGCCAGCACTGGCCAGATCTACACCGCGGCCGGGCGGGAAGGCAAAACGAAAAACAAACAGAGCCGTTGACTCTGATGAGTCCGACTTTGAGGAGCCGCGAGCGGCCAGCGACCATGCGCGCTGGAGCCGGATGGAGCGGCTTATGGAGCAAATGCTCCAACGTGACAGACTCCGGGAGATCGAGTCTAGTCACCGTGGGTCATACATAACACCCACAGCAGCACCTTATGTAGGGCTGCACAGTGCATCTTCCTCGTCAGAGGGGAGTACTGGGGGTCAATTCTGGGCTGACCCCAAAGAGGGGTTTGCCGAACAAACTAGAAGTGTGCAGGGGGTGCAGGAAGGAGAAAATCTACTGGACATGGTGTCCAAATATATACAGCCGGATCAGACCGGACGAAACCTAGAACAGAAACTAGCTGCCAGCATTGATGTCCTGTCATTCAAGCAATTACATGAACAGGCTGTGATGAACACCACTGCCAAATATCTGGCACCAGGAAATTGCGTATCCCTGAATGTTCCAGTCGTGAATAATTGTATCTGGAAACACGTCGGAGCAGCAGTTAGAAGCATGGATGTCAAGCTCCAGAAAATACTAAAACTACTAACAGCAGGGATCACAGCATTCGCTCGCACAGTGGATGGGAATGAAATGTCGCAAGAACAACAGGATGCACTGGCACTATTCTGCAATACGCAGTATGAAATCAATAGTATCAGAAAGAGTGCCATCCGACCTGCCTTAAATCCAAAATTTGCAGGCCTGTGCAAACCTGGAGACATAAAGCCACCAATATTATTATTTGGTGGAAACCTGTCCAAGCAGGTTAAGGAGCTCGATGAGGAGGCAAAAACCTTGGGGCTCATAAAGGCGACAACAGCAAGAACCTCCCACAGCCACAGACAGCACCATTACGCACACACCAGCAGAACAGGAGAAGCTGGTGAAAGCTCAAAGGCCGGGCGTACAGGACAGCGGTCTTTTTTAGGCCATGGCCCAGACCGGCCTTCGTGGAAAATGCGCAAACCCCAAACCCAAACCCAAACCCAGACACCGGCGCTTCAACCTCCTCGAAGACCACACAGGAAGAAGTAACCCTTCCACTGGTAACCATGGAGGTAGGTGGGTCTGGTCCCTTACAAATTATAGGAAGTGTGGATAATACACATATCGGTGGGAGATTACACTTCTTTTGGGAGGCATGGAGGAGGAGCCATCTTGGAGGAACGGCTACTAACCAGCAGCCATCCGTTAAACTCGCTTTTTTAAAAAGTTTTTTTTAGTTAGTCCTGTCTCGTCCGTTTGGAGAAATTGACTTTTTTTATGTGGGGGGGTAGGGGGCAATTTTATTTCTAGGTCCCTACCTGGTCAGTGAGGCAGCTTTTTCTCCAGGCTGTCTGTCGACTCATCCTCGCGGCCTACCAGCGGGCTTGGAGCGCCGTTTCCTGGCGGGGACCGCCCAGCACCTCGGCCTCGGTGGCGGCACAGCGCTGGAGCGCTATCACGGACCGGAGCGGGCGATGCCTTGCCTGGGTCGCCACGCTGGATCGACACGCTGGTGCTCCGGTGAGCTGGACCGCCGAGAGCAACATTTCCGGGCTGCGGGTCTGCGGAGCGGGTGGCGCCGATCTCAACATCGGGAGCCTGGGAGCTCCAAATCGGCGCGGCCTTGTCGGCTCCGGAAGCCGCGGTCTACAGCTTGGAAGCGGCCGTTCCAGGTGGCCCAGCCGCTGAGAGGACTCACCCGACGCCGGGGCAAGACCACCTGGTGAGAACGGCCAGGAACATCGGGCCTCCGTAGAGGCAATAGCGGCGGCAGGCCTGACTTTGGGTGAACTTGGGGCTGGGGACTGGACATTGTGCCTTCCCCCACAGTGGTGTCCATTGTGGGGGGATGATTTTCTGTCTCTACGTAATCTTGTTAGTCTGTGTCCAAGATGGCTGTCGTGAAGAGAGAGTGGACGCTGGCGCGCTTTGGCTGCCGCTGCTCTCTCTTCACATTGTGTTTTCGATTTTCTGTTTTTGCACTGAATTCTGTTTTTAGTTTGTGCCTCTGTGATGTCTTTATTATTTATTTTACTCTGATTATATGTTTATATTCTTGTTAATCTATGTAAGGTGTCCTTGAGATGTCTGAAAGGCGCCCAACATATAACATGTATTATTATTATTATTATTATTAACAACAGCCACTTATATCCTAAACAGTATCCAGGGATACACCATTGAATTTGTGCACAAAAATAGCCCCCCAGTTCAGCATGTACCGAATCGAACGTTCGTACTTTCACGAAAAGAAAAATTAAAAGCACATGCTGAACTGGTGAGACTTCACGCAAAGGGGGTAATTGAAAAAACCCAACACGATTCTCTGGAATTTGTGTCTAATATCTTTACCAAAAACAAAAAAAGATGGTGATTGTCGCATCATCATAGATTTGACCAACTTGAATACATATGTGCAATATATTCATTTCAAAATGGAAACCTTTGTTACTGCCAAACAATTGATTTCTGAAGGCTACTTCATGGCTAGCATCGATTTAAAAGATGCTTACTATTCAGTGCCTATACAGACTGACCACAGACGTTATTTAAAATTCAACTGGATGGGGCAGCATTGGCAGTATAGCGCTCTACCAAATGGATTAACATCAGCCCCCAGGCTGTTTACAAAAATCTTGAAACCAGCCCTAGCGTTTCTTCGGAAACAAAAACATATGATCATGGCCTATCTAGATGACATATTGATTGTGGGCAAAACTTCGGAATTAGCCAAACTAGCTGTATCAGCCACCAAACAATTGTTTGAGAAACTGGGGTTTATCATCCATCCAGTTAAATCTAAACTAACGCCTTCCACCATAATGGATTATTTGGGGTTCACTATTGACTCAGTTCACATGTCAGTGACTTTACCAAAGGACAAGGCTACAGTCTTAACTGAGGCCTACAACAACCTCATTGACATCAGTGAACCATCTATCAGATTGGTAGCAAGGGTGATTGGCAAAATAGTGGCTGCTTTTCCAGCCACACAATTTGGACCTTTGTATTATCAAAATTTACAAAGGGCAAAAATACAAGCACTCAAAATTAATGCTGGTCATTTCGACAGACCAATGAAGCTACCAATCAAAGCAATTATGGAATTAAAATGGTGGAGGGATAACATTCGGCATCGTTCCAGCCCTATCATTATCAGCAACCCCTCAGTGGTGCTACAAACTGATGCCAGTGCACTTGGTTGGGGTGAGCTGGGGTGGATAATAACATATTCAAATCTCATTCCACCAGGGCTGCAGCTACATCGGCAGCTATGGAGTTGGACGTACCGATGGACCAAATCCTGGAGACAGCAGGATGGTCAAGGGAAAAAACGTTCCAACAATTCTACCATAAACCAGTGGTTAAACCTGGAACTTTTACAGAATCAATTTTAAGTTCTGTAATATGATTTCACCCCATAAAATAGCGGCTATAATTTGTTTTGTTAATAAATTTATCATGGATTTTCAATGTTGGATTCATGTTTAAACGTATTAACACAATTCCTCCCTTAGTCAATTAAGGCAGATGTGATGCATGGACTCATTTCCACAGCATAAAATCACAGGGCTTTGAAATCTTCACGTAGTCACTCACGTGACTCAGAAGTAAAATAGGAAGATTAAACGAGAACTTACCAGTTCGAAGTTTGATCGTTATTTTATGACGAGTAACGTTGAGGGATTACGTGCCTTCCGCTCCCACCCTTGATCATAAAGTTCAACTGGTATCCTCTTCTCTAATCTTACTATGTTCAGTCATTACTGTTATCTGTGATTTCACATCGCTGCTTTGAAGAATGACACGCATGCGTCCTGGTGGGTTCTTCACGTAATCCCTCAACGTTACTCCTCATAAAATAACGATCAAACTTCGAACTGGTAAGTTCTCGTTTAATCTTACTATTTTTCCTAAATCACAGTTCTGTGAAATGTTTATGTGCATTGCTGACTATTACTCATCAAAAGCCTGTCAGTCATATATTTGATCTTAGCAGGAAATCATGAACATCATAGTGAAGCAGGGACTTATTTACTTTGTTGATCTCTATCAGGAAAACATCTCCCTGTGTTGCTGACTTAGATTTTTCCATGATTATGTACAAATGTAGACGAGGCAGTTCAAGACATAAAATAGAGATGCTGGAATTCTGAGAAAAACACAAACTACTGGAGAACATGGTGAGTAATGCTGCATCTGCAGAGGGAGTGGCAAACGACAAAAACATGCTCAAAGACAAATAAAAAGTTCATAAGTTCATAAGCCATAGCAGAATTAGGCCATTCGGCCCATCGTCCTACTTCGCCATTCAATCTTTCCCTCTTAACCCCATTCTCCTCTTTTTCTCTATAACCCATATGAACCAGGCACGTTGGAAATCTCAAAGATAATGCTAATTATTTTTACACTGTGGTGTTCCTCAACAAACTGCATCGCATCTACTGTGCAGTTTTTGTGACTGAAAAGCTATGTATGAAAAGATACAGGAAATCTAGATTGAAAATGATTTACCTAAATCAACAATTTTGTATCATCGAATCCGGTTAGCACAGAATACATGTCTTGCAAAATAATGCTGTTTTTCTTATCTCCTGCTAAATTAGCTCATACCATTGCAATTCCATACCGACACATCCCTGGCAAAGGACCTCTCTGTGATTGCGCCAATACAAAGTCATCCCTACAGTGTATGCCTCTCATTCCAGTGTGCAAAGCAAGCGTGGTGAGCCAGCCTTCCTTTACGTGAGAGCAAATGTAATAACTCCTCATCAGATTGCAGTATCAACATAATCATCTTCAAGGTGTGATTTTTCCTGATCCTGTGTACACTTATCAGAGCCCATTCTGAGAAACATGTGGGCCCTGCATCATCTTGAAATGAAAACATACATAAGAAATTAAATGGTGCTAGCTGAGGTGCTGATATATGAAGACAGAAAGTGGAATAGCTTTTCATACAGGGTGACATTTGATGCCTAAAATATGTTGAGAGTAATCTACATCTGCGATTAAAATGTTTGATTTGAATGGCTTGGGTTTCAATGAAGGTTGACCTCCAAAAACATTGAGGCACTTCTTACAAAGTGCACTCTGATGACGTAAAGATCTGAATTAAGATGTATGGACATTGTCTTCCAAATCCGGCAGGGGGCCACTGAGATGAAAGGGGGGACCTAGGAGTCACGTGCTGCCACGTACGATGGCAGGCCTTGCACGTCACTGCAAGAAGATAAGATTATTCAATGGACGTTTTGTAACTGTCGGCTCCAGAAAAGTAGCAACTCTGTGTACTGCCCAGGTGAGGTCTGCTGCATGATTTATACAGGATTGTATGCAAAGACAAAGAATTTCACTGTACCTAGGTACAGGTGACAATAAAGTATCATTGTAACATTGAATCTTATTCAATGGCTTACTCCAACTGACACTGGAATTTCATGAGAACCTATTCTTGGCGGCAAAAGCATAAGACACAAAGGTCCATCAATCCTTACTGTTTTCACAGCAAATACATAAATATATTAATTGCAGGTTTTACAAAGCCAGGATTCCATGAGTGAACCTGGAGACCAAGGAAGGTGCGCTGCCCACCTGATGGAGAGAGCAGCCTTACAGAGCAGCCAGGTGAGGGTTGTACAAGGAACACTGGGCAATGTGGTGCTTGGATCTGTAAGCCCACATATACGGCCCAAAAACAACAAAACCACATATAAAAAGTCCAGCTCTTTTTTTGAAATGAAAACAGGGAAATGCAGGAACTACTCAGCAGGTCAGCCAAAGAGTCTCTGACATTAATCGTATTTCCCTTTCCACAGGTTGCTGCCTATCCTGCTGGGTGTTTCCTGCATTTGCAGTTCTTTTGATTTTCATTGGGGTTTCATTTAATTGCGCCCATGATCAGTCGTATGGAACCAGGAACATTGTGGCTGAATGCTGGCATTGTTGCACTGGCTCCATCCAGAAAGTTTCATATAACAATGTGCGGCCTGAGCTCCAGACCCTCCTCCATTTGAATGATGCCTTGCAGCTGAAGACTCAGTTAACTGGCAGCTACGCTCATCAGTGAGAAATATATATTCATGCCATGCTGAGTGCTGACACCAGCTTATTCACCTCTTCAAGATTTAAGCTGAGGGGGAAAGATTTAATCAGAACCTAAGGGGCAACTTTTTTTCACAAAAGGTGGTAGGTGTATGGAACAAGGTGCCAGAGAAAGTAGTTGAGGCAGACGCTATCACCACATTTAAAAAAACTTTTGGACAGGTACATAGGTAGGATAGGTTGAGAGAGAGAAAGGCCAGATGCAGGCAGGTACGACTAGTGTAGATGGGACATCTTTGTTGGCATTTGCAAGTTAGACTGAAGGTCCTACTTCCACACACTATGATGTTATTACATCCGTTTTTGTGCTGCACTCCCTCTGAACTTAGTGACTTCTGAGGGAGGGACTCCTGTGAAAGTATGGGGAAGGTTGCTCACAGAAACATAACATTTTGTGCAATGTTCCCCTTCCGATGTGGGCCACTGTCCTGGAGGAGAATTAAACAGTTTGGGATTATTGAGTGGACACTTCTTCAGGCCCTAGAATATAAAGTGTTGGAGTAACTTAACATGCCAGGCAGCATCTCTGGAGGACAGACGATGTTTTGGGTTATGACCTATTAAAAGGGGGCAGTTAAAAATACAATGTTTGTTTCAGTTCAGGAAAATGCGTCTTTTCTCATGTTAGCCCGTATTACTTTACATACTTTACATGTTAGCCCGTATTACTTTACATACAAAAATATGAACTGAATATTCAAACCTATCCCTTTTTAACCACCTCTTTTGATTCAAGGTCACGTGCAAGGAAAGTGTAGAAACTTGGCAGAGGTGAATGGACTCTGTGATCTTTTTAATGTAATCCAGCCGCACTGCTCCTCGGAAGCCTGACTATTTATTCGTCTGGAAAACAGCAAACGTTTACATTATATATTATTACTAAACGCTTTTATGTCTGTTAACATCTTCATTGATATTCTTGTTTGGAATCTATTCCTCATTGGGTAATTCAATTCATTAAAGGGCAAAAGAACCATCAGTCATGACACAGTAATATCATTAAAAAAACTATGGTCCTGCCAGAGAATGCAGGCATCCATCTCAGCCTGAGTTAGTTCATACACAAATAAGTATGATTAAAACATGATGATATATATTTGATAACTGTCTTATTTTATGTTAAAACATGCATTTGTAAATATGGAGCACCTGATTCAATTTCCAGCATGGAAACTCCCAATGATGACCAAGCAAGGCTTTGAAACTGTACCTGGACAAAACCATTTACCATCTGCAGGATGCATTGCAGCAACTTGCCAAGACTCCTTAGAAAGCACTTTCCAAATCCATGATCTCTACCAACTCCATGGTCAAGGATAGCAGAAACATTTGAATAGACCGCTTTGAAGTTGCCCACTAAGCCACACACCACCCTGACTTGGAAATATATCATTGTTCCTTTACTGTCACTCAGTCTAAATCCTGGAATTCTCTCCCGAACAGCACTGTGGGATTATCGAGAACTACACCGGTTCAAGAACAAATTCACCACCAGCATCTCAAGGGCAACCTGGCAAATTTCAATGTATACAATGTATACAATGAGGCAGAGGTGAAGTGGGCAGCTTATGGGGTGAGGGGGTTTATGAGTATTAAAAATGTAGGTGTGCTGCTTTATTAGAAATTATTGGACAGAGAGACAGACATCCCGCTTTGCCAATGAAGCAAAGTTGAGTAAAATCTATGGGAGTATGAAATTGCACGGAAATATTAATGGATTGAGTAAATGCACAGACTAGTGGTGGCAAGTAGATTTGAATCAAGGCAAATTTGAGGTCATCCATGTTTCACCTAAATGAGATAGAACAGATTCTAAATGCCGCATAGCTGGAAGCAGCGGGAGACTGAAGAGTCATGGACAATTATTATGTTGCATTAAATGGCGTGAACAGATATAGAAAATAATCAGGAAGGTTAATGAGATGCTGACCTTTATATCTAGCAGACAAGAGCAAGGAGAATAGGAATTAAATAAATATTATATAAGGCCTTGGCAAACTACACCTGGATTGTGATAGATTTGGAAGGCAGCAGCTTCTGCCTCTCCCCACCATTTAAAGTCATGCACTAAAATGCAGAAAATTGGCAAAGAGAGTGGGCTCTGTGATATTTTCCAGCCACAATGCTCTGGGAAGCCTGACTTTTACTCCAGAAAACAGCAACCGTTTAAGTTTAAATTTAGTTACTGAACTTCATGTCTTTTAACATCTTCATTGATATTTTAGCTTGAAGGCCTTAATCTCCCCCAATAGACCAAACTTAAACTTAATACTTCTGCCCGGAACACTCAGCAAGTAACAACTGACTAAAAGTTAGCCAAAAAGTTGGTTGTTTTTCCAACTTTATTTAAAGAAAATTTGGCATACAAATTGAAGTTGCTTTATTCAAAGAGAACTTCAACTTTGCTTTATAAATACAATTTTGAGGGTGAAACAAGAAGCACATGGGCATCCATTCATCGTATATTTGTTGCAGTTCAACTTAAAGATACAATGGTGGACTTCAAGCCAATTTTCTTGGGATTGAAACAAATTCAGATGATGAATACATTTTGAATGCAGATCAGTGGTTTTTAAATATAAAACATAAAGATATATAAATATATATAAAAATATGCTGAAACAATAAAACCAAAACATATTTATTGGATTCCTTAATATTTCAAGAAATATTTCTTGCAAAGTATCTTGTTTCATGTTTAGATTTCAGATGTTTTTAACTACTGATGTTCAGAATATAATTGTATCGAAAGCAAGGCAGGCACACACATTAGCTAGCCCAAGTCTACTTCGGGAGAGTTAGCTGGTGGAAAAGAGATAGTGTCACTGGAGCCTTGTGGCATTTTAGGGCTCAGCTTTACTAACACGCTATTTACAGGCTATCTGGGGCAAACTGAATGCAGGCCAAAATAGGTACGTTTTTGTGTAGGATGGAACTGCAGATAGACAGTTTTTAATTGGGTGGTGGGTTGGGAGGTGAGGTATCAGAAAGCACCAGCCAAAGATTATTTTAAAAACCAACATGACATTCATGCCAACCAAACCTGGATAATATGGATGAAGGTGGATCGGCACACACGATAATTGTTTGCATACTTCCCATATACTGGAAGCGAGTCGCTTTGGCTATTTGGAGCAAATTGGCTATTTGGAACATGGGAGAGGGAGGGATAATAAAGGCTGAGCATGGAGAGCAATAGGGTGCAAGAATAGGGAAAGTTTAAGTGCTTTGGGCCAAGGGAATGTGGGAGCTCAGTAATTGGGAATGGGTGGAGATGGGAATATTGTACCATTCACCATTTTCTAGAGGAAAGATAAGAAGGAAAACACTGGAAGAGAAAGAATGCTGTAAAACTAGAGCAGGAGTCGGCGACATCCTGCTCTCTGGCTAACATTTCATTCCTCCTCTCCTCTCCTTATGTGACACATTTTCTGTCTCCTTTTCACCTCTAAGCTTTGCCATGTCTTACCTCCATCTGCCAATCAACCACCTCCCCCCCCGCCCCACCTCACTCACTGGTATCCACCTATCACTTAAAAAGATACAAAGTGCTGGTAACTGAGTTACTCCACTATTTTGAGACTTTTTTGTAAGCCAGCATCTGCAGTTCCCTAATTTGACCTGTCACTTGCCAGGGTTTGTCAGACCACACCTCTCTTTTCCAACTTTCTTTCCCCTACGCCTATCAATCTGAAGAAGGGCCCCAACCCGAAACATCATCAGTCCATTCTCTCCACAGATGCTGCCCGACCCACTGAATTCCTCCGGCACTTTGTGTTTTGAGTAGAAATAGGTTAACACAAGCTTACCCTGTCATTCAATGTGATCTTGGCTGATTTGCCTCAGCTCCTTTGCTGTGCAAATTCCATGCAATCCTTGATTCACCAATCTTTTGATTCATTTATCAGGTAATTTAGCCCACCAAAGATTCCAAACATTAACCAAGAAACAAAGAGGAGAATTAAAGGGAGAAAAGGGTACCTTTAGAACACCAAAGGCAAGTAACCAAAAGGTATGTATGGCTGGGGCCTATGACTTGTTGCTATTTTTTTTATCTGTAATGATATGTCGTCCTTGATGAAATCACTGAAATCATGTCTGACTGAGTTAAAGATCATTATATTTTTCCCTTATTTTGAAGGAATATAAAGACATCTGTGTGATAAAAACCTCCTTCTGCAACACATAATGAGTAACACTATTAGAGAACCACTGATGCAATATAAACTTCAAACAATGTTATTATCCAACATGCATTGATCTACCAAATTAGTTTATAAATCTGTTCACTCAGCATGGAGCCTTGCCTCTGGAACTACATTCTGGGAAAACATACACGCTCTCCCTATTATTTTCCATGCATAATGGACAGAAATTCACGGAACTGCGCCCATGATTTCCCAATAATCACTTCAGGAAGGGCAATTTTAAAACGCCTACAATGTTATGTTGAAATTCAATGACTACGATTTGATTCATTTCTATGATGGTTTTTGAGAATCGGGCAATGCCTTGCAAATTCTATTTGGATCGTTAAAAGCACAGCGGGATGCGTTATATAATAATGCAAAAAGCATCGTAAAAACCTATTTGCTTCAAATTTCAAGGACAAAAAGATTGATCTGAAGCAGAAGTCTGAGCTGACTGCTATTATAATGCTTGCAGCTAAACAGCCTATTTTATATGCCTTTGATGATGTTATTGCTTCTTGTACTGTTCCTTTCACTCAATAAATAATTCCACAATAAATGTTTAAAATAATTCCGAATAAAGTGCAGTCAAAATAATATATATTCTATTCATAGCTAAACCTACTTTTTTTTAAATATTTCTATTTATTAGAAGCAGTGTACAAAAATATAAGCAGCAGCATATGATATAATAGTTATTGTAGAACTTCAATTTTAATTTTTAGCTAAAGTTAAACATACTTCTGTACATCTGTCCTAAGGATTTGTTCGCTGTGCAGATCTATGGGTTCATAGATTTTTTTCAGGCCAGGATCACTTAGACACATACTTCTTTGGTCAACCAACAAAGCTGGATATATAAATTTTATTTGTTCTTAGAAGCAGTGATTTATCTGGGATAGTTTCTTCTTGGCAGAAGTTACTGCTGGAGTTATTTACCAACATTGGCTGTTCCAGGATTAACCAACTCAGCCAGTGGTCTTTCACCAAATTTGAATATTTCATGATAAAAGATATATCCTCCTTAATAAAATAAAATTATTGGCATATGCCAATAGTTTGAAAGAATTCTAGGAAAGGTTACGTATACATAATACTTGGATTTCATTTTTATTAAAGCTTATGTTTTGGACATTTATAATGTAATTTAAAATGGAATGAGGTTATTTTCATTTTGGATAATTTCTGGGAACTTAGTAGTCAGTCAAATTATTTAATCAATGGTGATATTCTGTGGGGAACCCTAGCTTTAACTACGGACTTAGGAATTAATATAAGAACAAAGTTCATACAAAACACATGACAAAATTGTGACTATTGCACACTAACACACGAACAGAAAGATGTCGGAGCAGGAGGTAGGCCGCTAGGTCTCCAAGCCTGCTCAGCCTATCAATATAATCATGGATGATCTATGTTGACCTCAACTCCTTATCTGTGCCAGTTGCCCATAACACTCAATTCATCAATTTTCAAATATTTATCTGTCTTAAAAGTAATAAATCCTCATTTTAACGGACCTCTTTACAATGGATTTTGTTACAGCAGAAGGAATTACCGATGGCTGCCAATGCCAACTCCAGCTCACACTGCCGACCCATCTGCTTACAGCTCCGACTGGCCACTCCACCGCCCCCGGGCCGGCACCACCTCCCTGGCTGCTTATAGGCCCGGGTGCCCACTCCGCCACCTCCAACTCCCACCCTCTCTCTGGGGCCTCCAGGCCATGCCACCACTACTGACACCGCCAACCTTTACCTGCACTCCAGCCGCCCTGCGGGCCATGGCCAATGACTCCACTGATCCTTGCCTCACCCCTAGCCTCCAGCAGGCCGGGGATTTCAATTCACCTGGACTCCAGGCCCAGTTCCAGATCGAGCATCTGAAGAAAGGTCTTGACCCGTAACGTCACCTATCCATGATCTCCAGAGATGCCGCCTGACCCGCTAAGTAACTCCAGCTCTTTGTGTCCCATTGTGTATTAACCAACAACTGCATTTGTTTGTTTCTCCTACTTTTACCATCATAATAGCTTACTAGGTTATAATGGACAATCGGCAATAACGGACATCATTCCCCTCAGCCTACAGTTAATTATAACAAGAGATTACTGTCTTTCAAATGATCTGGCCTCCACTCTTCCGGGGAGCATAGATTCTAAAGTGTCACAATTCTCTGAGAGAAGAAATGTCTAAGCTTTTCAATTTTAAATGATCGGCCCCTCATAGTTACAGTCAGAATTCTCAGCCACGCAGGAAGGGTCTCGACCTGAAAAGTCGATGACCATTTCTTTACATAGAAGCTGTTCAACCTATTGAGTTCCTCCAGCGACTCGCCCCTTGTTTTGCTCCAGTTCTGCAGGCTCCATCAGCCACCAAGATATGCCCCAATAAAATTCATCTCCCTTGTCAAGTTTAATGTTGAATAAATACCATTTTTTGGTTACCTTGTAAGCTGTATGATTGCATTTACTGGATTTTAAATTACATCAATATACAAAAGTTTCCTGGATGATTTAAAACCATTTATGAAGAAAACACTTTTCTCTCTAAATGCAATAAATATTAAAACGGGGTACAAAGGCTTGCTTGCTGAAACATATATTTTATGGCAACGCGAATTACATTCTTTCAGCAAGTACTTCAGAAGGAGAAAAAATTGTAAAATTATATTTCTTGAATGTTTGTAATTCCATGAAACAGGTGTATATGGAAGGAAAGCCAATTATTACAGACATCACCCTAAAGCCCACTTTTACTGTGATAAAATCCTGATTTCATTGGAAAAAATGCCATAACTACATACCATCAGACATACTGAGAGAAAACTTGAAAGATCCTTGACATTTCATGCTGTGCACGAAACGCATTATTTCAAACAGGAATAGTAAGAGATTTCTAGCTAAATAAATCTCCCAGTTACTGAAAAAGGAACATAACTTTATGAATATACTTTCAAAATGTTTACAGTATCTCAGTCTGCATTATGCAAAACCTCAGATACATTTTAATTGGTGTCGTTCCAATTATGATAAATTACTAAAATTAAAATAATTGAATTCAAATTGAACACAAATTAAAACACAAACAATCCAATTTCGTTTTTGACATTAAAATAAAGACACAAAGTGCTGGAATAACTCAGTGGGCCAGGCAGCATTTCTGGTGAACATGAAGAGGTGACGTTTCAGGTTGGGACTTTCTCCAGTTCTCTAGTGAAGCTGCCTGACCCGTTGAGTTACTCAGCACTTTGTGTCTTTTTTTTGTACACCATTATCTGCAGTTCCATGTTTCTACACCGTGGTTTTTGATATGTTCAGATAAAACAAAGGTGAGATGATATTTGTAATTGGCCCTTCTTTCAGCTTCCATTGCCTAATGTACAGTTACATTTAAGATGATCCAGATAGCCTGTCAACGTATACAGTTGAATATACAACCACATAAATAACTCTCAAATGCTTCTTTCCAAGATTATCAACGTCATTTTCCTTCAGTTCACTTGTGATACGGGAGATATTGTAATCCTCTTCTGCTCGCTTATAATATCTCACTCATTTCTTAGTAATCAGATCTGGATCCAGCAGGCTAGGCATTCGTTGCCTGTCCAGAGCTTGTGCAGCTGCTTCATTACATTTTCTGACAGGTTTTGCACTACCTTGACTTTAACTTTGGATTAGCTTCTCTGGTTACTGCCCTGCAGAGGCTTGACAAATGAAGCATCGCCTGGGTTACTTGCAAAATGGAACTCTCATCAGCTGCCCAGGAGCCTCCCAGAAAGAACTGCTGAGCTCTGTCACAAGCAAAGTAATTAAAAACAGCAGCAAACATTACGCAATGACCACTTCTGACCCTCTGGCTGGACATTTTGAATATGATTACCACAGTAATACACTCCCACCGTGCACCCAGACTCCCAGACAATTAGGTTCTCCTTTTCCACTTTGGAAGCTTCAATAGAAGTGAAGGTAAAATTAGATGGAGCTGGTTTTTTAATGACTTGGAGTGGACGAGGGATGTAGAACATGGGCCAATTCATAAGATAGTTTTAAAAGGAGAAAAAATGCCAAAGTGTGTGTTCAATGGTTCAATGGTGCTTTCAATGTCACATGTGCAAATGCCCAGTAAAATTATTTTCTTACATACAATCGAGTAAAATATTGCCATCCCCGATTAACATAGTGTATAGAAATAGTCCACTGAGCCTGCATGCAAGAGGAAGCATATTTTGGCATCATTTTCAAAGTCCAGTCCATGCTCTAGTTCTTATGTACGTTGCCCGTTCCAGGCGAACTCCAGGCTGCTGCGGGCCTCCAGCCACAGCCTTCATTGGACATGTGGATCGACCAGCGCCTCTCACTGTTATGGTGGAGACTCACTTAAGTTCAAGGTTTCAGCACGGAGTATTTTCAGTGTGTCTTGCCTGCTTACTGAAAATGAAGTTGGTGTAACTATTTAATTTGTATTGCAGTTATTTCATTCGGGAATATGTATGAGCTCATTTGATTCCCGTTATATTCCTAGAGATTTTCCGTAGAGAATAGTTGTAAGGTTAATAGCGCCTGCTGTTATTACTGAGTAACAAGGACAGCTATTTCTAAAGTGAAAATATCAAAACAAGTGCAGCTGCTGGAAAAATAAAATAAAAGCATAAATGCACAACAGGTCAGGCCACATCTGCGAGAAGAGGAGCTAATAAATCAAGTCTAAGGCCCTTCTTTGGACCTGAAATGGTAATTCTCTTGCCACAGATCTCATCTGTATATTTTCAGTATTTTCTGTTTTAATATCAGTGATTTCGAAAGCATGCATGTGTTACTAAACATGGCAATATCAGACTGACATTGGTACAGCTTACTTTGAGTCTTCACGGGATGTATGTGAAGAAGCCAACAATGGACTCGGCACTGTACAGATATGAAGGTACTGAATTTCTCCCCTGATACCCAAAAAGCAAAGAAAAAGTATTATGGCAAGTAAATTGAGGTGGACATGAATCTTAAATCAAGTGATCTATCAAAAAATTCCACTGCTGCTAAAGCGTAACTTTATGTGAGCAGAGTGTCAATGTGAGCAGAATTCAAAAAATGTTGACAATTTAGGGTATTAAATTGGGGTCCTGACAAAATACTTTATTAACTACAGAGCAAATATGACTTCACACTTGCACGTATCTCTAATTATAAAGGAACCAGGCAAGGAGGGTTACTGTAAAGCTAGTGGGCGTAACTACAAAAGCATGACTCATAACATGAGAGACACCGATCTACAATAACAGACAGGAAGAAGCTGTTCCTGAGTTTTGGTTTTCTCAACCAAGCTCTGTAATGGCTATAATATTGTAGTTCCCCATTTAGGCTGTAGGATCATCTGCCTTACACAATATAATCCTTGCATTAGAATAAATCCACCTCAAATCATCATTCTTGTCATGACCAATACACTGGCCCTGCCTGTTTTTAGTTTAGAGATATAGTGAGGAAACAGGCCCTTCAGCTGACCAAGTCCGTGTCGAACAACGATCACCTGTACACTAGTTCTATCCTGCACACCATACAGAATATATACAGCCAATTAACTTATAAACCTGCACGTCTTTGGAATGTGGGAGGAAACTGGAGCAACCTGAGAAAGCCCACAGGGTCACAGGTAGAGCATACAAACTCCATACGGACAGCAGACATAGTCAGGATCGAACATGGGTCTCTGGCGCTGTAAGATAGCAACTTGACCAATGTGCCACTATTTGCTATTTGACTTTTTTGCTATTAGACGTATTTGACTTCATGTCTACCTTTTCCTGCATCACGTCACCTGCTGACCTACTCGTGATTCCACCCTTCCTCCCGCCTCGCTAGTTTACATCTTTCCAAATAGTCATAGAAAACCTCCCTTACCCAGAAAAAATAGGACGGCAGGCTCTTCACGACAGCATACATAACGTATGATAACACTATCATTTTATGCAGCAAGTAATTCTCTGTTTTCAATTTGATTGCATTGATTTGGAGCCAAACTGTTTACATTCAGCAACATCTTTGGGATCAAAATTCAATCATGTGTTTTGGCAGAGATGAATGACCAACTTTTGGTAATTCTTCTCTGTCAACAGTTTTGTGTCATTGTTTACTGTTGCTAGTTGCGTGCATACATAAAATGACTGAAAAAGATGACAAACTAAATATTTATTTCTGGATCCAATAACTTTCTAGTTAAGCTAACAGAACGTGAGTGAAAATGCATGTAAGATTCATTCTACATTACATTGTTGCATAACAAATCTTTGATCTACCCTGTTAGAATTATTTATAATATTCTCTTGAACTGAAAAAATAGTGCATTGCCAGCATATTTATTGGTAACATATACTTTAAAACACAAACTTTCCATGGAAAATTAAAATATTTCAATGTGTATGAAACATTTTATTCCAAATTTAATAAAATAAAGAACTTGCACTCAATAAAGAAGGCCTTTTTTGGTCTTCCCTCTGCACAATGGTTCAATGGTCCTTTATTGGCAAGTGTACCGAGGTACAGTGAAATTTGATTTTCCATGGAATTTGATAGTCCAAGCCGAATAACTTTTACCTTCTTCCACCTTTTCTCTGGCGGTCGAGGCAATCGAACCATCCGCAGTCGGGGCGATCGAAGCTCCCACTGTAGACGATCATAGCTCCCTCATCGGGGAGATAGAAGCTCCCGCGATCATGGCGGTTGAAGCTCCTGCAGTTGGAGCTCCCAAAGTCGATCCCTAACAAAGGGATGCCAGCTCCATGATGTTAGGCCGCAGTGCGGATGGAGATGCGATACGGAAAAAGTTGCATTTCCGTCGAGGGTAGATTTAAAAAAAAATCTCCACAACCCCCCTCCCCCTCTCCCCATTCCCCACATAATAGAAAACTAAAGAGCCACTAAAACATACAAGTAAAAACAGACTAAAAACAACAAAAGAAGGAAGGGACGAGACAGGCATGATCCTACAACCTTCTGTCTCCGAGAAAAGAGCGCCAAAACCGATTCTTTCTCACAATTAACACTGGCTAAAAAATATATTAATAACAATAAAACAAAGCACATTATTGGCATGGTATGAGATATCAGCTCAGAACACAACAACAGCATATCTCAGCCCTGTCAACACCTACAAAGTCCAACTGTGCGCTTGCACCAGAATTAGAAGAATTATCCACAGATTAATTAATCCACTGCCTGATTTGGTCACGTTCATGGATTAAAATGCTGCAGGCAACTGATTGCTCCATCATGATCAAAACACATTTACCCTGTCAAGCCCTCTAGGATCTTATATGTTTACATGTCATCCACTATTCCTCTAAACTCCAAAGGGTACGGGCCCAAACTATTCAGAGTCTGGTTTGTAGAGCAGACAATCAGAAAGTAGTTAACTCAGTTACAATTCCACAGTCACCGGGCTTTCATTTCACTTTTCCACAGTCATTCATCATCTCGTTTTTCTTTCATCGAAAAAAAGCGAATTGTAAGCGAATTGAGCTAGTGTTAGTCTAGCTGCAAGGAAGCGAGGTTGGAGAGGAATATGGGTTGTGGAAAAGGGTCAGGGAAATTTCTTATGAGATTGGGATGATAGAACTCTGCATTGTACACAACATCAGACTCAATAGTATATGAAATAACAAAGTAATGTTTAACAGTGATTAACAATCCTTTCACATACATCAACCAGGTGTGTTTACATACCAACGGCGATTGTCATAAATATCTCAAGGCATTAACGGAAGTATTATCAAACAAATGGTATTAAATTTTGCACCAAGTTGCAGAGAGACTTAGTTGGGAGGTAGTTTTTATGAAGCATCTTAGAGTATGAGATAACAATGGTAAAGTAAAGTGGAATAAATCAATAGAGGAATAAAGTTCTCCAGAGATGCTGCCTGACCTGCTGAGTTACTGCAGCACTTTGTGTCCTTTGTCATCTGTCCATTTCCCTCCTAATACTGAATAATTGATTGATAGATACAGCATGAGAGTCCATGCCAACCATTGATCACCAGCTCACACTAGTTCTACGTTATCCCACTTTTGCATCCACTCCCTACGTACATGGGCTGTGTTTTAACCATGTGTGTGTGTGTGTGTGTGTGTGTGGGTGTGTGTGTGTGTGTGTGTTTGTGTGTGTGTGTGTGTGTGTGTGTGTGTGTGTGTGTGTGTGTGTGTGTGTGTGTGTGTGTGTGTGTGTGTGTGTGTGTGTGTGTGTGTGTGTGTGTGTGTGTGTGCGTGTGTACGTGTGTGTGTGTGTGTGTATGCATATAGATATGTGCAAGTCTGCTCTTTCGGCATTTAGGTAAATCTGTTTGTTGTTTAATGTCCGTTCATTGGAGAAAAGACAGAAAAACAGATGGGTCCCTTCAACATACTTGCATTGTACCAGGAAAACTAGCAATTAACCAAAGGATAACGCATGCCAGAAGTCACACAGCTATAAGCTGTAAATTCATAATCCACTCAAGATCATTTCTGGAGGCGTATTATAGTGGGTGAAAAAATGATTCACAATTTCAGCTTAACCGTTCGAGTCTTAGTTTCATGTATGGCTCAGAGCAAGAGGAATGAATATCCATCACATAGTTGACCTATAACATTTAGCAGATTAATCTAGATAAATACAGAAATCCACTTAAGCCTGATATTGTGAGGATCGTGTACAGCCATAAATTTCTTAATTTCTCATTTAGGCTGCATAAATTCTGCATTAATCTTGACAAACACGTCAATGAATGAGAAACTTCAGCAATGTTAATACTCACATTGCCCATGCATGCATCTGGAAGCATCAGGGGGGCCAACGTTATGCTAGAAATCACGGTCGCCATGGAGGTTTTCAGTTAAGAATGAAGAACTAAGGCATGCGACCTCCCCTCTGTAACATTCGTATGGACAATGTACAATCACTGGAGAACAAGCTGGAAGACCTCAGAGCAGTGCTGCTGTGTCAGTGGGACTGCTGTGTTCTCTGTTTCACAGAGACGTGGCTCACGCTCAACTCTCCAGACACAAGGTTTTCTCCGTCCTCGTTTTGAACCAGAAAGTGATGTCAGGAAAAGGAAGAGGCAGCAGAAAATGCTACATGATAAATTGGTCATGACGTTCAGATGTAGTGACCTTGGTCCTATTCCTGCTCCCCCGACCTGGAGCTGTTACCAGGCAACTGAATCATCGTACCACGACCAGAGAGCAGTCCTGAACTACTATCTACGACTTTGGCAACCCTTGGAATATCCTTGATCGGACTTTGCTGGCTATACCTTGCACTAAACTTTATTCCCTTACCATGTATCTATACACTGTAAATGGATCGGTTGTAATCACATATTGTCTTTCTGCTGACTGGTTAGCACGCAACAAAAGCTTTTCACTGTGCTCTAACTATGTCCAATCTGGTTGCATTGTGACCTGGTACGGCAATCCCAATACACGGGAATGCAAGTGTGAAAGATTCAGCCCAGTCCCAACTTTCCCAATCATCGACACGAGGCACTGCCTCAAGAAGGTGGCATTTATCCTCAAGCATCCCCCACCATGTTCTCTTCTGCCAAGCATGAAGTACAGAGGCCTGAAGTCCCACGTCACCAGGTTCAGACAACTACTTTCATACAACAATCACATTCTTGAACCAATCTGCACAACGTAATCTTACATCAGCAACAGAATATTACAAACAACCTCTTGCACTACCACGGACTTGTTTTTTTACATGTATTTTGCACAAATGTCTTGCTTTTGTAGTCCTTTTTCTTTTAATTGCCTTGTATAATTTATGTTTTATAATTCATAAATGTTATATGGGTCATTTCTCATATAAGGATATGGGAATAATCCAAATACTAGGAACAGTTTTAAACACCATGCTCTGCATAAAATAAGCTGGAATCATATGGAAAATTTTATAATAACAAGTCTCCATATTAGCGTTTTTATTTTCTTTGAGCAAATGACCCCCTACAATTTCATTAGCCTACACAGCAAAATTGTTCTTTGTCAACATTGTTCCCAGTATACTTTTCCACTAAATATTTGCAGTGATAAAATATAACAGAAGTAACGTATTTAACCACTGGTGCTAAAAAGCTCAAGACTTTTGTCACCAAACAGCCAAGGCTGCCTACTTTCCATTGTAAGCATTTCCAGTGTTAAATTGAAAAAATATGTTTTTGTTGCCTACAGGATGAATAAGCCAATTTTAGTCTTTAGTTGTAACATGTAACATCTGGGTTCCATGGCTGTCAACACACAGGCTTGTAGGTTGTACCGGAGGATCAGGGTAGATACAGAATCCTTTACCAATCTCAGACCACTCACATGTTTTCCAAATGGTTTAATCCCTTAACATAGAATTATATATTTTATAACATATTTGAGTTTTGGGACTGCATCACAAAAGCTCATGACTTATTTTTTTCTCACATTTGTACATTTCAAATGAGGAGGGCCAAATCTGAACGGTTTAAAGATCAAAGTGCTTCCCATAGGCCCATTGAAAATCAGGAATGCTCATTTGTCTGGCTTCTTGAGAATTAGTCATTTGGTTTTTCATACCAGTAACCAAAGAAAAATGCATGAGTAAAATTTGTTTTGAGATCATTGGAAGATAAAGTGTGGGAGGTGAAATGGATTTACATTTTTCTATTATCTAATTTGACACCATCTTGAAAGACCAGTTTTGCTCCATGATTTCCCATTAACCAGTGCAGTTGAAACCTTAAGCATCTATTTACTTTCTTGTCGCCTATAAGACGGGGAGAGAATGTAGAAAAACGCAGCCTTGTTGCAAAACACCCTGTTGCATTAAGAAGCACGTTGTTATTTTTTTACTGTGGTCTTGTAAGGTGATCTTCCTCAAGTACATGTTAGTGATCTTTGCCACCTCTATTATGGGTGGATAAAAAGTGCTGCTTTTCTGACTGTCACTATCAAGCCAGATTCAGGTGATATGGAATTATTTCCTCCATAGCCAGATCTTAAAACAGTTCCAAATCTAAAAAATGTAGCACCCAATATTCAGGTATTACAGAGGACAAATCAGTTCTAATATAAAGCAAAATGCCTGGCTGTGGTGATAGCAAACAAACTCTCGTCTTAATGACATTAACCAGTAGGGCACGTTTCTCGGAAGAGGTGGAGATGGAGGAGAGGGTCACTCTCTCTCTATATAACTGCAGTTCAGTAAAGGTGTCTTCTCTTAAGGATGCCATTTCATTGTCCATTCCCATTAATCTGTTCAAGACTGAAGCAAATGTTATGTTCATGTCTCACAATATTCTTCCTAGACCTACTAGTCCCTAGTGTTACCTATTAAAGACATCCCCCTCCCGCATTCTTCCTGCAGCCTTACATTTCTTTTGTCTGCTTTGCACTTCTGACAACGGGAAAGCATGCATTCTCAGCCTCCTACTTTATCCACCCACAAATTGGCAGCCAAATACTAATCAAAATCAATTCACGTTTGCAGATGATACCACCGTAGTGGGCAGGATATCTACCAATGGCAAGACGGGGTACAGGAAAGAGATTGAGAACCCGTAACCTGTTACCAGGACAACAACCTCTCCCTTAAGGCAAAGACAAAGGAGATTGTGGTTAACTTCAGGAAGCGAAGCAGTAAGTACACACATGGTGCCAAAGTAGAGATTGTCAAAAGCTAAATATTCTTAGGTATAAATACCAGCAGCAATTTGTCCTGGACCTGCCACATTGAAGCTATGGCCAAGAAGGCACATCAACACCTCTACTTCCTTAGAACACTTAGGAAGTTTGGCGTGTCCCCAACAACCCTCACCAACTTCTACAGATGCGCGGTAGAAAACATTTTATTGGGATGCATTATAACATGGTTTAGAAACAGCTCTATCCAAGACCTCAAGAAATGACAGAGAATTGTGGACGTAGCCCAGACCATCACACAAACCAACCTACTGTCTCCATCTACACTTCACACTGCCTCAGCATGGCCACCAGCATAATCAATGATCAGTCTCACCCAAACACTTCCTTTCTCCCCTCTCCCATCAGCCTAAATCAACAGAAGTTTGGTAATCCATACCTCCAGATTCAGGGACAGTTTCGTCACAGTTGTTGTAAGGCCACTAAACTGTCCTCTCACTAGCTAGCCACTAAACTGTCCTCTCACTAGCTAGAGTGTTGTCCTGATCTTCCTTCTACCTAATTTTGACTTTTGAACTATCTTCAATCAGACATTATTGTATGTTATCTTGAATTAAAGTTGTACCCTTTATTCGTCATCTGTACACTGTGGATGGCTTGTTTGTAATCTTTTCTTTGGCTGGGTAGCATGCAACAACGAGCTTTTCACTGTACCTCAGTACACATGACAATAATTAACTAAAATAAACAAAAGGCAAAGATAGAATGAGAAATGCCTTGAATTAGAATTAGAAATGGACAGAAATTGAATTAGCTCAACTGTTAGAACTTACAGACACTACAACAAAACACAAAGTGCTGGAGAATCGCAGCAGGTCAGGCAGCATCTGGGGAGAGAGCGGACAGGAGATGTTTTGGATTGGGACCCTTCTTCAGATTGATTCTCTTACAGACACTACAACTGTTTTTTCTGGTCCATTTAGAATTACAATATACATTTGAAAGATGGATGTAAAAATATGTAATTTGAAAGAACATAATTTACACACTCAAATGGATTTTTGTTGCTGCTTTCTGTGATCAGCTGATAAGTAGAAGCTGTAATGGAGCCTGCTGTGCTATTCAATATATGATATCCTATAGGCTTCATCTAGAATTAGAATTAGAATTAGAATTAGAATTAGATTCCTTTATTGTCATTCAGATCTTTCGGTCTGAACGAAATTATGTTGCCTGCAGTCATGCACAGAACCAATAAAAACAAAACATACGATAAACATAAATTAAACATCCACCACAGTGAGTTCACCAAGCACATCCTCACTGTGATGGAGGCAAAGTCTTAGTCTCCGTCTCTTCCCTCCTTGTTCATCCTCTGCGCTGAGGCGATCGATCCAGGACGGAGATGCCGCCCTCCAGTCCAGCAGACCTCCGTGGTGATGTTGCCGCCGACGAAAGCCGGAACGCCGTCTCCGCTCCGAGACGGCCTGCCACAGCATCAGCTCCGGGCAGCCGCCCCAGCTCCAGGCTGCCGCCCCAGCTCCCAGTCTCCGCTCCGGGCCCGCAGTCCGCTCCGGGCTCCGCTCCGGGCAGCCGCCCCAGCTCCGGGGCCCGCAGTCTCCGCTGTGACTGTGTAGGTTTTTCCCGGGTGCTCTGGTTTCTTCCCACACTCCAAAGACATCCAGGTTTGTAGGTTAATGTTGCAATCTATTAATTAGAAAATACACTATGCAATAATGTGTAACCTGAATGAATTAGCTTCACGCACTCAAATGGACATATGTTGATACTTCTCGTAATCAGCTGACAAGCAGAATGTGTGAGTCTGCTGTGCTATACAATACATGATATAAAATAGGCACTGCAATCTATTGATTAGAAAAGGAACTACAGTGAAGGCCATGAATGCCAGTGTCGGTCTGAACATTTTGGGGAATGCCAGCAGTTCTGCTTGGCATTTTCCCACACAAGTTTAGTTTAGTTACAGTGTAGAAACAGGCTCATCAGCCCTCCAAGTCTGCGCTGACCAGCGATCCCCAAACACCAGCACTATCCTACACACCAGGGACAAAATACAATCTTTACCAAAGCCAATTAACCTACAAACCTGGATGTTTTAGGAGTGTGGGAGGAAACCAGAGCACTCGGGGAAAACCTACACAGTCACAGGGAGAACATACAGACTCTGTACAGACAGCACCCTTTGACAGGATCAAACCCGGGTCTCTGGCGCTGCAAGGCAGCAACTCCACCGCTGCGCCACCGTGCCCAAGTGCCACGCAGTTGAGGGCATGCATGCCATTTCAGAAGACTAGAACTTGCTTGCTTACTCAGAGAGAGGGAGTTGGGTAGCTGTATCTTTATCATAGACAGAGATTTCCCGACTGTGTTCCACTATTGCAGTACCACACCATGTAAATGTGCCACAAACCCCATCATTTTCCAAAACCTGACAAAACCGGACAAAGAACATTATTTTTTACCAGAGAGGAATAACTGCAAGGTACCTGGGTAGATAGTTGTAGTTTATATTTTTAAACCAATTAAGTTTGTTTAAACACTTGTAATTATTTTTGTGTTATTTGTTTGTTAATTCGTAATTAATTTGGATTATTTCCTTAGTTTTTAATAGATTTGAATTTTCTCTGCGAACTTAATCCATTCACCATCTGAACAGCTATTGGACTGGGAACACTGCCAACATTTGCTGTGGTAAAACGGTCGTGAAAATCTCTGAACATTCCATTACACTGTTCAATTGGTGCATTATCTCAACAATATCGTTCTGGTTTAAATTTTAATGCCTTTAACTTTTTTTCAAATATTTGCCAATTTTCCTCTCTCTATGTCATGACTTTTATTTCCTTTAATGTTTTTCCAATCTCTCTGTTAAACCACTTAGAACTATGTTTGCTTCTTCTCTTGTTACTCTGGGACAAAATGTTATTTCCACTGCAGCTTTATCGTTGGAATATCCTCAATTATTCTCTTTACATCATTGGTATCAGGCTCCCATTCTAACATACACCCATAATGAATCAAATAGTATCCAAAGAATATTTTTAAATCACAAGCTCATCACAAATCACTGAAGGACATGAATATGTTAAGTTTTTATTTCACTGTCATGTCACTTTCACTAAATTCATCTTATTAATGTTGCAGGACTGTCCATATTTACTTTATTGTACCAATATTTGACTTGACATTTTTTAAATATAGGCCACTCGTAAGATTCTAAAGGAGCTGTGAAGTAATATCAACATTTCATTTGGTTTTATGATATGATTTTCCCCGGAGGTGTTAAGTACTCAAAAGACTGCTGTGGCCATGAAGAGGTGCTAAGTGAAAACTTTGGATGTTTAGTAAAAAACAGCATCTTGTGAAATGAATTGAAGAGTGCATCTAAATGACAACATTTTAGTTCTATTTGTCTCTCACAGCATGAGTATCATTGGCAAGCTCATCCCCGAATGCCCTTATAAAGGGAGTGATGCATCACACCCTTGAATCACTGTTGTCAACCAGATGGAGGACAAGATGCTCTAGAGTTTAAACCTAACAACAGTGAAACAATGGCGACATATTTCTAAGTCAGGGTGGTATGGAAGGAAACATCCAGGTAGTGTTCCCAGGTTCTTCCCATCTTCAGCTTCTTCTTTGTGGTATATGTCATGAGCTCAGGGCATGTTATAGCCTTGTGCATCTTACAGATCAGAAACAGTGGAAAAGATGAATGGTTAGAATGATTGTGGGGGCCCAGTCAACTAAGATGATTAATGCTTAATGGTAATGAGCTTCTAGAACATCATTACAGTTGTTCTTATCCCCAAAAATACTAACATTTAGTTTAGTTTATTATTGTCACGTGTACTGTGGTGCAGTGAAAGCTTTTTTGGTGCATGCTATTTCACAACGCATTTGACTTATGCCTTGTAAGATGGGGATTCAGGAGGTAAGTTATTTGTTGCTGAATAGCAGATTTTTGACCTGCTCCAATACCCAGAGCGTTCTAGTCCAGGGGAATAATATTTATTCTGCAAGTAAAGTTGTAGTTAGGTCATGCTTGAGGTATTGTGTATACAATGTGGAAAATATCCAGGCCTTGGATTGAATGGTGCTTGGATTTATTGGAATAATACCAGAATTTACAGGGTTAAAGTAACAAAGAGTTAAATTCCCTGAGATTTAAAAGTCTAAGGGGCAATTTTGTCAAAGGTTTGGTTATTAATGCAACAGGCATGACAGATAGAGAGAAGGTGTTTATCACTGATTGGTGAAGCAAAGCCTAACAGGTAAAATGAAAGGCTTCAGTGATTCAATAGTTCAACATACAAAAAGTGCTAAAAGTTTAGAAAATCCTTCTTTAAATGGTATTCATGGTATTTATAAATTTAAATGTTATTTTTCAACAGAGCTATTACAAACGGGCAAGATTGAGGTATTGAGGTATATGGTTAGATCTCAAGTAAGGGGTAATTTCAGTAAACGATGGTTTAAGATTGGGGAATTGAATGGCATCCTCCTATGACTATGTTGCCGAAACGTCACCCATTCCTTCTCTCCAGAGATGCTGCCTGTCCCACTGAGTTACTCCAGCATTTTGTGTCCACCATGAGACATTCACGGCAGTATATGATACATCTCGGTGGCGGCGCGACTCTGTGTTGCAGCGGCCCCTACAGCCTGTCTGTCTTTTTTTTTTTTTGTCTAGTTAAATGTAGTTGTTTGTGTTTTTTAATAGTGTTTTTAACTGTGTATATGTGGGGGCGGGGGGGGGAAAGGGGGAAACTTTTTAAAAATCTCTTCCCTGTACGGGAGACCCGACCTTTTCCCTGTTGGGTCTCCGTTGTCGTTGGGGCCTAGCACCGTGGAGCGGCCTCCAGCCTGAACGACCTGGGGGCTCCAGTCACGGAGCCTGCGGAGCTGCGGACTTGCCATCGTGGGGCTGTCCAGCATCGGAGTGTGGGGAGCGGTGGTGGCTCGCTGCTGCGGCCCGACCATGTAGCTCGGAGGCTCCAGCTGCAGCCGCAGGTCCGGTGGACTGGGACAGTGGCTCGCGGGTCCGGGTGAGAGACCGCTTTCTGGAGCTCCCGTAACGCAACTTCTCCAGCCCGTGTCGCGGGGTTGGAACGACCCAGAGCAGGGCCGTACATCGCCCGGCGCAGCTTAATGGCCGCGGGACATTCCAGCGCCCGCCGGGGGCTCCAACTTTGTGACATTTAGACTGGGAGCGGGGCCGTACATCGCCCGGCGCGGCCTAAAATGGCCATGGGACTTACCATCGCCCGCCTGGGGCTTCGACATCGGGAGAGAAATGGAGAACAGGGGAGAGAAAAGTCTTTGCCTTCCATCACAGTGGGTTCACTGTGATGGATGTTTGTGTAAATTGAATTGTGTGTATGTCTGTAGGAAATTGTCTTTGTTTGCATGGCTGTGGAAACGGAGTTTCGTTTGAGCCTCACTGAGGTTCAAATGACATGTAATAAATATTGTATATTGTATATTATATTGTATTGTATTTCAGTCATCATCCTATAAACCATTAGATCATAAGATCATAAGGAGTAGAATTAAGCCATTCATCCCATCAAGTCTACGCTGCCTTTCAATCATGGCTGATCTATCTCTCCCTCCTAACCTGATTCTCCTGACTTGTCCCCATAACCCCTGACACCCATACTAATCAATAATCTATCTATCTCTGACAGATTGTCATTGCAATCTCTATGTCTTTCAATAGGAAAACTAAATCTTGGGAAGTCAGTTGTGTAATATTCATAATACAAGGATAAACAATGTGCCAACAAGTTCATGAATTCTGAATACCGCAAGTATCTGAAAATTATGACAATATCATTAACTTTGAAACCAACTGTATTATTTTTTACATTTTTATATGCAAAAGTTCAAATTTTCTCGGGGGCACTGCAATAATTTTCTGGAGCTGTCTATAGATGATAAACCTGGACTACATAGAGGGATTGGCGAGTTGAACAGAATGTTCGAAATGGTTTACTTTTCGGAATTGGGTTTATATAATGCAGGGAGTGGGTAGACATATGGTGCCAAGAGAATTCCCTGTGGACCTTGTAAGACTTGGGTATTACTCTTTATGAAGCACTGGGGGATGGACATTTTTCTGGTTAGCTTACCCCTCTGGATTTTTTGAGGGGTACTTTGGCTAGTGTTGCAGTTTGCAAAAATATGCATAAATGACCTCATGAAATCATATTATCACAAATCAAATTTGGAAAGTGTAAGTCCATCCAGTGTTATAAACCTCAATATACAGAATTGTGTAATAGCCTGTCCAAGATTTCTATTTAATTTTAGCAGCGGATGTACTTTAAATTTATTTATAGTTAGCATCTATTATTTACCTTCAGCAACCCTTTAATTCAAACTATAAAGCAATGGACTTGCATTTATGCATCGGCGACTGCGTAGCTGATCATAGTACGAATTCCATCATCAAGTTCGCCCATGACACCACTGTGGTTGGACGAATCACAGATGGGGACGAGTCAGAATACAGAAGTGAGATCGACCGACTGACCAAATGGTGCCAGCACAACAACCTGGCTCTCAACATCAGTAAGACCAAGGAACTGATTGTGGACTTTGGTAGGGGAAGGATGAGGACCCAGAATCCTGTTTATATCATGGTGGAGAGGGTCAATAACTTCAAATTCCTGGGCATGCATATATCAGAAGATCTTTCCTGGACCCAGCACACCGATGCAATTGTAAAGAAGGCACATCAGCGACTCTACTTCCTGAGAAGATTACGGAGATTCGGCATGTCGAAGAGGATTCTCCTAAACTTCTACAGGTGCACAGTAGAGAGCATTCTGACTGGTTGCATCGTGGCCTGGTTCAGCAACTTGGACGTCCAGGAGCAAAAAAGACTACAAAAAGTTGTGATCACTGCCCAGTCCATCACCGGCTTTGACCTCCCCACCGTCGAAGGGATCTATCGTAGTCGCTGCCTCAAAAAGGCAGCCAAAATCATCAAGGACCCACACCATCCTGGCCACACACTTATCTCACCACTGCCATCAGGAAGAAATACAGGAGCCTGAAGACTGTAATGTCCAGGTTCAGGAACAGCTTCTTCCCCACAGCCATCAGGCTATTAAACACAATGAATAAGCTACAAGCTCTGAACTGCAAAAGACTATATTATCATTTGTTATTTGCACTATATTTGTTATTTATTGAATGAACTTTTTCTTTTTTTCCCCGTTATATACAATGTTTACATATTCACATATTCTGTTGTGCTGCAGCAAGTTAGAATTTCATTGTCCCGTCCGGGACATTTGACAATAAAACACTCTTGACTCTTGACTTGACTCTTTATATGCCTTCATTACATCTCAAAATGCCACCCCCGTGTTTGAGCTTGGTGTATTTACTATTGCTGTACTAAACATGGGAATTTATCCACAGCATGGCCTTTAGAAACAGAAAATATAACATTCAGCCCATTCATCTATCTTAGTTTGTGATTAATGATCATCAACACATCAAAAAAAAATCTGCCTTGGCATTGCTGTGAATTCATCTCTTAGATCTACAATGTCTACCTCAACGGACACGTAAAACCAGGGCTTTAACATCACAGCAGAAAGTGAACACCATCAATCTTTCAATATTTTCACAACAATGCAATAAACCTTCTGCCTATGATATGTAAGGTTCACCCTGTGGTTTGAGCAAGTTGAAGTGAGTCAGGCTATTGTTGGGAAGATAGCACCTTTCACCAGGATTTGCCAGCATTGCTTTCCATCAGTGAGCTGTGGGTAGGGTTTGTTGTGAGTGAGGACCATAACAAGCCTCAATGTAGCATTATCTCCTGCAACTGACTGTACAAACCATCTAAAGACCTAACTATTCTTATCTGATGGCATGCATTTCCAGCTCGTCCAATTCAAGAGACATTTCTTCCCCATCTACCTTCAATGGAATCCGTTTATCCTGAAATCCATAAACTTCACATGGATGTGCCTGTCACGAACAAATGGAAACTATGGGTGGGTGTCCATGGCAATGATAGTAATTCAAAGAATCTTACAGCCAAATGAGTGACCAATACCCTCTGGTACTGTAGCAATGTTATGGTGATGAACCTGATCTAACAGTATGTAGGTAGACAAAAGTGCTGGAGAAACTCAGCGGGTGCAGCAACATCTATGGAGCGAAGGAAATAGGCAACATTTTGGGCCGAAACACTTCTTCAGATTGATGTAGGGTGGGGGGGGGGAGAAAGGAGAAAGGAAGAGGAGGAGCCCAAGGGCTGAGGGAGAGCTGAGAAGGGGAGGAGGGGAGGAGACAGCAAAGGCTAAAGGAAATTGAAGAAGTCAATGTTTATGCCGCTAGTGTGCAAACTGCACAAGCGGAATATGAGGTGCTGCTCCTCCAATTGCTGGTGATGCTCACTCTGGCCATGGAGGATGCCCAGGACAGAAAGGTCGGATTCAGAATGGGAGGGGGAGGTGCGGTTGGGAAGATGTTGAGCCACAGGGAGATCAGGTTGGTTAATGCGGACCGAGCGGAGGTGTTCGGCGAAATGATCGCCAAGCCTACGCTTGGTCTCACCGATGTAGATCAGCTGACATCTAGAGCAGCGGATGCAATAGATGAGGTTGGAGAAGATGCAGGTGAACCTCTGTCGCACCTGGAACGACTGCTTGGGTCCTTGAATAGAGTCGAGGGGGGAGGTAAAGCGACAACTGTAGCATCTCTTGCGGTTGCAAGGGAAAGGGCCGGGAAGGCGGTGGTGTGGTTGGGAAGGGAAGAATTGACCAGGGAGTTACGGAGGGAGCGGTCTTTACAGAAAGCAGACAGGGGGGAGATGGGAAGACGTGGCGAGTGGTGGGGTCACGTTGGAGGTGGCGAAAATGACGGAGGACTATTTGTTGTATGTGACGGCTAGTGGGGTGAAAGGTGAGGACTTGGAGGACTCTGCCCTTGTTATGGGGGGATGGGGAGAGAGAGCAACGTTACGGGGTATTGAAGAGACCCTGCAGAGATGAAGGAGCCTCACCTATAGTAGGGGAGGGGAACCCTCGTTCCCTGAAGAATTATGACATTTCCGATGCCCCGGTGTGGAACACCTCAGCCTGAGAGCAGATGCAGCGTAGGCGGAGGAATTGGGAGTAGGGGATGGAGTCCTTACAGGAAGCAGGGTGGGAAGAAGTGTAGTCTAGCCATGGGAGTCAGTGGGTTTATAGTGGATGTAGATCAGAAGTCTATCACCTGCGATGGAGATAGTGAGGTCAAGAAATGGCAAGGAAGTGTCGGAAATGGTCCAGGTGTATTTGAGAGCCGGAGGGAAGTTACTGGTGAAGTGGATGGAGTCAGTCAGTTGTATGTGGGTGCAGGCGGTAGCACCAAAGCAATCGTTGATGCTCCTCCATGGCCAGAGTGAGCACCACCGGAAATTGGAGGAGCAGCACCTCATATTCCGCTTGGGCAGTTTGCACCCTAGCGGCATAAACATTGATGTCTCCATTTTCCGGTAGCCCTAGCTGTCTCCTCCCCTTCTCAACTGTCCTTTAGCCCTCGGCCTCCTCCTCTTCCTTTCTCCTTTCTTCTCCCCCCCCCCCCCCCCCCCCCCCCCCCCCCCACCCTACATCAGTCTGAAGAAGGGTTTCGGCCCAAAACGTTGCTTATTTCCTTCGCTCCATAAATGCTGCTGCGCCCGCTGAGTTTCTCCAGCACTTTTGTGTTCCTTCAATTTTCCAGCATCTGCAGTTCCTTCTTAAAAACTAACAGTATGTACCTTATTGTTGTATGTTTGCAGATCAGTGCCCATCAGTTTTGATCCCCATTGCTGTAGTGACAGTCCTAAAGCCCCAGCACTGTTACACTGATTTGTGTCTACTTGCATTTTAGGTTGATTTAGCGTCACAGACCTGTGCTACAATTGAGCTACTTCTGGATGCAGAGCTAGATGTGAACCTGGTTCTGGACTCAGTGAGCAAAAGATAAGATAAGATCCAACTGGCCCAATCTGGTGGTGTACATTTGCTAGCTGTTAAATACAACTGCACCTTAAAGCTGGTGGATCGAGACAAGAAGTCATACAAATATCTATAGAAACATTATTATATCATGACTGCAGCTTCAGTTGAAGATTCATTACCACAAATATCATTGTCTTTACCTGATGCTTTATTTCTGAGTAAGTTAAAGTGAGACATTTCGCTTGAACAATCCAGAAGAACCCATGGTTTATGCTATAACCTCTTGGCAGAAGTGTGTTGCCATTTGCAAAAGGTCAGCCATGGGTTTGATTAAAATTGTCCTTGCGGGCTCGTAGTAAAAAATGTGCATAACGTTGTTCTTAAAAATGATTTTTGAAAGGAAGAATAAAGTTGTCTTGCAAAACCTCTTGGAAGACATGACAAGCACTTTAGTCCTGTCACAAAACATTATATGTTGCATGCTGTGTTGCATGCTGTCTAAACAGTGGGTGGTTAACCACAGGCTGTAAACCAAATTTTGTAATTTTAAACAGAACCATGTTTGACACTATCTATAATCTTGTTCTCCAAAGACCACTGGAATTCTGTCAGCCATACCTTTTCAGTTTAGCAAATTACGACCAGCATTCCTGCTAAGAGGAAGCCATTCCAATACACATACACTTATGTCATTTACAAATAGCGTAACGCATGAATGCAAATACAGTCCTTTTTCTTGGTTCAAGTTATGTGTCCCTGAGGATGTTTGAGGAAAAACACATACATTATTTTGAACTAACATCGGTCTGCTCAGCATAAGAGCCATTAATCAGATCCATAAAAATTAAGTGATTAAAACATAAAATAGTGAAGGGGTTTCAAGAATGGTGAATTAACCTTTCTGTGGTCACTACAGAAAAATATTTGAGAAACAAAGGTGATGAAAGATAACTTTGGCAGAGAAAATATGGGTAGTAGTGAATCAGCTGCTCATTATGCGGCCCATTTAATTTTCCTTGAAGGAACATTAGGCTGGGTATAATACAGGTCCCCTGCTTGACTACATTTGTTTTCTCTGTGTGCAAAATATGTGTATGATGGGGTATAATTTTCCATAGTACAATTACGAATGGCCAGACAGTTTTTGGGAGAACATGAACCTGGGCAGGGGAGGTCCGAGCTAGATTTGTGACGGCCAAAGGAACATTTCTAGCTCATCAGTAAGCGCCTCGGCTGGACTGCAAAATGACAATGCCTAGAGCATAAGCAATAATTCGGCTTGAGGTTTTCCGGAGATAAAAATTGAATTTGCTCAGTAAAGATCTGTGAAGTCAGAACTCTGGCTGCCAGAGGTAACAGCACTCAAGGACAGGCACAAAGAGTAAAGAGAGTCCTATTAGCATTGAAGATAGTCACAAAATGCTGGAGTAACACAGCGGGTTAGGCAACATCTCTGGAGAAAGGGAATAGGTGCTAGACCCATAAAAACTTAGAAAATAGGTGCAGGAGTAGGCCATTTGGCCCTTCGAGCCTGCAGCGCTATTCGATATGATCATGGCTGATCATCAAACTCAGTATCCCATCCCTGTCTTCTCTCTATACTCCCTGATCCCTTTAGCCACAAGGGCCACATCTAACTCCCTCTTAAATATAGCCAATGAACTGGCCTCAACTACCTTCTGTGGCAGAGAATTCCACAGATTCTGTGTAAAAAATGATTTTCTCATCTCGGTCATAAAAGACTTCCCTCTTATCCTTAAACTGTGACCCCAGGTTTTGGACTTCCCCAACATCGGGAATAATCTTCCTGCATCTAACCTGTTCAACCCATTAAGAATTTTGTAAGTTTCTATAAGATCCCCCCTCAATCATCTAAATTCTAGCGTGTACAAGCCGAGTCTATCCAGTCTTTCTTCATATGAAAGTCCTGCCATCCCAGGAATCAGTCTGGTGAACCTTCTCTGTACTCCCTCTATGGCAAGAATGTCTTTCCTCAGATTAGGAGACCAAAACTGTACGCAATACTCCAGGTAAGGTCTCACCAAGACCCTGTACAACTGCAGGAGAACTTCCCTGCTCTTATACTCAAATCCTTTTGCTATGAATGCTAACATACCATTTGCTTTCTTCACTGCCTGTTGCACCTGCATTCCTACTTTCAATGACTGGCGTACCATGACATCCAGGTCTCGTTGCATCTCCCCTTTTCCTAATCGGCCACCATTCAAATAATAGTCTACTTTCCTGTTTTTGCCACTAAAGTGGATAACCTCACATTTTCCACATTATACTGCATCTGCCATGCATTTGGCCCCACCCAACCTATCCAAGTCACCTTGCAGCCTCCTAGCATCCTCCTCACAGCTAACACTGCCCCCCAGCTTCATGTCATCCGCAAACTTGGAGATGTTGCATTCAATTCCCTCATCCAGGTCATTAATATATATTGTAAATAGCTGGGGTCCCAGCACTGAGCCTTGCAGTACCCGTTGTTTCAGGTCGACCTGAAATGTCACATATTCCTTTTCTCCAGAGATGCTGCCAGACTCGATGAGTTATTCCAGCATTTTGTTTCTATCTTTGGTGTAAATCAGCATCTGCAGTTCCATCTCATACACATCCTATACCTACTATTATTGTGACTCAACCTTGATCTACCATTTATCTTCATTATCTTCAGAATTTGCTTTTTAATTGTCCCGATTTCAAAAGGTGGAAAAATCAACACAGAATAATACTCTAGTGCACCGGCCAACAAAGTGCTTCATAATATATAGTTTCAGTTGTAAGATGATTGTTCATGTGATAAAATTGGTTTATGATTGTTCTGTTCTTTCTGTGCCTTCTCCCACTATTGTGTGTCAACTGATCACATTAGAAAGCATACGATGTGCTCCAAGCCCTGGAGGCTGCAGAGGAATTTGCGATCCCCCATGCCTGCTCTCCCAAATGACTAAGGTCGGCGGTTTCAAAATAAGTTGCAAATAGGAAAATGGGGAGTGCGATTCCATAAAAGGAATAAACTTATTTTTAATATTTTGCAGCATGACCCAAGAGGGTCATAATAGGTGTAGTGTCATTTTAATACTGGCAATGCTGCGGTTTGCATCCATTTTTCCAGCCTTGTCTCTTGCTGTATTTATCAGCATGTACTATGTGGAACCTTTTTATTCTAATTCCATTTGTCTGAGAAAGCTCGACTGCTTTTCCTCAAACACCAATAAAACATTTAAAATGCACTGCTTACCATTAAAAGTGATCCTGGATGATATCTCCAATAAAGTTAAAAAAAACATTGCTGGCACTTAGTCAGAGACACAGACATTCCATTGAATCAGTCACCCTGAAACTATCAGATAGACACAAAAAGCTGGAGTAACTCAGCGGGACAGGCAGCATCCCTGGAGAGAAGGAATGGGTGACGTTTCAGGTCAAAACCCTTCTTCAGACCGTAAGACTGAGTTTCTTAAGAAACTATCTGTATGCTCCTACAGTTAATAACATTGGATATCTGCCTATCAGGCAGATTACACTAAAACCATATGCACATTCTTCCTCAGCAAGTAACATAAACATCATAGACAAGGCGTGCAGTACAAAATTGTACTGCATTGAAGGCTCACTTTGTGCATTGCAAAGTGTAGTAGGTTTTGAGCACTGATGTTTAACTCTCTGAAGAGCAGGAACTAAGCAGAAGCAGAGTTAAATCATAGCAGAGTTTTTCGGTGTGCCTGAGGTTCCAGCCTGATCATGAATTCATACATTTCAGGCTCCTGTGAAATACATGGGGCCAGAGGTATTTCAAATGTCTTCCATCCGTGATGGAGAAATTATTGGAGAAAACGCCAAGGGACAGACTTTACTCACATTTGGAAAAGCATGGACTTATTTGGGACTGTTAGCATAGCTTTGTGTGGGGCAGGTCCTATCTCATAAATTTGATTGTGTATTTTGAAGAAGTGACATAGATGATTGACCAGGGTTGGGCAATAGATGTTGTCCGCAAGAACTTCAGTGAAGTGTATGTATTACAAGGTCACTCATAGTAGGCTGGCCCAGGTGATTAAGTCATATGGGATGTACAGTGAGTTTGTAAATTGGATACAAAATTAACTTGATCATAGAAGACAGACAAAGTCAAAGTCAAAGTCAAAGTAGCCTTTATTGTCATTCAGACCTTGTGGTCTGAACAAAATTGTGTTGCCTTGCTGTCCTACATATAGTAAAAATGACAAAAACGCACAATAAACACAAATTAACATCCACCACAGTGAGTTCACTAGGCACCTCCTCACTGTGATGGAAGACAAAAGTCTTTGTCTCTTACCTTCTTATTCTCCCTCTGCGCCGAGACGATCCAGGCTTCAGATGTTGTGACCCCGCCAGGCGATGGTAAGTAATGTCAGTCCCGCGGCTGAATCCGAGCTCCGCGAACGGGCCGGTTCAACTCCGCGGCCCGGGGTGGTCGAAGCTGCCAAAGCTGCGGCCCTCCAGTCCAGCGGACGCAGCTGTTGTTGCGGGAGCTCCGGAGAACAGGTCACCAACCTGTGACCTGTGAGCTCCCGACGATGTCGTCCACTGGGACAAGGAACTAGTGGAAAGATGTTTTTGCTGACTGGATGTCTATGATCATTGGTGTTCCATGAGGATCGGTGCTACAAACTCTGCTTTCAACCCCTGGATGAAAATATATGTGTCTGATTAATAAATTTGCAGATGGCATGAAAATTGGTGGAGTTATGGATAGCGGGTAGGTTGTCTAAGGATACAACAGGATATAGATCAATTAGAAATTTGGTCAGAGATATGGCTTAGGGGGTATGGTCTGGACAAGATGAAGTAAGGTCTTGCATTTTGGGAGGTGAAATGCAAGAGGAAATCATACAGTAAATGGTGGGACACTTGGGAGCATGGATATACAGAGGGATGTTGAGATGCAAATCCATAGCTCCCTGAAAGTTGCAACACAAGTTGATAGGGTGGTAAAGAAGTCAGAGGGTGTTCTGCAATTATAGACTCCCACATCCAGTGATATATTCTATGCTTACAATCTCTCACTGACCTGCGGACGTAACCCTGGCAGGCTCAATCTCCCAACACTGCCTTAACCCAGTGCTGCTGCATTTAAGGGCTGCAGCACTCAAAGGGCAACCCCACCAGGAAATTAAAATTAACCTTTTGATCTAATAGACAATAGAAACTAAATTTTATTTTTTTAAATATTTTTGAAAAGGGAAATGGCAAGTGTTATTCCAAAAAACATGCAAATGCAAATGACTGTGAAGAATTTTGGAAGACAGATTCTCGTTTCCTCGAGTTAGATTAAAACCAGGGGAAGGAAATGGAGGAGCATTGTTTTTTCATGCCACAGGTTGTGTTTGAATCCAGTCCAGATTGATAGGATTTGAGTTTCCTCCCCCAGATGAATATGTAATGTTGACTGAGATTCAACAGATTCAAATTGGAATCCAAGAGGCATACAGAAGCCTATTGTGACACCATGCTGAATGGGTGGGCAGAGAGACAAACCAGTTCTTGCCAATCCTGTCAAGGTTCAGCTCACCCTTTAACACCAAACTGCATTTTCACTACAGGCATGAAACAACATTAGATATTTACTGTCTCTGGAGTTATATAAATAAACTCATCAGGGGCGCCGGGAAGATGGTAGCCCAGCTGACAGACTGTTCGTTTTTTCTTTCCTTTTGTTATTTTTTAGTTTGTTAAAAGTTAGTTTTAATGTTCTTCGGTTTGTTTTATGTGGGGGTAGGGGGGAGGGGATCGGGAGAAACTTTTTTTCATGTTCCTACCTTCCCGGAGATGTGATCAATTTTCGGATCACATTTTCCGGGCTTTGCGGCCTAAAATCGCTGGAGCTGGAATCCTCCTCGGACTGTCGTGAGCCCCACCGCGGGGCGCGGACTTAACATCGGAGCGGATCCTTGCCTGGGATCGCTCCCACCGCGACCACTGTGGACTTACCATCAAGGGCTCGCAGTCTCGGCAAAGGCTAGTCGGGAGCTTCAACGTTGCAGAAGGTATAACCAACCCCGACATACGGTTCGATCGCCTGGCTCGGGGGAGCTGAAATTCCCTTGATGCAGGGGCTGAATGCCTCGACGTGGAGGGCTCGAACGCCGCCAGCTACGGGAGTCAAGACATCCCGTCAACGGAGGGCTCGAGGCCCCTGACCGAGGAAGAACAAAAGAAAGGACTTATTTCGCCTTCCATCACAGTGAAGAATGTGTAGGAGTCACTGTGGTGGATGTTCATATTAAAATGTGTTTTTGAGCGATTTGTTGCTTTTAATTGTATGACTGACCTGGCCAATGAAATTCTTCATATGTTGCAAAACATACTTGGCGAATTAAGTGTGCTTCTGATCTTCTGATCAGGAGACATAGGCTAAAGAAGGGTCTTGACCTGAAACATCACCCATTCCATCTCTCCAGTGATGCTGCCTGTCCCGCTGAGTTACTCCATCATTTTGTGTCTCTTTGACATAGGCCTGTTGATTATGAATGTCCCTCTATTTCATCACCTGGAATTAGGAAGTAATATTAAAATTATTAATCCTGGAGCTATCTGGAGTTCCTGTTTGAGGTAGATGGAAGAATTTAAATCATACGTTTTACGTCATTAGGACCTTAATGGTAGTAATCCACCAGGTTCCATCCTTTCTTGTTATTTAGAAGGTTTTTTAAGGGATTCTACTCTGTTTATTTATTGAAAACATTATTTTGGTAATGCTTTGATATTTTCTGTTGCTAAATAACATCTCTTGGTCCATTGAACGCATGCCGGTTCTTATCCGCCCCATTCTCCCATCTATTCTTTCTCACATGCCCATCAAACCCTCCCTCCCCCCCACCCCGCCAAAAGATGTAGGTGCAGAATTAAGTCATTTTGCCCATTGGGCCTGACCCACCATTCAATCGTGGCTGAAATATTTTTCCCTCTCAACCCCATTCTCTTGCCTTCTCCCCATAACCTTTGATGCCCTTACTGATCAAGAACATATCAATTTCCAATTAAAAAACACCTAATGACACTCCACATCCATCAGTGGTAATAAATTCCACATATTTACCACCCTCTGGCTAAAGAAAATCCCACCCCCCCCACTCCCCCCCCCCCCCCCCCCCCGCCACATTCTTAAGGTACTTCCTTTTATTCTGTGGCGTGTTCTCTTTTCCCAGATTCTCCCAATACTGAAGCATCCTCTCCACATCACACTCTCTAGACCATTCCAATGATCTTATTTCTGTTGGGGATTACTGCAAACATACAGCATATCTTAAATATTATCTGTGCCTTCAGCAGAGTGACCAAGTTGCCAAATATTGTCACATGGCGGTACTCTATTCCCCTGGAGCAGTTATGCTCCTCACTAAGGCTCAGATGTGACAATTGCTTGTGATCACCCTGGTCAATCAGAGACCCTGCTGGGAGTCATCTTTCTCTTTGCTCCTCCTCCCAGCAGCTTGTCCTTGCCTGCAGGCACCATTAAGATGTAATGCATTAATGTCCAATGACTATCAATATATCCACGTACATGAGTAACTAGTTTTGAAGTGATCAAAACGTTTTATCACTAGTTTTTACACAATTCTTTATTGACTTGGTCAAGTTCAAATAACTGTAAAAAGCCACACAGGTTTACTGCATCTGCCAAAGCTGATTAATTCAAAGCACAGTGCTGAGGGATTGAGGATAAGCTCGGGTCGTCCTGCTGCTGAATGTGTGTCTGGCTGTCAAAGGCTTTCAAGCTATTAACAGCAGTTGAAAAGTGAAACACTGCAGATGTTAAAAACTGAAATAAAAGCAGTCAGGTCCCATCTGCGTAGAGAGATGCAGGTGATCTGAAGCATAGACTCTGTTTATCGCTCCGCAGAAACATCTCGACATGCTCAGTACTTCCAACATTTTCCATTTTGTTGTTTATTATTGTGTGCTAGGCTCCAATATGACAATGTCATATATCTCAAACGAGGAACTACGAATGCTGGTTTACCAAGGAAAGGGACAAAATGCTGGAGTAACTCAGCATGTCAGGTGACATCATTTGAGAACATAGATAGGTGATGTTTCAAGTCAGACTTCTGCAGACTCTAGGTTCTGACACAAAATATCACCTATATGTGTTCTCCAGAGATGCTGCCTGTAGCATACTCCAGCATTTTGTGCCTTAACATCACATATCTGTTGGCCTGTACTGGCCTGTTTCTCTTTATATGTGAGCTAATGACCTAACCAATATAGCATTAAATCCAATCATCAAATGTATTTCTATATGTACATTGATGTCAATTTTGGAAATGTTAAAACATTATAGACACCTGTAAGTACACGCATGGATGCACTTTTGGCTCCATCGAATATAAACGTGGATACAATGATATGCTCATAATACTTTAACAATCTGATTTGAAGTACTTTGAATGCTATTGGATACCATAATCTATGAATGAGACTGTAGCTCTGAGAGGCTAGAATGCAAATTCATTGGAATGTTACCTGGCATAAATCTGGGCTCACGTTCATGATTAACAGTTGGGTAGAAATTATGCTTACCATTGGATTGAATAAATGAATGAAGGGAAGACAATTGAACTGGAGGAGGGTGAGCAAATAAACCATTTCCTTCCATGAACAGTAAATGAATGCACTGCCTGGATCCAATGATGTGTTTCTATGTTTAATTACTAACCTTTCAATTTGCCTTTGAAGTGGTAAAGAAATCATCAATCCTCATCTTATAAACCTCTGCCAAATCAAACAAAGGTGATAGTCTATTAGGTCATTTTATCCCGTTTCAGTGGTTTTTAATTATCATTTTACATGGTGTTGCACACTTTATCATTTTCAACAGAAACCAGGATATTCTTGTTAGCAGAGTCCCTCCAGGTTAAAGAAACATTTGGACACCCAGAAAATGGCACCATGCTTGTAAACCCACATTAAAGCTACCACGACAATAACTTTTTTTACAATGCCGAAATGAAAAGTATTTTGCAGAGCAGCACATGGTGGAAAAATATTGCATAATAATATAAATGAAGTGTCTCTTGTGTGAAGAACATTGGTACGTGCTGTCCGCAAATACATTTTTATATTTCGTTTGTACTATTTTTGCATATTGGCAAGATGTTAAAGCCAAAATATACTATTTCAAGATGATCTTTTCAAACAAAAATGTGTTCATCCAAGACCCACCACAAAGCCAACTAGATTCTCAGGAGTTTCTTCAGAAGTTGGTGCCAGAGAGTTTGTTCAGTAACATGTTCACACCCAAGAAGTTTGGCAACTTTCAGATATTCTGAACCGTGATTGAATAACATGACTCTGGAGTTGTTTTAAAGAAGATAAACATAAATTATCAAATAAGCATTTTTACATTGGCATTCAGCGATTAATTAGGAAATGAGTACTTTAGAAGATTTTGCATAAGGCTTTTCTATCTTTGAACGAAACCAAATCAACACAAAAAAATCTCTCATTTGCATCAATCAATGCAACAGTGAATCTCAGGAGTAAGTCTTCAAAAGTAGATGCAAATATATTGATCAGTTTGTTTCATCTCTTCCAATTGAATTATCACCAAATAGAGCCAATTTATTTCATTATGAATAAGACTTGGCAGATACAATGTTGGTATAGCTGACATTTAGGTTCTTGACTCCAACAATCAAAAGTCGAGAATAAAATACATGAAATATTTTGGTAAGTAAGCACAGCTGTAATGGTTTAAAGAATGACAAATCCTAGGGTGTAAACTCAAAATAAAAGGAAATTAATGTTTTCGACAAGAACTTTGATAATTATTTTTCCTCACTTCACTTTGCGCATTAATCTTAGGAACACTCACTCTAACTAACGATAATAATGAAAGTGTGTAGAAAGGAATTGCAATACTGCTTTGCACTGAAGATAAACACAAAATGCTGGAGTAACTCAGCGGGTCAGGCTGCATCTCTGGAGAGAAGGAATGTGTGATGTTTCAGCTCGAGACCCTTCTTCAGACTGCTAAACACTTTAACTCCCCTTCTCATTCTCATACTGACCTTTCTGTCCAGGGCCTCCTCCACTTACAATGAGGCCAAACGCAAGTTGGAGGACCAGCACCTCATATTTCACTTTGGCAGCTTACAACCCAGCAGTATGAATATTGATTTCTCTAATCTCAAGTAACCCCTTCATTCCCCTTTCCCTGTCCCTCCCGTACCCTAGTTCTCCAGCTCGTTTCACTGCTCTACTGATTAATTTTACTGTTTGTATGCCTCGTTGTCACCTCCCCCGCAGCCTAAATTACCTTGACCAGCCCCTGCTTTGATCTGTCGCTTTCACACCATTCTATATCTATAGTTTCCCTCTGTCCTGATTCTCAATCTGAAGGGTCTCGGCCCGAAACGTCACCCATTTCTTCTCTCCAGAGATTCTGCCTGTCCCGCTGAGTTACTCCAGCATTTTGTGTCTATCGTCATAATAATGGGAGTGATGGCAAGGGTTGAAAAACCATTTGACATGTTGCTTTACATACCTGCCGCCAAAAAAGACAATTCAAAACTGAGGATATATTTTTGTACGGTGAAATAGAAAGTAGCAATAATCTTTCCCATCAATGACAAGTGCCAACCTTTAATTCATCTTTGAAAGGGAAATGTATTTGTGAGCCGTGATGGATGGCTTTCAGGAACAAGGTTAACATAGTAATTAATGCACTGTCAGGACAGGACAGGACAGGACAGAAGAGAGGAGCGTTGGTTTTTTGTTATTTTGCTACGAACTGAGAAAAGGTCGCAAGTTGCAACCAAACATACTAGAGGTTGCAACACCAGCTCCTCATGTTGCAATCACACGCACAGCGACGTGCCGTGTGGCGTCAGACGCAGGGCAGTTTCCAGCAAAGATACTGGAGCTTTGGTTTCCAGGAAGTGCCGGGTTGCAGCCATGGCGATGCAACTGCAGAGGAGCATTGTTGCTCAGACCAAGCGACACACCGCCTCTCTCATCTTCCTTCACGGCTCAGGTTAGGCTGCAGCGATTCATTCGTCACTTTAGACTGAACACAGCTGTCTGCCCCCTCCAACCTTTCCTCCCTTTGCCCGGTCCCCCTTGTCCACCCTATTGGGACATCTCATGCAATCTCCAGAGGCCAAAACTGTTACTGGCTGATATTTGTTAATCTGGTGCAGTTTGTTCCATTCAGGGCATCTGTAAAAAGGAACGGACGTGTAGGAAGGAACTGCAGATGCTGGTTTACATCGAAGGTAGACATAAAATGCTGGAGTAACTCAGCGGGGCAGGCAGGATCTCTGGAGAGAAGGAATGTGTGATATTGGATGTGTGTGGGGTCCTGCCTGCCCCGCTGAGTTACTCCAGCGTTGTGTGTCTATCTTCAATAGAAATAAGCATCCGTGCAACGGTAATGCAAATGCCAGGATGTCTCAGTGAGGTGTCTCAAATTTGGGTCAGTTGAGTAAAGGTGCAAAAAAAAATCAAGCTGAAGAAGGATACATAAGATTTAGGTGCATAGTTATTATTTATTTCAGATCCAGGCATCTATTTGGCATCATTGTGTTTAGTTTTCTGCAGAGAAGTGCAACATAACACACATGCAATTTCCAGAGATTAGTCTTGGATTCCATCACATTCAGTTCCTTGTGTCTTGTCTTATTCATTACTATTTCTCCTAATCCTTTTTAACATTTTAAAATAAATTATTTGCTTCTGATAAATTATATTTTGAATCTGTCCCATTGTTGTTTCTGGGGCAGCTTTCAGTATCCAAACTCATTGCATTCAAAGAAGGTTGGCTTTGTTCTTTTAGTGATCAGCTATGGAAGATGATTTCCTATTTATCAAAACCACACCACTTTAGAGAACATCAAACTGAATTCTTCTTAAACCGATCTAATAAAAATTAATTCCAGTTTCTCAAGATTCTCCATTATGACCGTTTTATTCCAAGTAACCCTGTGTAAACTTTACTTTGTTACTTAGCTACTAATTTCTCACTGCACATTCCCAGTGAATGTGTTCATTCACTTCTGCCTCTGTGGCAACTCTTTTTCTGTAGAAACATGTTCACTTTTTTGTGTTCTGATTTGTGTGAGCATAGCAGTTCTAATGTTCTCTGCATTAACCAATATAAAAATTAATTCATGAGGAAATATAGTCATCATTTTATTTTCCGATGCCATACTAATGCCAGGCATTAGCCAGTATGTTATATTTCTAGGTCCCCAGGACTTGCATACGAATGGAACATAGTTACAGGGAAATATGTTTTAACCTTGTCATTATTGTGCCACTTTCATGGCTTCTCTCCCTTTTATATAATAGACTTTGCCTTGAAATGCAAAACGTTCCTACATTCTAGTTTATTTTTCTTACCTGTAGGTGATACGGGGCAAGGTGTAAGAGCGTGGATTAAAAGTGTATTGGAACAAGACTTGACCTTTCAACATATACGAATAATTTATCCAACAGCACCAGCAAGGTATCATTTAGCTAACTAAAAGTAGATGGTAAATGTAAAATTACCAAATTACCAATTACTTAACAAGTGAGTTGTGTACATGTTTTTATTTATTGTCCTATGCACAAGTACTGCGAAGTACAAGAACTTGCATCGCAGGCACATCGACTCTCACAACACAAAAAATATAAATTATACATAAATTAACCAAAACAACAAATAAAAAGGTCTGTGGTTTAAAAAAAACCAAGACAGATTCCAAATCAGTGAATAAGTCGCTGGTTGGGCAGGAGATGGTCCATAGTGTTCCTTTGCTGAGACAGGATTAGGGTTGTGAGAGTCTGTTCAAGAACCTGAAGGTTGTAGGAAAGTAGTTATCATGAACCTGGTCATGTTTCTGTACCACCTGCTCAGTGTGAAGAGGATATGTGAAGATAATATGTTCAAAAGTGGCATGTTTTGAACTACTCATTCCCAATAATCTTGAGAAGTTTGTTCTTTAAACTTTATATTTCACAATTTTGTAATGTGTTTCATTGGAAAAGAAAACATTTAGTTTATGTATTTTCAAGTCATCTATAGAAAATGATGTTCAGTGGATAGCAGTGGATTTTGTGTGTGTTTTAACAAGTTACAGGATGTAGGTCTTACTTAGGTCTTTGTATTGAAGTTTCCTTGCTCTTATTCCCTTCCCTTATCTGATTAGGTTTACTTGTTCACTTTTCATTTTACTTTTTTTCTGGATATTTGTGGTAGGTTTTTTTTACGCTGCATATTGACTTTTTATTTTCCTCAACGAGGCTTTGTTCAGTTCAATAAATCTAATTTGACAAACATTGAAACATTAAAATGAGCAAAGTCAGTCTGCTTTTATTATATTTTCACCATTCACCATTGTGTACACAATTAAGACATCCCAGCTTTACTTTTGTTTTGCAATATTTTTAAGTTGAGCTCAAAGGATACTTGTGTGGGAAAGAACTGCAGATGCTGATTTAAACTAAAGATAGATACAAAATGCAGGAGCAACTCAGCGGGCAGGCAGCATCTCTGGAGAGAAGGAATGGATGATGTTTTGGGTCAAGGCCCTTCTTCAGACCCGCTCAAAGGATACTTGTTGATTTACTGTTCTAAGATAGCTTTGTATATGTTAGTGATGATGGAAAATAATTGTCTGATCACCTTTTCAGATCATACACCCCAATGAATAGAATGCTATCAAATACGTGGTTCGACAGGTACAAAATCAGCTTTAACAGCCCAGAACATCTTGAATCCATGGACTCAATGTCCAGTGTACTGGGTGGGTTGATAGATGAAGAGGTCAGAGCTGGAATTGCAAAGGACAGGATAATCTTAGGTAAAATACATTATCGGTTTCTTAACATTTTCATTAATATGGTCTGTAATCTGAGAATCCACCTTTCTTTTTAGTTCCTATTTCCTGTCCACTATCCCCACATGATTATCACGCTATGGTCACTGGATTGTATCATGGAGTGGCTGTCTAAAAATAATGATGTATGTAGTTGATTATGTCCTTTTGTACTTAGAATTCTGGTCATATCATTTAATTTGTGAAGTCAATCATTTTTTTTAACTTCAGGGCAAACAAGGATTGTTTTACTTAGAAAAAATGCACACATGTCTAATCAATTTCCTTTCTCTGTGATTTATTTCATTGAATCCTGTGTAACCCGATATCATTATTGGGAAAAAATGTACATTTTCAGCAGATATCAAATCTTGATGCTGCAAGTCCATACCTTGAATATACCCTAGCTAAATAAATTAACTATTCAAAATAGTTTGATTCAAACATTCAAAGAAAATGGAAAAGTAAATGTGTTTTAATCTGAAGTGCTTTTAGAACAAGCAGCATCCGTATACAAGCTTTTAACAATTCCAGCATGTCACTATTTTGGCAATTGTATATTCCTGATTGTAAAGGGGCTGTCCCACTGCGGCGACCTAATCCGCGAGTTAAGAAGAGTGTCTTCAACCTTTAAGCTCGAGGGCACTCGCCTGGAAAACCTCGAGCTGGATCGACCGTCCGCGTTGAAACCGCGAGCTGGATCGACCACACACACACACACACACACACACACACACACAACCACACACACACAGACACACACACACACACACACACACACACACACACACACACACACACACACACACACACACACACACACACACACACACACACACACAGAGCAAAGATGGGGGCCAGGGAAAGCGGGGGAGCGCTGACCAAAATTCACACCCACGATGAAGAGGAAGGTTAAAGATGGCTGCACAGTGTACGGTGAGTCCTTTAGAAAGCGCGGAGAGGTGGGGGAGGGTTGGGGGAGATAAGGGGGGGAGAAGGAGTAGAGACACTTTTAAGAAGTATAACAAAGTTTAGCGGGCATTTTACCTATCGGTTGGTTTTCCTTGGTCCTGAAAACTCCAATGAGTCAATCAAAATGCCCAGTCAACGAAGGAGATTACCTACGGCTGCCCTCGACTGCCTGTAACTAAATAGCAACCCCACTCCACTGCAATACGAGTTAAAAAGAACCATGCCGACCACATTTTACTCGGGGAAAATTTTTCAACATGCTGAAAATGTTTCTGCAACCTAGCTGAGGCCGCAAGTATTCTGGAACTTCCCTCGAGCATGAAGGAGAGTTCCTGTGACCTCATAGGACCACCTAGGACCACGTGTCGACCATGCTGCGAGTTTGAGTCGAGGGCAAACTCATCTAAATTCGGAGATTAGGTCGCCGCATTGGGACAGCCCTTTAATTGATTAAGTGATGTGAAAATTTGATCTTTCTGACTTTGTAGAACTGCTGAAAATATACATCTGTTGTTTGTTGTGAAACTATTAATCATTTAACTCAGAAAAAAAAATGATGAAATGGTCAGCTCATTATAACCATTGCAAAAAGTTAGATATTTGTGCTCCACTACAATGTGAGCTTGCTTCAAAATGGAGACGCAACGGATGGCAGATGCTCAAATCTTGAGTAAAAACACAAAGCATGTGCTCCAGAGATGCTGCCTGACATGCTGAGTTACACTAGCATCTTGTGTATTATTGTGCTTGCAGCAGTTTTGTTCACATTCGGGTAAAAAGTACAAACTACAATTACCAAATTTATTGTTGGCTGCAACTGGAACAATTGCCAACCGAAACAGCTTTTCCTTGTTCTCAATTAGCAAAGTGCATCCTGCCTCAATTAATCTAGAAATGCAAAATAGCCAACTGTAATGAGGTGTGAGACTAATTGTTTCTTAGTTACATTTTTTTTCCTGCAGATTAACAGCCCAACGTTTAAAATGTATTGGATTACCTCATCGGAAAGATTCAATTATGCACAATGTGAAAACTCATCTCCTTTCCTTTAATTCTGCTTTCTCTGATTCATACATAGGACACAGTGGGAATGCAGCAAATATGTGCTTACTATAATTTCCTAGAACGTAGAATACTACAGGCACAAAGTGCTGGAGTAACTTAGCGGGTCTGTCAAGTTACTCCAGCATGCTGTGTCTTTCAGGCCACTGTGTTTGTGCCAAACATGATGCCAAGCTAAGCTAATCGCATCTGCCTGCACATGATTCATACCCCCACTATTCTCTGCACATCCATGTAGCCATTAATAGCCTCTTAAACATCATCATCGCATCTGTGTCCACCACCTACCGGCAGTGTTCTAGGCACCTACCACCCTTTGTTTAAAAAAAACTTTCCCTGTAGATGTCCTTTAAACTTTGCCCCTTTCACCTTTAAGCTATGCCCTCTAGTATTTGATATTTCCAATCTATCATATCAATCTATCCATCTATTCCAAGTCTATCCTATCCACGTCTCTCATCATTTTATATACTTCTATTATGTGTCTCATTCTAAATGATTCAAGTCTAAAGTTAAAAGTCCCATTTTTGCATGGCTTACATTTTGACTATTTGTTTGCTCTAATTTTCTCCCTATAGTTTTCCACTTTTGAAAAGTCTTCCTATTGTTCTCTACCCTCTGATATGTTTCCTACTTTCACAATATGCTCATGCAAACTACTTTATTAGTGTGTCGACACATTTCTTTATTTTTAATCAATACATAATATAGTAACTAAAATCGGCAGACGAAAAATGAATACTGTACTTGGATTGGCTGAAGGATTGCTGATACATGTAATGTTGAACAAAAACTAGGGAGTAAAGGCCAGGGAAGAATGGGATGGAGTAATTGAGGATTGTTCAACCAGATGAACGAAGGCTGTGCAAAATTAAAGTCATGAATGGTTGCATACTTAACAAGTTAGACCAAGTCCCAATATAAATGTAATATTTTTCTCCAAGATGTAAATATTTCTGCTGATGACTAGTCATCCATTGAAAAACAAAATTGGCACTATGAGTTTGACATCACAGATTAATACAAAACAATGCAATATTGGTTAAACATATATTGGCAATCGTGGCATATTGGCAATCAACAATGTCCTTGATACTTAAACATGCTCTAATACTGAAGAACACATTTTGCAAGCAAACAAGTTGTAACTACCCCAGTATGATATTGAATTTCTATTTCAGTAACTCCATGAAAAATACCCGAGGTTAAATTAAAGGATTGTTTCCATGTTTCTAATCATAAAATGCAATAATAATTAATAAATAAGCTGATCATATTTTTTATAATGTTTTGGATTGTACGACAGCCTAGTAGAATGTAGTTTCTTTTTGGGCACATTTTGAAATGCCATTATGTATGTTACAGATTGAAGACTATTAAATCCTTAAGGAAATAAAACAAGATTGGCAGTTATGTGGGAAAGGTTTGTTGAATCCCTGAATAAATCACTTAATGTCACCATGAAGGAAATATCCTTGCCAGTCAACAGTGGGTAGTTAATCTCTCTTTGCTATCCAAAATGATACAGAAAGACTTATAACATTGTTTTGTGCTTCAAGAAACTGGCAACTACGTATAATACATTTGTGACTGAATTAATTAAAACTATGCAAGCCAAAAAAAATCATTTGAAATTAACATATTGAAATTTGGTTCTTGTGAAAATTTATCCCAGTTGCAAGATACAGTCAGTTTCTCTTGAAACATGTTAACTGAAATCAACAAGTGTGTTACATTCACTATACTCAACGGGAAGGCATTATGGTACTGACAGACAAATTGCAGGGTTTTCTTTAGAAAAGTAAATCAAGAGTGCAAATCTTTGGTATATTATAATTTCAAACAGAAAATGAATTGGTCAACCACATAAAATGTGTAATTACATAGTTATTCAAATCTCATGGTGCCTAATATATGTGTGTAAAGATACCATCATGAGTAACTACAGACCTTCTTGCCAGCATGTGACTAAATAAATGCAGTGATTTACCTTATAAAGTGTCACTTGAAAGGCTGTTACTAAAATTGCATTGCTGTGTGTGGGAACTTTGCTTTGATCTCTATAACTGTATTATGTTTTAAACACACTAATAAATCAAGCAAACTGTTTTGCCTTTTTTTTGCAACAAGCTTCTGCTTGGAAAGATGTTCACAGACTCTCTGGTTAAAAAGTCAGAAAAATGAAATGCCATTTGGCCTGTTGAACTAGATTTCAACCACAAGGCCAGCCTCTATCTATACAATGCTGTTAGGTATTAAGAAAACACCTCAAGGTATTTCTTAGAAGCACGATCAAACAAAATGTGACACAGAATCAAATAAGTAATATTAGAGCAGACCAAAAATTTGGTCAAAGTGCTAGGTTTAAGGAAAAAAGTGAAGTAAACAAGGAGTTTGACGCAAAGGGGTGTGGAGGTGATTACAGGGACAGAGAGACAGGTCCATAGGAGGATTAGAAAACAAGGGTGAACATTTTAAATAAAAACACTGATTGATAGGGTACCAAATCCCCAATTCTGTTCCATTTGGTTCTTTTTTTTGTTTGACAACCGCTGAACTAAATCAATGCTTTATATAGGTTTACCTTTACTTATCGGTTGGGTACCTGAGGTTATTATTAATACAACCAAAGACTCCTCTTTATTTAGGTTTTTAATTCGAATTCTCTCTGAAAACTCAATTGATCCTACTTCCAATTCGTTTTAATCAGTGATATTTCTTCTTCAAAGGCAGTGTTAAGTGTATGTCAAAGATCAGTGCAGGACAAAGGATGTGATGATACACATTAACCTAGGTTTTTATCATTGTAATATATTTTTGGAACATCCCATCTTATCTCACAGAAAAAAAGCCATTTCAGTTGAGCAGATGTATCTTCATCAGTTTCTGGTTTCTTCCTATAAGGGAAGCTTGAGTCATTAATTATCATATTTAACTGGATGAGTTTTGTGCTATTTGTCCTACATCATAATGCTTGCCAAATCTTCTTTGGTAAAATATAAACACTAACAATCTTGGTGTACTTTATACACCAAAAATTCATTTCTTATCTTTTCTTTCATACTAGTTTGCCTTGTTATTTTACCTTTTTTAAAGATGGCCAAAAACATTATATTCCAAATATATTATATATATTATTTTGGTGTATAAAGTATCGCTCCCAGTGATTACATTGCATGCAAACAACATGTTTTATGTGATTAACAAACTGCTGGTACAACATTTTCGTCAAGTCAGTCAGTCACTCTTTGTCCCTATCCTAACGTACCCATTCCCTTTGTTCTCTTTACATACCCCACCCCATCCTTTTCTGCACATTTTATTTTAACTTTCCCTAGTTTTAATGAAGGGTCTTCAACCCCAAGTGTTAACTATTTCTTCCTCCACAGCCACTGCTTGATTTGCTGAGTGTCTCTATTTCAGGTTTCTGCATTTTTTCCTTTCGGATTATTAGAAGTTGGTAAGTGTGGAAAGGCATGTGTTAATCAAGAAATTGGCCAAATTCTTTGGTTTGAGCCCTGGATGGAATATTACAAATATAAAAGTAAATCAATTTTCAATTACACCTATAAATAATCACAGCCTTTACATGCTGTTATTTTACAAATGCTGCAAAATTATAGCTTTTGTTATATTCTATGGAACAATTGATTTTAATCAATTTTTGACTCTGCAGGAGGATTTTCAATGGGTGGGGCGATGGCAATGCACTTGGCCTATAGATTTCACCCACAAGTAGCAGGAGTATTTGCTTTATCTTCTTTCTTGAATAAGAATTCTGTTGTCTACCAGGTAAGAAGTGGGACTTGTGTTCCTTTAGCAATTTTGATGATCTCAGGCTGTCTTAAATAATTTAATAGCCTCTTAGGTTATGATTGTTTGACTTATATTTTCAAAGGTGCAGCGAGTTTGCACAAAAGTCCGAGGGGTTATATAATGAATGAATAGCCTGCTTTGGCTTTGGTAGTCTTTGGATGTTTCATCACCATTTCAATATGTCACACAAATTCTAACCCACTATCTTCTCACTTACCTGGGATGGCTGCCAATTAGCCATACTGATTCTGTCAGGATAAATATGTTTAGGTAGACAAAATCTACCTGAATTGTGATTGATACTGAAGGGCGACAGCACCTTTATTGGGATGAATGAAACATTACCAATGAGGCACAACACATACAATGGCCTCCATAATGTTTGGAAAAAGACCCATCATTTATTTATTTGCCTCTACTCCACAATTTGAGATATATAATAGAAAGAAAATACATGTAGTTAAAGTGCACTTTGTCAGATTTTAATAAAGGCCATTTTTAAACATTTTGGTTTCACCATGTAGAAATTACATCAGTGTTCACACATAGCCCCCCCCCCCCCCGCTTGAAGACTGCTTGAAATCTGCAATTCATGGACATCATCGGTTGCTGGGCGTCTTCTCTGGTGATGCCAGGCTTGTATTGCAGCCATCTTTAGCTTATACTTGTTTTGGGGGCTAGTCCCCTTCAGTTTTCTCGTCAGCATACAACAGGCATGCTCAATTGGGTTCAGATTGGGTGATTGACTTGGCTACTCAAAAAATGACAATTTTTTAGCTTTGAAAAACTCCTTTGTTGTTTTAGCAGTATGTTTGGGATCATTGTCTTACTGTAGAATGAACCGCCGTCCAATGAATTTTGAGGCATTTGTTTGAACGAACAGATAGGATGTGTCTATAAACTTCAGAATTCATTACGCTACTACCATCAGCAGTTGTATCATCAATGAAGATAAGTGAGCCAGTACCTTCAGGCTATGCCCAGGCCATGACATCCCCACCACCGTGTTTCACAGATGAGGTGGTATGCTTTGGATCTTGGGCAGTTCCAAAGATCTTATAGCGAGCAAGATGGTCCACTCCGCTAAAAAGCCGTAGTAGGGTCATGGGTAATCTTCAGCGCCATTTCCGTAACCGGCTTCCGTTATGGCGTCAAGCTAATTTGGGGAGATTCTGCTATATCAGGCTGAGAGATTAAAGGATAGACACAAAATGCAGTGGGTCGGGCGGCATTTCTGGACAAAAGGAATAGGTGACATTTCGGGTCGAGACCCCTCTTCAGACTGAGTCAGGGGATAGAGGAACTCAAATCATTTCCCCCCTCCCCTCCCTCCCTCCGACACCGGCACCCCTTTTTTTTGTTAAACATCTACTTCCTTCAGGTTTTTTTTAATTTCCCCCTTACCACTTCCGTACTCTTTTGATAGCTGCCACGACCCGTGTGTGTGTGTTTGTGTGTGTTTGTTTGTCTCTCTCTTTCTCTCTGAGGGGAGAAGCGCCGGCACCAAGAGCGAGCGAGCCCGCAGACAGACAGACAGACGAAAGCAAGGATCATAGAGCGGAATAGGTTACCAAAGATCTTTGTAGGTCACATTTCGGCTCGAGACCCTTCTTCAGGCTGAGTCAGGGGAAAGAGGAGCAAGAGATATAGACGGTACTAAGGACAAATGAATGGAAGATATGACTATATCTCCCCTTTCCCTTGACTCCGGTGCATACTACACGTCAGTCCACTGTATTTCGCAGGAGTGGACCATCTTGCTCGCTATAAGATCTTTAGGCAGTTCCTTCTCTCCTCCATACTTTGCTCTTGCCATCACTCTGATATAAATTAATTTTGTCTCGTCTGTCCACGACCTTTTACCAGAACTGTGGTATTAATTATACTTTTTGGCAAACTGTATCCTGGCCATCCTATTTTTGTAGCTAACCAGTGGTTTGCATCTTGCAGTGTAGCTTCTGTATTTCTGTTCATGAAATCTTCTGCGGACAGTGGTCATTGACAAATCCACACCTGACTCCTGAAGAGTGTTTCTGATCTGTCGGACAGGTGTTTGGGGATTTTTCTTTATTATAGAGAGAATTATTCTGTCATCAGCTGTAGAGTCCCTTTGCGATTAGTAAGCTCACCAGTGCTCTCATTCTTCTTCATGATGTTTCAAACAGTTGATTTTGGTAAGCTTAAAGTTTGGCTGATGTCTCTAACAGTTTTAGTCTTGTTTCTCATAATGGCTTCTTTGACTTTCATTGGCACAACTTTGGTCCTCATGTTGATAAACAGCAATACAAGTTTCTAAAAGTGAAAGACTGAAGGAAAGACTAGGTGCTGGGAGCTCTCTTATACCTGCATTGGGGAAGCAATTAAACACACCTGAGCAATTCCAAACACCTGTCAGGACAAGTGTCCCAAACATTATGGTGCCCTGAAAGGGGGGGACTATGTATAAACACAGCTGTAATTTCTACATGGTGAAACCAAAATGTATAAAAATGGCCTTTATTAAAATCTGACAATGTGCACTTTAACCACATGTGGCTGTTTTCTATTACAAATCTCAAATTGTGGAGTACAGAGGCAAATAAATAAATGAATGGGTCTCTGTCCCAAACATTATGAAGGGCACTGTATAGGACAATCTTTTGCTGTTCTAAAGAAGATGGGCATTTAGTGTTATTGCTAACATTTACAGCAAATATATAGGAAAATATTTATTGTTAGTATCCCAGTACAGTTTAATTCCAAATACGTTCTCATCGTAAATAATTAACTTTTAATTAATTTTAATATAATTAAGTTTATTTTGAAGTATTGCAATGAATCCTTGAGTAAAACTATTTAAAAGCTTTTGATTTGTGTCATTTTGGGAATTTTTATATGTATATTGATTAGCTTTTGTTTTTAAAACATTTTAGTACATTGCCTTTTTGTTGGGAACCACTAACCTAACTCCATTGAGTTTCTAAGTTTTGGCTAGACCTAAATATTAAGCCTTATGAATGGTGAATTCAATCATAACAATATTTTACCTTTTTGTCTACTACATTTTTTAGTATTCATGGAAATGTTTAATGGATTTATTAATTATACTTGTACACAAGTTTCGATGCATCTAGTCAATTGGTACTTTGAAAAAAAGTTTGATCTTTCTTGGAAGTTTTACTCTTTTCTATTTTGTTTAATTAAAAGGACAATAAAATATCAGTTATATATAGGGTGCATGTGAATAACATATTCTTGTCTTCAGGTTATACAGAATGCTAAATTGCCAATGCCTGAATTGTTCCAAAGTCATGGAGACAATGACCAACTCGTTTTATATGAGTGGGGTAAAGAGACCTGTGAAACTCTACATTCACTGGGAGTGAAAACCACTTTTAATACTTTTCCTAATCTCCAGCATGAACTTTGCAAGCCAGAGCTGGAACAGCTGAAGTCATGGATTTTACATAAGCTGCCTGATAATGAACAATAATACTATTCATTCTGAATAAAATAGTACTAAATGTACATTTATTTTGTGAACCATGCATCGGGGATGAAAATATGTCAGAAGACACCAGTGAGAACTGTGTGAGTAAGGCAAAAAAGAATCACCATGAACTATTGAGCTAATGTAGTACTTTTCCTGAATTGCATTACAGACTTATTCTGATGAAATGCTCTGATATATGAAGTAGATTGTCATTATCATTATGCTCTTAAAATTACTTACAGATGAAGCACAACAGTCTGTTTTGCATGCTCCTATTCTTTATTGCAAATATTATTAGCAGACAGCTATAGTATTAAATATCTACACTTACGTTAAAAGTGGAGCTATTTGATCATTATTATACACATTTCTATTCCATCTTTTACTGTCTCCGATTAAAGCTGAGAAACCTCCAAAAACAGAATGACTATTCTTTTCATTGCCTTCGTTCCGTATGTACACTTCATTGTGAATACCCAACTTCAATCCTTTAGGGCTGGCATCTATTATGTTTTGAAAATAGTAGGTTGGCCTTGTCTGAGTACCTAGAAGCCATCAATCTCAACTGGTTCTTATGGTTACAAAGTGCTGGTGGAACTCAGTGGGTCAGGCAGCATCAGAGGAGGGAAATGGATGGATGACATTTTGAATTGAGACACTACTTCAGATTCTGCCTGACCCTCTGAGTCCCTCCAGCACAGTCTTTTATTCCCTCAAGATTCCAGCATCTGCAGTCCATGCTCCTTATGGTTTCTCACTTTAAGAATGTCCCTGTAATGCCAGGTGTACCTGAAGGTGGTGCTATGATAGTTTTTACTTTGATTCCAAATCGGTGACTGATCATTGGCCTTGAAAGAGAAAATGCTATTCTAGGCAAAAGCCATTGGTTGAGTATGAGGCAGAATGGATTCAGTTGCCTAAATTTACATTATTTTAATGACTTTATGTCATTCCATTATAGACCCTCTAGCTAAATGGCATGCCTCTGTGTAAATCCAACACTTGTTGTGAGAAACATATGTTTTATTCTGAATAATGTTGTTGAACAAGTTTAACAATGTACGGGAAGCCAGCCTGGCCAGGTGATTGGCATTTCCGTGAAAGAGCATTTTGGAAACAGTGATCATAACTCCTTAAGTTTTAGGAAAGTTATGAATAAGGATAACTGTAGACCTTGGGGGGGGGGAAATTACTAAATTGGGGGAATGGAAATTACAACATTATTAGGGAGAAGCTCAGGAGAGTCAATTGGGAGCAGCTTTTATTGGGTGAATTAACAACTGACATGTGGAAGTCATTTAAATAGCAACTGATCAGAGTTCAGGACTGGAATGTTCCAATAAGGAAGGAAGGATAGGCACAGTAAGGTAAGGATCATTGGATAATGACAGCGGTTGCAAATTTAGTTAAAAAGGAAAAAGGAGCATATGTGAGGTTTAAGAAGATGAAATCCACCAGGGCCTTTGAGGAACGTAAAGAAAGCTGGAAAGAACTCGTGGGTAATTAGAAGGGCCAGAAGGGGCCATGAAGTGTCAGTGGCAAGTCAAATTAATGAAATTCCCTGGAATTCTTATAAATTACATTAAATACAAAATGGCTATTGAGAGAAGGAATCACTCAAATAAAGGAGGGGATTTCTGCTTGGAATTAGAGGATGTAGGCAAGGTACTAAACAAATATTTTGCAACGGGGTTCACGGAGGGGAAGGATGTGGAGACTGGAGAGATCAGTACAGAGTTTACTAATGTACGATGTCAATTTGAGATCAAGTAGGATGTGATGTTAGAGTTCTTGAGGAGCATTAATGTTTGTAAGGTCACCAGGGCCTGATGGGTTATATCCCAGGTTATATAGGCACGAGAGAAGATTTCTGGGGTCCTGATGATGATATTGTATCCCCTCCGCCGCGGACGAGATCCCACAGGTCCGGATTGTAGCCAATGTTATTTTTTAAATTCCTTTATTTCCCATAGCAGAGATAATCCAGACAATTACAGATTGATGAGCCTCAGATCAGTGACAGGGAAGGTATTGGGGAGGATTTTTAGGGACAGGATGTACGCACATTTTGAAGAAAATTGGATAATTAGGGCCAATCAGTATGGCTTTGCGTTGGTCAGGTCATGCCTGACAATCTTGATTGAGTTTTTTGAGAAGGTGCTGAAGCTGATTGATGATGGTAGGGCAGTGATGTTCACATGGACCTGAGTAAGGCATTTGGTGAGTTCCTTCATGGTAGACTGATCCAAAAGATAAATATGCATAGGATCCACAGCAATCTGGTAGTTTTTATTTGGAGCTGGCTTACCCGTTGAAGAGAGAGGATCAGTGGAAGTATTCAATAATCAATAATACAATAAATGAATAATCCATAAGATTTGTTAATCAGACCATAATAGTGCAAAAAAAAAAGTGCACAGTGCACCCAAACCAAAGTCATAGTTGCTGAGGTAGTGTTGTGGTTAGTGTTGTGCAGTGTTTAACAGCCTGATGGTTGTTGGATAGAAGCTGTTTTTGAACTTGGACATCATGATTTTCAGACTCCTGTACCCACTTCCCGATGGTAGTCGCGAGATGAGAGTGTGGCCAAAGTGGTGTTGGTCTTTGATGATATTTTGCTGACCTGAGGCACCGATTCCTATATAAATGATGGACTGGGCAGTGTCTACCACTTTTTGCAGTCTCCTTGATTCCAGGGCATTTGAGTTAACAAACCAGGCTGCAGTGCAACTAGTCAGTATGCTTTCTACAATACACCTGCAGAATTTCAATAGAGTATTCGGCGACACACCAACTGTCCTCGGGTAAGGAAGCAAAACGTTAATGTAATTATGATTGTGATTCCACAATATGCCTGGCCCAGGACAGATCTTCAGAAATATGCATTCCCAGGAACTTGAAGCTGTTGACTCTCACCACTGCCATCACATCGATAAAGACAAGTTAATGGATCCTCAGCTTTCCCTGCCAAGTCTACAATCAGCTTCTTGGTCTTGTTGCATTGGGCGTAGGATTGTTATTCTGGCACTATTACATTAATTGAAATTTACATGTGTGGCATTGCTAATCTCAATTTAATGCCCATTCCCTAAAGTTCGCTGTTGCTAATATCTCTGTATCTCCATGTCTAAACATTGCTTGAAATGTTTTGTCTCCATTATTGTTGTGCTTACTTATACTTTAATTCTCCCATTTTTCTGATGCTATCTCAGAATTAGGCAACCGGAGTCGCTAACTCCAAGTCAGAAGTTCTTGGAGACCTTAATTAGGCCAACATTTCAATGTATAGGTTCAACGAAATAGCAAACTGGGATGAAGTCATCTTTATCAAATAGATGTTGAAGAATCATCATTCAAAGAAATGCAGTCAAATGCTGACTGCTTTCCCCAATACAGATGAAACAGTTTGGTTTGAGTACTGTTATTAAATTTGATGAGTCTGACAGTTAATTACCATGACAATTATTGAGAGTAATGTGCCAACTTAGACCAGTTAATAGTATTTTTGATCAGGCTCTCATTGTATATCTAGGTTGTCACCGATGGATTTTTGAGGGTGTGCCATCATCAAAATGTATTTACATCGCACCTGTGAAATCCCTGAAGTGTACTGATGCACTTGATGTACAAAGAATTATATTGTTGTTGTGAACACAAGAAACATTCCTCATGGAGAAATTTCCCCAAAACGTCAATGATATTTGGTGAGTTGTGGATGAATTCCAGTAAAGGTCATTAGTGTTAGGAGCAGAATTAGGCCATTCGACTCATCAAGTCGACTGCCATTCAATCATGGCTGATCTGTCTCTCCCTCCTAATCCCATTCTCCTGCCTTCTCCCCATAAACTCTGACACCTGTACTAATCAAAAATCTATATCTGCCTTAAATATATCCACTCACTGCTTCCACAGCCTTCTGTGGCAAAGAATTCCACATATTCACCAATTCTCTGTTCATCTTTGAAGGATGATTTCTTAATGTACATTTTAATCTGCCAATTTCATCCTGGGCCACAGAGAAAGTGAGAGAGAGAGAAGCCATACAGCTTGGAAACAGGCCCTTCAGCCCAACTTGCCCACACCAGCTAACAGGCCGATCCACCTGCCTGCGTTTGGCCCGTTTCCTTCTAAACTATCCTATCCATATACCTGTATAGAAAATCTCACCCAACTGCTGACTGAAATGTTGGCTTAATTTATACATCCATGTGCCTAGACTGGGACTTGAAATGACTTAGAAATTGAGCAAAATACAGTGCTGGAAGAACTCAGTAGATCAGGTTGCATCTGCGGAGGGAATGGGTGGGCATTGTTTTAGGGGCCGTTCTTCAGACTGTTTTGAGTAGGGAAGAGGAAACTGGAAAAGAGAAGTGGTGGCGGGATGAGTGGCAAGTAATAGGTGGATATAGATGAGGGGGGCTTGATTGTTAGCCTGCATCTGGGGAGGGAATGGATATGCAATTAGATATTGAGTAATCTGCCAAATGAACTAGACCAACACATCATAAGATGCTGAACCAAGACTTTGTGAAGGAATTCTCTACAGTGCCTCTTACCCCAATTGTGTCTGTAGTGATACCGTCAAAAGCCAGTTATCTTGTGTCACTCTTAGATGTTGCTTCTTGTTATTGCTTATTGTCACCCTTCTTATTGGTGTTCTGGGAGTGGTTGCCAAGTTTTCCTGTATAACACTCATTCTCTTCCCTGTGAAGCTGGAAGTTCCCAAAATGTGCAATAACATTAGACAAAAAATTTGATTTCTTATTGAGGATTAATATGCGTGAAAGGAACAATGTCGTAATGCAACAGATAAGGCACATTAAATAAAGAAACAACATATGAAATAAATGTGGATGGGATGAAAGGAAATACAATTGGGATGTGTTGAATGGAATATGGTCAGTATGTAGAAACATAACATTTATTGTCAAGGTAGCTTTGACACTAACAAATTATAGTGATTAAGACATTTTCCTGTGCCTATAATTTTGTCATGGAAAATAACTGGTGCCATTAGTGCATTTGAAGGAGTAAATCTGATCCATGAAAGAAATGTTTGTTCCTTGTAACTGCCAGTGTTTCCACAGAACACCTCCGCTTTGCCAACTGGATCATCAGTGCCAACCATTAATGAGCCCAGAACTGATTTGGTGTGGGTGACTTGCTAGCATTCATACTAAATATTGATAAATAATCTGCTCCAGTGTTCTGTACAATCGTGTTAAAAATAACAACAAAAACAGTGCAGGAAAATTTCTGGTCAAAGTAAAGCATGATTAAACCATAAAATAAATCATAAAGTACAAAATAAAAACAGTGATAAAAAACATTTACAAAATGTTCCTGGTATTTTGTTTCTGATTTTTGCACAGACAAACATAGAATATTATTCTAAACTGAGGATGGTTAACACATTTTCAAAAACTGCATCAAAATAAAATCACTGCAAAGAGATTGTCTTTATCTATCTATCTATCTATCTATCTATCTATCTATCTATCTATCTATCTATCTATCTATCTATCTATCTATCTTCTATTCTATATATATTTAAAACTCTGGCCCCATCCGACCGACTGCCGACCGGCGCCCTTCCTGCCTTTCGATTCATGCCCGAGACTCGCAGATGTCCAATCGGAATGGCCGATGCTCCCAGATGTCCAATCGGAACGATGCTCGCAGATGTCCAATCGGAACGGGTTCATTTGCATGTACGGCTGCCGGCTGCATTTCTTCCTTTGATTCATTGCCACGCTCAATCCAGACGCTCAATCTCCGAGATATTTTCCATTTCGGTAGAGATTTCGCTTTTCTTTCTAAGTATCTGCTCCTCATTTCATTTTGTCGTGTTGAAGTGCACGTTTTTAATCAAATCCTTCTCCCCCCCACCCCCAAGTAATTATTTCAAAAATAAACAGGCTTCTCCATTTACATGTCAGCTTCCAACACACTTCGAAACAAAGTTTCAAGACAGGAACACTGAACTTTTCACTGCTGCAGCAGGCAGGGGAGGTGCCATTGGATTTTTTTTTAAAGAGGCAGGGCAGTGCTGGAATCTTACTTTTGAGAACGGCTTCAGTTCCATTGGAGGAGACGGGTGCATGGTGGAATATTGGGTTGGGGGATCACACCATTGGGGGAGCAGACCCAACGGGTCTGCACTTGGTCTAGTCTATTAATATATAAAACTCAAACCCCATCCGACCGCCTGTAGTACGGTTCCCTTCCTGCCTTTCGATTCGTTCCCGCCGTGCGATGTCACAATGCCCGATGCTCGCAGACGTCCAATCGGAATGGATCCATTTGCATGTACGGCTCCCGGCCGCGTTTCTTCCTTTGATTCTCCGCAACTCCGAAACCGGACGCAGAATCGCCAACGTCTTTTCCATTTCAGTAGAGATTTCGCTTTTCTTTCTAAGTATCCGCTCCTCATTACATTTCGTCGTGTTTAAGTACATTTTTTTAATCAAATCCTACACCCCCCCCCCCCCCCACCTCAATATTTCAAAAAAAAAAACTGGCTTCTAACCCATAGATACAGCCCCAGCCCCCTGGTGAATGTTCCATCGTGTGATGTCACAATGCCCAATGCTCACAGATGGCCAATCAGAATGGATTCATTTACATATGCCTTTGCAGGAGCCACAGCCCCGGTGAACGTTCCATCGTGTGATGTCACAATGCTCAATGCTCAAATACATTGTTGCCATAGAGAACGCTCAGCGATTATTCAAATTCTTCACTAACTGTCATTCTGACATGAGGAAAAAAATCATATTTTCACACAGAGAGTGGTGAATCTCTGGAACTCTCTGCCGCAGAAGGTAGTTGAGGCCAGTTCATTGGCTATATTTAAGAGGGAGTTAGATGCGGCCCTTGTGGCTAAAGGGATCGGGGGTATGGAGAGAAGGCAGGTACATGTTACTGAGTTGGATGATCAGCCATGATCATATTGAATGACGGTGCAGGCTCAAAGGGCCGAATGGCCTACTCCTGCACTTAATTTTTATGTTTCCATGTGTCCCTCTCCTCACCCCTCTCCCTCTGCCACCCATCTCTCTCTCCCCCACCCCCTTCCCCTACCACTCTGTCCCTCTTCCACCAGTCTCTCTACCCCTACCTCACCACTCTCCCACTTCTCTCCTCTTACATGGTAAATGGTAGGGAATTACATGGTAAATGGTAGGGAATTACATGGTAAATGGTAGGGAATTTAAGAATGTAGGTGAACAGAGGGATCTGTGAATAACTGTGCACAGTTCCCTGAAAGTGGAATCTCATGTAGATAGGGTGGTAAAGAAAGCTTTTGGTGTGCTGGCCTTTATAAATCAGAGCATTGAGTATAGAAGTTGGGATGTAATGTTAAAATTGTACAAGGCATTGGTGAGGCCAATTCTGGAGTATGGTGTACAATTTTGGTCTCAAAGCCAATTATAGAGGGAGGAAGGATGTCTACAAATGGAGAGAGTACAGAGGAGATTTACTAGAATGTTGCCTGGGTTTCAGCAACTAAGTTACAGAGAAAGGTTGAACAAGTTAGGGCTTTATTCTTTGGAGCGCAGAAGGTTAAGGGGGGACTTGATAGAGGTCTTTAAAATGATGAGAGGGATAGACAGAGTTGACGTGGATAAGCTTTTCCCACTGAGAGGAGGGAAGATGCAAACAAGGGGACATGACTTGAGAATTAAGGGACAGAAGTTTAGGGGTAACATGAGGGGGAACTTCTTTACTCAGAGATTGGTAGCTGTGTGGAATGAGCTTCCAGTGAAGGTGGTGGAGGCAGGTTTGTTTTTATCATTTAAAAATAAATTGGATAGTTATATGGACGGGAAAGGAATGGAAGGTTATGGTCTGAGCGCAGGTATATGGGACTAGGGGAGAATACGTGTTCGGCACGGACTAGAAGGGTCGAGATGGCCTGTTTCCATGCTGTAATTGTTATATGGTTATATGGTTAAGGTTCACCAGACTGATTCCTGGGATGTCAGGACTTTCATATGAAGAAAGACTGGATAGACTCGGCTTGTACTCGCTAGATTTTAGAAGATTGAGGGAGGATCTTATAGAAACTCCTGATTACATTTTGTCGTATTTATGTACACATTTTTAATCAAATCCTTCTCCCTCCCCCTCCCAATATTTCAAAAAAAAAAACTGGCATCTCACCCATAGAATCAGCCCCAGCCCCTGGTGAACGTTCCATCGTGTGATGTCACAATGCCCAATGTTCACATATGTCCAATCGGAATGGAATCATTTACATATGCCTTTGCAGGAGCACCAGCACCCGCTGAACGTTCCATCGTGTGATGTCACAATGTCCAATGGTCAAAGACATTCTTGCCATAGAGGGAGTACAGAGAATGTTCACCAGACTGATTCCTGGGATGTCAGGACTTTCATATGAAGAAAGACAAGATAGACTCGGCTTGTACTCGCTAGAATTTAGAAGATTGAGGGCAGATCTTATAGAAACGTACAAAATTCTTAAGGGGTTGGACAGGCTAGATGCAGGAAGATTGTTCCAGATGTTGGGGAAGTCCAGAACAAGGGGTCACAGTTTAAAGATAAGGTGGAAATCCTTTAGGACAGAGATGAGAAAAACATGTTTCACACAGAGAGTGGTGAATCTCTGGAATTCTCCGCCACAGAAGGTAGTTGAGGCCAGTTCATTGGCTAGATTTAAGAGGGAGTTAGATGTGGCCCTTGTGGCTAAAGGGATCAGGGGGTATGGAGAGAAGGCAGGTACAGGTTACTGAGTTGGATGATCAGCCATGATCATATTGAATGGTGGTGCAGGCTCAAAGGGCCGAATGGCCTACTACTGCACTTAATTTCTATGTTTCCCTCTCCTCACCCCTCTCCCTCTCCCTCTCCCACCCATCCCACTCTCCCCCACCCCCCTTCCCTCTCTACCCCACCCCCTTCCCTCTCTCCACCCACCCCCTTCCTCCTACCCCTCTGTCCCTCTTCCATCACTCCCCCTACCCCTCTCCTCCTCCCTCCCCACTCTTCCATGTCTCCCCCTTCCCCCTCCACTCCCCCTCCCCACTCTTTCCCCTCTCTCTCCCCCACCCCTCTCTCTCTCTCCCACTCCCTCTCTCTCCCTGCCCCCCCCCCCCCCCATCTCTCTCCCCATCCCCCTCTCTCACCCCCTACCCCGCTCTCCTTCCCTCCCAAATCTGTCCCGTTTCCTCCTCCTCCTCTCCCCTCCCTCCCCTCTTCTCACCCCCCCCCCCCCCCATCTGTGAGTTTGGGTGGTGGTTAATATGAGTGCTCCCCCCCCTCCCTTCCCCCCCCCCCCCCCCCCCCCCCCGCAAACGCTGTTGGGGAAACGGACCCAACGGGTCTGCACTTGGTCTAGTATTATATACTCCTGTATACAGTAACTGACAGCATTGATATAAATTTAATCTTGGACAGATCAACAGATAATTATTAAAAAATTCAATTTGGAGTAAAGGCTAATGTAAATTTGGATAGTCAGCACTAGATAGTCATCGTATGACTGACCTAATTGAGAGAAAACTGAAAGGTTTTTAAGAAACTCAGTTATCCAAGGGATAAGAGTGCATGTTAACAAAAACCTTCAGTTGCTTCTGCACTTATACCCAGATTTGCATGCAAACATCAGATATGGCACTTACAATGCTTCACAACGTTAGGCATGGATTATGTGTGCATCTACAATGCACTTTAATCTGGTCAATCTTTAAAATTCTCTAATATGTGTAAACAAGGCCTCCATCCATATTCATGGCCCCTCTCAGAATTTAATTGGAGACATTAATGATAAATGAAATGGTCTGTATGCCAGAGTTCTGAAGGAGGTGGCTATGAACAGGTCATCTTTCAAAATTCCATTTGTATAATGACATGCACAGATTAGTAGATAGAAAATGTAACCCCATTGTTTAGATGAACAACAGGAGACAAAAAGGAATCGTATCCCAGACAGTCTGAAATCAGTGATAGGAAAAATAGGATTGTGCAGAGTCAACACAAAATGGAGATCACATTTGACAAATCTGTTGGGATCTCTTAAAGAAAAGATTAGAGTACACCCGTTCATGCAGTGTTTTTAAACATTAAGTAGACATTCAGTGAGATTATTAAACAAAATTAAACCATCTGGCACTGCGGGAACAATGCAGGGGTGGATAGAGGCTTGGTTAACGGGAACAAAAACAGATGTAGCAGATGAAATATAATGTGAAGTTAGGTGCTTTGGTTGAAAAACTATATTTTTAATGTTGAATGAAAAATGTTCAGTGAAAGCTGGAAACCTATGTGCATAAATCATTAAAGGTCAATATGAATATTAACAAAGGCTAACAATATGTTGGCCTTTTATTGCAAGAAGATATGAGTACAGAAGTAGGGATTGTCTTGAGTCATTTCTGTGGCGCTCTTGTGAGACATAATCTGGAATATTTTGTACAGGTCTTGTCTGTCTGGTGAAGGAATATACTTGCAATTGTGGAAATGTAACAAAGATCCCCTGAATTGATTGCCTTGATGAGGATCTGACATAGAAGGAGAAATTCAGCAGAGTAGGTCTATGCTCTTTTGAGTTGGATAGAATGAGAGATAATCTCATTGAAGTGTACACATTTTTAAAGGGCTTGACTGGGTAAATGCAGAATTCATGGTTTCCCCTATGGGTTCACAAAAACAGTTAGCCATTTAGGATGGAGATGACGAGAAATGTCTTCACCCAGAGTGTAGTGAATGTTTGGAATTTAATAGCCAAAAGCACAACAAGGCTATGTCACAGAATTCAAGATGGAGATTATCATGTTTTTATATATTATAAGGGAAATGGAAATAGTGCAGGAAAGTGAGGTGTTGGATAGGACGGAATGGCATTCCTGCTACTATTTTGTTAGAGTAGGAGTTTTCTGTCAATACTCTGGCTAGGTGGCTCTGCCAATAACAATCAGATTTTCTGATGCCACATAACATTGTCCGTTTTAAGCCATTTTTAACAGCATCCACAAATCTGCTATTTATTTCTAATGTTTTCAATGGATTTTTATAGCACAATTATAAATGATAACAAAAATTGAAAATCTTTTCTTAAGGCCTTGTCTGATGTTTGTGAGTGATTGTTGAATTACTTGTACTCTTAGATTTCAGACACTAAGGAACACATATAGTGGGCGGCATGGTGGCGCAGTGGGTGGCACGGTGGCGCAGTTGTAGAGCTGCTGCCTTACATACAGCAAATGCAGCGCCACCGATCCCAACTATGGGTGCTGTCTGTACGGAGTTTGCATGTTCCTCCCCGTGACCTGCGTGGATTTTCTCCAAGATCTTTGGTTTCCTCCCACACTCCAAAGACGTATAGGTACAGGTTTATAGGTTAATTGGTAAATGTAAAATTTGATTTTGTAAATGTGATTGGTTCAGGAGTCCAATAGCCATGGGATAGAAGCTGTTCTCAACCCTGGGCATCCAGGATTCCATGCTCCTGTATCTTCTACCAGAAGGTAAAAGAGTGTAAAAGGTTTGGCGAGGGTGGAAGGCTTCCATGATGACACTTCCAGCCTTCCAGATGCAATGCACCATGAGGATGGACTGGATGGAAGGATGTGACGAGCCTGTGATGGACTGGGTTGTGTTCGCCCTCTCCGCAGGTTCTCCCTCTCCGCAGGTTCTCCCTCTCCGCAGGTTCTCCCTCTCCGCAGGTTCTCCCTCTCCGCAGGTTCTCCCTCTCCGCAGGTTCACCCTCTCCGCAGGTTCACCCTCTCCGCAGGTTCACCGTCTCCGCAGGTTCACCCTCTCCGCAGGTTCACCCTCTCCGCAGGTTCAGTCGGTCAAGAGCAGAGGAGCCGCCATACCAGGTTGAGATGCAGCCCATCAAGATATGTCATGTCTATCAAAGAGAATCCTCGTAGGCCCTTAAAATAAATATTTTGATGTGGTTTCTTGCTCACTGCATCGGTGACTTTGTGATCAAACTATATTTCATCCATTTAAAAAAAAATAATAGTCCAAATTTACCATGATTATTTTTAAAGAATTCACAAATACGATTCGCAGTATGCTATTGTGATCCCTGAAGATTTACTGGCTGTGACTTTTACACTTTACAGTTAAAACAACAGTTACTAAAAGTGAACACTTAAAACTATGGAAGACATTTGTCAAAGAGCCAAAACAGTAGTGCCAATAATGATTTCAGTGTTCGAAGCACATTACATAGCTACTATGTCATGCTATTTCAACATTTGACATTTGCTTTTGGGTCAAATTAGATTACCGATGATGATGTGGTTTCTCATGTCTCACTAGAATGTTTTCATCATTCCCCAAGAATCTCAAGAACCAATCTGTCATTGTATTCTCTGTGCATTATCAAAGCAACATCTTATTGCCCCCACACTAACCACTAAAGATCAAGGCAGCCTCAAGACAGTTGGAAAAACTGAGTAATTCTCCAAACTTTCTCAGAAAGGTAAAGGTTTGTTTCAAAATCTGATCTGCCTTTGAAATAATTTGCATGATTAAATATTTAATATGACACTGTGGTTTACATCAACACATTTTCCAGCAGCTTTCATTACATGCAAATATTTATAGCCACTTTGTATTTGCAGACTTGTGAGTTACACATGACCCTTGATTATGTCATCAGATCTGTTCAGCAACTGTTTTTCCAGTGTTCTCTTTGAAGAATTGAGTACGTTTTATAAGGTATTTAGCTCACCAGTAAATCCATTAGGTTTGTTTTAAATATCAAATGTTCCTTATTTTAGCAATTCCAGGCACCTACTCCAGATGAGTGGAATTATGGTACATAAATTAGATACAGGTGGGACAAAAAGAAGTGTCATTTTAAACAATGCCATAAAATTAATATCTCTGGGGAAGTGAAGTGCAACAATGGTGAGACTCAGACAGGTATTGTCTTCATTACATACTCAAAGCTCTCACCCATCATTTTCCCCTTGAGGGTTTTAAAGTATAGAGAGAATACGTTTCTGATGCCATATTGAATAGTAGATTTTTTAGTGAGATATGATTTCACTTGCCTTCTCACAATTGCACAAAGGATCACGTTTTGAGTAATAAAAAGTCGAATTAGGTCAGAGGTACTGAAATTCAAAGCTATTTAAATATTCCATAAAGGAAAAAGAATATTGTTTTTTTGAAAGGAATGTTTCTGTTTGCTAGGTCTATTTTTTAAAGATTTGTTCTTGATATCAACACCAACAACAATGTGTATTGAATGCAGTCTTCTGCAGATTTCTATGCCAAAGCAAATTGTATAAAATGGGTGAACAGTATGATATATTTGGCATGGACAGTGAACTGGGCTGGGAGTGTTAGCCACACATGGATATTCTCACTTTATAGATATTCTATAAGACACCAACAACAAGAACAACTATATGCTTTTTTAAATTTAAGTCTTAACATGACCTAGGAAAGACACAAAATGCTGGAGTAACTCAGCAGGTCAGGCAGCATCCCTGGGAAAACATGGATAGGTGATGTTTAGGGTCAAGACCCTTCTTCAGACTCTACCCGAAATGTCGCCTATCTATGTTCTCCAGGGATGCTGCCTGACCCGCTGAGTTACTCCTGCATTTTTCTTTCCTCAGTACAATTATGTACAAATACACTGCATTAATATTCCTCCTTGAATAAGGTGCATGCACTGCCATTGCAGATTTAGTCAATCACATGCTTCCTTAAACTTCTACACCCTCTCAATTGTATCTCTGGCATTGCACAGGTTTTTTTAGATAGAGCATGTGATTCACTGCTATTCTATAGCATTTCAAAATTGGTTGGTTCTACATCTGCCTTGAAAATAGATACATTATCACATATCCCTTCATTATTTTGTCTGCCTCTTGTACACATCTGATCGACATGGGCATCTCTAACCCCATTTCAGGTTTGGATTACTTTGCCTATGTGCCTTTGCTTGCTCATTGATCAGAAGACTTTACGGTTTGCTTCACTCAGTCTCGTGTTGTCGACAGTTAATTTGTACTTTCCCACTGTTCCTCCAAGGTTAACGTACTAAGGTTCAACTAGTTTGAAGCTCACATTCCATGAACAGATGTGCCGGAGTGAAAGCTGTGGTAGTGTGCGGTGTGGTACATCAATAAAAAAAATTAACCAACCTATGATTCATTGTCGAACTACGGCAACTTGAAATGATAGGTTCTTCAATATTCAAACAGCTCCTCTGCTGCACTATAGATCTCAGTGTCCTCCATGGCCTTCACCTTGGTGAAAACAGATGTGACGTACTGATGTAGTACCTCGCCTACATAATCTGACTCTAAGCACAACATTTCTCCTTTATCCTTGAGTGTTAACTAGCACTCTACCTTCTCCCTGGTTACATTTTTGTTTTTAATGTGGGTATAAAAAGCCTTAGGATAAGCTTTAATCTGACTCACCAGAGCCATTTCATAATCTCTGGACCTTTCCAATCACCTGCTTGTGTTCCTTTTGCCTTTCCATATATTCCTCCAAGCATTTGCCCATTCACTGGGAATTACTTTCACCTTGAGTCTATTTCTGTCCTGTGGCCAGTTTTTCTTTTACATTCATAAGATCATGCAATCATGTGATGGGAGCAGAATCAGGCCATTCGACCCATCAAGTCTACTCCACCATTCAATCATGGCTGATCTATCTCTCCCTCCTAACCCCATTCTCCTGCCTTCCCCCCATAACCTCTGATACCCGTACTAATCAAAAACGTATCTACCTCTGTCTTAAATATATCGACTGACTTGCCCTCAACATTCCTTTTTAAAAATAAGACATTAGCTGGGTTTGCAGTGGACCAGTTTGATTCCAAGTTTGAAATGTACATTGATCTTACTTGTCATTCCTGATAAGAATTCCTGACAAAGTCATAATTGAAAAATGTCTCTAAGCTCGAGTTTTGAATGTCTGTCAGGATATTGAATATATCCTTCAAACTTTATCCTTGCCCCACAGTAACGTAATAAAAAGGAACTGAAGATGCCGGTTTATACCAAAGATAGATACAAAATGCTGGAGTAACTCAGCAGGTCATAGAGTGATAACAAGCCTTTTGGGCCAACTTGCCTACATCGGGCAACATGTCCCAGCTAGACTAGTCCTACCTGCCTGTGCTTGGTCCATATCCTGCCAATCCTGTCCTATCCATGTACCTGTCGTAACTTTTTCTTAAGGCAGCATCTCTGGAGAAAATGGATAGGTGATGTTTCGAGTCGATACCCTTCAGACTTCTTGGCCCACAGTGTTGATCTTACCATGTAATCACTTCCAACTATTTTAAACTCAAGATGCTGGCCATGATACCATAGCTTGCATTGTATTTGTGCTGTTACCTTCAGGAGCTCACACAGGTAGATTATGAAAATTACTCTGCTCCTTGCTAACTTAGCTAACTAAACTTCTCTTTATAGGAATCCTTACCCATAATAAAAAAAATCTGATTTTGTACTAACCTACATTAACAATTTATCATTAATCACCAATATAGCTTTAAAATCTTGCAGCTTAACATGATGAACATCGATAGCATTGATGCTGTGCAGTTTAAACTCAAGCTTCCCTGCATAGATTCTGATGTTGCAGAGATTCCCACACTGATTTCTTAGTGAAGACCAGTATTGCCTGGGAAACAACCCTCCTATCTTTTCCTGCCTTCTGTGCCTTTTCTAGCAGTTTTGGCCATTTGATTTTGTTTGAAGTTGAAATTCTGCAATGTAAGGATCAAATGTAAGGCTCTTTGTGCTGAAAAGCTTAGACTAGATCCTTTAATCATTCAACCCCCATATGAATCTGTCTCTCAGGTGCATTATAAATACTTTCCAAAATTATGATTGCTTGATAAATCTTTCATCTTGGCAATATGATACTCAGTGTCTCTTCCATTTTCTGGTTGTGGGTGCCAGATTTGTAACTATCCACTATCTCAAATGACTGTAGTTTAAAGTACTTTTCCAGCTTCTGTATTACCTCAGTAAATGGGATATCTCAATCACGTTGCGGCCCAGTTAGGTAGGTGACTGTATAAATTGTTTGAGAGCCAACTTCAGTGAGTAAAAGTATTTTCTTTTGCTCTCTCCCTTCGGCATTCAGTGCCTGTGCAATTTCTGCATGGTTTCCACCTCAATATATTGTTGGCCATAAAAAACATTTCCATCCTTTCCACAAGGCTGTGAATGATTCATGAGCCTTGTACATCCCAGAGCTACCCACAAAGCATCCCTGTACTTGAGTGGCCATTCTGTTTCCCCACCGATCAGTGACCCACTACTGATGGCGGGTGGCGCCACCGTTGTGGCAGCCTCGCCAACAGTCTGTGTGCCCTTTCTACTGTTTTTATTACTTTAAGTATGCTCTAAAAGTTTGTTTCAATGTTTCTTGGTTAGTTTATGTGAGGGGTGGGGGAGCAGAAATAAGGGGAAACATTTTTTCAGTCACTTACCTCGATGGAGATGCTATTTTCTCCGCGTCGCATCTCCGCCCCACCTTTGCGGCCTTACAACGTGGAGTGGTGCAGCCTTTCCTGGAGATCGGCCCGGAGCTTCATGCTGCGGATGCGGCGCGTACTTACCATCGTGGTGCCGGGGATCCTTTGCTGAGGATCACCAGAAGAAGAGCTCCGACCATGGGGCCTGTAGACTTTAACACCGTGAAGCCCGCAGTCTCCGGTAAGACTCGGGAACTCCATGCCGGAGTGTTCCAATCCATCCTGACGCCGGAGTTTCGATCATCCCGACGAGATGGCTTGGACATCGGACCATCGACAACGGCAAGTGCGGAGGGTTCAAGGCCCCGGCCATGGGTGACCGAAGAGGAAGATGACTGAACTTTATTGCCTTCCATCACAGTGAGGAGTGTTGATTCCACAGTGGTGGATGTTTATGTTAAAATTTATTTTATGTGTGTATTGTGTTCGTTTCACTTGGTATGGCTGTATGGTAACACAAATTTTACTGGTTAAGTGACAATAAACGCTAACTTGAAGTTGAAGTCTTCCGTGTATATTCACCTGACTAGTTGCTAATGGGCCTGTCCCACTTAGGCGACTTTTTAGGCGACTGCAGGAGACTATGCAGTCACCACATGGTCGCCACATGTTCGCGGGTGGTTGCCAGGGAGTCGCCTTCATGGTCGTGAGGAGTTCCCGCATTCTGGGAACTAGTCGCAGCCTCCCAGGAGTAAATGATTTTCAAGGGTGTGATTCTGTTTTAAATCAAAGCCTGAATGTTCGCATACTGGACTGGGAAATTGTGAAGCAGTTTTCTGATCATTCTATGTTAGCTTGCCTGCCAAGTTCATTTCATGAGGGAAAAATTAGGACATGACAAAGAAAAATCCTGAGGCTCTACATGTATATAAAGAGTAAAGAACATTAAGGTTTTGATCTTAAACAGAATCATACCCTTGAAAATCATTTGCTCCTGGGAATCACTGGAACAAAACTGGCCAAAGTGGTGGTAAAACATTTAGGACGCAGTCCATTTCTCCAGAGGAACCATGTGCAGATCATGTACAAGAAGGTCTTTGACCAAACTGCTGGCTTTACCTTGCACTAAACATTATTTTCTTATCATGTATCATGAGAAAAATATTTTTCACACAGAGAGTGGTAAATCTCTGGAACTCTCTGCCGCAGAAGGTAGTTGAGGCCAGTTCATTGGTTATATTTAAGAGGGAGTTAGATGTGGCCCTTGTGGCTAAAGGTATCAGGGGGGGGGTATGGAGAGAAGGCAGGTACAGGATATCGAGTTGGATGATCAGGCATGATCATATTGAATGGCGGTGCAGGCTCGAAGGGCCGAATGGCCTACTCCTGCACCTATTTTCTATGTTTCTATCTGTACACTGTAAATCGATTGATTGTAATCATGCTTGTTTTTCTGCTGACTGGTTAGCACGCAACAAAAACACTTTTTCACCTCAATACACGTGACAATAAACTAAACTGAACTGAGCTGAAGAAGCAGGCATTTGCAAGAAACCTCTGGTCTGGTGATTTTTCATAGGAATAGTGGGCCATCCCAAAACCCAGAGAATTGCAGTGGGAGCAAATGATCCTTAACACAAAGCACTGTTGCATAGTCAGCAACATTGCAATAAACTAAGTTTACTATAACACAAATTGCTGGAGTAACTCGGTGTGTTCAGGCAGCATCTCTGGAGGACATGGATAGGCAACATTTTGGATCAGAACCCTTCGTGCACTTTGTGTTACACTCAGCATTCCATCATCTGGGGTTTCTTGTGTCTATGTGTTTGCTATCCTAAATTTAGGAATGGGAGTTTATACAGCTGAAATTGACTGAAAAGTATGTTTAAAATATATCAATAGGAAGTGAAATAGTAGCAGCAGGAAATGTGCAGATACACACAAGTAAAATAAATAAATAAGCCGTGGGTTTTTATGTCAAACTTAATGAAGAGGTGCTCGCTAATATTAAAAGATGTAAATTTTATTTTTACCATGAATGTATTGCAGCCTTTTGTGGATTAATAAAAGAAACACATTTACATCAAAAGTTTCTTCTTCAAGAGGTGTCACTTTGGATTTGTCTATTAAGGAGGACTACACACTGATGTGGCATTACAGACCTTATTTAATTTAGAGATACAGTGCAGAAACAGGCTCTTCAGCCCACCGAATTCATACCGACCAGCGATCCCCGCACTACACACTAGGGGCAATTTACATTTTTACTGAAGCAAATTAACCTGCAAACCTGTACATCTTTGGAGTGTGGGTGGAAACTAGAGCACCCGGAGAAAACCCACACGGTCACGGAGAGAACATTCAAACTCCATACAGACAGCACCCATAATCAGGATCAAACCCAGTTCTCTGGCTCTGTAAAGCAGCAACTTTACCACTGCTCCACCATGCCTTATGATGTCAGTAATTCCACTATATGGTTCAACTTTTACTTTGAGGTTCAAAAAGGGTAGAAAATCACATAAAGTAAATCTATTACATTATCGTGCCCAACATTTTCTGTGACACCTCCAACATTCACTTCCATGCAAAGCAATAAATGCAGATTTCAGAAGCCTACAGCCATTATTGCAAGTTTAACAGATGTTATGGGATATACATTTCTACCTGTTGGTGTTAAAATTGTAGTGAGATAAATAAATTCTTTATCACATACCTTCTCAGAACTTTTATGGAAGTTGTTGGATTAATTTTACTTTTGGCCAACCTGTTCCAAATCTTAACAGCAGATTGTATTGTTTTATATCAGTGAATGTCTGCACTTGCACAGCTCAGTTAAGCTGCATTAAAATCAGTGCGGCACAGACATTCATTAAATAGGCCTAGCCTTTGGGCTTCCTTTACAAAGCAATGTACAAGGTTACCTATATCCTCACATATTCTTTCAATAGTCACTGAGCTGCTTTTCTTATTTCTAAGAAAACAGTGACTGTTGAAAGAATGTGCCTTTTTACAACGTTTATCCCTATCTCTACTTAAAATGTGATTCATTTCAAATTCGGAGGCATCTTTCTTTCCCTAGACTTGACACTGTCCTGAAGAACCTCCATTTTCCTTTCCTTACCAAACACTATTAAACTATCTTCTAAACCTAACACGTTTCTGATCTTTCTTTCTTCCTGATGGCCCTCAAATATATTATTGTTTCTCAACTCCACACGCTTCTTCAGAAACTTTCCATCAGTCCATTTATAGTCTTATAGATGGAAATGGCATTACCAAGTGCTTGAAGAATTTCTGAATTGGGATCAAACTTCTTCTCTTTCTACAACGCCCAATCTACTTTCTCTATCATTTCAGCTCCACACAATGTTCCTTCTATTGCATTTAATTTATTGATGAGGGGTGGTAAAACCAGGCAAGGCCAAATTATTTATCACTCCAAGCTGCCCTGAAACGGCAGGGATTGGATTTCCCATTAAACCACAGCAGCCCTTACAATGATACAGTAATCGCACTGTTGAATTGTGAATTGCAGGAAGAAACAGCTTGCATTCACATTGGCTTCAACATTCTTCATGTTGTTAAGGATTTCACAGCCTTGTAAACCCGCTACTATTTTGTAGGCAAATGAAGCGATGAGGTCGCACACACAGAGATCTCAGAAACAATAATTAATCAAATAATTGGGTAAATTGTTTCAATGTGGAAACCATGAACAGATCTCAGCTTCATTTCAACATACCATTTGTGTTACTAATTGCATGCTCTAACAAGATATTTATTTTCTTTGATCCCAAAACTAGCACATCCAGATCCTTCTGCCCACAACAGTTCATTAGTTTCTCACCATTAAAAAAAAATATATTTTCTTGCAAGCAAAGTACTCAAGCTTACATTTTTCCCATGCTGAGTATCACTTATCATCTTACTGACCTTTTGCTTAACCCTGCCCATGTACTATCATAGACTCTTGATGGCCTCGAAGCACACTTTCCTACAGTCTCATCATAAGCAAATATAGAAAAAAAGACATCTTGTAAGTTATGTGAAATATTTATGTAAGTTATGAACTAATACTCTGCTAGGGACAATTTGACAAACTGAAAAAACACCTAATTTCTTTTAGCTTTTCTCCTTCAATCAATCCATTATCTAGGCTAAAAAGTCACCAAGTGCTGGAGTAACTCAGCGGGTCAGGCAGCATCTCTGGAGAACATGGACAGGTGACGTTTTGGGTTAGAACCCTTCCTCAGACTGGTTTTCATTACTACAATGTTATTCATGGATTCCGAATTTTTTCAACAACCAATGTCGGTTGATTGGCCAATGGTCAATGTCGGCTGACATTGTGGTTAGAACCTCTAATCTACTGAGACCTAGGGTTTTGTGTTTTTTTTTTAGCTTTAGACAATAGACAACAGGTGCAGGAGTAGGCCATTCAGCCCTTTGAGCCAGCACCGCCATTCAATGTGATCATGGCTGATCATCCCCAATCAGTACCCCGTTCCTGCCTTCTCCCCATATCCCCTGACTGCTATTTTTAAGAGCCCTATCTAGCTCTCTCTTGAAAGCATCCAGAGAACCCGCCTCCACCGCCCTCTGAGGCAGAGAATTCCACAGACTCACCACTCTGTGAGAAAATGTGTTTCCTCGCCTCCGTTCTAAATGGCTTACTCATTCTTAAACTGTGGCCCCTGGTTCTGGACTCCCCCAACATCGGGAACATGTTTCCTGCATCTAGCGTGTCCAAACCCGTAAAAATCTTATATGTTTCAATGAGATATCCTCTCATCCTTCTAAACTCCAGAGTGCACAAGCCCAGCTGTTCCATTCTCTCAGCATATGACAGTCCCGCCATCCCGGGAATTAACCTTATAAACCTATGCAGCACTCACTCAATAGCAAGAATGTCTTTCCTCAAATTAGGGGACCAAAACTGTACACAATACTCCAGGTGTGGTCTCACTAGGGCTCAGTACAACTGCAGAAAACCTCTTTGCTCCTATATTTGATTCCTTGTGTTATAAAGGCCAACATGCCATTCACTTTCTTCACTGCCTGCTGTACCTGCATGCTTACTTTCATAGACTGGTGTACAAGGACCCCCCCAGATCCCGTTGTACTTCCTCTTTTCCCAACTTGATGCCATTTATATAGTAATCTGCCTTGCTGCTTTTGCTACCAAAGTGGATAACCTCACATTTATCCACATTAAACTTCATCTGCCATGCATCTGCCCACTCCCCCAACCTGCTCAAGTCACCTAGCATCCTCCTCACAGTTCACACTGCCACCCAGCTTTGTATCATCTGCAAATTTGCTAATGTTACTTTGAATCCTGTAGATTGGCTATAGCATGTTAGCCAATCAGAATGCTTAGTAATTATAACCCCGCCTAATTGTAACATTCATAGTGTAAGATCTTACCCACTGCTACCAGTCAGAGTAGCAGTGTGAACGAGTGATGACCTGCTTAGTAGTTAATGACCTGAACAATAAAGATGCTTGTGTTTCAACCTGTGTGAGTTTGGACTCTTTACAAATCCCTTCATCCAAATCATTGATGTATATTGTAAATAGCTGCGGTCCCAGCACAAATCCTTGCGGTACCCCACTAGTCACTGCCTGCCATTCTGAAAGGGACCCGTTTATCCCTACTGTTTGTTTCATGTCTGCCAACCACTTCTTTATCCATGTCAGCACTCTACCCCCAATACCATGTGCTCTAATTTTCCCCACTAATCTCCTATGTGGGAACTTATCAAATGCTTTCTGAAAGTCCAGGTACACTACATCCACTGGCTCTCCCTTGTCTATTTTCCTAGTTACATCTTGAAAAAATTCCAGAAGATTAGTCAAACATGATTTCTCCTTCATAAATCCATGCTGACCTGGACCAATCCTATTACTGCTTTCCAAATGTCCGGCTATTTTATATTTTATAATTGACTCCAGCATCTTCCCCACCACCGATGTCAGGCTAACTGGTCTATAATTCTGTTTTCTCTCTCCCGCCTTTCTTGAAAAGTGGGATAACATTAGCTACCCTCCAATCCACAGGAACTGATCCTGAGTCTATAAAACATTGGAAAATTATCACCAATGCATCCACTATTTCTAGATCACTTCCTTAACTACCCTGGGATGCAGACCATCAGGCCCTGGGGATTTATCAGCCTTCAGTCCCATCAGTCTATCCAACACCATTTCCTGCCTAATGTGGATTTCCTTCAGTTCCTCGGTCACCCGAGATCCTCTGGCCACTACTATATCAGGAAGTTTGTTTGTGTCCTCCTTAGTGAAGACGGATCCAAAGTACCTGTTCAACTCATCTGCCATTTCCCCCATAATAAATTCACCTTTTTCGGTCTTCAAGGGTCCAACATTGGTCTTAACTAATTTTTTCCTCTTCACATACCTAAAGAAGCTTTTACTATCCTGCTTTATATTCTTGGCTAGCTTACCTTCGTACCTCATCTTTTCTCCCCGTATTGTCTTTTTGGTTAGCTTCTGTTGTTCTTTAAACATTACCCAATCCTCTTGCTTCCGGCTCATCTTTGCTACGTTGTACTTCTTTGCTTTAATTTTTATCCTGCCCCTGATGTCCCTTGTCAGCCATGGTCGTCCCTTTCTCCCCTTGGAATCTTTCTTCCTCCTAGGAATGAACTGATCCTGCACCTTCTGTAATATTCCTAGAAACTCCTGCCATTTTTGTTCCACTGCCATCCCTGCTAGTGTATCTTTCCAGTCAACTTTGTCCAACTCCTGCCTCATGGCCCTCAAAAGCTTTATGGCATCTTTCCAAGAGCAGGGTGACCAAAACTAAACACAATGCTCCAAGTGTGGTCTTGCCAATGACTTGTGCAACTGTAACATAATGCCCCCAACTTCTCTACTTAATTCCATGAATGATGAAGGCTAAAGTTCCAAAAGCCTTTTTCACCACCCAATCTGCCTGTGATGCCACTTTCAGGGGAATTAAGTACTTCTATCTCTAGATTCCTCTGCTCTACAACACTCTCCACAGTCCTACCATTCACTGTGATGGCCCTGCCCTGGATTCACTTCCCAAAATGTAGCATCTGACATTTAACTGAATTAAACCTCTTTAGCATTCCTTGGCCCACTTGCTCAACTAATCAAAATAGTACTGCAATATTGGGTAACCGTCATTACTCTTTTCACTATTGCCGAGTTTAGTGTCATCTACAAACTTACTAATCATGCCTTGTACATTCTTATCCAAATTGTTGGTAAAGCTGACAAACAGCAATGGACAGCAGCGATCCCCGAGGCACACCATTCACAGGCCTTCAGTCCGAGAAACAACATTTTACCATCTCTGTCAGCTTCCTACCATGAAGACAATTTGTATACCTTCAGTTCAATTCTGAAATGTGGTTACATTTTGCCATTGACTTTTATACCCAATTTTCTAGCTTACTATGTTTTTGGCAACATTATTCATTTTTTTATTCTAATATCCTTGACATCCCAGTTATACACTTAGTTCCACTTGTGCATTTTTTTATTTCTCAATGGAGTGTAAAGTTATGAAGAACTTTATATTTCTTTAAATTGATTCCTTTGTTCCTTACTACCAAATATTATAATCTGTAATCTCCAAATCTTTTCAATTTCTTACTGAACTACATCTCTTTTGAACTGCACACGTCATTTTATTATATTACGACAATGTCTTTTTCAAGTCAAGAGTGTTTTATTGTCGTGTCCCAGATTGAAAAATTAAATTCTTACTTGCAGAGGCACATCAGAATATATAAACATAGTACACTGTAAGCAATATAATAAACAGGGAAAATAGGTTCAGTGTGGTATATATACATATATATATACACACATGGCATGGGATAGAATGGAATACTTTCTTGTCACAAAATTATTTCCTTGCATATGCAAGGTATGCAAATATGTGCCACTTACGATGCTAACAAAGTTAGAAAGCACCCCCGCTGGCTCCTCCATTGTTCTACGCCCTCCCTTACGGCGGTCCCCCACACCAGGTCCTCCATTGTTCTTCCCCCTCCCCCCCTCAAGGTGGTTCCCCCACACCCTCATTGACAGCTACGCAATATATATACGCAATAATAATGCCAAAAGACAAAACCAATGCCCTAAAGCCTATGTAGTTCAGAGCTTATTTGTAGGTTGTAGTGGTTATTAGCCTGATGGCTGTAGAGAAGAAACTGTTCCTTAACCTAGACGTTATAGTTTTCTGGCTCCTGTACCTTCTTCCCAATGGCAGGGGTGAAATGAGTGTGTGGCCAGGATGGTGTGGGTCCCTGATGATGCTGGCTGCCCTTTTGAGGCAGCGACTCAAATTCTTTAAATAAATAACCCCAAATCTAATGAGCATTCACAGGGTAGTATCCACTGGAAAATAAATTTCCTATCTAAATAGCTATCATGTGGCCAAAGAACGGGTGAAGGAATTACAGATGGAATTCAACTGGAACAAGTGCAAGATGTTACATTTTGGCAAGGCAAACAAGGGCATGACTTACACAGTAAATGGCAAGGCCCTGGAGAGTGTTGTAAAACAGAGAGACCAAGAGGCACAGTTACAATGTTCCTGTGCATGTTTACCATCATCGGTACTGAGCACTGAGTAAGGTCAATGGGATGTCATGTTCCAATTGTACTAATCATTTTGTGCATTCTGGTCTCCCAGCTAGTGGAAGAATGTCATTAAGCTGGAAAGATTCCTGAGGATATTACCAAGATTGGAGAACTTGAGTCATAAAGAGAGGCTGGATAGGCTGGAGGGCATATATTTAAGGTGAAACTGGAAAGATTTAAAATGCAGCTGGGGGACAACTTTTTTCACACAGAGTGGTGGGTGTATGGAACAAGCAGCCAGAGAAAGCTGTAGGGGTGGGCACAATTACAATTTTCAGAATACATTTGGACAGATACATGAGTAGAAAAGATTTAAAGAGATATGGACCAAATACAGGCAAATGTGTTTAGCTCAGGTATGCACCTTGGTCAGCATGGACAAGTTGACCTGAATGGTCTGGTTCTGTGCTGCATAACTAAATGACTAAATGCTGATGACAAACACAAATCACTGGAGTAACTCAGCAGGACAGGCAGCATTTCTGGAGAGAAGGAATGGATGACGTATTGGGCCGAGACCCTTCTTCAGACTGGTTGGGGATAAGGGAAATTACCTTAACTAATCATTATCCCTAACCAGTCTGAAGAAGGGCCTCGACCCGAAAAGTCACCCATTCCTTCTCTTCAGAGATGCTGCCTGGCCTGATGAGTTACTCCACTTTTTTGTGTCTATCTTCAGTTTAAACCAGCATCTGCAATTCCTTCTTACACATACTAAATGCTGATAGTTCATCAAGCATATTTTTTTTTAATTTGTTGTATTTTAATCATTAAAATTATATTTTATTCCCAATTGTTTGCAGAAATAAATTCCATTACACAATATTTAAATGCCCAGCCAATGCTTCAATATAATTGTGAGTGAATTTGTTTCTCTTAAGAACACAAAATTCTTAAGATCCTTCTAATGTGCTAAAAGATGGGTGAGACTTAAACATTACATGGCTTTCTACTCTCTCGTGTTTCTTTTAATATCATTTTGTATATTTAAAATAGTCACTGTCGCAAAAATATTCTAATTTCCATTAATAATAGGAAAAGGTATTGAGATGATTTATCTTAATGCTACAACTTCAAATTAACAATCAGAACTGGCAGTTCTAATTATAAACTATGCCATCTGCAAGTGATTTTATAATCATCTCGAACTATTAGGCATATTCCAGTTTTAAATGGCAACAAACTTTACAAGAAATCTATGCTCAATATTGTGAACAATTGGTGGTGCTCATGGGTATTCTCGCGGGACCAGAAGATACATAATGCCAAAAGGGTCAAACATTACTCGATGTTCTCAATCCTGTCACAACTTTTATCATTTATTCAAAAATATAATTTAACTTTCCACGTGTCGCCAGAGAATGCTTTTGTTTTTTTAATGCAAGTTTCTTTCTGATTATTCTTTCTCCAGTGATATTGAATAAATACACAATATAATTATGACTGAAATTCTATACAGGTATTTTCATTATTAGCATTCTATAATGATATTCCTTAAAGCCAACATTACAGATACATATTACATAATTACTTGACAAATAATTACAGCTGCATGTATTTTAAAATTAAAATACTCTGTCATTGTCTGATCAATTAACCGTAGAATGTTAATTCAGAGAACTAAAACAAGAATATGTCACTGAATAAGCTTAGGTATCATATTCAACAACTCAACCTTGCAAAGGCCTTCTCACAAATATCTTAGGACTGCTGCCTAAATTGGGAGAGTTATATATAGGCTAAACAAGCAACAGCTGCAATCAGAATTCTACCATCCAGACAATGTGCCAGACTCCTCCTGCCACAATACCTGGCTGTATATTTGTTCCACGGGTAGCCCAGACGCACCAGCAGGTGCAGAACCATGCTCTACAAGGAGTAGGCATGGGGTATGATAGACAGAACCCTTCTCCTGATTACCACCCAACCTCCTGCAGGTGATAACCCAGTGCTTCTCCATATTGAACACTTGGAGGACTAACTGACAGTCATACGAATAAAAATAAACCCTGAACAAGGGACTTCAATGTCCTGAACCAAGTGGCTTGGTGGCACCATCACAGACATAGCTGCCAGTCGTGAAGGACTTAGTGACCAGAATGGGTCCCTGGCAAGTAGTGAGTGATCCAGCAGGAAGGAATGATTCTAATTGACCTTTTCCTCACCAATCTACCCGCTGGCAGCTGCATCTGTCCATGACAGCGTTGGTTGAAGTGACCACCTCATAGTCCTTATGGAGACAAAATTCCATCTTCATGCTGAGAACACCCTCAATCATGCTGTATGGGACTATAATTGTGAAAAACAGGATACTCAGAAAATTGGAATCCATAAGGTGTTGGGAGCATCAACAGCAGGAGAAATGTACACTACCACACCACATTAGACCCAAGCAATCTCACAGTAAACACATTGGATTCCAGCTATGCAATCCTATCACATCCAGTGATGAATAGTAGAGGAAAATGCAGAAACATTTCTGTCCTTGTTGTTGCAGGTTCAACATGCAATGCTATAAACTAGGCTAAAACATTTACCGCTGCTTTCAATCAGAGGTGCTAAGTGGATGATCCATCTCAGCTTCTTCTTCAAATCCCAACCACACAGAAACCATTATTCACCCAATTTGAATGTCATGGCACGTAGAGGCCTCATCCAACGCCTGGCAGGGACAAGTTGGGGAGCCAGTCCATCAACTCTTCGCACTTCTGCCTTATCCCCAGCTGAGTACTGCACACCCATATGGAGTAGTAGTAGACATACTAGCCTGGTAGACACAAGCCTGAACAGCACCTTGCAACCATCACTGGGTGCCTTCAATCTACTCCAGTCGAGCAGCTCCCTATACTTGCAGGCATTCCGCCTGCAGGGATCCAAAGGCAAGCAGCAACTCTGGCACTATCTCATCGTGCCATGGACCCAGATTACCTCCTCCATCAGGCTATCAGCATAGAGCCCACCCTGACTGAAGTCCCATCATCCCTTTGCTCCACATGGAAAACAACTCTAACATCCATCCAGCCAACTGAGACAAAAGCACACTGGATAGCTACCAAGTGGTCACAGGAGTGGAAGGCAACCTCATCTCCATTACACAGCTACATCTCTTCACCAGATAAAAGCTGTCCAGGGTCTGATCTCCCCAGAGGAGCATAGGTGAAGCTCAACAGACTTCGTACTGGAGTTGGGCGTTTCAATGCCAGCATGTGGAGATGAGGACTCCGCCAGAGCCCAGCCTGTGAATGAGGAGCAGAACAACAGACAGCCAACCATGTCATCTTTGGTTACCCGCTCTACCACCCACCAAATGGAGCTCAGGGCCTGGCAGACATTGACGCAGAGACAACAACAAATGTTGGCTGCTCAACAGTCAGGTTTGAGATCTAACTATTCCTTTGGTTTATGTTTCATTCGCAAGAAGAAGAAGAAGAAGAAGAAGAAGACCCAATTTGATTCACTCTATGTCTTATCAAGAAGTGGCTGAGTCCACTTAACACAAAACGGTCCATTAGATATTTCACACCTGCAGAAACTAGATCTAGAAAATATTAATACATAACCTGATAAGCAGCACATACTTATCACAACATACCTGCATAGCAAATTCATCTACAACAAGAAAAAATCACCCCGCCTCCCATGACATTCAATGGAGTTATCATCACAAATCCTTCATGAGTAAAAATCCTGGCAGTTGGGACTAATTTAAGTAAGTAAGTAAGTAAGTTTATTGGCCAAGTATTCACATACAAGGAATTTGCCTTGGTGCTCCACCCACAAGTAACAACATGACATACAGTGACAGTTAGGAATGACTCAGAAAACACTAAACATTAATAATAATAAAACTTTAATGATAAAACTAAATTATTCTACACTGCTTAAGATTTAAGAACCTGTTTGTACCTTATTATACTGTGATGAGAACTAAAAAGGAAATAACTCTTTGTAAACTTTTCTTTCATGCAATTGTACAAATCAGAATCCAATGGAGTGCCAGAAGGCTCCAAATGACCAGACACAACATGAAATTATTCATTGTCTTTGGTCTTTTAAAAGCCCATGATTCATGTGTTTTGGGAATAGGCTTTAACAAAATAGTTAAATAATCCAGAGCTGTACACAGTTTAATAGTGTGTTGTAGCGGCGCCTGCTAGCACATGCAGATATCGAACCCGGCGTTCGGAAGCCGCGGTCACGTGACTCGGGAGGGGCTGTTGTTTTCGCACGTTTTTTCCCTTGCACACGTTGACGAGGATAGCCCATTGACAGTGGCTACTCCACGGCGTAGAGGACGTCCACCTGCTGTTTTGCCGCCCTCTGCACCCGTTACTTCCAGTCGCGTTTCTCCAGTCCCTTTTGTAACGCCTGTCCCTCGTTTGCATTTTTCTCATCCCTCCAGTACTGTTTTACTGGTCCCAAGTGTTACGCTCGCCCTGCGACCTCGGACTACACGTTCCGGTCGTACCGTCCATTTACCCGTGCGTTTCCATACTGCAGATTCAGGGGGGTGTCCATGTAGTGGTGCCTCCTAGCGCACGCAGTTATCGAACCTGGCGTTCGGAAGCAGCGGTCACGTGACTCAGGAGGAGCTGTTGTTTTCTATCTATCTATCTATCTATCTATCTATCTATCTATCTATCTATCTATCTATCTATCTATCTATCTATCTCTGCATTAAAAAATGTCCACTTGGCCTCCACAGACTTCTGTGGCAAAGAATTCCACAGATTCACTGCCCTCTGACTAAATAAATTTCTCCTCACCTCTTTCCCAAAAGAACGTCCTTTAACTCTGAGGCTATGACCACTAGTCCTAGACTCTCCCACTCGTGGAAACATTCTCCCCACGTCCACTCTATCCAAGCCTTTCACTATTTGGTACGTTTCAATGTGGTTTCCCCCTTATTCTTCTAAGCTCCAGCGAGTACAGGCCCAGTGCCGACAAACGTTCATCATAGGTTAACCTACTCATTCCTGGGATGAGGTGGCTGGGTAGATGACAGTGAGGTTGCCGTAGTAATCAATGAAAGTGATAGCGATTGGTGTTCAGTAGACAGTGGTAGGGGGGGGATGGGGGGGGAGGGGGGTGGGGGGGGGGGGGGGGGGGGGGGGGTGCAATGAGGAACCAGGTGTGGCTTTGCTGCATCAGTATCATCAGGAGGCAGAGTCAAGACATGAGCAAAGTTGTCAAGTTTAGGACTTTGGCTATGGAGGGGAAAAATGAGAGTTCAAAGGAGGACCAAGTAAATATACAGTATACCTTAAAGAGCTCCTTACATGAGTCACGTTACCAGCAACAACCAAGCACCTTGCTCAGGCAGTCCACCTCTAAGCCACAAATGCTGCTTTGGTCTACTTCGGTCCACACAGAGTGCAAACCAATTTAAGTAAAATATCAATTTTCACAGTTCTTTCAGATATTATTGCCGAGCACAACAATTCCAGGTCAAAATGTTTTGATGGGGAGCATATGTTTCCATAAATCAGTGGGGTCATTAACCAAATGCAACATTTAAATATACCTGGTGTGATAACCAGAAACAAATGAGAATTATTTGACACAAGAAGTAGTGATGTGAAATGTACAGTCTAGAAGTATTCTGCAGTTCGATTCAATGGTACTTTTAGAAAAGGCAAGTGAATGCATATTCATTGGTTTTTAAAACTGTGATACCATGAGGAAACATCAGAAGAATATGACTAACCAGTAGTTCTTTCACAGAGGCACCACAGACGTAGCCTTCTATCTACACATTGTAACACATGATCTCTGATGATGTTCTACCTTTCTGGAGAAGAAGATGTCGACGTTGTTTTTTTCTCTGAGTGTTTTTGATTTTCCAGGTTTTTAACCAAAGCAGACAATGCGGTAAGTGAGTCAAACTGATGAGAGCATATCTCTCGGATGTACTGAATTAGCCGGCCTCTGAGTAGGAGTGGGGATGGCTTTGGCGGAGATAGTTTAGAATCACAATTGGCCTTAGTATTTGTACATAAAAGACTGCCTGACTGTTCATCCTTGGCTGCACTCCCATGGTTCCTGCTGAAGCTGATGTTTCTGTGAATGTCAGCATTGGGCACGATCCTCACATCCTTCCTGCTCAAGTAGCCTGCTGATAGTACGCCTTGGGTTGACACATCAAGCACGATGACTGCAGAAGGATACTGCCTGGAGAAGTGATTTTGAAAGTTAAGTACAATCTGAATCATTTTTAAAACATAGATGGGTGACTCATGTCTTTCAGCTTGGGGCCTAGACTATGACTTCTTCCCACCAAAATTATAGATTGTGCATGACAAAATCCTCACACCATGTGATTGGGACGAAAAGCCCTTGTGTTAACCAAAGATGGGCAATGAATGCTGCTGTTAACTTATCAAACCTCCCAAGGCAAACAATAAAACAGAAAGACTCACTTCAGCTCATGTTGATATAGTCATCTTTCCTGAGGCAGCATTAAGAAGAGTGGTTGACCTCTTCTGGAAGCTCAAGAGATGGCAGACGCTGGAACAGCGACTAAAAAACAAGCAGCTGGCGAAACTCAGTGGATCAGGCAGCATCTGTGGCGGAAAATGGTTAGACAACGTTTCGGGTGTTCAGAGAGAAGCAGAGAACCAGTTCATGAAAATAAGCAATTCTAGAGCTGGAGATATGCACGGAATGAATGAATAAGTTTATTGTCCATGTATTCACATACAAGGAATTTGCCTTGGTGCTCTGCCCGCAAGTGACAACATAACATTCAGTGACAGTTAGGAATGGCACATAAAACATAAATAATAAAAAGGTGATGTAGAAATGGGGATAGTATTAGGGTCAATAATGCCTTCTGTATACCTGAATAGCCAATCTGCATTGTCCTGGAACATTAACATTAGCTGCTGAAGTAATATACTAGAGGATATAGGAGCTGTTTCTTTTTTAAAAAAGGAGGGAGAGGGAAAGCAGGGAATTATAGACCAGTTAACCTGACATCGGTGGTGGGGAAGATGTTGGAGTCGATTATTAAAGATATAATAGTGGCGCATGTGGATAGCAGTAACAGGATTGATTCAAATCAGCATGGATTTACAAAAGGGAAATCATGCTTGTCTAACCTTCTCGAATTTTTTTGATGATGTAACAAGTAAAATGGACAAGGGAGAGCCAGTGGATGTAGTGTACCTGGACTTTCAGAAAAACCTTGATAAGGTCCACACAGGAGATTAGTGGACAACATTTGAGCACATGGTATTGGGGGTAGGGCATTGACATGGATAGAAAATTGGTTGGTAGACTGGAAACAAAGAGTACGGATTATCAGGTCCCTTTCAGAATGGTAGGCAGTGACTAGTGGGATAGTGCAAGGGTCGGTGCTGGGACCGCAGCTATTTACAATGTAATTAATGATTTGGATGAAGGAATTAAAAGAAACATTAGCAAATTTGCAAATGACACAAAGCTGTGAGTCAATGTGAACTGTGAAGAGGATGCTATGAGGATGCAGGGTGACGGACAGGTTGGGTGAGTGGGCAGATGCATGGCAGATGCAGTTTAATGTGGATAAATGTGAGGTTATCCACTTTGGTGGAATGAACAGGAAGGCAGATTACTATCTGAATGGTGTCAGTTTGAGAAAAGGGGAAGTACAACAAGACCTGGGTGTCCTTGTACATCAGTCACTGAAAGTAAGCATACTTGCAAAGGCATTTAGAGTGGATAAAAAGTTGAAACGTGTTACAAACTATGTGGAAAATGTAAGATTGTCCTCGTTCGAAGAAAAAACTTTAAAAAGGCAAATTATTAACGTTGCTGTACAAAGGAGTATGGGTCCTAGAATGTTGGCATGCAAGTAATTTTAAAAGGTCATGAAATGTTAGCCACATTTGCCAGGCCTATGTAGTATAAAAGTAGAGATATTTTGCTGAAAGATATAGGGCACTGGTGAACCAGCAACTTGACTACGACACATCATTTTGCTCTCTATAATTTATGGAGTGGTGTGCTTACATTGGAGGCAGTGCAGAGGTTTGCCAGGCTAATGTCTGTGAAAATAAAAAGTTGACAGAGAAAGATTGGTGAGGGTTGTTGGGGATATGCCGAACTTCCTAAGCCTAAGGAAGTAGAGGCGTTGGTGTGCTTTGTTGGCCATTGCTTTGATGTGGGCATGTGGGGAAGGCAGGAAAGTGCTGTTAAAGCTAAGATTGGCTCACCCATGAACTTAGTGATCCAGCATACTGGCCTGTTTGTGCTCATATTTCCAATACAGTGGTGAATTACAGAAATAAATGTACTTCTGATACTGAAAGCTTTCTCTTGTGATTAATATTTAAAATGGCCAATTTCAATTGCTGACAGACAGTTCACTAAAAAAAACACCATCATGTATCAATGTTGCAGATGCCCTGCTGATTTGAACTAATTTTAATCCAGCAGCTCAGTTATTTACGAATGTGCTGTAAATTGAGGAGGCTCTTAGAAGGTCAAGTAGGGAGAAAAATACTAAAAAAAAAAGGAAAGGCAAAAGAAATCTGGATGCGTCTCTTCTTCCTGTATTGTAAGCTGCGCCAAGTTCCATTTATCCATTGATTCATTCAAGACCATTAGATATTGGAGAGTAATTAGTCATTTAGCTCCTTGAGTCTACTCTGCTATTCAATCATTGCTGATTCATTTTTCCTTTCCAACTCCATCTCCTGCCGTCTGCCCTTAACATTTGGCACCCTTCCAAATCAATCTCTACCTTAAAAATACCCAATGATGGCCTCCACAGCTGCCAGATTCATCACCCTCTGGCTAAAGAGATTCCTCATCATCTCCATTTTGTAGGTGTCCTTTTATTCTAAGTCTGTGCCCTCTGGTTTGAGACTCTCCCATTACTAGGATAATACTATCCACATCCACTCTATCTAAGCCTTTCCTTATCCAGTAGGTTTCAATGAGAAATACTTCTAAGCTCCAACGAGTACAGACCCAGAGCCTTCAAACGCTCCTCATTGATCTACGTCGATTCCCCCTCCCTACTTATTTCAAATTAAATCCCTGTTGACCTTGAAATCCTGATAAAGTCTCCTCTCTCCCTGTTTACAAAAACTCAACTAACCCATTAAATGTAAGATAATTGTTTCTCCAAGTACAGTCTTTAATGCATCTCAGTCTCCCTTCTCTTGTTTGTCCAGAGCTGGGCAGTGTCGAGAATTACTGCACTAGCCTTCTCCATCTGTCCTTTCCTTCTCATTTTGAGATGCATGGCACAGTACACATGATAATAATAAACCAATACCAGAATAGCTATTCTGTTCTATTCATTTCCTGGATGTTGGTGTCACTGGCAAGGCCATTTATTGCCTATCCCTAATTGCCCTTGAGAAATGGGTGGGGTCCATTCTGAAGTCCACAAATTAATCGAGGAAAGGTAATTTAAATTCTCTACAGACAGATGCTTTGCAGCAAAAAGTTTGCTTGTCCACATTACCAATTCTCGCCTTGGAGCTAAAATTCTCCAGTCTGAAAATATCAACTTAAGTCTCCTTTGTTTCCTTTTAAATGTCCATTGTCCATTTTATTATCCCATGACCAGAATTGGACACAGCATTCTAACTAAGGCCTAATTAATGTTTTATAAAGTCATAGTGTGGCTTTGTTGCTTCTGCATTCTGTACTGTATCTTGGCTGATAATGGCAACTATTCCATATGCTTCTTTAACCACCTAGTGTACATCTCCTGCTTGCATCAGAAATCTTAGTACAATAGGGCTCCACTGTACCCCTATTCATTCACCTTCTTTGTCTTTCCCAGATGCACAGGGAGTCATAGTCATACAGCGTGGAAACAGGACTTCAGCCCAACTTGCCCACACCGACCAACATGCCCCATCTACACTAGTCCCACTTGCCTGCGTTTGGTCCATATTCCCCCAAACCTGTCATATCCATGCACTTTTCTCAATGTTTCTTCAACATTGTGATAGCACCTCTATCAATAAAGGTAGTGCTTTAACTACCTCCTCCAGAAGCTTGTTCCATATAGCCACCAGCCTTTGTGTAAAAACGTTGCCCGCTCAGCTCCAATCTTTCCCCCCTCATCTTAAAACGATGTCCTCTGGTTCTCGATGCCCCAACTCTGCATAAAATACTGTGTGCATTTACCCTACCTATTCCTGTCATGATCTTATACACCTCTATAAGGCCACCCCTCATCCTCCTGCCCTCACATACCTGCATGCATTATCACATACATTTCTGAATTGAATTCCATTTGCCTAGTTAATCAATCAAGCTATTTTTAATCTTCCACATGTACAGATGTGATATATTACAGAACACATAATTTAGTGAAACCTGGTTTTCTGAAATTGTGTTAATTTTCAAATAAATATATTTTATCTAAATATTTCATGATTGGCTGTTTATCATATTATGACATGCACATATCCCCTTTGTAGAAGTACTGCTGATGAGCTTGTATAGAGACCTTTTAAACGCTCTTCTGAGCAGTAATACAAATAAAACATAGACCCAATTGAAATCATTAGAATCGAAGTCCACAATCCCAGAATGACTTTAAAATATGTCATAAACCATTATGTGATGCAGATTATCTTCCAGATTTGTGATATAGAAACATAGAAACATAGAAAATAGGTGCAGGAGTAGGCCATTCGGCCCTTCGAGCCTGCACCGCCATTCAATATGATCAAGGCTGATCATCCAACTCAGTATCCTGTACCTGCCTTCTCTCCATACCCCCTGATCCCTTTAGCCACAAGGGCCACATCTAGCTCCCTCTTAAATATAGCCAGTGAACTGGCCTCAACTACCTTCTGTGGCAGAGAATTCCACAGATTCACCACTCTCTGTGTAAAAAATGATTTTCTCATCTCAGTCCTAAAAGACTTCCCTCTTATCCTTAAACTGTGACCCCTAGTTCTGGACTTCCCCAACATCGGGAACAATCTTCCTGCATCTAGCCTGTCCAACCCCTTATGAGTTTTGTAAGTTTCTATAAGATCCAACCTCAATCTTCTGAATTCTAGCGTGTACAAGCCGAGTCTATCCAGTCTTTCTTCATATGAAAGTCCTGCCATCCCAGGAATCAGTCTGGTGAACCTTCTCTGTACTCCCTCTATGGCAAGAATGTCTTTCCTCAGATTAGGAGACCAAAACTGTACGCAATACTCCAGGTGTGGTCTCACCAAGACCCTGTACAACTGCAGTAGAACCTCCCTGCTCTTATACTCAAATCCTTTTGCTATCAATGCTAACATACCATTTGCTTTCTTCACTGCCTGCTGCACCTGCATTCCTACTTTCAATGACTGGTGTACCATGGCACCCAGGTCTCGTTGCAGCTCCTCTTTTCCTAATCGGCCACCATTCAGATAATAGTCTACTTTCCTGTTTTTGCCACCAAAGTGGATAACCTCACATTTATCCACATTATACTGCATCTGCCATGCATTTGCCCACTCACCCAACCTATCCAAGTCACCGTGCAGCCTCCTAGCATCCTCCTCACAGCTAACACTGCCCCCCAGCTTAGTGTCATCCGCAAACTTGGAGATGTTGCATTCAATTCCCTCATCCAGATCATTAAAATATATTGTAAATACCCGGGGTCCCAGCACTGAGCCGTGCGGTACCCCACTAGTCACTACCTGCCATTCTGAAAAGGACTAGTTTACTCCTACTCTTTGCTTCCTGTCTGCCAGCCAGTTCTCTATCCACATCAATACTGAACCCCCAATACCGTGTGCTTTAAGTTTGTATACTAATCTCTTATGTGGGACCTTGTCCAGATATAACACATCCACTGGTTCTCCGTTATCCACTCTACTAGTGACATCCTCGAAAAATTCTATAAGATTCGTCAGACATGATTTACCTTTCATAAATCCATGCTGACTTTGTCCAATGATTTCACCACTTTCCAAATGTGCTGCTATCCCATCTTTAATAACTGGCTCCAAAATTTTTCCCACCACCGATGTTAGACTAACTGGTCTGTAACTGGTCTGTAACTGGTCTAAACAGAGAACCTGCATAAAGACCATCATAATATATAGTCCAGCCGATAGATTTCTCTGGTCCCTCCGTCCCCATTATTTAATTATTCTGTATTTTTTGATTATTCTGTATCTTCTCTCTTTCTATTTTTTTATTTTTTTATTTCTTTATGCACAACTACTACGGCCTGACGCAAAACTGCATTTCATTGTACTCATACTTGTATTTGTGCGATGACATTAAAGTTGAATTGAATAAAGATTTATGCAAATACACACCCGGATCTCTCTGTTTCTGCACATTCCTTACGAAAGTGCAGTTCAGTTTATTGTCTCTCCTCGTTCTTTCTTTCAAAATGTCTCACTGTGCATTTTCCAGTATTATATTTCATCTGTCTGTCATCTGTCTATGACCCTGCCAATCTGTGCCTTTTTGCAGTCTCTCATTATCTTTCTCACTTTTTACCACATGTTAAAATTCAATGTCATCTGTAAATTTTACCCTGCAACTCATCTCCAAATCATAATAAAGCCACAGGTCCTCGTGCTGACCCTGGGGGAACCACACTGTCTACTGTTGCCGTTGATTCCAGAGTGGCTTTGTGCAAAGCTGTTTGAGGCCATTAAAACGAGATTTTCAATCTTTTATTATTTTGATTATTAATCAATATTTTTGCCATCTGGATCTTTCCTTTTAATTTCTTTACTCCATGCCTTCACAAGAGTTCCAGATGTACGGTAACAGTACTGCTATTGTCTAAGGTTTTTATTGCTGTAGCTACTGCTTTCAGAGAATGTATGTGGTGCACCACAGTGCATTTTTACTTGAGGACATTTCAAAACACACCAAAACGCCTCTGAAATAACTTGGCTTCTGTATTCAATAACCAATTTTATCGGTGCTCGTGTATAAAACTAAATACTTAGACAAAAACAATGAGACCTGAAGTCTTTGAAAGGCTACATTGGATAGCAGCCAATTGTAGCATGAGGAGATCTGTTAACCATTTAGGAGAGGTCCTTTAGCGCATTTAAGTTAACGGAGTCTGTTGCACAAACGGGACTCATTTCCAAAAGAAAATTCACAAAATCTTTTCAATTGAAAAGGCTGCATGGATGTTTTAAAATGTGTTGAAAATGTGTTGCACGATTTCTGTGAAGAACAGCAGAATGATGGAACAAGCAGAGTGATGCAATTATACCAATGACTACAACTTTTACCTGGCCAGCATTTTAAGAAGAAACTAGATTTTGTGCAGAGAGAATCGCAACAATTTGATCCATTACCAAAGCTTTATCAAAAATAAAAATGACCCCCCTAAGCCTCAGAGTCCTGGCTTTAAGCTCTTTCTCTGCCCCTCAGATCACTCCATTTCTCACATCTCATTACTTCAATGACCAGCCTTTGTGCCCACCCTTCATCCCTGTGAATTTGTACCTTTGCATTGGCTGCTACTTAAGTCACAATGACATCCTGCACCAGAGCTCCAACATCCAGCATTTCTATTTTGTTACTTTCCTTACAATTTTCCATAACCTCTTAAGGGACCATTGCTTTTGCTACATTTTCTACTGATCATCCTTTCCAGATCTTTTCCCTATTTCTTTTCTTATGCAGGTGATGGTGATGTATTCTCTTTCCAGATCTCCATGAGAAACCTAGCTGGAAAACTAAAGATCATTGGATAGGATAACAATATTGAAAAGGAGAGATTAGAAAACTTGTGATTATGTAAATTGTTGTTTGATTTAGTTTAATTGAGAGATAGAGCACGGAAACAGGCCCTTCAGCCCACTGTGTCTGCACCGACCAGCGATCCCCGTACTTTAACACAAAGCTACACAGACTAGGGACAATTGATATTTATACCTTGCCAATTAACCTACAAACCTGTACGTCTTTGGAGTGTGGGAGAAAACCAAAGATCTTGGAGAAAATCCACACAGGTCACGGGGAGAATATGCTAACTCCATACAGTACAGCAATCCATAGTCAGGATCAAGCCCGGGTCTCTAGCACTGTAAGACAGCAACTCTACAGCTGTGCCACCGTGCCCAATTGATGCTTGCAATTATGTGATGTTGTTAATGTAAAAACACTCACAGGACCGTATATAAAAATTTCACCCTGAACTAAAGAAGAAAATTCAAGAAGGTTAGTTTTTAAGGCAGGTAAAGAGGAGAGAGGCAGTCTGAAGAAGGGTCTCGACCTGAAACGTTACCCATTCCTTCGCTCCAGAGATGCTGCCTGTCCCGCTGAGTTACTCCAGCTTTTTGTGTCTATCTTCGATTAAAAGATGGTGTTGTTTAGAAAGGAAATTCTGAAGCTGAGGGCCCAGATGGATGGTTGCATTGCAGCTTGTGATGTGATGAAGAGGGTAATGGGCCTGTCCCACTTAGGCGACTTTTTAGGCTACTGCAGGAGACTATGCAGTCACCACATGGTCGCCACATGTTCACGAGTAGTTGCCGGGGAGTCGCCTTCATGGTCGTGAGGAGTTCCCGCATTCTGGGAACTAGTCGTGGCTTCATTATGGTCACCGTGAAGTTTTCAACATGTTGAAAAATTAACGTCGACTAGAATGAAGCCGCCATGGAGAGTAGCGAGAATTCTCGTTCCGTAGGTGGGTCGCCAGGAGGTCGAAAGTTCTCGTAGGTTGTAGCCGGTGTTGACCGGTGAATTTCATTGGCTCATTGGGGGAAAAAAACATAAGCAGTAGTTTTCAGAACCAAGGATAACCGCCAGACAACGTTGAATGTCCGCTGACCCTCACAGCCATGTATCTCTGGCTTCTTAAAAGTTGTCTCTACTCCTTCTTCCCCCTTCTCCCTCCTTCTCCCCACTCTCCCCCCCATCTCCCCCTCTCTTTTAAAGGACTTACCGTACATTGTGCTTAGCCATCTTAATTACAGCGTCAACCTTCCTGTTCATCGCGGTATCACCTTGGCTTTGCACCGTGTGAATTTCACTCAGACAGCACTCCCCCCACTTGCCCTGTCAAGAGTCAAGACAAGAGTCAAGAGTCAAGAGAGTTTTATTGCCATGTGTCCCAAATAGGACAATGAAATTCTTGCTTGCTGCAGCACACAGAATATGTAAACATAATACAGAACAGGAGATAAAGGTTTAGCGTGTCTATATACCATAGACCATATATATATACACAATAAATAAACAGATAAAGTGGAAAAGGCTGTTATTGTTCAGAGTTTGTTTGATGGCGAGTTTAATAGCCTGATGGCTGTGGGGAAGGAGCTGTTCCTGAACCTGGATGTTCCAGATTTCAAGTTCCTGTACCTTCTTCCCGATGGCAAAGGAGTGATGAGTGTGTGGCCAGGATGGTGCGGGTCCTTGATGATGTTGGCAGCTTTTTGAGGCAGCGACTGCGATAGATCCCTTCGATGGTGGGGAGGTCAGAGCCGATGATGGACTGGGCAGTTGTCACAACTTTCTGCAATCTTTCCCGCTCCTGGACGTTCAAGTTGCCGAACCAAGCCACGATGCAACCAGTCAGTATGCTCTCTACTGTGCACCTGTAGAATTTCGAGAGAGTCCTCCTTGACATACCGACTCTCCGTAATCTTCTCAGGAAGTAGAGGCGCTGATGATTGCATCAGTGTGCTGGGACCAGGAGAGATCTTCGGAAATATGCACGCCCGGGAATTTAAAGTTCTTGACCCTTTCCACCATTGATATAAACGAGAATGTGGGTCCCTATCCTACCCCTTCCAAAGTCCACAATCAGTTCCTTGGTTTTGTTGGTGTAGAGAGCGAGGTTGTTGTGCTGACATCATTTGGTCAATTGGTCGATCTCACTTCTATACTCTGACTCATCACCATCAGTGATTCGTCCCACAACAGTGGTGTCGTCGGCGAATTTGATGATGGAGTTCGCACTATGTCCAGCTACGCAGTCATGATTATAGAGTGAGTACAACGGGGGGCTGAGCACGCAGCCTTGAGGTGCTCCTGTGCTGATTGTTATCGAGGATGACACATTTCCACCAATACGGACAGACTGTGGTCTGTGGATGAGGAAATCGAGGATCCAATGAGGAAGGCGAGGCCCCCCGCCTGAATAACGGACTGGGAAGGAAGCGATGTGTGTGTGTATGTGTGTTCCACTCTGACAGTCGCCGTTCCAGTTGCTGGTTTTTCAGGCGACTGCCGGCAATTTGGCAGTCGCCGAAAGTCACCTGAAAAATCACCTAAGTGGGACAGGCCCATAAGGTATGTATAAGAGAATGCAGATATCGTACAGGTTATTTCAGAACTTTCAGTTATTCATAACTAGTCCCCTGAGTGATTAATTTACACTCGATGAATAAATGTCCATGTGTAGATCACGCAAATATATGAATATGCTAAAAGTCTGAAATGAAACATAAAATGCTGGAAATCATTCAGTAAGTCCAACAGCATCAGTGAAGAGAGGAGCAGAATGAACATTTCAGGCCAAGGGCCCTTTATCAGAACAGGAATGGGAATCGGAAATTTGATCATTTGAACAAATGTGTTTAATTTTCATATGCACCTGGACCAGAACAATTGCATTCTTACTTGGTACACATTTATAGGCATGTTAATTGCTACAATACAACAGTGAAGGGGGTGGGGAGGGGGGGCAGGGAGATGTGGTGGGAGTGTGGGATTGGAGAAAGAGGGAATGTTAGGCTGGCCAATTAAAGTTGTCAGGATAACAATTACTTTAAAAACTAACAGTCTGAAACAGAAGAGAAAAAATAAATTAATTACATCAAAAGGAGAGAGAGAGAGAGAGGGAAAAAGAGAGAGAGAGAGGAGAGAGAAAAAAGAGAGAGAGGAGAGAGAGAGAAAAAGAGAGAGAGAGACGAGAGAGAGAAAGAGAGAGAGAGAGAGAGGAGAGAGAGAGAGAGAGAGGAGAGAGAGAGAGAGAGAGAGCTAGATCCAGATAAAGTCATAGAGTGATGGATTTATACATCATGGAAACAGGCCCTTTGGGGAAACAACTGTGGCCATTCACTTTGTCAGCACCACTCATAATTTTATATACCTCTCTAAGGTCACTCCTCAATCTTCCACACATCAGGGAAAAAATACATAATATATCCACTCTCTCTTTATAACTCAAGCCCTCCAGTTACTTACTCTTGAATCTTTTCTGCATCCTTTCAAGTTAATTACATCCTGCCTATAGATTTGCACACAATACACTAAGTGTGGTCTGGCAAATTTAAAGATGAAACTGGAGCATTGTCTGCACAGAGCGACCATTCCTGAGCATAGAGAGAGTAGAGTAAGGGACTGTGCACACAGCTGAAGGCTGAAGAAGGGTCTCGTCCTGAAACATCACCCATTCCTTCTCTCCAGAGATGCTTCTCTCTAGAGACGCTTACATGCTCCAGCAGGTTTAAACCAGCATCTGCAGTTCCTTCCTACACAACTCTGATTTATTGTTGCATGGAGGTGTTCTGCAAAGTAGTCTCTCAGCTACATTTGGATTTCAAACATAATGGAGACTATATTATAAGAAATGACTGTAGAAAGCACTAAATGAGAAGAAATGCAAGTTAACCGCGGCGTGGAGCAATGAACGGTGGGAAGCGAGGAAGTAAAAGTACAAAAAAAAAGTAAAATGTTTTATTTGAATAGACAACATGTGCATGAGTAGGCCATTCCCATCTTATTACAGCTGAAATAGTCTTCTATTTTATTGTTTGCTATTTCTATGTCATTTGAGAATATTGACATAACATTTTTCATAACTGTACAAGCGTTGACTTTTATATTGTTAAAAATCACCACTCTATGGTTAGGTATTGATAGTCGTATTACAGATATGGAAGTAATTGTGACTAAATATCAAGATATTTTTTTAATATTTGTTAAGGCACACAATATTTCTGACCTTAAGGTGGATATTTGCAGCTTTTCAGAAAATAGCTGAAATCAGATAGAGCTTGAGATCTAGTTAGACCAAACCCTCAGGCATCGAAGTAATAATGTTAGAGGAACAGACCAGATTAACAACCAAGCAACACATCTGTAATGCAGATGCCATGCAACCTGTGTGCTACTCATGGGAGATCAACTTAAAAAGAAACAAGGCTAACTTTGAAATCTGATTATTTATTTAGGACCAGTTAGGACGAGTTATTGAACATAATAAATTGAATTAATAACTATGCAATAATAGTGCACACATTGTTCTTGAGCACTTTTGTAATGTTTGTTATTTTAAATGTATTTACTGATTCAAATCCCTTAACACAGTAGGATTCGGCATCAGTTCTCAGCCAATTTCACGCTAACACCTTTCATTACTCAACGGGCAAACAAAAATATTCAAAATTCCATACAGAAATAAGCATAAAAACATGAACCCTGATTTAGCTTAGCATCCTTAGGTGGTTTTTACAAGAAAATCCTTCTTCATCATCCCACATATATGAAACTCCAATCCCAGTGCAGCTTTTCGCTAAGTTGCACTCTTTGCAGTTCTACCTCAAGACCAGTGCACATGCTGCACACGCTCACTCACTAACCTGTTGCCCAGACCCAATGTCAGCCATGACTTGCTTCTGGACTGCACACCAAGGAAAGTGCAATACACCACCTGAAAACTCAGGGAGACCTGGACTGAAGTGTTTGCCTGAGATTTTCCACACAATCGGCTCCTCATTTTAGTTTAGTTTAGAGATACAGCGTGGAAACAGGCATTTTGGCCCACCGAGACCACACCGACCAACAATCCCCGCACATTAACACTATCCTACACACACTAGCACCAATTTACACTTATTCCAAGCCAATTAACCTATAAACCTGTACGTCTTTGGAGTGTGAGAGGAAACCGAAGATCTCGGAGAAAACCTTTCTGGTCACGGGGAAAACATACAAACTCCGTACAGACAGCACCCATACTCTGGATCGAACCCAGGTCTTCGGAACGGCAAGCGCTGTAAGGTCGCAACTCAACCGCTGCGCTACCGTGCTAACAAATCCTAGCATCACAAAGGCTGAACAAGGAAGAGAACTAAAGTGCATACCATCAATAATAATTTGAAAAATACATTTTATTGATGCAAAAACAAAAGTATTTGCAATATTGTTGCAATATTGCAATGAGAAGTCTTTATCGGGGAATTAACAGCTTTTGTTTGAAGTACCGGACATTATAATTTCCAAGTGTTTTTTTCTTCCCATCACATTTCAAATGTGTTTGTAATTAAAGTTAAAGGTGGCTGTTTGTTGCTTTCTGTTGAGTGTGAAGGACCTCTCTCACTTGTATAGGAACCAGCTGTTTTTACAGTCGATCCATATACTGAAATATGAGAATTGAATTCAAGGAAACAACGTATACAGTGTCTTTAACATGCAAGATGTCCTGTGGCTCTTTACATGAAAGCAGTAAGAAGACCAGATGCCTGGCATTAGAATGAAACAGCAACAGGTGGTTTGAGGGCAATATGTGCAGATGGACTTCAAGGAACGGTTTAAGAAATGACAGAGAAGAGGTATTAATTAGCGAATATGTTGAGCAGAAGCAAATAAATGTGTGCCTAGGAATGATGGAAAACTTGTTGAATAGAAATCATACCTCCTGGTCAACTCAGAGGCCAATGTCCAACTATACAAATGTTAAGAAGAAGTGATTAAACTATGGGCTGGACTTCAAAACTAACAGTTTCAGTCTCCACCTTCATGTTCATATGAAGGAAGGTGTCCTCCATTGTAACTTGATGTCAGAAATGGTCATGGAATTGAGGATGTGATGTGAAAGTAAACCTGCACATGGAAGCCTGGAAGTTTATTGGACACCTTCCATTGGCTCAAGAATGTTGGGCTGAGATTTGTCCTTGCCCTTCTCCCTTCAAACATTGGTTCAGCCATAGAAACAGGATGAAATTCTTATCACATCATCTTCCACAGCATTTTTCACAATATTACCAATCACTCTGCTTAGACCCCATTGGAATATCAGATTTACAACCGTGTCAGAGAGACTATACCTTTGATCATTACTGACAGTCTTTCATTACCCTACCCACAGCTTCTACTTATTCAATCTTTACAAAATACTGTCAAACATATATTTGAAACATGTCATTGTATTTACTTTGAAGATTGTCAAAATAAAATTATTTTCATAGATGGAGCCGACAGAACATTTTCAAAGGATGGAAATATCAAATACTAGGGGGCCTTACTACATGATCAGAAGGTGAATTTTTATAGGAGATAGAGTCATTGTGTCATACATCATGGAAACAGGCTCTTCAGCCCAATTTGCCCACATCAACCAATATGTCCCATCTACACTAGTCCCAACTGCCTGTATTAGTCCCATATCCCTCTAAACCGATCCTATCCATGTACCTGTCTGAATGTTTCTTAAATGCTGCAGTAGTCCCTGCCTCAACTACTTCCTCCGGCAGCTCATTCCATATACCCACCACCCTTTGTGTAAAGAGGTTACCCTCAAGTTCATATTAATTCTTTCCCCCTCACCTTAAACCTATGTCTTCCGGTTCTCGATTCCCCTACTGAGCAAGAGACTGTGCTTTTACCCAATCTATTCTTCTCATGATTTTCTCCACTTCTATAAGATCACCCCCTCGTCCTTCTGCGCACCAAGCAGTAAAGTCTTAGCCTGCTCAACCTCTCCCTATAACTCAGACCCTTGAGTCCTAGCGGCATCCTTTTAAATCTGCAACCTTTCCAGCCTGACATCATGTTTACTGTAACATGGTTCCCAAAACTGAACAAAATACTCTAAATGTGACGTCACCAACATCTTATATCACTGAAACATGATGTCCCAACACAATGCTCTGACTGACGAAGGCCAATGTGCTGAAAGATGTGTGGGGCATGTGTTTTACACAGGGAGAGGTGGCCAACACAGGTGGTAATGGAACTACTGTAGATGCATAGTGGCATCTGAGATGCTTTTAGATAAACACATGAATATATACAGGGAATGGAGGAACATGGAGCAAGTACAGGCAGAAAGGATTGGTTTCATTTGTCATCATGTTCAGCATAGGCATCATGGGCTGAAGTGGTACTGTTCTACAGTTTGGTTTATATTATTTTTTCCCAATAATTGTGCCAAGCCAATTTTGAAATGACTATTGATATCTCAGCATTTCTACTGTCCTAATTGACTATTTCTACTCCCATCAGAGTATTGGTTGGTACAGTCAGTGCTTTTTTTGGGACAGTACAAGCCTCTGAAAAGTTAAAAGTTAGATTGATGTACAGCAGTCAATAGCGCTGTGTGAAATGTTACATGAGTATTGGCACCTTCTTGCCTTTGCGTAAAAGCACTGGAAGTGGTTACTTCCTTATTCCTAGTTTATGCATGATGCTGTAAAGAGTTTCAATCAACGTCATTCACTGCAAGCAAAAGAAAAGTATTTGTTACAATGGAATTCTCAGATGGTTGATTAAACTTTAAAATGCTGGTCTCTTTGTTATCATTACAGTCAAAACCTCACTACAAATACCTGATGATTCAAAATGTTTCAGCACTGCATTTCCACTCTGCTGTATAATATTTATGGGATAATTTCTTTTTTTTATGGAAAATAATTTATCAACTCGAGAGCCCTGTCATGTTTATTCATAAACTGAGGGATTAAAAGTTTTGATTTAAAAGTCACTGTCTGGCTTGCTGTACAGGAGGCGTCATTACCTCCTTTGGAATGAGTTATCAAGGCAGAATGGGATAGGGAAGATATAATCAGTTAAAGTAATGGTGCTCAGGCAGTAACTATTTTGTTAAGTATTTGGGTCAATACCATTACATTCTTTCACACATAACTGGAAGCTCTCAAAGAGAGCTTTTCTTTATATAAAAAGTATAGCCATTGTTTATTTTGGACCAGTTTCTTTTTCAGCTATTGATGGTGACCAAGGCATTAGCTCACAATTGGAAGCTGAACTGTTTTCTGTTTCCACTCTTAAAAGTATTACCTTCCTTGTAAAAACTCCAGCACATAATGGATGGCACTCTACCAGAAAGATGACTCAAAATATTGTTAGGCTCCATGTATGTGTCACTTTGTGTCTCTGTGTGTCTGAGAGAATGTGCTGATTCTGAATAAGTATTAGAGTATGTATTAAATTCATTAAAAATGGAAGATTGTTTAAAGTGTTCAGATGCAGACACATGCCTTGTTTTTGTGTTATGCTGATGTTGATTCTGTGAAGTGATAATCTCTTGCAATGAAGTCCTAACATGGAAGGAATTTCACTCTGGAAGAGCAATATATATTGGTTTGGACTGCCAGTTTCCAATGATCATTAGTTTCCAGGCAAAATTCCTGCAGATACTTACGGCCCGACCTTGGATGTAAAGTGAAACTTCAGATAACCACCTCATTCCCTCCACCCTTCCCCTCCCCAAAACAATTTGAATGGGCAAGATTTCCATTTTTTTAAAATAAACTGGAGGGATCACAATACAATGCAATATGATGTAATTCCATCAATCTTACCGTTCAAAACTTTACTCAATTCCAACCTAGTGCTGGCACACACTCTCAAACAATGCACGCACTTCCATCACTGCTAATTGAAATCCTATTAACATTACTACAATATTTAATGCTCTTATGTAGTGATGATTTATGACAATATTTCCTGTAAATTTATTGTGGAAAATACAGTTTAGTCATTGTGCAGAACACAAGTACAGAGACAACGAAATGCAGTTAGCATCTAACCAGAAGTGCAAAAACAGTGCATGTGGTGGAATAATATCTAAGAAAGTGCAGTAGAGCAGCATAGGCAGTAAGAGTAGGGTATATACAGTAGTCTATAGATAAGGGTACACTATAGGTGGGGAAATATATGTACAGTGGGACATTGTAGTATGGATACACTGTGAGATATATGCAGTATAGACAGAAGTATTAGTGCCGTAAGCATTAAGTACGTTGTGGATGGATATATACAGTATAAACAGAGGTAGAATATTTACATACAGTAGCAGTAGTGTAAGGAGTAGTGTAGAACGGTATGAACAGTAGAATATATATATATATATATATATATATATATACACAGTAGCAGTAGTGCAATGTTCCGGGGGGGAGATCAATCACTGGGGGAAGAGTGTGCAGAGTGTCCGGGGGGGGGGGGGGGGGGGGGAGGGGGGGGGTTGTGGGGGGGGGGGGGGGGAGGGTGGTGAGCCTTCTTGACCAGAGTTGGTGGTGGTGGCTCCAAGAGGCAATCACCAGGAGGTGCAGAGTTATATGTAGGGGTGACAGTCCACAATGGCTCCCTTGGTCTTCTTGCTGTTAAGAAGCTGCTTGGACCTCCTCCCTGAACCTGCTGAGTTTTAGTTTAATTATCGCGTGTACGGAAGTACACCTTTTGTAACCAGTCAGCGCCATGATCACAGTAAAGCCATCAGTGGTTACGTGAGGGAATAACGTTCAAAGGTAAAGTCAAGGATCGTGGGGTTGGGTGAGAGCAGTCCTGTTCTCTGGTTACGGTAGGATGCTGTGCGCCCTTCACAAATCTGGAGGTGTATGTTTTCGCTTAATGGGAGAGAGGAGAAGAGGGAATGGCCAGGGTGTAACTCGTCCTTGATTATGCTGCTGGCCTTGCCGAGCCAGCGTCTGAACTGCCTCAACAATTTGCTGCAATTTCTTGCGGGGGAGCTGTTGCCAACCATGCTGTGATGATGCATCTTCACCGTCTCAGGAACCAGTGATGCTGTATGTTAACATCACATCTAAGGCAGTTTTTCAAAAAGATCTGCGCTCATCACAAGAGCTTGTCAGCGTTTTTACTTACATCCAGATCCAGATCCAGAAAATACTTTCTATGGTGCTTCTATAGAAGTTGGTGAGAGTTGGTGAAACTTCCTAAGCCTTCTAAGGAAGTAGAGGCATTGGTTTTCTTTCTTGGCCTTTGCTTCAATATGGGTGGTCCAGGAGAAGTTGTTGGTGATATTAACTCCTAGGAATTTGAAGTTTTTAACCATCTCTACTTCGGCACCGTCAACGCAAATCTAACAACTGGGGTGTGCTCAGTCTTCCGCTGATCACTTCCCAAAGTCGATCACAGACTATCTCAAGAATACCACTTTGTTTTGCCCACAATGATAGGCATGAAAGGTACCAACCTGGAAATTATTTCATTCCGCACAGCACTTCATTGTTTTCTTCAAGACAGCAAGGGATTGGAATACCCTACGACCCCATCAGGACACGATGCAGGTTCACGATCGATCACTCCACCTCCAATACTCCATCTCATCATTATTTGATATTTGTCCCACAATGGTGGTGTCGTCTGCGAATTTGAGAATTGAATTAGACTTGTACATGGCTACACAGTTGTTGGTGCACAAGGAGTAAAGAAGGGGGCTGAGAACGCTTCCTTGTGGGTGCCCCCATGTGGAGCCCCCATGTTGAGGATTATCGTAGAGGAAGCTGAATCCCCGATCCTCACTGATTGGGGTCTGTTGGCCAGGACTCACTGATCGGGGTCTATTGGTCAGGATACAAAGATGCTTCAGTTTTTTAATTTTTACAATGAACATTGTATTTGAACATGAATGAGGAGCAAAACCGTATTGAAATAATGAAATCAATTAATTATTTTTTCAACCTATATTCTTAATCAAATGTACTGTTGTGGAAATTGTTTGTTTAGGTCAAGATATATTCTCCACTGAATTATGTTGTGATTGGACAGTTTACAGTTTCCGTTCCTCATTATTAAGAAAGTGTTTTGATTTTCTCATGTGTACATAACAATGAAATTTAACCGGATTGGAACAAAGAAATGCGCATAAAGGCAACATGTTTCATTCATGCAGCATCGGAAAATAACATTTCTTAGGTTATTCTTTCAGGAACATACAGCCAACGTAGAAAATAAGTTGTGCACAGAAATTAAATAAAATATAACATGTTTGTTATTGATAAATCTAATATTAACAAAAATGTTGCTCGTCGTGGTACATGTCTCTTCAAAATAAATCTGTTATTTTAAGGTGGTGGTTGGTACCACCATGAAGGCATGGTACATGGATTTGTTTTGTAAGGCTGTTTGTCTACCATCTAATTGAAGAACAAATGCCACAGCAGCCATTTGTCTTTTACTTGAAGCTGTGTTTAAGTAACTGAATGAGCAGAAGTGGTACTCAGCTTTAGACCAAATCAGAAGAAGCCTCAACATTTTGCATCAGCAATTACAGCATTTATGTACCTCTTGGATATTTATATAAGACTGGGTGAGTTTATAAATTTACAAAAGCATAACCAAACAGAGGCCACGTGGAAAATCTACTAAGGCATAAGCGATGTTCCATGTTTACTTCCACCAAGCTTCATCCAAAATGTTTCAGCTTCAAGTTTTGAACTCATAACCCAAATCCATAAAAGGTGATTGGGGATTACATTGTTAATCTGAGGGATTCAGTACGACAGTCACTTCGGAACTTGAACAATGTACTGAGAATGGGTCGATTTGACTTCCCTACTTTGAAGAAGGCATGAATTGAAGTTTAGTTGGAAATATCAGTGAAAAGGGTGTGTTTCACGCAGTGAACACTGTGTGGAAACGTGTGTTTACTGGGTAAAGCTACCAGCAATAATTGTGCTGTCAGCCATGTTGTCTCTTTCAAGACCTGTCACATGGACACAATAAGGTTGGTTGCAGCAGGGAAACAGCTCATCACAAAATCAAGAGCAGAGGCAAGAATCATTTATTGATATCAGGGAAACCATGTCACTTTCATTTTGCTCATTTAAACCAACACAATATTGCAATTAAATTGGATACTTGACATTGGTTTGCAAATGCACGGAAATATTCCACTAGTGTACCCAGAGGGATACTTGAAGTTCCTATTGAGAAGTGCATGATGAACGACATCTACTAAACAGGTGACAGATTGCAGCGACTTCAGGACAGGATATTGTAATGAGTAGTGCTGCTTCCGAGCACAATTTTGAATAGGCCCCACCGATAAAAAGTAATGTTCAAATATGCACATACTTCAGAGACGTGTGGACACAAGGAGAAAAGAGGCAGAGCATGGCTCAACATAATAAAGATTTATGTCTACCTTCGGTATAAACCAACATCTGCATATCCTTCCTACATACAGTAGATATATCTGCATTTTATCACCATCCTCCCCGGTTCCTTCCTAATCAACAATTTACTCACGGCAAGTTTTCACTCCTATGTTGATCAAGGGTCTATCTACCTCTGTTTCAAGAATATTCAATTACATTCTAAGGCCCCTTCAGGAAGAAAATTTTCACCTCAGCTTGGTCTTTATTCTCATCGAGTGACCCCTGGTACAGGATTCTCCCACAAAAATAAATGCTCTCTCTACATTTATCCCGTCAAGATTTCTCAAGATTTTATATGTTTCAAGATGGGCGGTATGATGGCGCAGCGGTAGAGTTGCTGCCTTACAGCACTTGCAGCGCCGCTGGAAACCCGGGTTCGATCCCGACCAAGGGTGCTGTCTGTACGGAATCTGTACGTTCTCCCTGTGACCTCCATGGGTTTTCTCCGAGAACTTTGGCTTCTTCCCACACTCCAAAGACGTACAGGTATGTAGGTAAATTGGCTTGGTAAATGTAAAAAATGTCCCTATTGTGTGTAGGATAGTGTTAATATGTGGGGATCGCAGTGGGGACACATTGGGCCGAAGGGCTTGTTTCCACATTGTATCTCTAAACTAGACTAAGATCCACAATCTGGAAACTGGAAAAAAACAAGAATACAGAATTCTGTGACTGTAACTTTATTACGAAGTGGGAAATTGTTCCTTGAGCTTCAATTGGTCTATATTGGAGCAGAGGAAGTAGCCAAGGACAGGGTGGTTAGAAAAGGAGTGAAATGTTGAATTACATACAAATCACTTACATGAAATCCTACATCTCACTCACATTCTCACTCCCTCATCTTCCTCCCATTCTCACTCCCTACTTGGAGTCATGCTTGTGGACTGACTGGAGGTGTCCTGTAAAGTGGTCTCCCAATGTGTGCATGATTTCTCCAGTTTTGAGAAGATCGCAGCTCGAGCACCAAATGCAAAAAAACAATTTGGAAAAAGTACAAATTAATCATTGCTTCACCTGCCAGAAGCAAATTTGGCATCATCTTCAGAGTTGACATGATGAGCCAAGGTGTCTGTTCCTATGCTGTACTGTTTAATGTTCTATAAAAGTACAGAACCATTTTACAATTAAAATCCTGGAAGAATATGGCAGAAGGTATATTGAAGCCAAATTAAAATGCTGGCGTTTTCTCAAGGACTAATATTGAGCAGGAAGCTGACCCGACCCGACCCGCAGGGTAATTGACATTGCAGGGGAAGCTTTTTGTGTGTGATATAGGGTTAGATTCATAATTCTGTTAGTACATAATTCTGTTAATTCTTGTTAAAGAATAAAATGTTTATAAACACACATACATTAATGTGATATAAATGTATATAATCAATTAACACACACAATTATATTTCTTCTGATCCAATGGTGAACTTTATTTCAGACTAGACAAGGGACATTAAATAAGAAACATTGTAAACCTCCCCGCAACTTCACACACACTAGGCCTTATCTATTCCCCCCCCCCCCCCGGCACTCCCTCGCCTGCCCCCACGCTACAATATCTCCCCCCCTCCTATGCCACTCTCCCCGCTGCCCCGGGCCACTCACTCCCTCTCCCCGGGACGCTCACTCCCTCCCCCCGCTACCCCGGGCCCCACACTCCCTCTCCCCGCTTCCCCGGGCCCCCCACTACCTCTCCCCGGCCCCCACACTCCTTCTACCCGCTGCCCCGGGCCTCACACTCCTTCTCCCCGCTACCCCGGGCCGCACACTCCCCCTCCCCGGGCTGCACACTCCCTCTCCCCGCTGCGGAAACAAAGATCCGATCTTTGGCCGGAAGCAAGATGGTGGAACAAGATGGCGGCGCAAGATGGCGGAACAAGATGGCGGGGGCTGGTTGCTAAAATGGGTCCTATAATCACCCATGAATCTGCCCATGAGCGTACTACGCGTTTGCGTGAGAGTAACCCATCTTGCTCTGCTCTAAGATCTTTGGCCGTGGCCGTGGCCGTGGCTCGCCAGGAGCTTCTGCCGCCCACGCCGCTTACTGGTAACTTCGCAGATGTATTATCAGATATTTGATTAGATATTAAACCAGGCTCCATCCTCACATTCAAACATATACCGCATGGTGTAATAAACTCACTGGACATACTTTATTGGAAAATGAAAGAGTTTATTGGTTTGAAAAGTGAGAGTGATATATTCCTAGATCAGGTGGAGCATTCTGAAGCAGGGTAAACCCAACCGGGAGTGCTATTGGTGACGGATATGATAGTGGTGTTTAAGAGACTTTTAGTTCGGCACATGGATATGCAGGGAATGGAGATATGGATCATGTGCAGACAGGTCATAAGGTCATAAAGTCATAAGGAATAGGAGTAGAATGAGGCCATTCGGCCCATGAAGTCTACTCCACCATTCAATGTGTGTATATATTTATATTATGATATATGGGCACACTGTTTTGTAGTAAATGCCTACTATGTTCTGTGTGCTGAAGCAAAGCAAACATTTCATTGGCCTATTAGGTACATATGACAATAAACTCACTTGACACTTGACTTGAATCATGGTTGATCTATCTCTCCCTCCTAACCCTAATCTCCTGCCTTCTCCCCAGGTGAGAGTAGTTTACTTTGGCATCATGTTCAGCACAGATATTGTTGGCTGGAGAGACTGTTCCTGTGAATATTTATTAAATATTTAAGTTCACAGTCCAAGGCCAATGTGATGTCCACGGAACCTATAACATGTGCGGTGGGAGGCATTCAAAGGGGCAGAGGCTGGGGTTATTTGGAAGGTGCTGCTCTCATGCTATCAACTGGTGGATCAGTACTATTTAACCATCTTTTGTCCTTTTTGAGTGTAATTCCAAATTAATACAGATTTATGCTGTGGCCAGTGTTCAGCGGGAAATGGGATGACCGCACTCTAACCCAATCCACGTGGGTCCTGTTGTGCTCTCAGAGGCTTTTACCTTAATCCTTAATCTAGGATGGATTAAAATTCAGATTCCCGAAGTAAAAGGCAGATATTTTTGGCAAGGCCAAATTATCTTTGGCAGAGAACGTACAAGACATCGTCCTAATTTACAAACTGTCTGGGCATAAGCTGATCATGATCTTGTTGTCCGTTGGTAACAAGATCAACCATTTCCTGGCCTGCAGTTACCGCCAACAATTTTTCACCATGTGCCCTCAGATAGTAACTAAATGAAAGTCTGGAAAAATTTAATAATGTTGAATTACAGATCCAATTTAAATCATATTTGTTTACAGCTGCTTAAATTGAATTGTCCATCATAAATCCAGAGATTCTTGCAGTTTAGGTCGATCCAAAGTCACTGATGACTATTTGATAATGACCTCTTGTTCTTAGTCAGTCCCTCAGGATCAAAAGTGACTTGATTGCACTCGTGTTCTGGGGATTCTGAGATGACTGATAAAGCCGCTGGTTTTATGTGCTACATGTGGGGCAGGTGTGAAGTGCCAGGTGTGCGGATGTTTGGCAAGGATTTGTGCTCTTGCCATTTACACTTCATCGTCACTTGCTGTCTGGGAATCAAGATGCTCCGAACCTTCTCGGATGAGAAACAATCAAAGGCTCTGTCAACTTTGGGAGAGGGAAAGCCATGGTTTCCGGAAAAGGGGGACATCTCAGAGGCACCCATGTGCAAAGACATGTCACCAGAGCAGATTCAATGGAATCAGTAGACCTTTGAGAACCGTGGAGTCCATAGATGAAACAGTGGGAGAAAATCTTGTCAAGATAGCTGTGGGAATCTGTGGGCTTATAATGGATGATTGTTACTTACCTATCCTCTGAGATGGAGTAGAGAGACCCAGAAAGGCAAGGATAGAATCAGAATTGGACCATGTATAGTTGAAGGCAGGATATAAATTGGCAGCAAAAGCAATTAAACTAACAACTTCTGTACATGGAGGAAGTAACACCAATACGGTTATCAAGGTACTTGATCTAAAGTCAAAATATTGGGCCCCAGTGGACTGAAGTAAAAATTGTTCCACGCATCCTATAAAAAGACAGGTGTAGGTTGTGCCCTTGTGGGATCCAAGTGCTACACCCTTTATCTGGAGAAAGTGAATGATATTGAAGAAGTTATTCAATGTGAGAATGAATCAGTCAAGTAAATGAGATGGTTACACAGAAAAGCTGGTTGGGCCGTTTCTGTTCATGGAGGAAACGAGGACTCTCAGACCACTCTTGATTTATCCGTTGTGGAGGTCTGTGAAATTTGCTTCGTAAAAATCAAATGCACCTTCGATGATCGCTCTGCAGTGCACCTGCATCCACTGTCTGCCATTTTAGTTCTCTATTCCCCTCCTACTCTGACATATCTGCCTATGGCCTTCTGGACTCAATCTGTTTGATTCAGATGGTAGACACAAAATGCTGTAGTAACTCAACGGGACAGGCAGCATCTCTGGAGAGAAGGAGTGGGTGACGTTTCGGGTCGAGACCTTTCTTCAGACTGGGGAGTGGGCGGGGCAGAGATAGAAAGTAGTCAGAGACAGTAAGACTGGTGGGAGAAATGGGAAGGGGAGGGGATTGAGAGAGAGAGAGAAAGCAAGGGCTATTTGAATTTAGAGAAGTCAATGTTTATACCGCTGGGGTGCAAGCTACCCAAGCGAAATATGAGGTGCTCTTCCTCCAATTTGCACTGGGCCTCACTCTGACAATTGATGAGGCCCAGGACAGAAAGGTCAGATTGGGAACGGGAGGGGGAATTGAAGTACTGAGCAACCGGGAGATCAGGTAGGTTAAGGTGGACTGAGCGGAGATGTTCAGCGAAATGATCGCCGAGCCTGTGCTTGGTCTCGCCGATGTACAGGAGTTGACACCTGGAACAGCAGATACAGTAGATGAGGTTGGAGGAGGTGCAAGTTTGATTCAGAGCTTCTGTTTACCATCTGTAATTTTAATTTCATTTCCATCTCTCCACTAACATGCATATTATACGTAAGTATGGAGACACAAGAGATTGCAGATGCTGGAATCTTGAGCAAAACACAAAGTGCTGGATTAACTCAAGGGGTCAGGTAGCTTCTGTGGAGGAAATAGAAGGGCAATGTTTCGGGTGAGGAAGAAAGGTCGTGACTCAAAGCATCACCTATAAATTCCCTCCACAGACGCTGCCTGACCCGTTGAGTTGCTCCAGCAGTTTGTGCTATATATAAGTATGCCCTAGTCTGAAATTGGTGAACTATAAACACAATGCGGCCATAGGCCATGCCCATACCATTGAAGAATGTGTTCTGAAAGGTTTGATGGTACTTTCAACTGATTTATTTGTTCAGTCTGAAGAAGGGTCTCGACCCTAAACGTCACCCATTCCTTCTCTCCAGAGATACTACCTGTCCCGCTGAGTTACTTTAGAATTTTGTGCCTAATTAATTTGTTTGGGTTATTCATAAAGGAATGGGTTTTCACAATCCCTGTGAGTTCATATACATGCTCGGTTGACACTTGGTTCCTGCAGAAGATCAGCCCAATTTTAGATTTTACCTCATTAAATATCACCCTGATAAACACCATCAACATTTACCTCAAATTCAATGGCAGAGCATATGTACCAATGTTCTCTGCCACATGTTATACTTTCTGAGCTACAGTGTCTTTGTTGTTCACCTACATTTTGATCATTCTCAATGACAAGTTGCAGCTCTCAATATTTTTGAAAGTAATTATCTGATATACACTCTCTAAGTTATCATTGTAGTGAATTTATTAAATAAGCTTCAATGAGTGATTTTACAAATTTACAATTACATTATCCAGCTCTTAGTGAAAACAATGGTGCATTGCAAATACAATTACAGTAATTGTAGCTATATACTTTAAATTAGCGCATTTCTTCCACTTCTCCTTCAAGAATATTTATTTGCTCCTGCGATTTTCAAAACTGACATATCATGACATTTGCAGCATTCCAGTGCCAAGTGTTCATTTTATATCCCAGAACCAAATGATCAGAACTACTCCGGTCCAGAGTATTAATCCATCGACATTTCAAACATCATCGGTCAGGTACAATCTGAGCAATTCAGAAATTCTCTGTGAATTTAATAACAGTGGATTGGATTAATTTATCCCTTTGAAATTGCTCACGCCATAGTCAAGACCCATCTTTTAAAATAACCAGTGTTTGCTCATTGCCGTTGCTTTAATTCCTTCCCTTTCAAACGGCAAATGTTTGTAAAGTAAATGCCCTTATCTGAAACGTGTCTGGAGAAAAACAATGGGTCTGAAGAAGGGTTCTGTCCTGAAATATCACCCATCCTTTTTCTCCAAAGATGCTGCCTGACCAGCTGTGTCTATCTTTGGCATAAACCAGCATATGCAGTTCCACCATACACATAGTGTGGTTATTGTTGGAGCAAATACCTGCATGATTTATGTATCAAGCAAATACCAGACAGAACAGCAACTAGTTGATCTTTGTACCAATATCACACATTATAGCCTAGTTTGTAGTGTGTGCCGCAAGACTTGTTGAAGCAGAGATTCTCCTCATTTACAACAGCAAATTTGATAGATAATGACTACAGATATTTAAGTTGTTTACCTGCTAAGTTATAAGGGGAAACTTGGAGAATAACCATTGAAATTTGGAATGCAACCCACACAATGCACCTCCATGTTTGATTCATTTTCCTGACCATTCCTTGTTTTTTTATTTTGTTCCATAAAAGTGGTGAAAATTCACAGCACAGTGAAAATTTGATTGGCTTGTTTTGGTCAATAGCCTACAATTTATTAATGTGACTCAACTAAAGTAGCAAATGGCATTACTGGAAAAAATATTGATCAGCATCTGAAAGACCAAATGATGTTCAAAGCTTCGAAGCATTAATTTTGATTTTTTTTTCTGAATGAACTGTTGTGATTTCTATCATTTTTTGTATGTCCTTCCATATTAATAGATATATATTATCTGACAAAAACTAGTTTTCTTCTAATTTTAAAAGTTTGCAGCACACCAAAAAGTAGTTATTGGGAAAACAAGAATATTAAAAAGGTAATTGAAAATGTATTTATACCTTAATTTTTTTCAAAGGAGTCATGTTTGGATTAAATCATGATTACTGTATTAGAGTCATAGAGTCTTAGAAGCATACAGCATGGGAACAGGCCCTTCGGCACAGCTTGCCCATGCCGGCCAATGTACCGCATCTGCCATGTCCCACCTGTCTGCATATGGCCCATAACCCTCTAAACCTTTCCTGTCCAAATGTTTTTTAAATGTTGTTATACTTTCTGCCTCAACTACCTCCTCTGGAAGCTTGTTCCATATACCCACCACTGTGTGAAAAAGATAGACAATAGACAATAGACAATAGGTGCAGTAGGCCATTTGGACCTTCGAGCTAGCACTGCCATTCAAAGTGATCATGGCTGATCATCCACAATCAATACCCCGTTCCTGCCTTCTCCGCATATACCCTGACTCTGCTATCTGTAAGAGCCCTATCTAGCTTTCTCTTGAAAGTATACAGAGAACCGGTCTCCACCGCCCTCTGAGGCAGAGAATTCCACAGACTCACAACTCTCTGTGAAAAAAAGTGTTTCCTCGTCTCCGTTCTAAAGGGCTTACCCTTATTCTTAAACTGTGGCCTCTGGTTCTAGACTCCCCCAACATCGGGAACACGAGGTTTCCTGCCTCTAGAGTGTCCAAACCCTTAACAATCTTATATGTTTCAATGAGATCCCCTCTCATAAACTCCAGAGTGTACAAGCCCAGCCGCTCCATTCTCTCAGCATATGACAGTCCCGCCATCCCGGAAATTAACCTTGTAAACCTACGCTGCACTCCCTCAATAGCAAGAATGTCCTTCCTCAAATTAGGGGACCAAAACTGCACACAATACTGCAGGTGCGGTCTCACTAGGGCCCTGTACAACTGTTGAAGGACCTCTTTGCTCCTATACTCGACTCCTCTTGTTATATAGGCCAACATGTCATTCGCATTCTTCACTGCCTGCTGTACCTGCATGCTTACTTTCATAGGCTTGTGAACAAGGACCCCCAGATCCCGTTGTACTTCCTCTTTTCCCAACTTGTCGCCATTTAGATAGTAATCTGCCTTCATTTTTGATACCAAAGTGGATAACCTCCCATTTATCTACATTAAACTTCATCTGCCATGCATGGGCCCATTCTCTCAAACTGTCCAAGTCATCCTGCATTCTCATAGCATCCTCCTCACAGTTCACACTGCCACCCAGCTTTGTGTCATCTGCAAATTTGCTAATGTTACTTTGAATCCCTTCATCCAAATCATTGATGTATATTGTAAATAGCTGCGGTCCCAGCACCGAGCCTTGTGGTACCCCACTAGTCACTGCCTGCCATTCTGAAAGGGACCCGTTAATCCCTACTGTTTGTTTCCTGTCTGCCAACCAATTTTCTATCCATGTCAGCACTCTACCCCCAGTACCATGTGCCCTAATTTTGCCCACTAATCTCCTATGTGGGAACTTATCAAATGCTTTCTGAAAGTCCAGGTACACTACATCCACTGGCTCTCCCTTGTCCATTTTCCTAGTTATATCCTCAAAAAATTCCAGAAGATTAGTCAAGCATGATTTCCCCTTCGTAAATCCATGCTGGCTCGAACCGATCCTGTTACTGCTATCCAAATGTGCGGCTATCTCATCTTTTATAATTGACTCCAGTATCTTCCCCACCACCAATGTCAGGCTAACTGGTTTATAATTCCCTGTTTACTCTCTCTCACCTTTCTTAAAAAGTGGGATAACATTAGCTACCCTCCAATCCACAGGAACTGATCCTGAGTGTATAGAACATTGGAAAATTATCACCAATGCATCCACGATTTCTAGAGCCACTTCCTTAAGTACCCTGGGATGCAGACCATCAGGCCCTGGAGATTTATCAGCCTTCAGTCCCATCAGTCTACCCAACACCATTTCCTGCCTAATGTGGATTTCCTTCAGTTCCTCCGTCACCCCAGATCCTCTGGCCACTACTATATCAGGAAGATTGTTTGTGCCCTCCTTAGTGAAGACAGATCCAAAGTACTTGTTCACCTCATCTGCCATTTCCTTGTTCCCCATAATAAATTCACCTTTTTCGGTCTTCAAGGGCCCAACTTTGGTGTTAAGTATTTTTTTCCTCTGCATATACCTAAAGAAGCTTTTACCATCCTCCTTTATATTCTTGGCTAGTTTACTTTCATACCTCATCTTTTCTCCCCGTATTGTCTTTTTCGTTATCTTCTGTTGCTCTTTAAACATTACCCAATCCTCTTGCTTACACTCATTTTTGCTACGTTGTACTTCTTCTCTTTTATTTTTATACTGTCCCTGATGTCCCTTGTCAGCCACGGTTGCCCATTACTCCCATTGGAATCTTTTTTCCTCCTAGGAATGAACTGATAACAACCACAGCATTACCTTTACTACATGCCAATTTTAACTCCTGATTCAACTTGCACCCTATGTCCTGGCTACTGTTTGGAGGCCTGTAGATAAGTCCCATTAGGGTATTTTTACCCTTACAATTTCTTAGTTCTATCCATACTGACTCCACATCTTCTGTTTCAATGTCACCCCTTGCAAGGGACTGAATTTCATTCCTCACCAACAGAGCTACCCCACCGCCTTTGCCCACCTGTCTGTCTTTTCGATAGGAGGTATACCCTTGAATATTCAGATGGCCCTTACATTCATATTATATCTTTACCCTCTCATCTTAAACCTATGCCCCCTTGTTCTTGATTCCCCTACTCGGGGTAAAAGCCCTTCTGCATCATCACAAACTATTTAGTTGTTATTGTTTACTTTCTTCTCAGCCTCAATGATAATTTTACTCGTACAATCAATATATCAAAAACTTGATATGAAACATGCTGATATAATGGAAATGGACCATTGAAATTCAGCAAAGAAAGATGTTCACGAAGCATCATTTGAAAATCACTGTCTAAGCAGTAAAGCTGGCCAACAATATTAACGCAGTTTAGTGCTGCTGCTTTTTAAATCATTATCAGCTGATTCCAGCTTCACTGCATTTGGCTTTAATTATTATATCCTTAACCAAATGTTTGCCTCCTTGTAATATTTGTCGGTTAACCACAGAAACTTGTGCTACATGAAGCATTAGATGCAAGACAAGTTACTGAACAAAACCCTCGAAATCTGTCTGCCAAATATATGAAACTTGCAGCCATCATTTCATCAAAGCACAAAGGAAAAACTGCCAGCAGATTTAATGCCGTGGAAAAAAGCAAAACCCGTATCAAATACAAATGTTGGACCTCAGCCAATTTCCCAGACCTTGCTACTCAGATTTTCAACAAAAAAAAACATATTTTTAATGGCACACCCAGAGTCATGCAATACTTAGTTGTTTTGACCAACATTTGGTTTGTGGATTTGGGTCACTTTGGGAGCAAATTCCTGCACTGGGAGGTGACCAGAATTGTTTTCTTGCTAAGCTAAATGCAAAAAAAGTTAAACTAACCTATATAGAATGTAATTTATAAGATGCAGGTAGCCTACTAACATGTTTTAAATGTAAATGAGTTGAGCATGAGTAAATGGTTCAAGTATGACTTTCACTTTATAATCCTCTCTATATTCTGCTCTTTACAATAACAGTTATGTGACTAGAAGGTTATATCTGGGTGTTAATGTGCAATCGAACATAGAAGGCAGAACAGTCCAGTACAGTACATGAACAGGCCCTTCAGCCCTCAATGTCTGGGCAAAAATGATTCCAAATTAAACAATCTTTTTATTGGCACATGATCTACAGTATGTCCTGGCATTTCCTGCATATTCATGTGCCTATCTAAAAGCTGTTTAAATTCCATTATCATATTTGCTTCCACCACCATCCTTGGCAGTGTGTCCAGGCATCTACACAGTGTAAAAAATAACTTGCCCCGCAAATCTCCTTTAAACGTCCCCCCTCTCATCGGTGGGCGGCGCGACTCACGTCGCAGCGGCCTGTGCAGTCCGTCTGTCTTTTTATTATTTTTTGTCTCGTTTGAATGTAGTTTTTATTATTTTTTTGTGTATGTGTGTGTGTATGTGTGTGGGTATGTGTGTGGGGGGCGGGGGAAACTTTTAAAATCTACCCCCTGCACGGAGAACCCGACCTCTTCTCTGTCGGGTCTCCGTTGTCGTTGGGGCCTAGCACCGTGGAGCGGCCTCCAGCAGGAACGACCTGGGGCTCCAGTTGCGGAGTCTGCGGACCTACTCACCATCGCGGAGCTGGCCGAGTTCGGAGCGGGAGGAGCGGTGGTGGCGCACTGCTGCGACCCGACCCCGGGGATTCGGAGGCTTACCGCAGGTCTGGCAGACAGGAACACCGGGAGCCCGCGGGTCCCCACTGGGAGACCGCTTTTCGGGGCTTCCGCAACGGCGACTTCACCCGCCCGAGTTGCGGGGTTGAAGAGTACCTGGAGCGGGGCCTTACATCATCGCCCGGCGTGGCTTGGAATGGCTGCGGGACTTTTCTAGCGCCCGCCGGGAGCTCCAACAACAAGACCCGGAGCGTAGCCTTGCATCACCCGGCACGGCGTTAATGGCCGCAGGACAATTACCATCGCCCGCCGGGGGCTTTGACTTTGACTCTGACATCGGGAGGGGAATGGGAAGTGCAGGGGAGAGATAAGTCTTTGCCTTCCATCACAGCGAGGAGGAGATGCGCTGTGATGGATGTTTGTGTAAATTGTGTTGTGTCTTGGTTCTTTCTTGTGTGTATGACTGCAGAAACAACATTTCGTTTGAACCTCAATGGGGTTCAAATGACAAATAAATTGTATTGTATTGTATTAAACTGTGCCTAGTATTTGACTTTTCCACCCAGGATAAAAAAATCTGACTTTCTACCCTTTGTATGTCTAACACCGTTTTTATATATCTCCTATCAGGTCTCCCCTCAATCTCTGATGGTCAAGATAAAATAGTCCATATTATATCTATACCTGCTATTTTAGGTAGCATTCTGGAAACCCTTTACAAAGCCTTCTCATCTACCCTATAATGGGGTGACCAGAGCTAAGCACAATTCTCCAGATGCGGCCTAACCAAGGTTTCAATACGACAAAGAGTTGAGGCCTAAATTGCACCCTTCCCCTTTCCTAACTCAATTCTCAATTTAGCCACAATAATGTAAGAAGTGCTGAGCTAAAGCTAAGGCAGTGGCAGTGGCTGGGCTTATTTCTTTAAGGGAGCCTGGAGCATGTGAAAAACAAACTCTGCTTTCCACTTGACCCTCCAGTAGACCATAGTCACCACATGTCTTATAGTTGGTAGACAAAAGTGCTGGAGAAACTCAGTGGGTGCAGCAGTATCTATGGAGTGAAGGAAATAGGCAACATTTCGGGCCAAAACCCTTCTTCAGATTGATGGAGGGTGGGGAGAAGAAAGGAAAAAGGAGGAGGAGGAGCCCGAGGGCTGAGGGAGAGCTAGGAAGGGGAGGAGACAGCAAGGGCTACCGGAGTTGGGAGAATTCAATGTTTATACCACCAGGGTGCAGACTGCCCAAGCGGAATATGAGGTGCTGTTCCTCCAATTGACGGTGGTGCTCACTCTGACCATGGAGTGGGCCTAGGACAGAGAGGTCGGATATGGAGTGGGAGGGGGAGTTGAAGTGCTGAGCCACCGGGAGGTCAGGTTGGTAAATGCGGACCAAGCGGAGGTGTTCGGTGAAACGATCGCCAAGCCTACGCTTGGTCTCACTGATGTAGATCAGCTGACATCTAGAGCAGCGGATGCAATAGATGAGGTTGGAGAAGATGCAGGTGATCCTCTGTCGCACCTGGAACGACTGCTTGGGTCCTTGAATGGAGTCGAGGGGGGAGGTAAAGCGACAAGTGTAGCCTCTCTTGCAGTAGCAAGGGAAAGTGCCTGGGGAGGGGGTGGTGCGTGAGGGAAGGGAAGAATTGATAAGGGAGTTACGGAGGGAGCGGTCTTTGCGGAAAGAAGACAGGAGCGGAGATGGCAAGATGTGACAAGTGGTGGGGTCACGTTGGAGATGGCGAAACTGACGGAGGACTATTCATGTCTTATAGTTTGTTGGAACAGAACTTCTTTAGTTCCTAAAACCAACTATGAATATTGTGGGAAAAGAGCTGTATTCCCATTTTACTGCAATACAATTTCATTTTTGCTTCATTCTGGAATGAGATAATTACAAAAGCAAGAGTGAATTTACCTAAATTTTAAATTACAAATAAAACACAAAAGACTTAGCGCTTAGCCAAGAAAACCAAGCCCAAAATCCAAAGTATTACCTAACTATCTAACTAAATATTCCAACTAGCAATAAATACCTCCATAAGCAAAGAACAGCTACCTACATATCAACTAGCTCTTTAAAAGAAAACTTTTCCTGGAGATGCAAGTATATCATTGGGGTATCAAGCGTCGAGTTAGGAACAAGGAACTAAAGATACAGGTTTACGAAAAAAAAACTAAAATTGCTGGTGTACTTCAGCGGGTCAGGCAGCATCCCTGGAGAACATGGACGCTTCGGGTTGGGGTCATTCTTCATACTGATTGTGTGTTGGGGGGGGGGGGGGGGAGAGAAAAGCTGGAAGAGACGAGGGGCAGGTGGCAGGTTCACAGGGATATGGCCACAGGCATAAAATTAACAGAAGGTGTGAGACAAAAGGATTGAATTGTGAAATATATTACTACTTAATATATTTTGCATGAAGGTATCTAGCACCACACACACATTTTTTATTCAATCTTCTGCAAGTGTAATAATTGGAGGGATTAAAGGGTAAAGTTTGGGAACCTTTGTGATGTTTCTTTCATTTTTTCAGCTTTGAGGGAGCGAGCCATGATCCATGGCAACAGAATTCAGGACCACCATAAAATGCTGCGTCAAAATTTAAACTCCACGCAGACAACACTGGAGGTCAGGATCAAACCCAGGATAGTTGAATGTGAAGTGGCAACCAAACCTACTGCTCATTATGCTGTCCACTTATTTTATTTAAATATTTCAAAAAATTAAAGTATAGAATTTAAGGACTTTTAATTTTACATCTTTTTTAATAACTATGCTCAAAACGTTGTAAGTCTATTCCAATAGGTCTTAATTCTCACTGATTGTCCGAGTCATTAAAAAATATTTCAGAGATATCTGACAGAATGAGCTGTCAAAGTCAGTGTGTCTGGGGTGGGTCACGGGATCGGATGCCTGAGGCCTTGTTGCAACTCTTTGCCTCAAGGAAAGTCTCTCTGGCAGTGGAAAGTTATGAGAACTAACCGCAGAACTAGTGGGCCTCTTGGTCTCTGAAACCTGGTTAGCCTTTCCTTCGCTCCATAGATGCTGCTGCACCCGCTGAGTTTCTCCAGCATTTTTGTGCACCTAGCCTTTCAATAAGATGTGGCTGATCAAACATTCACCTTAGTGCCAGTAGTCCATGTTTTCCCTCTACCCTTTCATCTGCTCGTAACTTCACTATTTGTCCTCCATCTTGTACACATTCCATATGTTTGCCTCAATAGCTCACTGGAGTAAAGGATCACAGTCATGACTCTCTGAGAGAGAGAAAAAATATCTTTCTCGTTCTCTATTAAATGGGCAACTCTTTATTCTGAAATTAACCCCCCAGAACTGACCCCCAGTACTCCCCTCTGACGAGGGAGAAGTACTGTGCAGCCCTACAAGAGGTGCTGCTGTGGGTTTTACATAAAGCCCACAGTGACTCGACTCCATCTCCCGGAGCCTGTCACGTTGGAGCAAATGCTCCACACATCGCTCCATCCGGCACCAGCGCTCACGGTCGCTGGCCGCCCGCGGCTGCTCAAAGGCGGACTCCTCTGAGTCCACAACTTTGATGGTTTTTTGTCTAGCCTTACCGCCCGGCCGCGGAGTGGATCTGGCCGGTGCGGAGGCGACATCGGGCACAGCTGATCCCATTATAGGTGATTCAAGTGCCGCTGGCCGCTGCTAGCCCACCAGCTTTGTCGCAGCCCGTTGGTTTCTCCACCTGTAATCAGCATGGGAAAACACAAAAAGACCACAGCTCTTACCTGCAGGCCGTGGTTTAAATTGTACGGGGGAACGTCGTTCCACCCCGCCTCCTGCCTTTTTCGACTTGTCAAAAGTCGACGGCCCCATCTGAATAGTCTCCCGCCCGGCCGTGGTGTTCTGGCCGGCGCGGGACCAAAAGTCGGCACAGCTGATCCCTTACGGGGCTTGTGCCTTCAGCTGCTGCTGGCTCCCGCAACTTCGCGGTCCTCCCCAGCCAGCTTCACTTGCAGCACTTGTGGACACTATTTTGTCCAGCTTCCCCCCCCTGTGTAAAAACAGCGCGGGGACAAAAACTACCGCAGAGTAAATCACCTACCTGCAGGTCGCGGTTTCAAACTTACTGCTGCGAGGGAACGCTCCACCCCGCCTGTTGTTTCGCAAGCGTGAAAGCGATATGACATGCGGGGTTCTTCACGTAGTCACTCACGTGACTCCGAAGTAAAATCCAATGTTCCATTAGTGTTCCTACTGCTCTACCTGGATTTCATTTTCACATACTCGGCCTCCTGGATCTCCTCTGTACCGTTCAGCCAGTCCTCTGTTACAGTTGGCAGAGAGCAAATTTGGGCGGTGTGCTGGATCCAGGATGATCTGCCCCAAACTCAGCATTGCTATGTAATGCTCAGATATATTTTATTCTATATATATAATTTGGCAACGATAATTTTATTGAACATTTATTTTTAAAGAAACACCATATGAAATAGTCTTCACATTTCAATGTTGTGAATCAAGATTAATATTATTCAAGGTATCATTTCATTAATGTTACCAGACAGAATGAAATAAATGGATACATTAAAACATGAGATTTGTATATTTTTAAATGATTTAAACTAACATTTAAAATCATAATTTTGCCAATTATGCTGTGTGGTTTGGTGCAGGCCTTTTTACTGCATTTTCAGAAGGCATTTTCCGTGAAATTTGTCAAGTTCCTTATTAGAAAACTGTACTTTATTTGGAGAAATCTACAACGACATAGATGAATTGGGTTTGAAAAATAAACAAAAATATTTCATTTCTAATCAGTCAGTGACATATATTTCCAATATATGTAATGGTTAAACAGTCAGGAAACATCCTGCCCTCCAATAAAAATAGTCCCAAGGTTTTTTTCCTCTTAAACGCTAATTAGACAGTTCAAATTACCTTATGAACTAGATTTGCTTGGAGCTTGGACAGACCACTGTTTAAACCTTGGCATGGAAAAACTCAGTGAAAAATAAAATGAACGAAGGAAAGCAGAAGCTGGGGAAGGCATGGTGTTGTGGCACTCACTATTTCCAACCGCCTGTCAATTTTGTAAATTGCAGTTTATTCCACATGTTTATTTTTTCATTTATTCTTGGTATCAGAGGTAAATCATGCCGTCCATTCCAAATGCATGGCTAACTGCCCCAGTTCAACCAATGGTTGAGAAGCATCGGCAACACCCTAGGCCTCGAGTCACGGACAAGCTAAGGACAGCAGATTTCCATCCCTAAAGTATAGCAGACGTCTTTTTTTTTTTTAAACCACAATCTAGTAGTTTCATGGTCATCATTACTGATTCCGCTTTTTGAATTCATATTTATTTAATTAACTGCAGTTCAACTCTTATGGTGAGATTTGAACGCAAGGTCCTGTGATGTAACCAGGGTGGCAAGGTGGCGCAGCGGTAGTGTTGCTGTCTTACAGCACCTGCAGCGTCCGAGACCCTAGTTTCATCCCAACTATGGGGGGTGTCAGTACGGAATTTGTATGTTGTCCCTGTAACCACATGAGTTTTCTCTGTGCAGTTTCTTCCCACATTCCAAAGACGTTCAGGTTTGTAGCTTGGCTTGGTATATGCGTAAAAAGTCCCTAGTATGTGTAGGATAGGGTAAAATGTGTGGGAATCGCTGGTCGGTGCAGAATCGGTGGGTCGAAGGGTCTATTTCCAAGCTGTGTATCCACACTAAAGTAATGCCCCTCTCCCACTGAGGAAACTTGAACAGAAACCTCTGGAGACTTTGCGCCCCAACCAAGGTTTCCGTGCAGTTCCCGGAGGTTTTTGTCAGTCTCCCTACTTCCACTACCTCCAACCTCCGCAACCGCCTGCAACCTCCGGGAACCGCACGGAAACCTTGGGTGGGGCGCAAAGTCTCCAGAGGTTTCCGTTCAGGTTTCCTAAGTGGGACAGGGGCATAAAATACACCAGTTCTCAGATTGCGATGGACTTTGGGATGTGTCATGGCCATTTTCACCAGTCATTGCCTTTCTGAATAATTACAACCTTGAACAGTGCTGGGTTGGAGAAGCAAACATTGTGTGTCACTTTGGGAGCAGGCAGCCTGTAAATCAACACTGATTAACTCCGTGGATTTGATAACTCACCGCTTATTTTGCTGCAATTTTTTCAGGAATGGGAGTACATCGGAAGTAATATATCCAGAATTTCTTTGGCAAGTTTTATTCTTCCATTTGCTGAATTTATTGATGCATTTTATTGGATTGCTACAAAATAAAGGTAATAATTGCTGAAAGGATGACAATGGAAACTGTATGATAAAACACTCATTTTTCATTTGTATGTAAACTATAAGCATTGATTGCTTCTTTACCAATATGACCTTGTCTTTTCACTTTGATGTCAAAACAACACTTGTGCATCGAAGCAAAAAATCTACATAGACATATGAAAAGAAACTCCAATATTCAAATGCACACTGCATTACATAGTTTGCATTTCAAAGCACCACTCCCCAATTGGAAGTTAACAGAGGAACATCTTTGACTTTAGCCACAATCGTTTGGTAAGATTGCCACACCCACTGCCAAGATCCCAAATCAGAAGACAATTTCAACGTGCATATTTTTCTGAGTGTGTAGGAAGGAACTGCAGATGCTAGCTTTGGCACAAAGTGCTGGAGTTAATCAGCGGGTCAGGCAGCATCTCTGGAGCAAAAGGATGGGTGACGTTTCGGGTCGGAACCTTTCTTGAGACTGAAAACAGAACTCTTACATATCGCGTCGATGTTGAAATGCATATCGCATCGATGCTGAAAATACTGTCACTGGAAAGAGTTTGTTCCATGGGAGTGGAGTGTCTTCGGCCACTGAAGAAGAATTAAGCAATAAACACTGCTGTGCATCAGAACATAAATGAAGGAAATCATCAGTGAGTGGCTCAGTGATGCAGCTAGTAGAGGCGATAGGTACAGATTCAATCCTGATCACTGATGCTGCCTGCATGGAGTTTGAAACCATGTGTGACCACATATGTTTCCTCTGGGTGCTCCAGTTTCCATGCACATCCCAAACATGTGTGAATTGGTAGGTTAATTGGCCCTATCTTCGGTGAGCAGTCAAGCCTGTTTAGGGGGGATGGCGGAAGAGAGACAAAGGCAATGTGGGGAGAATAAGGTGGGTTAAGGTAAAATCAGGTGCTTGATGTTCATTGTGGACTCATTGAGCTGAACACCTATTTCTCTTCCTTTTGAATATCTCATCATCTGATTGATGAAGCACAAAATAAATAAAATGCCAACATCATACATGATTTGAATCACAGCAAGGCTAAAATGGAAACATTTATAAACTGTATAATAAATTAATAATAAAAATAAATTATTGGAAGAATAAAGGTAAAAGCTGCAACTGTCGATTAAGAAACATATAGCAATTTGAAGAATATTGATAATACCCAAGAAGGCCAACCTTGATAACAGTGGGGTAAAAGTTTTAAACCTGACAATTTAATTCAAAGATTTTTGCCAGGAACCATTTCCTTTCAGAGCCAGTGATCCAACGAAAACGAAACAGCAGAAGCACAGAAAAAGTAAATGGTGCCTCAATTCCAGAGTCCAGTGATAATACTTGTTCTTTTTCTCGCTCCAAGCTGTTTCAAGGGAACTATTATTATCCTCAATTTTGATCATAACATTGATGACTCCAAGCATATAAATCCTCTGGAAGATAAGGCCTGCGACCCATACTCTAAAATCACTATCCCTTAACTGAGGCAAAGTAAAGGCGTAACTCAGCGGAGTTGTAGTTGTTTTTGGTTAATCAGCAAAATCTCAAGTTTCAAAATGTTTTAGTTATAGAGAGTGCAAACATGCCTTTCAGCCCGCCGAGTCTGTACTGCCCAGCGATCCCCATACACTAACACTGTCTTACACACAAGGGGCATTTTACAGAAATCAATTAACTTACAAACCTGCACGTCTTTGTAGTGTGGGAGGAAACTGGAGCTTGCAGGGAAAACCCACATGGTCACAGGGAGAACGTACAAACTCTGTACAGACAGCACCCATAATTAGTATCGAATCCTGGCACTATAATGCAGTAACACTACCACTGCACCACTATGCTGCCAAATGCAGACAAGATTTATGATTAAACTGTACACACTCTCCACTAATAATATCTAATCTTATATTTAAATTGTCTTGCATTTTTATAAGAACCATTTAGAGGTGTAATATCAACAAGGGCTAAGAATGTGCAGTTAATGGATTTGTTGTTTGAGTTCAATCTCTTAACTTGGGGATCATGCCTTACTTAAATACTCTCGGTGATGAACAAGGAGTCGTGGACATTTTCCACACTGTGTCTTGCTGCTCTAGATTTCACAGCAGTAGATTTGTGTCCTTTCTTCATCACTCTTTTAAAATCATGACTGCATTAGTTTCTGCACCGTTTGATATAATAAAAGTAATCGGCGGGCCCTATCATGAACTCGCTGACCATGGTATCCATCCACCCACTCTCCCCTTTGCTGGGCACAGTGGGCTGAACATGGAGCCCGAAGGGCCTGTCCCACTTGGGCGTCATTTGCGCATCATTTACGCGACATCATTTACGTGATGCGCGAATGGTGCATGATGATGTAGGCAGTGACGCGCTGTCACGCGCGGCACCCCAGGATTTTGGGAGGCACAAAATCTTCGCACGCCATCTGCGTGACGCGCAAATGACGCCCAAGTGGGACAGGCCTTTGAGACGTAGCTTAGACAAGGCAGGCTATGGGAGGCAACTGGACGTCAGGAGCCATATTTTATGGACCTCAATAGTGCTTTATTTGTCACATATGCAACTGCCCAGTGAAATTCCTTTTGCATACATTACACATGCAGGCACCGCAAACTTTTGATGCCATTTCCAAGACCAACGTCCCATCAGCCCGCATGCTCAATGTACTGGAGCAGTTCCCGTGAACCAATGTCCCTCTCCTCGTTTGGCCATTCTTATGTCCTGGAGGCTCCTCTTACAGCCAACCTTGAAGGCGCTGAAGGCATTACACAGGTTTACCCTAATACCGGCCCTTGCTCCTTGCGTCTGACATCCCCAGCTCCCTCCCGGTACCACGGTCTGCCGAGCCTTCCCCAGAAAGATCTAATAGCTTACCACTGTCCTCAGAAACATTTTAAAACTGTCAAATAGATTTAAAGCCCTGTCCCATAGTACAAGTTCATTCCCAGAGTTCTCCCGAGTTTTCCCTGATTCGAACTCAGAGATTTACGGTAATGGCCACTGGTACTCGGGGCTCTAGTGGACATTAGGGGGCTCAACATGTTGAAAAATTTTCACGAGTCTTCCCGTGCTTACCTGCCGTTAGCGTGTCTTACCAAGTACCTGCCTTTAGCATTACGAGCCGCTAAGAGACGTCCCCGAACTCCGACGTACCTGCTACGTTCATTCTCTGTGCTTACCACGAGTTTGATTTTTTTTAAACTCGGGAGAGCTCTTGGAATGAACTCGTACTGTGGGACAGGGCTATTAGATTTTTTAAAAAGTACTTGAAAAACTATTCAAACTAAATGGGAGCCAAATGCTGGTCTCTGGGTCAGTGATGCAGTACTTCATCTGTTAATCCAGTCATTTAACTACCACATCCCAGAGATGTGCGGGTTTTCGAGGTTAATTGGCCTCTGCAAAATTGTGCCTTGTGGATGGAGTAGTGGCAGAACAGCATAACTAATGTGAATGGGTGATCGATGGGTGGCGTGGACCAAAGGGCCTGTTTTCCATGCTGTATCTTTCAATCCATCTATGAAACCACTAATATGAGATTACAGCAACTTCATGAAATGCACTGGCAGGTTAAGGGTTATTTGCCGTTACATAAAGCTGACCAAAAAGCAAACTGGTTCAATATCTTGTGGATAAATGCTTTTCACAGAAATATCTCTTTCTAACCACATTGATGACTGATATGCATATAAATAGTCCCTTACCTCATTCCCACAATGTTGTACTATTTACCTGCTACTTTAACTTGATTTACATGGTTATTTTCTCTACAACACCTCTTAAATTGTGTCATAAATATCCAGCTCCTGCTCCAATACAAACATCAGTGATACTAAAGACTAGATCCCAAGGAACAACATTAGTTCAGTTTTGTTGCACCCTGGTTGGAACAGCATAAAGATTAAACGACTTGCACCCAGTTTGACGCATGCAAGAAGTAACTTGTGGGAACGTTTAAGGAATCAATATGAAAGGCTTGCATGGGCTTCTTTTATGCATTTCATGCAGGTTTTTTGAAGAGCCACATTGCATTTCACAGGATTGGCAGCACCTCTAGCCCACAGAGTTAACCACACCCATAAAACACTAGTGCTTCAATGATGGAGCACACAAGTCTTGTTTTGTTGTACTTTTGGCTGCATTGCAAAATGTGATTTTTTTTTTCTGCTATTACCATTTACAAGGTTCCCTATTAATTATTATGCCTCTATCATTTACGCTCGCTGGTGCTGACCTTTAGCAGAACCCTAATGTTTGTCCCGTTATTTTTCTGCTTGCACTGCCAAAGACAATTGTTCACCAAGGTTGGGAGGCTGAACAGGGTTCTGTCAATGCCCACTCACCTGCATCAACTGCGTGTGGACACTTTGCAAAAGCACTGTGGAGACTTGGTGTCAGATCGCATCCCTACTTTCATTCTAAATTCAGAACACGTCCTCCTGAGTCATGGAGAATGCAACATAGAGACAGGCTCATCGCCACTGAGTCTGCCCCAACCATAAGCACTCACTTACACTAATCCATTTTTTATTGTCCCCATGTTCTCATCAATTTGCCCCAGATTCTACCACCCACATGCGCACTTGAGGCAATTTATGATGACCAATTAATCCACCAACTCGCATGTCTTTGGGATGTGGGAGGAACCCCATATGGTCATGGGGAACTTTATGACGTATGATAGAGAGCATATTGGCTGGTTACATTACAGTCTGGTTGGTAACTCAAATCCCCAGCAATGAACAAAGGAGATTACAGAGAGTTATAAACACTGCCTGGTCCATCACACGTACTGACCTCCCCACTATGGAAGGGATCTATAGGAGGCATTGCCTCAAAAAAACAACCAGTATCATCAAAGACCCACATCACCATGCCCATGCTCTCATTAAACTTCTACCATTGGGAAGAAGCGATATGATTCTGAAAACAATGGGCACCATGATCAAGGATAGCTTCCTTCCAATAACTATCAAGCTCTTGAACACTACACAACCCTAACCTCAACTATGAACAATGGACAGTCTTTGGTTGCACTGTGGACTTTGGCACTAGTATTGAGGTTATTGATTTATTGCATATTTGTATATTAAGTAGGTGTCACAATGGCACAGCGGTAGAGTAGCTGCCTTAAAGCGCCAGAGACACGAGTTTGATCCTCACTGCGGGTGCTGTCAGTATGGAGTTTGTACGTTCTCCCTGTGACTGTGTGGGTTTTCTCTGGGTGCTTTGGTTTCCTCCCACATACCAAAGACATGCAGGTTTGAAGGTTAATTATCTTTTGTAAGTTGTCCCTAGTGTGTAGGATAAAACTAGTGTATGGGTATTTGTTGGTTAGCGTGGACTCGGTTTGGCCGAAGGACTTGTTTCCCTGCTGTATCTCTCAACTAAACTAACATATTATCTGTGTATTACGTTTACAGGCCTGTTATGTTGCTGCATGTAAGAACTTAATTGTTCAATTGTCGGTGCATATGACAATGAAAGACTCTTGACTCTTTAGTACGTGCAAACCCCACATAGACAGCACCCGAGGTCTGGACTGAACCCAGGTCTCTGGTGCTGCGAGTCAGCGGCTCTTTTAGATATACCACGTGAAAAGCCTCAAAAAGCATTCCAAATGTAAGTTTAGTTTGGTGATTTTGTGAAGTCACAGTGCACCCGACAGAGTGCCCCAGATGGGTAGACCGGCAGTGAAATGTCAATGATCACTGCTGAAATCCTCACTTGTGTCAGAGGCCCGAGGCCTGAGGCCTTGGGTGTAAATCACCACCTTTCACACATTTTCAGAAGCATGTGCTTTTGGTATTCATCACCAGGGGCCAGGATTACAGGACCATGTCGGCAACCTTCCTCCAACAGAGTGTTGCCCACATGGTCCTGTAATCTGGCCCCTGTTGGAAGGTTGGAAAGGAGGGATGTCACTGGAGCTTGGATGGTTGGAAAGTGCGGGCAAGGGAGTGTTGCAAGAAAACAGAGGAAGAGAAATCAGGAGACCAGCATTATATCATTGTACCTCAGTACAAGCAAGAATAATAAATCTAATAATCACATCCCTCCATCCCCTACATATCCATGTGTCATCTCAAGGCCAAAGGCTCTTAGATGGCAGTATCATATCTGCATGCATAGAGAATGCCCGTTATGATAGGAAATGTCTCATGACAATAAAACACGCATTCTAAATGAAACAAGTAATTGAATATTTTGGCATGTTTTTGTTAATGTGGATGATTCGTTCAAAATCAACACTTCCAATAGCTCATAAAAATGTATTCTAATCATTTTTGCAATTCTGTTCTTGGTGGTTTCAGGTTTCACATTGCTAGCTTTGAAAAATGTTTGAAGGACTTTGTATGAGGTTTTTTTCAGGGTTTGCTTGTAACTTTCTGGTAGCTGTTTGAATTTAAAGGTTTGCCTATGATAACTTCTTGTTTTTGTTTTGTGAGAATTGTAAGCATAACTGATTGGATATGAATCAGTAAAAACAAATGACATGTCGCACTTTTAACAACTATTTTGCCTTGATATAATGGATTTTCGACCTTTTATTAGCCTTCGCATGGCAGATCCATCATTATTTCAGCAAATAAACCGAAGAATCCAACACTCATTTTATTCTCAATCTTTTGTAATACCAACTAGTTAATTTCTCATTATTCATTCTAATCTTTCTTAAATGTTCTGCAGTGCTTACTCATGAAATCAAGCTATGATGCCAACCAACTCTGATATCCAACCTAAATTTCACCAGTCTCTGAACTTACACTATTTTGTACACAGGCAATGCCGTATCTGGACGGCACGGTAGCGCAGCAGTAGAGTTGCTGCCTTACAGCACCAGAGACCCAGGCTCTACCCTGACTACGGGTGCTGTCTGTTCAGTTGTGGTGACCTGCGTGGGTTTTATCTAAGTGAGCTCTGTTTTTCTTCTACACTTCAAAAACGTACACGTTTGTAGGTTAATTAGTTTGGTAAAATTGTAAAATTGTCCCTTGTGTGTGTAGGACAGTGTTAGTGTGCGGGGATCGCTGGTCGATGTGGACTCATTGGGCTGAAAGGCCTGTTTCCGCACTATATCTCTAAACAACTAAACTAACTAAACTAATTGTTCTAAGGCTATTTCTGTTCCCCTTTAGGTATTTTAAAATTCACAACAAAACACCGTAAGGATGAACGACTTTGTATATCACAATGTTCTTCACACCTCACTGGGTTGATTATTGTACAATGATCCATTCAACTTGCAACTGTTCTACAAATGGAACGGCCTAGGCTTGTACATAGCAAGACCTGGGCAACATTCAGGCATGAGCTGAAAGATGGCAAGTATCACTTGCGTCACATAGGCAGTGACCATCTCCAAAAAGAGAGAATTTAACCACTTACTCTTGATGTTCAATGGTACTCCCATTACTGAGCCTGCCTGCATGAACTTCCCAGTGGTCACCAATCACCAGAAACTATTGTACACAGACACATAAACACTGTGGCTGCAAGAACAGGTCAGTGACTCACTCCTAAGGGCAGCGATGCGCCCTCTCTATGTTTCCCTCCAATATGCACAGCATTCAGAATTGGAAATGTGTTGCAGGGCCACCCATATGATGTTAATGAAAATCATGTAACATCCACACCGTCCCTTCCCATCAGCACAGGAGAATTATCTTCACTGGAAGGAGTGCAGTGGTTAAAGAAGTCCCCTCATCATCACCTTCAATGGCACTTGGGGAAAGGATAATAAACACAGTAGTGCCCAGATCATAAAAAATGAACTAAAACCATCTTGCTTGTTTCCCTCCCCTGTGCCATCTCTTCAGCTGACACTTCATGGTGGCTAACACTAAACAGCAGTTGGATTTAACTTTAATTCAAGTCAAATGATATTGATTTTATTATCATATGTACAAGCATGGTGAGGTACAGGTACAATGAAAATCTAGTTTACTGCAGTATTGCTGGCACATAGACCCAGATAAAAACACATAAAAACATAAATTATACATAAGTTACGTAAATGTCTGCAAGAAAGTTTAAAAAAAGACTGTGCAAACAGTCAGGAAGTTAATGCAAAACTCAATTAGAAAAAAAACAAATCCTTGGTTGTGCAAGAGGAGGCGCGTAGTATTGTGTTGCCTAACTCAAGATACTTTCAGTTAGCAATGTAGCTATTTTCTCACTCTCAGGATCAATAATGTATAAATGCAATGAAAATTAACCTCGCTGCTAGGGAAAATAACATAAAAAATGTTGTTGTGTTGCAGAACTGCCAAAAGTAAATGACGTAGAAATACGAGTGTTAAAACACTAAAACAAAAAGCTGTTGTATCAAACATGTGTCTTGCATACAGTCAGCCAGCTTACATCTGCTTCTGGGCTCTAAGCAGGTGCTTGCATATCTGGTAATCAAGAACTAGAAAAAAGATTAAAGGGCGTTTTTGTATTAAAAGAAATTGCCATAGAGTTGACATTTTATTCTTTCCAGCAATAGTTTCCCAGGCTCTAGGTTCCATATCCTGTAGAGTTTTGACAGTTCATCAGTCTGGCTTTATGAGTTTGACATCAAAACCCCAATGATCCCTGAAAAGAATATATATTTTGAAGCTCTACAGTTTCGCAAGTCATTATGTAGCCTTGCCTACATTTTATAAGCTTAATAAAATTAAACAAGTGTTCTGCAGAATCATGATCATTATATGTGGTTACATTTCCAATCTAGCCTCTGAGGTATGGGACATTTAAAAGTTTTATCTAAGATGTATGTGTTCTGGATATATTCATGTAATATAAAATGGATGAAGTGCAATATCCTTATGAAATGGGACACTTGCTGACTGAAATAATTTGCTGAGTGGAACCTCAGAGGAGTATTGATGCTCATTGAAAGCCAAGGAGATGGATGTTTTAGTTCAAGTATATTTTATATCATATAGAAATGGATAAGGTCATCACTGGAGCAAAGAAAAAGAGTCAGACTGATGACTCTTGCAAATGGTGAGTGTCACCTCTTGTTTCAGCATGGAGCCAGTAGAATTTGTTCCCATGTGGATAGCATTTCCGTAGAAATAACAGTTGGGGACACCACAAACTAATTTAGTTTGAATGGACAAAATTGATGAAATCTGAATCTTAATTGTAAACTGATTCCTTTCGTAATAGCTGCTAAATACATTTGCACAATTTCACTCTTTACATGCTTAATAAATCCCCAGGGCCAGATAGGCTGCATCCCAGAGTACTTAAGGAAGTAGCTCCAGAAATAGTGGATGTATTAGTAATAATCTTTCCAAACTCTTTAGATTCTGGAGTAGTTCCAGAGGATTGGAGGGTAGCAAACGTAACCCCACTTTTTAAGAAGGGAGGGAGAGAGAAAACGGGGAATTACAGACCAGTTAGTCTAACATCGGTAGTGGGGAAACTGCTAGAGTCAGTTATTAAAGATGGGATAGCAGCACATTTGGAAAGTGGTGAAATCATTGGACAAAGTCAGCATAGATTTACGAAAGGCAAATCATGTCTGACGAATCTTATAGAATTTTTCGAGGATGTAACAAGTAGCGTGGATAGGGGAGAACCAGTGGATGTGGTGTATCTGGACTTCCAGAAGGCTTTCGACAAGGTCCCACATAAGAGATTAGTATACAAACTTAAAGCACCTGGCATTGGGGGTTCAGTATTGATGTGGATAGAGAACTGGCTGGCAAACAGGAAGCAAAGAGTAGGAGTAAACGGGTCCTTTTCACAATGGCAGGCAGTGACTAGAGGGGTACCGCAAGGCTCAGTGCTGGGACCCCAGCTATTTACAAAATATATTAATGATCTGGATGAGGGAATTGAAGGCAATATCTCCAAGTTTGCGGATTACACTAAGCTGGGGGGCAGTGTTAGCTGTGAGGAGGATGCTAGGAGACTGCAAGGTGACTTGGATAGGCTGGGTGAGTGGGCAAATGTTTGGCAGATGCAGTATAATGTGGATAAATGTGAGGTTATCCATTTTGGTGGCAAAAGCGGGAAAGCAGACTATTATCTAAATGGTGGCCGATTGGAAAAGGGGGAGATGCAGCGAGACCTGGGTGTCATGGTACACCAGTCATTGAAGGTAGGCATGCAGGTGCAGCAGGCAGTGAAGAAGGTGAATGGCATGTTGGCTTTCATAGCAAAAAGATTTGAGTATAGGAGCAGGGAGGTTCTACTGCAGTTGTACAGGGTCTTGGTGAGACCACACCTGGAGTATTGCGTACAGTTTTGGTCTCCAAATCTGAGGAAGGACATTATTGCCATAGAGGGAGTGCAGAGAAGGTTCACCAGACTGATTCCTGGGATGTCAGGACTGTCTTATGAAGAAAGACTGGATAGACTTGGTTTATACTCTCTAGAATTTAGGAGATTGAGAGGGGATCTTATAGAAACTTACAAAATTCTTAAGGGGTTGGACAGGCTAGATGCAGGAAGATTGTTCCCGATGTTGGGGAAGTCCAGGACAAGGGGTCACAGCTTAAGGATAAGGGGGAAATCCTTTAAAAACCGAGATGAGAAGAACTATTTTCACACAGAGAGTGGTGAATCTCTGGAACTCTCTGCCACAGAGGGTAGTTGAGGCCAGTTCATTGGCTATATTTAAGAGGGAGTTAGATGTGGCCCTTGTGGCTAAGGGGATCAGAGGGTATGGAGAGAAGGCAGGTACGGGATACTGAGTTGGATGATCAGCCATGATCATATTGAATGGCGGTGCAGGCTCGAAGGGCCGAATGGCCTACTCCTGCACCTAATTTCTATGTTTTTTATGTTTCTATGTAATATACAACAAATGCACGTGTGTATAAAAAAAAATTTCCTGAACATATTCTCTAGATTATATAACCGTAACATTAGAGGGGCAGAGAGACATGAATGTTTGGAGACTTATGTGGGTTGGTAAAACTATTAAAGAAGTATAAGATTCTTGATTTTATGAAAATCATATGAACTAGTGTAGAACGGGCATCTTGGTTGGCATGAGCAAGTCGGGCTGAAGGGCCTGTTTCCATGCTGTATGGCTCTATGAATAACTATTTTCTATCGTACACCTGCAGCAAATGTGCAGAATTGTGATGACGGAGAGCTGCATCATTTTAAAGCACTGTTATTGCATAAAACATAATCAACTCTATAAGAAGTGAAACACAAAGTGCAGGGGTAACTCAGTGAGTCAGGCAGCATCTCTGGAGGGAATGGGCAGGCACCGTTTCAGGTCAGGACGCTTCTTCAGACACTTCCACTCGTAACGTTATTCAATCGTTCCCATCACTGATGCTGTCTGACCCGTGGAGTTATTCCAGCACTTTGTCTTTCATTCAACATCCAAGCGTCTGCAGTTTGTTGTGTCTCTACCCTTCATACATCTAGTTTGTTGAGTTTAAATGAAAAACCTAAGACATTGGGCTGGAAAGAGAGCGGTGACGTGACGAGGCTGGCACTCGAAGTGCAATGGTGGCAGTGTGTGCACGTGCGGGCGGAAGAGTAGAGAATGGGGAGAGATCCCGGCGAGCTGCACGACGGCAGAAACTCCCGGCAAGCCATCGCCATACCCCTACTGCCGGCCTGGCTCACCCACCACAGACCAGGAACCCGTCTGGAGTCATCCGAGGCTCATCTCCTGTTTGTCCCTGAAGACCAGGGAGGAGGGTGGAGAGTGTCGGCAATGGTGGCAGACGCTGGGCGAAGGGCGGATTTCAAAATGGAGGAGAGGATCAGTGTCGCCAGGACAACAAGCCTTTAAGGCCAAGATACGTCTGCACTCTGAAGAACGTTGACACTTTGTTAGCGCCAGAAACATGGCGACTCTTTGTGTGCTGCCTCAGTGAAGTCTACTATTACATTACAATCATTGCACCTTTGTACTGATTTATCATTATACTTATCTATTAGTATGATTTTACTGGATTATATGGAAAACAAAGAAATTCACTGTACCCAGGTACATAGATGTGACAATAAAGTATCATTGAGTATCATTGACATTTGAGTAGAAATTGCATTAAAATCTTTTTAAGCGCCATTTTTGAGATGTGTCTCCTGAAGAAATATTATATCAGTATTAATAGATTTTAAGTGGGCTAATACTTTACCCCAATTAAAAGGGGTAAGTATTAGCCCACTTAAAATCTATTAATACTGATATAATATTTCTTCAGGAGACACATCTCAAAAATGGAGCTCACAACAGGCTGAAGGGTAGCTGGATTGGTCAATTATATCACTCTACGTTTTGTTCCAAAGCAAGAGGAACAGCAATTCTAATTCGTAATGGTATACCATTCAAACACAAATCCACTATAGCTGATAAGAAAGGCAGGTACATTATAATATCCGGGGAATTGTATTCAACTCCATTGACTATGGTGAATATTTATGCTCCTAATTTCGATAATCCCCAATTTTTTAATAAAATATTTCAGACTCTGGTCAGCTGAATTTGATAATTGGGGGAGATTTAAATTGTGCATTAGATCAATACTTGGATAAATCTTCACTTCAAAGGAAAAGTACTCCAAAATTGAGTGAACTTTTAAACACATAAACAATACAAACATGTGACGTCTGGAGGATTGCCAATCCGTCTGGAAGAGAATACTCTTTTTATTCAGGTGTTCATAAAATGTATACACAAATTGACTGAGTCCTTCGTTGATGCCAAACTTATCCCTTTTACCTACAAGCAAAATTATCACAACATTATCATTTTGGATCACTGTCCTCTCACTTTTTCAGTAAAATGGGAAGGAATGTATAATAAATATTCGTTTTGGAGATTTAACCCACAAATACTAGCTGTTGTTGTGACTATTTGAAGCTACAGATGAAAACATTTTTTGAGACAAACAACACCCCCGGTATGTCCCCATCTTTGCTGTGGGAAACTTTTAAAGCCTATGTTAGAGGCTCTATTATTGCATACCAAGCTTTTCAAAACATGAAAAATAAGACTGAACAATTGGAATTAGAAAAACAGATAAAGCAGTTAGACCTAGAAAACGCGGCTGACCCAACAATTGCAAAACACAATAAGATTGCTGCATGAAAATTTTAATTAAACCAGATTCTCTCTGCAAAAATTATTAGGGTATTTCAATATACTAAACAAAACAATTTTGAATTTGGTGATAAACCACACAAGCTATTAGCACGTCAACTCCGCAAATTAGAGAATGACCGTACAATACACAAAATTAGATCGGAAAAAGGAGATCTGCTTACATTGCCTAAAGATATTAATGAAAGATGCTCATCAAAAACAGCAGCCGATCCTGCAAAGATGAAAAGTTTTCTTGAGAATTGCATTCTCCAAATTCCTTAATGAGGAGGAACGGGATGAATCAGGAGCAGAGATAACAACAAAAGACACCATAGAGACTATTAAATAATTGAAAAGTGGAAAAACTCCTGGCCCGGATGGGTTTAGGAACAAACTTTATAAAAAATTTAATGATTTAATTTCTCCACGCTTACAAGCCCTTTACATTCAAGCATTTAAAGAACAGACTTTACCACAAACTCTTGCTGAATGAACTATTACATTAATTCCAAAAAAAGACAAAAATATCGAGGAGCCTTGATCCTGTAGGACAATAGCTCTTTTAAATACGGATCAGAAGATACTAGCTAAGACTTTGCTCGTAGATTAAGGTTAGATATCTGTAAACTAATACATCCAGATCAAACTGGGTTTATACCTAAACAACACTCGTTATATAATTTGAGACGTTTATTTAACATAATATATTTGCAGAGAATGCCAAACGAAGATCTAACAATTATTTCTCTAGATGCAGAAAAAGCATTCGACCAAGTGGAATGGTCTTATCTATTCACAGTGTTCAAAAAAATTCAATTGGGAGAAAATGTCACTTTATGGGTGAAGCTTTTATACACTAATCCGACAGCTAGAATAATGACAAATGAAATGCTTTCACCTAAATTTTATTTATCTAGGGGTAACAGACAAGGATGTGCTCTTTCTCCAATGTTATTTGCTTTAGCCATAGAACCTCTTGCCGAAAGTATCAGTTCCCATTCAGGCATTTATGGATATAATACCAAATATACCACCAATAAAATTTTGTTATATGCAGATTATGTACTTTTATTCATTACTAATCCTCAAGTTAGTATTCCAAATGTTTTAAACATTATAGAACAACTTGGTTCTTTCTCTGGATACAGAATAGAATGGAATAAAAGTGAAATCAGGCCAATAAAAAAACAAGACCCTTCTCAACTCCAACAATTTCCTTTCAGAATTGTTACTGAAAAGTTCAGATATCTTGGAATTTACGTGACTAGAAAGTATTCCTCTCTGTTTAAAGTAAACTTCCCACCATTACTAAACTATATGCCTACATCCAATTTTGGAAAACACTTCCTATCTCCCTTATTGGTAGATTTTACTTCAGAGTCACGTGAGTGACTACGTGAAGAACCCGCTCAGCGCGCAGGCGCGGCATTATGCCAGCGGTGCAACAGCGGCAGGCGGGAGTCAGGCGCTCCCGCTACAAGCCTGAAAGATGGAAATGGTGGTTACTGCCAAACGACTAATTTCCAAAGGTTACTTCATGGCAAGCATTGATCTTAAAGATGTTTACTATTTAGTACCATTCACAAGGATCATAGCAGATACCTGAAATTTACCTGGATGGGGCAGCTATGGCGATTAAAACGTTACCCAATGGTTTACATCAGCCCTAGATTATTCACCAAGATACTAAAAACAGCCCTGGCAAAACTAAAAAGAAAACCATGGATTTGGCCATGTCAGCTGTTTCAGCTACAAAACAGTTTTCTAAACCCTGGGGTTTGTTTTTACATCCAGATAAATCAAAGTTGAAGCCATCCACTATCCTGGACTTAGACTTCACAATTAATTCAGTCCATATGAACGGTTGAATTGGCATAATTATGCCATAATTCAATGGTCAACAAGCAACCAACTATTCAACTAATAGCAAGAATAATTGGGAAAATGGTAGCAGCATTCCTGGCTACACAATTCGGACCATTGCATTATGAAATCTACAAAGAGCAAAGGTGATCAGGTCATGTAATTACCCACGGGAACTATATCAAAACAGTTGGCATAGTTTCAGCCCTATCATTATCTAACAGGTGGTAGATGGACTAACCTAAAGTCATCATTACTACTTACACGGGGCATTAATTATTTAGCGATGTTGGGTGCCATTTATGGATTAAAAACATATACGTCAAATATGCATCACTGCATGTACGGTTGCAAATGGATAATACTACGTTAGTGGCCTACATTAACCATATAAAATCGTTATCATGCGACAAATTGGTCAACACAATTTGGCAATGGTGTGTCAAAAAGACGTATTTGGCTGTCAGCAACTTACCTATCAGGTAAGCTAAATACAGTGGCAGACACCAGGTCACGCAAATTCAATGACAACATCGAATGGATGTAAAACCCAAAGTATTTGCAAAAATTATCAACCTATATGGCACGCTAGATATCGATTTATTTGCATCAAGGCTAAATCACCAGATACCTATGCATGTCGCTTGGGAACCAGACCCAGAGGCAGCAGCGGTAGTAGCCTTCACGCTGGATTGGGGAAATTCCTTCTTCTATGTTTTCCCTCCCTTCTGCCTCATCAGTCAGGTACTACGAAAAATACAGATGGACTCTGCATCAGGGTTTGATAGTACCCGACTGGCCTACACAGCCATGGTTCCCAGTACTAGAAACATAGAAACATAGAAATTAGGTGCAGGAGTAGGCCATTCGGCCCTTCGAGCCTGCACCGCCATTCAATATGATCATGGCTGATCATCCAACTCAGTATCCCGTACCTGTCTTCTCTCCATACCCCCTGATCCCCTTGGCCACAAGGGCCACATCTAACTCCCTCTTAAATATAGCCAATGAACTGGCCTCAACTATCGTCTGTGGCAGAGAGTTCCAGAGATTCTGCATGACATGTTTGTTGAAACACCGATGGTATCCCCAGTGACCCAGAGTTGTTAACTCACCGGGTATCAGGCATAAGCTACCCATGCTATGAGAAAATCAAACTCATGGGTTGCAAGGTTTAAACAGACCTTATCTGGAACTGGGATTGTCAGAACAAACCATCAACACCATGTCAGCATCCCTTTCAAATATCCACTAAGAAGCAGTACTTAACCAGCATCGAGAAATGGGAGAAGTACTGCCAGGAAACAAGGACCACGTACACAACAGCAACAGTCACCAACGCACTGGAGTTCCTGGCCTACCTACACCACAAAGAGGAATCAGCTACAGTGCCGTCAACACAGCAAGGAGTGCCCTGTCTGCTTATTTGAAACCAGCACCAGGACAACAGCCGATGGGATCCCATCCACTGGTGGTCAAATTAATGAAGGGCATCTATAACATCAAACCCTAGACCAAGGTATACCCATTTATGGGATGTCAGTGTGGTCCTGACGTACCTCAGGGGATGGCCACCAGCCAGATCCCTCAGCCTCGAACAACTACCCTGAAAACGCTCATGTTGATGGCACTTGTATCCACTCAGAGGGTCCAGTCACTACATCGATTGCGACTGGACAACATGGTGACCACCCCAGACCAGATCTCGTTCATCATCCAGGGTCTGGTAGAACACAGCAGGCCAGGTATAGCCAATCCAGTTGTGGTGTTCCGGGCTTACCCGCCAGAGCCGCGGTTGTGTGTCATGACCTATCTACTATATTATATAGACACAACCTATAACATCAGAGGGAGTGAAAAAGCCTTATGGGTCAGCCACAAAAAACCTCATGGCCGGGTAATGAGCCAAACCATTGCAAGATGGCTCAAGCAGGTACTAAAGGCTGCCAGAATAGACACTAACTTTTTTCAAATCTCATTCCACCAGGGCAGCGTCTACATCAACGGTCGAAAGAATGGATGTACCGGTTGACCATATTCTGACGACAGCAGAATGGTCGAGGGAAACGACATTCAGAAAAGTTTACATAAGCCGTTGGTGAAACCTGACTTGTTTGCAGATAAATTTTACAAACTGCAAATATTTAATTTAAGCCTGGGGGAGCAATTTAATTGTTATTGTTATTAAATACCATTTTGTTTCTCGAAAAACAGATTCATTGGTTGGTTACGATAACACACTTCCTCCCTCAAGAACTTTGGCAGTGAGTGAAATAAACTGTTACACGGTTTGAAATCACAGAGCTTTGAAGTCTCCACGTAGTCACTCACGTGACTCCGAAGTAAAATAGTAAGATTAAACGAGAACTTACCAGTTTGAAATTTGATCTGTATTTTATGAGGAGTTACGATGAGGGATTACGTGCCCTCCGCTCCCACCCTCATAATATGGACCAAACTAATAAATTGATGTCTCCTTTTCTTTACTATGTTTACTTCAAATAACTGTGTCTATCTGTGATTCACACCGCTGCTTGGAAGTATGCCGCGCCTGCGCGCTGAGCGGGTTCTTCACGTAATCACTCATTGTAACTCCTCATAAAATACAGATCAAACTTCAAACTGGTAAGTTCTCGTTTAATCTTACTATTAAATGCCATAAAGATGATCTTCCTTCCGCAACTTTTATATTAATTTCAATCAATACCAATATATCTCCCTAAAAGCTTCTTTAAAAAAATTGATTCTATTGTCACTAACTTTATTTGGGACTACAAAACCCATAGAATACACAAAAGACATTTGTGCAAATCCAAAGAAAATGGAGGATTAGCTCTACCTTATTTTCTTTTTACTACTGGGCAACTAATATTAAATATATAAATTTGTGGTTGGACTATACATGCCAACATGTAAATTGGTTAAAAATGGAGAGGGGAGATTGTTTGCTCTTTAGTATAGGCTCGAATCTCCTATCTCCAATACATTTGAATAAGTCAACGAATGAGCAAAATCCGATAATACATAGTACTATCCGTATCTGGAAACAGCTGAAATTCAGTCTTAAATTGAGAAATATGTCTCTCCTTCTTCCTATTGCAAATAATCCCTCATTTAAACCGTCTACTTTAGATATGGTGTTTGTTCAATGGAAGAACCTGGGAATTAATACTGTGGGAGAACTCTATTAGAAGGGCTCTCTCTTCTTTTCAAGAACTACAGGAGAAATATCACTTGAATGCCAACATTTTTTTCAGATGCCTTTAAATCCGAGATTATGTGAAAACATATACACAGGACTGTCCTCTTATGGGTCCAGACATATTAGACGATTGTTTGAATAGACAGGCCGATACAAGTAAGTTGATATCTTACATTTATAACACTCTTCTAAATATTGACACCCCACCTTCTGAGATTTATAGACAAGCATGGGAGGACGAGCTGGGGTTTACCCATTTCGAAGGATATATGGGAGGAAAGCCTACTATACATACATTACTGTTCTTTAAATGCCAGGCAGTGCCTGATAAAATGTAAGTATCGCATAGGTTATACTACTCAAAGACCAAATTGAACAAGATCTTCCCAACTGTCTCTCCTCTCTGTGATAAATGTCACTTCCAAGAAGCCACCCTAACCCATTCTTTTGTATCCTGTATAAAAATACAAAACTTCTGGACGGGAATATTCAATACCATTTCTAAAACACTCAAAATTTAATTGGACTCAGGTTCAAAATGAATAATATTAGGAATGTCAGAGGGCTGCCCTAAGTTAACGATATCCCAAAGACGCTTCCTTGACTATGGTTAAATAACTATGAAAAATCATACTTAAATTCTGGAAAAAGATAACTGTCCCCACAGTGCAGATGTGGATCACAGAAATGACCGAGACACTACATTTAGAAAAAATAAGGCTTGTTTTGTCTGACAAATCAGATCAATTTTCCATAATATGGTCTCCTTTCATTGAATTTCTTCAACAACATAATGGTTGAACACAAATTCAAAACCGACTCTAGGGTCGGGTGAGCGGGCGTAGGGACGGGTAGTGGGATATGTCTCCGTTTTTTTCACTTCTTCGTTAGTTCTGGAGTTTTTCTTTTTTCTCTTTCGTGTCTTTTTCGAAATTCTTTCTTTTCTTTTTATTTTCTTCTTCTTCCTTTCTTTCCATTTTTCTTTTTTCCTATTTTGTTATTAGCTTATAAAATGTTAAAATTGAAGCTGTACGAAAATTGTATAATTGTTATGTCGATTACTTTCTCCTTGTACAATCGCTTCTAATAAAATAAATATTAAAAAATTTTAAAAATATTTTTAAACAACTTTGAAGAGTCACCGTTATGCTGCTTATGAAAGTCACCTAATATTGGGAACTTTAATTCACAGAACAGCATGTTGGATTTCCTCATCAGTTACAGTGAGTGATCCCCATTGAAGCATTTCAAGTTTCAGCAGTTGCTGACATTTAGAATAGCAAATGTTTTCTCTGCAGGTAGCTCTTGATGGATAACCATCAAGAAAATGCATTACCATTCCACTATAGGAGAGTGTGGTGCTTGAATAAACAGATGTTGATACAGTGGCATAGCTGGCAGAGCAGCTATCTCACAGCGTATGATACACGGTTTCAATCCTGACCTCAGGTGCTGTCAGTGTGGAGTTTGCACGTTCTCCCCGAGTGGGTGTCCTCTGGGTGCTCGGATTTCCTCCCACATCCCAAAAGACATGCGGGTTTGTAGGTTAAGTGGCCTCTGTAAATTGCCCCGGGTGTGCATAATGTGAGTGAGAAAGTGGGATAACAGAGAACTAGTGTGAACGACCGATCGATAGTCGACTTGGAGTCGATGGGCCGAATGGCCGGTTTCTATGCTGTATCTTTCAATCACTAATGTGAACAGGGAGGAAGAGTGATCCTGAGACACCGGAGAGGTTCAGCCCAGTCAGTAAAGGACAGTGCTCACAAAAAGCATGTTCTTCATGTGTTGGAGCCAAGGAGACACCCTGGGCTTCAGCCAAGCATTCCTGCCAATAGATTGCCAGAGAGGTCTTTTAGCAAAGTCTATGATGGTGAAACTTTGGAAAAGCTTGCAGTGCAGCTAAGTAACCACGTTTTCATTGCATCCTCCTGGAGGCTGAGAGAAGTGTAGATGAATCCTCTCAACTTGGACACCCACCCCATTGCCTTCGTGAGCAGCAACTGTGAGATCTACAAATTGGATTGATCTTGATGCTGGGAACCTGAGAGCAAACATGGCCCTTGAAATGGCACAGTTTCAGGAGTTGAAGGGTCAGTAAAACACGGCTGTTCTCTGAGAAAATTTAGAACAGTATTTTTTTCAGATCATTGAGATTGAAAATCGCACCACATATGAATTTGTGCCTTGTGCTACTGTTAACAGTGTGTGGGTGTCTTTATGTGCATGTGTGTGTTTAAGTTCAAGTTTATTTCGTTACATACAACAACTAAGGTACAGTGAAATGAATTTACCATGCAGCGATGTAATTGAAAAAAGAACATACAATACACAATAGAATTTAACATATACATCCACCACAGCATTCTTCACTGTGGTGGAAGGCAACAAAGTTCAGTCGGTCCTCCTCCTCTGTTCATCCTCCTTTGTGCATGTGCGTGTGTATGTTGGTGTGCGTGTATGTGCGTGTGTGAGGTCTAGGAGGGGCGGTGGTTCTAGAGGGGCAGACAAATATCCTGTCACAAAATTAAAGGTCAGATTTCCTGATGGGTGTCGCCACACCCAGAAATGTGTGAAACACTCCTCAGTTCCAGACCCATTCCTTCTCTCCAGAGATGCTGCCTGTCCTGCTGAGTTACTCCAGCATTCTGTGTCTATCTTTAAACCAAATTTTAACCGTACGATACTCTAGAATTTAGGAGATTGAGAAGGGATCTTATAGAAACTTACAAAATTCTTAAGGGGTTGGACAGGCTAGATGCAGGAAGATTGCTCCCGATGTTGGGGAAGTCCAGGACAAGGGGTCACAGCTTAAGGATAAGGGGGAAATCCTTTAAAACCGAGATAAGAAGAACTTTTTTCACACAGAGTGGTGAATCTCTGGAACTCTCTGCCGCAGAGGGTAGTCGAGGCCAGTTCATTGGCTATATTTAAGAGGGAGTTAGATGTGGCCCTTGTGGCTAAGGGGATCAGAGGGTATGGAGAGAAGGCAGGTACGGGATACTGAGTTGGATGATCAGCCATGATCATATTGAATGGCGGTGCAGGCTCGAAGGGCCGAATGGTCTACTCCTGCACCTAATTTCTATGTTTCTATGTTTCTATGTTTGGTTTGAAGTTGGCTCTCTATGAATTTCTGTGCCACCAACCTTGTTCCTCTCGCCTATCTGCTGACTGACCTGCTGAGTGCCACCAGTGATCACTACAGTGAACATTGTCAGCAGTTCTGCAGCAGTTTATTTTTACAAGTGGATCGGTTTGATGAACGTATAAAATAAGATCCCAATTCATCTCCATCATCTGATTATTGACACTTTTACGTTTAGCTTCTGCTAACACTATTGCATTCTTAGGATTGGCACGTTTCAATCCCCCAGCTGCACAAACGGATTTCACGTTTGGGGAAAAATGATGGACATTTAATATGACTCAAACAGAGAAATCATGGTCCCTTGGTAACTTTGGTTTATTTTTCTGCCACACAATAAAATCTGTTTTCTACAATCACACCACCAAGCCTCTGCTAATTCTTTGTTTATACTTCCAACTTAATACTGTTTATTTCGGTAGTTTGGCCAGATGCCCACGTGTAACACATGAGTAATGACAATTATGAGAAAATTAATGGGAGAAACAGATTTTGTATGCTGTAAAACACGGATACTGTATATACACAGTGCTGCCCTTCAGTGGGCCATGAAGCAGAATAAAGTGTATTATTAAATACTGCAAAACACTCCAGATTTCTTCTTTGGATTCCCCACTCTACAAAACTGGGAGGTTCTATTCATTCTCTTCTTGCATTTCCTTCAAGTTTAAATATGGTTTGAGCAATGACAAATAAATGGCAGAATTCATCCAATATAGTAGAAACAAGGAACTGATGATGCTGGTTTATCAAGGTCCTGGGGTAAATCAGCGGGACAAGGCAGCATCACTGGAGAACATGATGCCCTTCAGTCTGATGAAGGGTCCTAACCTGGAACGTCACCTATCCATGTTCTCCAGATGCTGCCTGACCCACTGAGTTACTGCAGCACTTCATGTCTTTCCTTGTTCATCCTGTACAGGGTAGGTCATTTGAATGAAAACAAGGAAAGGGTGGCTTCCATATGATAATTTGGCTCTCATCTTTCACTGTATGTTTAAAGTCAGATGATGTAAGAACAACTTTGATGTGTTGCTATGTGTGTCTTTAGGTGGTGCACAGTGTGGGCACAGGTCCAACTCCTGTTGCACGCTGACGTGGTTTATAAGCAGCAGTTTGTGCCATAAGAATAGCCACGACCAGGAGCTACCGCTCAGGTAAGCTCAGCTGCCGTAGCACCGAGCAATTTTAAACATTTTTACTGCTAGCTGAGGGGCTCAGCTATTCTGCAGCAGCATATAGTGTATGCTTTATTTTTGGGCGGCTATAAATAGAGTTGGCATTAATAGCGGTTGCCACTCGGTCACGTTTGTGACTATCGTAGTAGATAGATTCCAAGGTCATATTTAATTCTTTGGCAATATAACGATGTATCTTATTATGCCAATAGAGTTTATATTGAAAATGATAATTACAAAGGACATTTATTATCACATACACCAAATGGTGTAGTGAATTTGGACTTACCATTGCAGTCCAGAGCTCCTGGCTTAGGAAGCCTTTTTTGAGCTGTGTCTATCAGACACCTATAGGAGCTACAACTGGTTCAGGGTGGCTTCATGGTAATATCCGCTCACTAGATGGGGACTGTTGGAGATTCTTTTAGAAGGGACTCTAACTATGTGGATATCGATAGAGCAGTCGAATCCCTGATTTAATGGGGATATGCTTCTTTTAATCATATGAACGTAATTTGCCTGTGACAACACCTGGCAGGGTTGCAGTATTTCTCCCACTCTGTCTAGCGGACTATCGGTAAGAGGTGACTGATTATAATGCCGGCTCATCTGAGTCATATGGGGGCCAGAGGCCTGAGGAAACAACACCTGGTAAGGGTAGCGCTCTATTTTCTCCCTGAAATACTCCGTTGAGGCTCCAGAAGGGAGCAAGGACTCGGAGTCACTAGCAGGTGCAACCTGTCCGGTAAATATAATAAATAATGATGATTTATACCGACAGAGCGCCGATCTGCACAGCTAGTCCCGATTCGGTTCCTAGAGGGAGCAGCTTGGCAACCCCGAGTCGGGGCAAAGACAAAGCCAAGTCTGTGAGACGTCCTGTTGGACGATTTGGGTCAAGGGGATTCTGTCCCCACATCTATGCAGATGTGATTGGCAGTTTGTCTCAATTAGAACATTTGATGAATCAGATGGTGGCACGAGAAATGGCCCGTGTTACGGAGGCATGTACAGGCAGTTCGAATCAAATGCCTGAGGCAGCTCCTGGTTCAGGGTTGCAATATTCCTCCTACTCGGATGAAAGGAGTGTTGGAGATGGTGCCAAATAATACGTCCGTGTTACAGAGGCATGCACAGGCAGTTCAAGTCATACACCTGTGGCAACTCCTGGTTCAGGGTTGTAATATTCCTCCCACTCGGAAGAGTATCGGAGATGGTGGCACAAAATATGCTCCGTGTCACGGAGGAATACACAGGCAGTTCGAGTCATACGCCTGTGGCAACACCTGATCCAGGCTTGCACTATTTCTCCCACTCTTCGGGAGTGTCAGAGATCAGTATGGAGCTGACTCCGAACATGACTCCGAACATGACTATGTGCCTGAATCCCATGCTTTAATGCATGATGTACGAGAGTCGCATAAGTAAGAGCTGCCTGCTCTTGTCTCTAAATTTGCTGTTCCCTCGGGGACGGGCAAGCCACTACAAGAGGAGCTGGCCAGCGGCATCAGCTATCTAACATCACACCAGCTGAAGAATGGAACTTCGCTGAAGCTCCAACAAGCAAATCCACCGGGTTCAGAGATGCTGGAAGGTAAGGTCTCTTTATTAACCTCCGAGATGGAGCAGTCTGTCGGCCCAGGTTTGGGTTTACTGGCAGCATGAGCTGTCTAGTATTTTTTCCCTGTCTCTGGGATAAATCAGGTTGATGCAGAGACATTGGCAGGGTGCCTTGCATATTAACCTCTGTAAGTTCCAAGTAGGAACAGCTTGATTACCCTGGTTCAGGGTAGACCAACATGGAACTGGCAGGCCATATGGGTCATATTGACCAGGAAAGCACTGCCTCATCATCTGTGATTGAGGTTATCAGGCTGCTCAGTAGAATGAAGTAGTTGAAGTCTCCTTCAACACATGTTCAAATTTCTGCTCAGTTAGTGGAGTTGCCGGTTCATTGGAAACATCATTGCCATCCTCTCTGGGATAGGTAGCTACCAGCAGGAAGCTGGTCTGGCATATAATATTTTTAATCTGACATGCAAGTTCATGTTGTGAATCAACAATGTATTTATAATAAATATCTCAATATCAGTATTCCTGATTGAGTGGCGGGTTGAAGAGATTGTGTTGTGCACTGTGGCGACTAAGACAAGTGGTTTCAGTAAGAGGACGGTGAAACATTTCCTGATTCAGGTTTGCATTATGCTAAATTGACAGGGAACTCGTATTCCCACATCAAGGGGAGACTGTGTTTTCAGCTCTAGTTGTAAGGTTCCGTCCAAATGGTCAATAGAGGTGGTTCCGAGTGGAATCAGTGACATCTCATCGGAGGATGAGTGGTCTGGCCAAGAACTAGAGAGGTATCTTTCTGATACTTCTCAAGATTACAGAAACATGGAGCATGCCGAATCAGGTTAGCATTTGGCTAATCTGATCATGTGTTTATGTACCAAGTTTGGTCAAATTTATAATATAAAATCTCTGTGCATATTGTTATGAAGGATTAAAAAATGAAAGATAAATCGGATGATACAATTGCGAGGCAATTGCTTATATTAAATTCTCAGTTTAAACACTTTGCTTTCTTACATCAAACTTTTTGCAGCTACATAATTCCATTGTACTGAATTGATATAACTTGCTCTCGACCACAGAGTGGGTGGATTTACTGTAAAGAATTTGCTGGTCAGGCATTATTTAGACAGTGAATTTAAAGGCGGCAGTGGCACAGCTGGTAGTGCTGCTGCCTCACAGCACCAGAGACCCAGGTGGAGTTGAGTATATTTTATTGTCACAAGTACCGAGTTACAGTGAAATGCTTTTGTTGCGTGCTAACCAGTCAGCAGAAAGGCAACACATGATTACAATCGAGCCATTCACAGTGTACAGATAAATAATAAAGGGAATAACTTGAATAAATGTTTAGTGCAAGATAAAGCCAGTAAAGTCTGATGAAAGATAGTCCAAGGGTCTCCAATGAGGTAGATACTAGTACAGCACAGTTCGCTAGTTGTGGTAGGATTGTTCACTTGTCTGATAACAGCTGGGAAGAAACTGTTCGTGAATCTGGAGGTGTGCGTTTTCACATTTCTATACGTTTTGCCCGATGTGAGGGGGGAGGAGTGGCCAGGGTGCAACTCATCCTTGATTATGCAGGTGGCCTTGCTGAGGCAGTATGAGGTTAAATGGAGTAAATGGAAGGGAAGTTCATTTGTGTGATGGTCTAGGCTGCATCCAAAATTCTCTGCAATTTCTTGCAGTTAGATGGAGCTGTTACCAAACCATTCTGCGATGAACCCCGAAAACATGCTTTCTACAGCACATCTGTAGAAATGAGTGAGAATTGTTGGGGACATGTCAAACTTCCTAAGCCTTCTAAGGAAGTGGAGGCATTGGTGTGCTTTCTTGGCCTTTGCTTCAATATGGGTGGTCCAGAAGAAGTTGTTGCTGATGTTTACTCCTAGGGATTAGAAGCTTTCACCCATCTCTACTTTGGCATTGTGAATAAAAACCGGGGTATGTGTACAGCTTCACTTCCAGAAGTCAAACTTCAATCCTGACCTTGGTGCTGTCTGTGTGGGGTTTGCACGTTCTCCCTGTGACCAAGTGTGTTTCCTCCGGGTGCTCCAGATTCCTCCCAAATACCAAAGAAGTGCATATTTATAGGTTAAATGGTTTCTATAAATTATCCCTCGTGTGGATGGGAGTGGATATGAATGTTTGATAACAGAACTAGTGTCAACAGGTAGTCAGCATGGAGTCATTGGACTGAAGTGTCTTTAATCAAGCTGTTTCTTTCAATCAATCAAAATGGGATGAGTGTAGATATGTACACTAGGAAATGGTGAGCCCTCTCTCTCTCCCCCCCTCTCTCTCTCCCTCTCTCTCTCCCCCATCTCTCTCCTCTCTCTCTCTCTCCTCCCCTCTCTCTCTCTCTCTCCCCCTCTCTCTCCCTCTCTCTCTCTCTCTCTCTCTCCTCTCTCTCTCCCTCTCTCTCCCCTCTCTCTCTCTCTCCTCTCTCCCCTCTCTCTCTCCCTCCCTCCCTCCCTCTCTCTCTCTCCCTCCTCTCTCTCTCTGTCTCCCTCTCGCTCTCTCTCTCTCTCTCTCTCTCTCTCTCTCTCTCTCTCTCTCTCTTTCTCTCTCTCTCTCTCTCTCTCTCCCTGTCTCCCTCTCCATCTTCCCCCTCCATCTCTCCCTCTCCCCTCTCCCTGCATAGGCATCTACCTTTGATTCTCCCATCTGTGCACAATCTCTCCTCATGCCTTTTCACTCCAGACACGTAATGAGGCAGTAATGAGGCTGAAGATGCATCATCAGTAGGTCTCACGCACGCAGCCATCAGTTTGGATGTTGTAATTCAGATGATGGCAGAGAGTCAGTATTAAAGTATTAAACACATGGGAAAGACACTGGGTATGAGGAGTCTACATAAAGGGCAGAGGAGCTAGGTGAGCAGAAATGCCAGCTCAAGAGACGGCAAATTCACACACAACCTCTGCTATGGAGGGCTTGGATATGGCAGGTTGTGGACTATGCAGAGTGGACGTGTTGGCACTTTTGGAAGTGTCACTACTGCAAGGAGAGTGAAGATGTCCAGAGCAACCTGCCACAGGCATTTGTGTGGAATGAAATACTGCTAGCTCTCTCTAATAAAATGATCTTCCATGTGCAACAGTGAGATATTACAAACATTCCCAGCTCCAGCTTCAACAGCTGGAGAAATATCGGGAACTGGCAGCTGTGCTCCCCATAACCACAGTCCTTATCAGATCAGAATATAATGAGAGAGGGTTTCGATTCCCAATAGCTGCTGCTGACACACTCATTCTCCAATTAATCAGAAAAAGCCTGTTACCTTAAATATCCCTTACAGACATAATGAATTAAAGGATATTAAATTGCATCTTGGTTTGGGAATGTCTGTACTGTATGGACACAACAGATCTCATTCCACTTTTCAATAATGGGGATTCTCGATTTCCACTCAACTAATCCTCTACAAAACCACAAGATATACTGGTTCATTCATCTCATTGCCGCTAGTTAGTTGTGTCGCTGCAGAAATTTGGAGCATAAAATTGTACATTAACTCTTTTCTTAACAATAGAAGGACATAAAATGGTAAATATAAATCCTTTTACTTTAATTTATATTTTTCATATTACTCAATTCCTGATACATTATCCTCAAATTTGTACATTTTCCATGCTCAATGTAAATTTATTTCACAGATATCCCAAATGAGAACATGGTTTGATTCCATTCTTTTAGACATATGCCATGGTACTGTTCTGATAGATTCTTTACTTTAGTCCTTAGTGATTCTGGAAGCTATGTGCAATTATATTGCTGCCAAAAATCCAGCTTGAAAAGTAAAGGCTGTAGAGAAACTATTGTGCCCGCATGGTAATATGATCAATTTGGCCACCCTGAAGTACAAAGTTTTGTTTAAACATTTCATAAAAACATAAATAGTAGCACTGTTTAATTGAAACACAAATATGTCACTGATACATCACCATAAGATTTTTAAATACTCTTTTTGCCAAGGAGAAGTTTAAGCGAGCAAAGAAGAATGACCTTGTGTTTGTTAAATTAAGTGGCAATACCAAGAATCTTAATGTAAATCCCAGAAATGTACATTTTACAAGCTCGTTTCCACACAAAATTTTTTTTTTCACAAAATATAGCACATAATAAATTAAACTTCAATGCATTTTCAGAAGTGAGCAATGAGTGACTGCTCTTGACATTGAGGCAGCATTTGACAAAGTGTGGAATCAAGGAGCTCGGCTAAAATTGAAGCCAATGAACATCAAAGGGAAAACACTCTCATGGTTAGTCACACGTAGCGCACAGCAAAATATCTGCGTGGTCATTGAAGACAATCATTCCAGCCACTGAACATTGCTGAAGGTATATCAATGCATCGTCTGAGGCCAAATGCCTTTAGCTGTTCATCAATGATATTCCCTCCATTATAAGGTCAGGGATATAGATGATCACTGATAATTGCACAATGATCAGCTGCATTTACAAATCCAAAGTGAGACCCATGCAGTATTTAGGCAAGGGCTGATGTGGTTAGTCCCAGCGGCTGGGGAATGATCATCCTCATTGAGAGAGAGTGCAGTCGCCTCCCACTGACATTCTCTGACATTACCCTCACCTGTTTCCCCACCATCAACATCCTGGCAGTAAGCAGAAATTCAACCGAACCTGTGACATGTATTTTGCAACTGCAAGAGCAACTGCAAGGGCAGCAACAAAAGACACCCCAAATGGTTTTGAATTTGCTTGGATGAATGCAGATCCAATAATACTCAAAGAAGTTAATCCCATCTTGGCCAAAGCATATATATGGATAGATTGGTAGGCTGCTCCGGACAGGTTAGGTCATATGGGTCCAAGGAGAACTAGCCGACTGGATAGAAAATTGGCTTCATGGAAAGAAGCAGAGGATGATGGTAGAAGGGTGTTTTATGGAGTGGAAGTCTGTGGCTAATGGTGGGCCTCAGGGTTTGGTACTGGGACCAGAGTTGTTGTCATCCATATCTATGACTTGGATGAGAACGCATAAAGCATGATTAGTGATTTTGCAGAGTTTTCAAGAGAGAGTTAGATTTAATTCTTTGGGCTAACGGAATCAAGGGATATGGGGAAAAAGCAGGAACGGGGTACTGATTTTGGATGATCAGCCATGATCATGTTGAATGGCGGTGCTGGCTCCAAGGGCCGAATGGCCTACTCCTGCAACTATTTTCTATGTTTCTATGACCTGCTTGTTTGCCACACCAACTACCACATTAAATATGCACTCCCTCCATGCTTGGTACACAGTAGCACGTATCATCTACAAAATGCAATGCAGCTACTCAACTGTGCCACTCTGGCAGAGCTACACAAACCCACAAGATCTACCACCAAGAGAGACAAAGGACAGCAAGTGTATGAAAACACCACCAAATGAGAGGGGGTCACATTGAAATGTACTGAATAGTGATGGGCCTGGATAGAGTGGATGTGAGGATGTTGCCACAAGTGGAAGAATCTATGACCGGAGGCCATAGGCTCAGAATAAAAGGATGTACCTTTAGAAAGATACGGAGGAATTGCTTTAGTCAAAGGGTGGTCAATCTGTGGAATTCATTGCCACAGAAGGCTGCGGAGGCCAAGTCAATGGATATTTTTAAGGCAGAGGTAGACAGCTTCTTGATTAGTACGAGTGTCAATGGTTATGAGGAGAAGTCAGGAGAATGGGGTTGAGAGGGGAAGATAGATCAGCTATAAGTGAATAGCAGAATAGACGGTGGATTGAATGGCCTAATTCTACTCCTAGAACTTATGAACCTACAGTTTCCCCTCCAAGTTGCACACAATCCTAACTTGAAACCAATCATTGTTGGGATCAAATGCTGGAACGTCCTTGCCAAGAGCAGTTGTAGGCGTAAACCCACCAGGACGATTGCAGTGGTTTATGAAGGTTGATCATTGCAACCTTCTCAAGGCGAGTTAAAGATGGCCCATAATTGCCAGTATGGCCAATGATACCCATGTCCCAAGAATAAATACGAAAAAAGGGGAATTCTAGAAATAACATGGCCTGAAAAAGTGACAATGGGAAAGTTTGAACTGAAATTAGTCTCGAGTGATCAGAGACAAGCCATTTTTTAACACTGCCCCTAACCTTCTGCAGAAGCGCCAGAATTTACATTTTAACTATATGTAAGTCTGTTTCCCAGACAGATGCAAAAGTCGTAGCAAGCATAAGGTATATTCCAATTAATTTATTTAATTAAATGCATTTGATTATTTTGATATTTTATTTGACAATTAATGGTATAATTCACTTTAATAAAATACAGAGGGGGAAAAAAGGAAAATACGCTGTTGATGCTGAATCGTTGAACTTGTTCAAGGCCGATGTGCAGGGATTTTTGGTTTAAGGGAAGTTAGGGGTTATAGGGGATGGGCAGGAAAGTGGAGCTACTGTAAGTCCAAGATCAGAGCAGCCATGATGTTGTTCGATGGCGATGTAACTAGAGGTGCCATGAGGCCAAGTCTTGCTCCTATTTCATATCCTCGTATAATGTAATAAAAAGGAACTGCAGATGCTGGTTTATACCAAAGATACATGTAATGGCAGATTATTATATCATTCAAGGAATCTTTCCTCTAGCCACTATGATTGAAGACAGGGGTAAGGAGATAATTTCAATAGGCATTGACGGCATTGAATATCTCGTGGAAAGCTCGTTAGTTAAACTAAATGGCTACTATAATGGACACAAGTGGAGTAACTAAACGGGTCAGGCAGCATCTTTGGAGAAAATAGATAGGTGGCATTTTGGATCTGGAATCTTTCTCTCAATGTCAGCATGACATTGTAGATAGTGATCGGCGTCAGGAAATGAAGCAGTACATATACCTCACTATGCATTAATGGCTCGATTGTAATCATGTATTGCCTTTCCGCTGACTGGTTAACACCAAATAAAAGCTTTTCTCTGTACCTTGGTACACGGCACAATAAATTAAACTAAATTAAATTAAACCCGTAGTTACTCCAGCATTTTGTGTCTATCTTATCTTCTTATGTAAATTGTTATCGTAACATTTTTCAGATTAGGATTCACTGATAATAACAAATTATTTTCCTGACTACCCATTATATTCATTTGTGGTCTGAACAATTTTTGAAATGGCTGCTTTATCAATGCATGTTTTTATATACTTGCAGATACAGGAAGATGTTGATAACCTCTTCTTGAAACTGGCTTACAAGTATGGATTTTGTAAAATGGAGTACTTCGCTGAAAGACATTGGGATTGTGTTCTACATTATTTAGTTTGACCTGCGGGGCCACATGGCCCACTCTAGCTCCTATTTCTTATTTCTTATGACAGTTAAGCTGAAGCATTGGAGGTTCCAGTTGCAGTTATACTGAAATACAAAAAGGCAAACACACTGAAGTCTCCACGGATTCTGTATCAACAAAACCTCCTGCCTTTGGCAGGTCATGCTATCAGTTTTATTAATCACGCAGACATTTATCACAGAGGAAATAGTAAAGATGTTTATGGAGCTCCTAAAAGAATGATGTTATGCTTAATATGTCACTTATTCTCTTCAGTAGATGAGAAATCACAGCTGGCACTTAGTGAATTCATTGTTGAACCCTGCCCAAAACTGGTTTACATAAAAATTATCCGGAGCCTCTGCTGACTCAATTGGTTATGTTTTTAACCTGGTAGATCCTGGATAAAGCTAGGGGCATACACTGTTAGAAATATTGTGTTTTGGGTGAAACATTAAGCTAAAGCCTCTTCTGCTTTTTCATTTGAGTATATATCATCTTGGGGCTATCAGAAGATCAACTGCAGAGTTCTCTACCTGCAACTTCCTTCATTTTTGTTCTGCACCTCAATGACTGCTATAAAGACGCATTCACTAGACAGACATTAGGGAAGCATTGCAATTGTTACAATGTGAGACTCTAGTAGCTATCCTAGAGTCATGTTATATCAAATTATCAAAGGTTACAGTTCTGAAAGATTACCTTTGTTTCTTTCTTTAACTGATGCAGCTTAACCTGATAATTATCTCCAATGTTCTGTATTCACTTCAATATCATTGTCATCTTTGCACACATGCAAATATGCACCTTGCTCCGTCATGACAGATACTTGGTTTCCGATGCTGGAGAGTAAACACAAAAGGCATTTCTTGTTTTACTCTCCTATTTATTGCATGTCAGCTTCAACTGCTTACATTGTAACATACGGCACCTTCAGCAAAAAGAGAGAATGGACAATGTTTGGGTGGCAGCTTTCACAACCTCTGAAAGTTATAAACCACTTTACAAATATGGAAGTGATTTTGCAGTGAATTCTAGTTGTTATGTAGAAATGCAGCTCCTAAGAAGAAGAGTTCACTAATTATTCCAAAGAAGACTCTGGAGAATAAAGGAAGAAATTGTTTAGAGCTTCAAGTTCCTTGACCAACCACGTTGATGCAACAGCCAAGAAGGCACACCACCTTTAATTCCTAAAGAGACTGATGAAGTTCAGCATGTTTCCTGCGATTCTTACAAATTTCTACAGATGCACCATAGAAAGCCTACTGTCGGGATGCAGCACAGCTTGGTTTGTGAACAGCTCTGCCCAATAATACAGGGAATTGCAAAGAGTTGTGAATGTAGTCCAGTCCATCATACAGACCAGACTCCCCAACCCTTGACTCCAACTACTCTTCATGCTGCCTCAGAAAAACAGCCAAAGACTTGGCCCATCCGTTATTCCTTCTTCACCTTGCTCCCATCTGGCAGTACAAGAGCTTGAAAGTAGGCACCACTAGACAGGAACAGCTTCTTCCCATCTGTTATCAGGCTTCCATAAGCCAGGGCAAGAGCGGAACTCGGTATCAAAACATGGAGAGGATGTGTCCCCTCTGGCTCCCCCGGGTTTTCCTCCCCTGAGCCAGGGTTTAATTCATCTCTCCCCCACTGTGCATATTGCACTTTGTCTATGGAACTGTTCGCTACAATATTGTGAGCTATATTCTGCATTCTGTATCTTCCTCTTTGCTCTCTCTACTATACTTCAGTTTCACTTGATTGTATTGATTTATGGTGCATCTGATCTATTTGGATTGCATGCAAATCAAAGCATGTCTCTGTACCTCAGTACACGTGACAATAATAAATCTAAATCTTAATCGAAATGTAGAATGGAAACTAAAATACTCCACCTCCATCCCTTGTACCCACTCACGCAAACACATATCCTCATCTGTGGGGCAGCACGATGTTGCAGCGGTAGAATTGCTGCCTAACAGCACCAGGGAACCTGGGGTCGATCCTGACTACGAGTGCTGTCTGTACAAAGTTTGTACGTTCTCCCCATGACCTGCGTGGGTTTTCTCCAGGTGCTCCGGTTTCCTTCCACACTCCTAAAGACGTACAGGTTTGTAGGCTAATTGGCTTTGGTAAAAGTGTTTGTAGGATAGTGTAAGTTTGTGGGGATCGCTGGTCGATGTGGACTCGGTGGACTGAAGGGTCTGTTTCCGTGTGTACCTCTAAACTAAACTAAATCCAAGAGAACAAATCATACTGGTCACCCAACTAAATGGGAAAGCCTTAAAGTTGTTCTTTATGTTGAGTTCTTTATCACTATATTCAACCCTTAATACTGAGTTGCTGAAATACCTCTCTAAATTGCTAGCAGGGGGATATTCTTTATTTGATAAATACTTGGATTCATGTCAATGTTTATTCAAAAAACACAAGTAGTTGAAGAAAATTTCATTTATCCATAAAGCACCCCGATCTTCCAATAATTTCGTACATTGTTCTTGCTTGTAAGTGACAAAATAATCTGTAACATAATGCTTTTGTTCCTGTCAGATTGGTGAAATTATTTGGATGAAAACCTCATAACCATCTTTGATTGTTATTGCTTCTAATTTATCCTAAATGCATAAAAGAAAGAGGGCAATAGATGTCAAAACAACACTTCCTGTCAGGAAACAGTTGCTAGAAATGTTATCTTAGCCTGTGGTTCCGGAAGATAGTACAAACGCCTTACAACAGGCAAGAAAACATAACATTCGTCATCAGATTCAACCATCTTCGGGTTCCAATTTGTGATTTGCAAGATTGAAGAAAATGTAATAAGACTGTATCAAAAGTGCCGGTGGAGTGCTGTGATTTAGCCCATTCAGTCATTGTTAAAGGACAAAACCTATTCCTATTTGGAAACATATTCCTTTTCTCCAGAGATGCTGTGTGACCCGTTGAGCTACTCAGCATTTTGTGTCTATCTTCATTTTAACAGTACAGAAGTAAATTCAAAGTGAAAGGTCTTATTAATAAGGCCAAATAATTTGTTCCTGCATTGCACTGTAATGTTCTACAGGATTTTTAGAATAAAATTACCATCTTAAACAGAAAGAGTATTTGAAATGTTAAATATACTGTATTGATTTAATACATTTGTTGAGAATCCAAATTATTTCTTGAATGCAGTAGAGTTATGCAACTTTCTGCTATGGCCCTGTGCAAAGCACCCCATGCCGAACTATCTTGAGCGAAAGTAGACTGGACGGGTTTGCCTGTAATGAACATGTGAAGCAGGCAGCTGCCAAGACCAAAGTCAGAAGTCAATCTTGTGCAGGAGCTGGGGAACAACTGTTGAGAGCATCAACATAAGGTTCATGCACAACAATGCTGGGACATACGTAATTAGTAGTTGAGTATAGTGCTCTTGAATAGACCCAAAGAAGACAAGCTTATCTATGATATGAACAACTATCTAATCATTCAAGTCAACTCCAACAACTTACTGTCCATTTTACACATCCTTCCTCCATGCATTTATCCCAAAGCAGCACTCCTGCAGAAAGTCCAGCAAAATGTGGAAAATAAGTGTCACCGCACTCACTGGGCTGTCAAAAAATCCCCCCAATCATTGTTCAAACTCTTTCAGGATCCAGGGATTAAAGGGCCTGTCCCACAAGCATGCGACTCCATGCGGCAAGCGCGACCGAATGTGGTCGCTTGAGCCGTACAGCCTCGCGGTGTCGGTCCCACTTTGATCGCCGGAGCCGTATGGAGTTGTGCGGAGCTTGTCCCAACATTGCGCGGGGCTCCGAAAAACTGACACTGTTCAAAAATTCCACGCGACAACGGCCTGCCGGCCCGCAACCGCATTGAGGTTGTACGCACCGCCTCGACGGGTGTGCGCACCGTCTCGATGCCGTACGCACCGTCTCGACGACGTACACACTGTCTCGATGGCGTACGCACTGTCTTGACAGCGTACGCAGCGTCTTGATGGCGTACGTCTAGCGCGAATTTCCTGCGGACTTCGATCGAACTTCACGTCAACAGGCTCGTATGGGATCACTCGACCTCCGCGCGGCCCCCCGCTTCCGGTTTGATCGCGCTTGCCGCATGCAGTCACATGCTCGTGGGACAGGCCCTTTAATAATCTTCAATATTACAACATGAACCATGAAGCAGCCTGAAATACCAATTGGAGTTCAGAAGATGTCCCAAAGAACAATCATGAAACAGACCTCATGTGGAATGTCCTTGTTTTTGACTTTACATGATGGGCAACACTAAGTAGAATCCACATAAACTATGAGAGCTACTGAAACCTGGCGCACAAAGGAAAGGTTGGAAACGTTCGAGTATATAGCTACGACCACAACAAAGAAATCTGTGCCTGATCCACAAATATGCAGAAAGGATCACAGTGATGCATTCACCCATTCCTATTGCAAGAGTCTCCTTGACCAACCAAATGTAACATTAGATTTGCATTGCTGTGACACCACATCTAAAATATCTTAATGAATTATGTGGCATTAATTTGATTCTTTAAATATTTTAATAATCATTTGGGGAGCCAATAATCTCTAGTGGATTGGCAAAGCCAAAAATATTTAATAAATGTTTATAAATTATCAAGATTACTAATAAGAATAAAGAGAAATAGCTTCAGACTGATGAGTCAGTAACTAGGTCAACAATTTAAAGTTGGCACATCAAGACGAAAGAAAAAAATCTTTAGAGAGTTGTTTAAGCAAGAAAAGCTTTGTTGCTACAGCAAAAGTGGATAAATAGTTGAAGCAAAGGAAGACTGCGTGTTTTTTTCATTCTCTGGATCCAAGAGTCACTGGCAAACACTACTTTCACTGGTGGGAGTGGCTGAATTTAGCCAAGATTGGTATATGCAGCAAGTTCCACAGAGCTGCACACTGCAGTGGCTATCATACGTTTGGCACTCGAGGCTGTTGGATGATATAAACTCCCAACCATAAGATTGTGTACACTGTTGTTGTGGTCACAAGCACTGTGCTGCTTGCATACAGTTGTCATCTAGGGAACAATAGCTGAGTCCTCCACTGCAGCCTTGAAATAGAGAAAAGCCGAACAAACATTGCACGCCTGTACTTCAGACGGCCCACTTATTCATTTAATGGGTTTGATGCAACAAATGTTCAGCCTCAACAACTTTCCCCCATGAGGTACAGTATGCACATTCATACATTCTCCAGATGCCAATCCTACGGTGCTCCCTCACTCTGCCAACAACATTACTGCCTTATAATATCGCCAGGACAACAAGCAGCATTGGAGAAACAGTTTTGTCTATGATTGTATAATGCTCTCTACAGGATAACAATGACACATCGCAGTGACCAGGCATTCACGTCCAAGTAACATTTATCAACTACTGCAGGATGCCAGGGGGAAAAAAAGCAGCGATGTCCCAGCTAGAAAGATAATTTATATAAATTGAGTTAGATTAAATTCTGTTCAGCTGTTCGGAGACAGAAAAGTTTTCATTCTGTATGAAGCAAAAGGGAAAATCTTGGTTTTAGAATTTTTGAAAATTCTGAGATTGTTGGGATCGATGTTGGCAACAGGGTTGGACCCTATTCCAAGTTTCTATCACAAAATAAATCTTAGGATGAGTTCTTTGAAAGATCTGGATAATTCAGGGGCTGATTCTTTTCTGCCCATCAGACGGTTTTAGAAGATCAATTACCATTAGCTCTTTCACCTTAAATGAAGGCCATTCAATAGGCATGTGCCCCCATGCTATTAAACCATATTGGCAACTTATAAAATAAGTGAATCTTTGTTCGAGTCAGATGTGGAGGGGTAGTTTACCTCCATAATGTCCTATTCCAATTCCCACCTCAAGCACATCGTCTCAATCCATTGTTGCCCTTCCCACTGGTGCTGCTATATTGGACTGGAGCAGCTCTGACAAGTTATTAAACACCTTCCCCCACCCTCTGCCCGTATGTTCCATGCCTGGAGTTTAAATCCACTGCATATGTTTTTGAAGTTATTGGCAATGATATAGTGCTTACACAGCTAGAACTAGCAACAATTAAAATAATCTTGGCTTTGGAAACGTCATAGGTTTGGGGCACAGTTCACTTACAGATGGGTGTCATGTTTTGTGCCTCGCTCCTCCTGTCCTCACTCCCACCGTAATCCCATGCAGATAAAAAATACACAGCTGGCAATAGGGAAGAAATACGTCTGCTTGAAACCACAGGCTTCTGCTAGTCGCACACGCAGCACCCGTTTAGCACACCAAGTGCTAAGCAGAAGTGGCATTGTTTGCCAGGTTACAAACCTCCAGCCTTGGTGCACTGCTCTGGGACAATCATTCCAAAACCATTTTCATTCCATGTCTCTCTCTCGCTGCTTTTAAATTGGAATTCAATGACTGCCGTAGTGTTCGCAACATAGGATGGAATTAGCAGATATTGGTGTAATAGCTTTTACCCCAGTGTGTACACTCAAAGGGTCGTTCTGAAAATATTCACAAACTTGCTAAAGAATATAGATTTTCCCGACCTTTCAGTCCCTTTTGAGAAGGGAAAATAACTTTTTGATTCACATGAACTGAGGAATAATTATCACCCACCCACATACCAATGGATACTGAAGAAAGTGGCTCATTTACATAAATATTAGCACGTCGAATAATATTATCATAGATTGGAAGGCATTGTCAAGAGTAATCTTCTACTCTGGATGACTGCACTAATATCACTAATTTTAGATCTTCCAGTGAACAGCAGAACTAAACTTGAGTGGCTGAGACCAAAGGAATTGAATGTTTTGCACATTAAACTGATTTTATGCTGAAGGGTGCGTTGAATGTGAATCTAACAGGTCATTAAATACTCTAATCACAATAATCCTTGAAATTCAGAGTAGGTGTAGCATAACTGAAACCTTTCTATGTTTGACACTGACGCAAATGAGGTCTGACTGACAGTGGAAAATTCTAACCTTGAACATGATGAAAACAGTTATCATATTCCATTAGGAGGCATTGCCAATTGGTTTCCCCAGCTCCTGACATTATCATGATTGAATGGCTTACATGACATTTCTGAAAAAAACGTTTAAGCACTTATTCCATTAACCTGGTCTTAACAGAAAGATTTTCTGGAACTGTTGTTTGTTTAAGAGTTTCTACTGATTAATGGCTGCGTGCCAAATAAACTTTGACCTCTCACCTGGGAAGGTTAATTGCTAAAAGGAAGGAGAGCTGCTCAGAATTACTTAGAGCATGCACACACGCCCAAGCCGTATCTTTTACAGTTTGCTTCTTTTTAGAATTATTAATTTAGAAATGTTTTTACCTTTGACATTTGTACATGAATAACTTCACTGTGGTGTTGCTCATGCTTCAGAATATTTATCCAAATAGAAATCCATCCATTATAGCACTGCCTCAGTTATTATATGGTTTGTTTCAATGTCCTGAGAGGAAAACTAGATACTTAATCAAACATTTAAATTTACTTTTTTTTAATGGAGGGCACAAGAGACTACAGATGCTGGAATGTTAAGGAAAAAGCACGCTGCTTGGAGAATTCATTGGGTCAGGCAGCACCTGTGGAGGGAAAACAACTTATTTAAAGCCCTGTCCCATGGTGCGAGTCCACCCACGAGTTATCCTGAGTTAAAAACAAATCAGACTCGTGATAATCACGTAGAATGATCGTAGCAGGACCATCGGAGCTCATGAACGTAACTTAGCGACTCGTAACGCTAACGGCAGGTACTCGGTAAACGTGTTAACTCGTGAAGAATTTTCAACATGTTGAAAGATTTCCACGAGTCGAATATACTCTTGATGGAAAATTTTGATACTTTTAAACTCGTTGTAATACCGTAGTAGCCCGTGAGTTTACCGTAGTGACTCGTGAGTAACTCGTGGGTTTGGCCTGAGTGCCAGAAGTGAAATGTTGAAGATTAGTCAGATCTTAATGGAAAATAAATGAGTGAATGGATGGATATAGGGGTCTGAAATTAACTTGGATACTTTTGGTGGGAGAGAGCCACCGATGAAGCTGAAGGTACAGAGCGAAGATGGGGGCTCAAGCATTGATGGGAAGGGTTAACACCAGGCGGGATGTGTGTAAAGTGACCATACTGAGGGAGATGATTTTATTCAGCAACTCCGTTCTGGCAGAACATCTATCCTGTGTTAAGAAACCTAACTTTCAGGGGGATTTAAATCTTGAATTTAACTTCTACCTGAATTTAATCGATTTACAAAAACTTTCAAGTTCTCCCTGCAGTCCGTTTCTTAAACACCTTTAACTTTTGCACTTTTTTCAATTGTATTGTAGTAATGATAGGCAACGATTTAATAAAAGGTTAAACCTATTTTTTTTGTTTGCAAACACACAGTGGTTAATTACATGACAAGACATCACCATGTCACTTACGCACAGCACCGCCCTTGGACATTGGCCTGTGGCTGGAGTTTGCAAACAAATGAATGGGTTGTCACAATTTGCTCATTTATGTGGGCAACAAATCTGAGCAGAATCTGAGAATCGAGCGGCGTCCCAGAGAAGCATGCAGCTACATAAGAGACACGGAGAAGCTGATCATCAGGGCAGTTCTGTCCGTGGTCATGCGAGGCTTTTTATAGTGAAAAAAAACTGCATGACATCATTTTTATCCATGTGATGATTTTTCCACACGCCGGTAGTCATTGTTGGCTCAAGAGTAACTCGGGAGAGGAACTTGGTACATCACAGAAATGAGAAGTAAACGGCAAACTTAGACATACACGTGGGAACTCGTTGAAACTCGTGAACATAAACTTGGAACCTCGTAGAAAACCACAAATTTGATTTTTTCTTTAACTCGGGATAACTTGTGGGTGGAATCGCACCGTGGGACAGGGCTAGACTGATGGAGTAAAGGGGGGAGAGCTGGTGGAAAGGTGAGGGGTAGGAGTGAGAGGAGCTGGCTAGTGATGTGTAGATTGATTCTGCATCAATCTTGTCTATTGCATTCAGTATTTTCAATATGGCCTCCTCTACATCAGTGAGACCAAGCATATACTAGGCAACCACTTCACTGATCACTGGTGCTCTGTCTGCCAGGGCCAGTTGTAAATCTCACGGCTGGGCATTTTAATTCCCCTTCCCATTTCCATACTGACTTTTCTATCCTCAACCTCCTACACCGCTGGAGTGAGGCCACATGCAGACTGGATGAACTATACCTCATATTCCACTTGGGTACCTTACAACCCAACGGCATGAACATGAAGTGGAAACAAGGAACTGCAGACGTTGATTGACAAAGTGCTGGAGTAACTCAACAGGTCATGCAGCATGTCAGGAGGAAATGGAGAGGTGACTTTCCGAGTCGATACCTTTCTTCGGACTGAATGCACATTGGAGGCATGAACATTCAATTTGCCAAGTTCAGGTAGACCCCCATCTCTCTTTCTCCTCTACCCAGCTCCTATCCCCACCCTCTCTCATCCACATCCACATTCCTTTCCACTTCCTTTCACCTGTTACTATGTTTGTTATCCCCTCTTCCACCACCTCCTCCATCCACTCCTCTTCTATCCCTCCCTATCCCAGGTACTGCATATTATCCTCCCCTTCCCTCTGTCCCCTTTCACTCACCATCTCTCCTGCTTGTTCTACATTTCACTCCTCACCTTCCTCTACATCAGGGGGTATGGAGAGAAGGCAGGGATGGGATACTGAGTTGATGATCAGCCATGATCATATTGAATGGCGGTGCAGGCTCGAAGGGCCAAATGGCCTACTCCTGCACCTATTTTTATGTTTCTATGTTTCTATGTTTCCTTCCTTATTCGTCCTCCATTTACACCTTTGTGTCTTCTCCGCCTCCAGCCTCAGTTACCATCTTCATTCTTCTTCCCATACCCCACCTCAAACATCTCAGACATCCACCAATCATCCTGGATCCACCTATCACCAGCCATTTCTCTTCCCCCCACCTCCCTCCCAGGTAATACATGTACCCCGAAGTGACTGGAAGCAAAGCTCCTCCATTAATCTGAAGAAGGATCTCGACCAACCCACTGTCTGTCTGTTTCCCTCCACAGAAGCTGCCCAACCCACTGGGTTCGTCCAGCAGTTTTAGTGTCACCCAGAACGTATTTTCCATAAAAGTAATTTTGTGATAATTTAGTGATAATAGTGGCAAATATTTTACTTACAGGCCTGTGATTTTTCTGACCACAAACATCACCCAGACCCCCTGTTGCCCAGTACAAGCTTGCATCCTTGGTATGATAGTTGTGGCTCTGAACAGCACAAGAGCTTAGGCCTTGCATGATGTACTCAGGTCACACATGACACCTGAAGAAACCATGCAGTGAGAATGCTGAGTTAACCTTTGGCACAGAACAAGCCACGCCTTGTTTTAATCAGCTGTCAAAGCAGCCAAAAGATCTTTAGACGACTTTCTAACATCCCTGATATGTAGAAAAATTCAAACACTATTAAAATGGACAAGTGAACCATTCAACCACAACTAGAGAGCAGTGCTGAACTACTATCTACCTCATTGGAGATGCTTGGGCTATCTTTGATCAGACTTTACTGGTTTATCTTGCACTAAACATTATTCAAGTTATTCCCTTTATCACGTATCTATACACTGTGAATGGCTCGATTGTAATCATGTATTGTCTTGTCACTGACTGGTTAGCAATAAACTTAATGAACTAACTAAACAAATGACCTATTATTATTTATTATACTATCACCCAACAAAAATGTTTTTAAGTGTTGGGAAATATTACCAAGTACATAGTTAACTAAAGCAACATTATTCTTCCATTTCTTCCTTTATTGTAGCCATTAGATCTCTGTTGACGTGAATGGGTCCTAAATTGGCATAGAATCTGTGATCATATTATCCCGCCTGGTAGCCGAACATTCTCACAACATTTCTGTTCCCCTGCTGGACCTGTAAGTGCATGGATTCCATGCGGTGTCCAGTGGCAAAGGGTATTGACAGATTCACCAGATGGGCTCTTTCAGTAAGTTCGGAACTTCTATGGGTGAATGGTGGCAGGTTCGAGCCAAACTATTGCCATTTTTAGTCTCTCGCATTCTCCAAGTAAAAGTACCCACTTAATATAACTAAAGTTATAGTCTGAAAAAGGGTCTCGACCTGAAACGTCACCCATTCCTTCTCTCCAGAGATGCTGCCTGACCTGCTGAGTCAATCCAGCATTTTGTGTATACCTTCAGTTTAAAACAGCATCTGTAGTTGCTTCCTACACCTAACTAAAGTTTTATATTGATAAATGATTACACAAAGCCAAACAATAACCACTCGGATTTAATCAAAATTAAACAGAATTACTTGGAATAGGCAGCAATAAACAGATTCTCTGATCTAAAAAATCCTACATTAACATTAATGTTCTCTTTTGTTCTTTCGTCACTTGATCTCTTCAGCAGTATCATCAATTCACTCTCCCTTATATACTAAACAGCTTTTCTTGAAATAGTTCATTATTATTATCATTATGCAGACCACCCACTTACCTTGGTAATGACTTCCCCAATTTTCATCATTCTCAAGATATGGGCGTTTCTTCTGATTTGCCTATTTGATTTCAAAAGCAAAAATAAAATATAGATGCTGGAAATCTGAAATAAAACAGCATAGTTGGAGGACATTAAGTTTGTCTTGCAATACCTCAGTAGTGTCGAGCGGCAAGGAAGCTTAATTGCCATATATACTGGCAAAGGAACAATGTCATTCGTATTGCTGCATTTAACACATCCATTAAAATAACTCCACACATCTTTAGTCACCGGAGTCATGGTGGTGAATCTGTGGAATTCTTTCCCACATAAGGCTGTGGAGGCAAAGTCAGTGGATATATTTAACGCAGAGATGGGTAGATTTCTGATTAGTACGGGTGTCAGAGGTTATGGGGAGAAGGCAGGAGAATGGGGTTAGGAGGGAGAGATAGATCAGCCATGATTGAATGACAGAGTAGACTTGATGGGCCGAATGGCCTAATTCTACTCTTAGCACCTATGATCTTATAATCTTATGAGATAGATATATAATAATCAATGATACAATAAATGACTAACAGTACTACTCGGTAAACATAATTGCGCAAAAAAAGAAGTACGACGAGCAAGCAAAGACACAGTCCATAGACGATTATAGTTACTGAGATAGTGGTTAGTGTCCAATATTCTAATGTTCAAAATCATGATGGTTGCTGGGAAGCAGTTATTCTAGGATGGTCTTCAGTCTCCTCTACATTCTTCCCAAAGGTGGTAATGAAATGAGAGCATGGTCAGTGTGGTGTAGGTCTTTGTTGATATTGGCTGCCTTTTAGAGGCAGGTCATCCTATAGATTCCATTGATGGTGGGAGGTCAGTACTTGTGATGGGTTGGGCAGTGTGTACCACTCACTGCAGCCTCCTTTATACCTGGGCTTGTGAGTTGCCAAACCAGGCTTTGATGTAACCAGTCAGTGTGCTCTCTACCATATCCCTATCGTATCTGAGGAGAGACGATCTCAATTACCATCACAGATCATTATCATCAATTTATCATCAATTATCATTATCATCAATTTATCATCAAACCAGTCTGAAGAAGGGTCTCAACCTGAAACGTCATCGATTCCTTTGCTCCATAGATGCTGCCTCACCCGCTTTCTCCAGCTTTTTTGTCTATCATTTGATCTCTTCTACTGTCAGATTTTAGTTTTCCTCATTTCCACTTCATTCATGGTCTATTCTATCTAACCTTTCCTAGTTTTAACAACTTTTATTAAGACATCTCTCAGTCTTCTTTCTACAAGAGCAGGCTTTCCCAACTGGAATAACTTTGCAGATTTTGGCATTAACCTTTTTTTCGTTCTCCATATTCTATACCTTAACTATAATATGGTGATTGGAACTGTCCTCTAAACATAGGCTAACCGATAAAAAATCATGATATATTTTCCCTACTTTCTTAGTGTATTCCCCAGAAACATAGACCTGTGCTTGTTTGAGTTTTGTTGCTACTTTTAGTGATTTATGTGTTTGTAACCCCAAAGCCCCTTTCTTCCCTAATGAAAAATAGAAAATACAAGTCAGATAGACACTGCTGAGCATGAAGCAAAATCAACATATCAAGCCAATGACCTTAACTATATTAACATTAAAGCACTAACTTATTGAATGTTACTGGTACTAATCAATCTCCTTGTTTTCCTTGTCAAATGTTAAAGCTTATACTAACCAGTGTTGAAATTAATTTGCAAATTAAATGCCTATTCTACAAGGCCTCTTGTGATTTGTTACATGGGTGATTAATAAACCTCCCCCCTCAAACCTTCACCTCACCCCCAACAGATGGCGGTCACAGTGGCGCAGCGGTAGAGTTGCTGCCTTACAGCGCTTGCAGCACCGGAGACCCGGGTTCGATCCTGACCACGGGTGCCGTCTGTACGGAGTTTGTACGTTCTCCCCGTGACCTGCATGGGTTATCGCCAAGATCTTCGGTTTCCTCACACACTCCAAAGACGTACAGGCTTGTTGGTAAATTGGCTTTGTAAATTGGCTTGGTAAAAGTGTAAATTGTCCCCAGTGTGTTTAGGATTGTGTTAGTATGCGGGGATCGCTGGCCGGTGCGGACTCGGTGGGCCGAAGGGCCCGTTTCCGCGCTGTATCTCTAAACTAGACTAAGCTAAACTAAGATGTCATCCACAAAGCCGGAAGCTGTGCTGCTGATCCCTGATTAAAAATTTTATGCCAGAAAATTGTACCAACATGTTTCATGGCTGTTCAATCAAACAAAAAAAAGATGATATCAAATCAGAGGAGGTATTCAGAGTAAAAACTTGGATAAATCATTGGATCTAGGAAGCAGTTGTAAAGGAACATTTTGGAGATGGAAAGCTGAAGGTTTTAGTGAGATCTGGGTGAAGATTTACTGGAGGCTGTAGGTTGTACAAAAGCACAAAAGATCCAGAGGCGGGAACATGCAGAATTGCAGGGCTATGAAAGGTTTTGAACAAGGGTGAGAAAGTTAAATTCGATACATCAGAGAGAAAAAGGCCACATAAATGAATGAGAACAGACAGGTGTCGTGGTCGAGGAGTCTTTGGAAAATAGTGATCAGAATGCAATATAATTTTGTATATTAACATTAAAAATACTTCACTCCAAAACCAACTGTTGTGAGTCACTAGGAGGCTGAAGATGAAAACAAATGTTTTTTATTAAGAACTTTAAGTTCTTTATGAAGATAAAAGTTCTTTATTTTTGACCTTTGGAGACACTCTCAGTTGAATTTCCAAACTCAAAGTACATTGAGAATCTATATTTTTAAATACAGACAAAAATACATGACTAACTACAGTTTTAATGGTTATGATTACATATTTAACTTTCATATTTTTAGTGCAGACATGTAGCTTTACTGAATTACCAATTGACAATGGGAGCTCATCCCAACTGGCAGAGCAGATCCCTTTGAATATGTTGGCTGGGCTGAAGGATCTGAGTACAAAACACTAGACACTCAAAATGTACCTCCTTTGTTACATTGTCGAGGTTTGGCTCCATAGATACACAAATAGCAGAATATTAAGTGTCAGGACAGACATGTACTATACTGTGCATTAAATGTCAGCACCTTCAACATTGTGCTCATACATCAGATGGCCATTTAATGTCTTCTCTGATCCCATCATGAAGGTTTCAACGAGGGCCAATTAACATGAACACTCATCTACTGTTCTCCACTGCACCCCTGTGTAGTTGTAATCAAAGATCTTAGAGCAGAGCAAGATGGGCTACTCCTGCGAAATACAATGGGCTGACGTGTAGTACGCTACGGAGGGGATCCTGGGCATTTTTCCCCGCCCATTTTAGTAACCGGAGCCTACCTGACCCGACCCGACTCGCAGTGTAATCAATGTTGCAGGGCAACAGTTTGTGTGTGTGATATAGGGTTAGATTCATAATTCTGTCAGTTCATACTTCTTGTCAAGAATAAAAATTGACTCTGGTAATTGTCTTTTTTTAATGTTTTTTAAATCATTTCTTTTTAAATGGCTCACAAGCAGTGTTTGAGTTGATTTTGTAGTAACCGGAACCTACCCGACTCGCAGGGTAATTGACATTGCGGGGGAAGTTTTTGTGTGTGATATAGATTTAGATTCATAATTCTGTTAGTTCATAATTCTGTTAATTCTTGTTAAAGAATAAAATGTTTATAAACACACATACTTGAATGTGATATAAATGTATATAATCATATAACACACACAATTATATTTCTGATCCAATGATGAACTTTATTTCAGACTAGACAAGGGACATTAAATAAGAAACATTGTAAACCTCCCCGCAACTTCACACACACCAGGCCTTATCCCCACCCCCACTCTCCCACCCCCCCCCGGCACTCCCTCGCCTGCCCCCACACTACAATGTCTCCCCCCCTCTTATGCCCCGCTGTCCCACACTCCCTCTCCCATGCTGCCCCGGGCCCCACACTCCCTCTCCCCGCTGCCGCACGGGCCCCACACTCCCTCTCCCCCCTGGGCCGCACACCCCCTCTCCCCTGCTGCCCCGGGCCCACACCCCCTCTCCCGCTGCCCCGGGCCCCGCGCACCCCCCTCTCCCCGCTGCGGAAACAAAGATTCAATCTTTGGCCGGAAGCAAGATGGCGGAGCAAAATGGCGGAACAAGATGGCGGGGACTGGTCGCTAAAATGCGTCCTATAATCACCCATGAATCCGCCCATGAGCGTACTACACGTTTGCGTGAGAGTAACCCTTCTTGCTCTGCTCTAAGACCTTTGGTTGTAATGGTACAGGATCACCCAATAAATGGATTCAATGGCCTTGAAACATCATTGCAAATTAAATTGGGAACAGTCTGCTTTTCTAATTTAGAAGATGGATTCTCATTTTAATTAATATCTAATTTCCACGTAACTCCCGAATAATCTCCAGCGCCAAGGCCTTAAATCTAACCCAAGTATACTGCAATAAATGACATGACCTGCCTAAGTTCGCTTTGGAAATTACACTGGAAGATATGAGAGCAAACAAGCAATGGCTGCATCTTAAAGAATTAGAACCAAATCAATGGATATTTCTAAGGCGGAGATTGATAGGTTCTTAATTAGTAAGGGTGTTAATGGTTAAGGTAGGAGAATGAGGTTGAGAGGGAGAGATAGATCAGCCATGATTGAATGGCGGCCCAATTGATGGGCTGAATGGCCTAATTCTGCTCCTACACCTTATTAACTTATGAACATGAATTAATTACAATTATGCATCTCTTTAAGAAAGAGAATCCCAACAGGAAATTAGTGCAGACATGAGTAACAAGTCAAAGATAGTATTAGATAGAAGAAAAGGGCTCATAATTTGTCCAAAATAATTTGCCCAGTAAGCTTGAGGATTGGAAACATTTAGCAAGGAGCACAAAGATACTGATTCACAATGGAAAGGGGAATACAAACTAGTCTAGTGAGGCAAAATTGTGTTACATTTGTGAAGTCTAGTGAACTGTAGAATACTTTATAGATCTGTAAAATAGAAACATATTATAAAATTAAGATGGCCCTTTATAGGCTAAAGCTGAAACTGGAGAAATTATTTGGCAAAGTAAGAAAATAGCAGAGAAACTAAATACCATTTCTGGCAAGAAGACACAAAAAAAAACTCTTTGAAATAAGGGAGGTGTGGACTGTATGTACTATGGTTAGATTTCCACATGGAATTTGATATAGGTCCTGCATCCAAGGTGTATGTGCAGGCAAGGAGATTATTGGAACTGCAGATGCTGGTTTAAACCAAAGATAGACACATGAAGCTGGAGTAACTCAGAGGGTCAGACAGCATCTCTGGAGAAAAGGAATAGGTGACGTTTCGGGTCGAGACCCTTCTTCAGAATGAAATATTTGAATAGGTGTGTTTGGGAAAAGCATTTGCATGGATGAGGGCTACATGCAGCAGGTGGTTGTAACACACAGTGGAGGTGGACAATATTAGTAAGGTGGAATTTGCAAGCTGCTACTCCCTTCTCTTTTCAAAGTTCTTAAACTTGTTGGAACCTCCACCCAGCATTCTCACAACTCCAATATGATACGATAGTAAACCATGGCCTTGGGTGACAACTATGAGCCAAAACTCCTGCGTGCTAACTAATGAGACCAGCAAATGTTGCATGCAGCATCTGACATTGATGGATATCGTTCACAGTTTAATCATTCTGAGATCAATGTTACAGCTTACAGTGTTGACAAATTAAATAGAGAAACCTCCCATTGAATGAAATATGATCATAAATATTCCAAACCTATTAGGGCTTGGAGATTGTTGTAGGACACGATGCCTGAGAGAACTGGATTCCTCTGTATTAGTATACTCTTATGTTTAAGATTAATCAGATACCAACAAATTATACTTATTGTGTCCAGTTGCCAGTAATGGTGCAATAGCCATTTGTAGCTTGAAACTGCTGGAACAGAGCTTTATTCAAGCAAAATAACCTATCATAATATGGAGGTGTTTAATTTTCTGTTCCATTCACTGTCATCTTATATTGAAATGTTGAAGTAGAACAACGTACGATGGCAGGAAAATTAGTATACACAATGCATTTAGCAGAATAAAGATAAAGTTAGGCATCTGTACAGGGAATGGATAGATGGTTATTGATGGAGATGGAGCAGGGTAGGAGAAAATGGGAAAAGAGAGGTGGGGATGGGGAAGAGCTGGCAAGTGACAGATGAGGATGTGGTACAGGTAAATAGTTCCCCGAAAATGGTGATACTGCAGCATAGAAGGTTGAAGGGTGACCGTAGAGAGGTATATAGAATCAGGAAGGATACATATATTTGGTAACTCAAATATCACTGTACCAATTGGTGCATGTGACAATAAATGTGAGCTTGAACTTGAACCCGAACTTGGACCCGAACTTGAACTTGACCCCGAATGTTACGGACCTCCTGGACTTTGGTTGGCCATCTAGTGGTTATTCTGTGTAACGTTTTGGTTGGCCATCTAGTGATTACTTTTGTAGGGTGGCCATCTTTTTAAGTTTCAAAACAAATTGCCATCCTCACCTCTGTCAATCCCTAACACAGCATTGTCTTTTCATACTTTATTCCATTAAACTCTCAAAATACACAACTGCCTGTTCCTTTGGAGGGAGATGTAAGGAGTGTTTAACTTGAATGAATAGCTGAGCAGCCTTGTTCAGTGAAGGCAGCACACCGACCTTGAACTTGAACTTGAACTTAAGGTGGGTGGTCACAGTCTAAAACAAGGGGGCAAAATTTAAGGTGAGATGGAAAAGATTTAAAAGGACACTGAGGTGGAAAATCTTTCACACAGAGGCTGGCGAGTGCATGGAATGAACTGCCAGAGGAAGCTGTATAAGTGGGTATAATTACAATGCTTTAAAATGGACAATATCTGTATAAAAAAAGGTTTAATGAGATCTGGGTCAAATACAGGCGAGATTGGAAAAGGAGGTATGGATGAGTGTTGTTTTCATGCTGTATGAATCCATGAAACCATGGCTATATTCAAATAAAGCAATGTTTAATCTTAGTCTACATCTCCCCTGAGTAAAAAATGATCAGCAACAGTCCACCTTCCTCACATCGGATCCATATATCTTCCTATGTAATTGGCCCTACAATGTCTAAACGGAGAATTCCCGACTACAACTCAATTTCATAGTACATCCTACTCAACCAAAGTGGGCAGAAAGAAAGACATAAAATTGGATTTGGTTTGGATAATTGTGATTAGTACTCTCGAAGAAAGCAAAGAGCTGCTATCATCCCTTCGTTTTGCCATAAATATGCATCCTAAATGATTAGGAAGAAAAATAATAGGAATGTTCCACCTTTAAAGTGACTCTGCAGATATTTCAGATTCACAATGTCAATGTATACTGGCACAAGCAAAGTTTGTGAGAACTAGGTTTTCACTTTATGCCAGTAAGATTATAGTAATTGCTCTTGATGAACAGCCATTGCCAGATCATGAGTCAACATCATAAGTCTGTTATTAATGTTTGCAAAATAAATCTCTAAAATGTTTTTTTTAATTCAGGACAGGCACACTGATAACTCCTATTCCTTAGTGCCAAGCACCCATTCCAAGAAATTAGTAGGCTGTGTTCTCTTTACACTTTTAACAAGAGATCTTTAAGTCAATGAAAAGCCGCGGGGGTGAGTTGATTTCACATCAACAAAACATCATATTCAGTACACAATGAACAATCATTTATTTGTAGATGGCATAGATATTGCAATTAAAGTTTAATCCTGGAACAATTCAATGTGATTATTTTCCTCTTTGCGATATGAGGAGTGGTAGTATTCTGACATTTCTACCAGCTTGTCAATTCCTCAATTAGTACACACATGTTATGGAACCTACCAGATGATGGCTCTATCAGCTCTCATCAGTCTTGTGGGAAAACATTTGCTGTTTTCTTTTAAGATGGTGTTTGTTCTGACAAGGATCGTCTGGAGTTGAATCACACAACTCTGGGAGAATGATTCCAGGGTATTACAACAAAGTGAAATGTTCACTGAAGTGTGTTTAATTGATATATTGATGGGACAAGGAGCAGGTGAGTTAGGTGAGGGACCGGGGTATTGCCTCCAGTGCCATCAAGGTTGGCTGCAGGAAGCACAGCCCCAGAGACACATAGGAGGTTGTGCGAGGAGAGGGACGCTGGGTCGCACGGCTGCAGCAGCCTGGGGCTTAACTGGGCTTACCTGGGACAAAGCCCCTGGATCCAGGGCACTTCAGTACTTCCAACACATGGGCCAGTCTTTGGACTTTGGGCTGTTTCGTTTTCTTCGTAAACAGCACCAAAATATGGTGACTGTGCACTTGTGAGCTGTGCAAAATAATTTTGCTGTGCAGTGCATACTTGACAACAAAAAACATTAAACCATTTCATTAGTGAATTGATATATTTCACTGATTTGTAAAAAAAAGTTTACAACTAATATAAAACCAGTATAAATCCATATACTAATTAACTCTAACTGATGGAATCGTAATGTTAATACAATCTGTTATTTAATTTGCTTTGGTTATAATTTTAACAATTGTAAAACGATCTATTATATATTTGAACATTTTTTAAATTAAACACAGATGTAACAAAATTCTGCTCAAAAGCATCAGTTGTCATTTCCACAGATTTTTTTCAATGGACCAACTACGACTTTTACTTTTGTAACATCTCTAATACAGCAAAATGTCGCAAGATATTTCAAAAATAATTTTGATAGTAAGTCTAAGGAACATTTTAGTGTCAGGTAGACAGGAAGAGGAATTTATGGAAAGTATTCTGGAGCTTAAGGCTTTGGCAGCTAAAGTCACAGCCATGACGGAGCCGTCAGTGGATTTGAACTGAACTTAGACACAAAATGCCGGTGTAACTCAGCGGGACAGGCAGCATCTCTGGAGAGAAGGAATGGGTGAGAAGGACAGGCTGTCTACTCAAATAACATGGCTCGTTCGAGTATTAATTAGCAAAATGTAAGACAATGAGTATGTTAATTGGTCTACATCAAACCAGAAATCTTCAGCTTAAGATAGACACAAAATGCTGGAGTAACTCAGCGGCACAGGCAGCATCTCTGGAGGGAAGGGATGGGTGATGTCATGACCCTTCCACATCTTAAGTTACTTCACAGCATTGTGATGGAGATGAAAGAAGCTTCCAGACCAGACTTATTTGTCACTTGGCATATCAAACATGGCCATAGATATATATGCCTGTCTTTCAATAATTGTGGTATTTGTGCACTAGAGTGTCAGCTCTCATAGGACTAATTTTACTTCGGAGTCACGTGAGTCACGCAGCAGCACCCCATCGCATCCATCAGTCAACGTCTACCATATCGGACTGATGAAAGCTCAGGGTCCGCATCTATCACCGAAAGTCTTATTTAGACCAGGGCCCAGAGCGGACCCCATGGAAAATGTGCCACCCCCCTACGTCACCGCCACGTCAGACGACGTGCAACACTCGTTGGACTGGCAAGAAACTGAAGAATACCCATAACCATGGAGGTAGGTGGGTCTGGTTCCTACCAGTATATAGAGCATACTAACACATGGGAGTCTATCACGAGTGATCAGTATATACTCAATGGCATTAGTGAATACAATTCATACTAGAAAAATTGCCACCAGGTCAACATTCACCCCAGAGGGTATTTTTCCTTTCTCCGTTAAAGAAACAAGAGGGACAAGCTGAACTGGTGAGACTAATTACAAAGGGTGTCATGGGGAAACCTGAACCCTTGCAATTCGTATCAAATATATTCACTAAACCCTAAAAAGATGGCGGATGTCCCATCATCATTGACTTAACTTCACTAAATATGTTTGTTAAGTATATACATTTCAAATGGGACCGGTTGTTACTGCCAAACAACTAAATTCCAAAGGATACTTCATGGCAAGCATTCATGTTTACCATTTAGTACCATTCACAAGGATCATCGCAGATACCTGAAATTTACCTGGATGGGGCAGCTATAGCAGTTTAAAGCGTTACCCAATGGGCTCACATCAGCCCAAGAGTGTCACCCAGACACTAAAACCAGCTCTGGCAATATTCAGAAGACAAAAACATATTGTCATGGCATATCTTGATGATATCCTAAATGGTAGGCAAGACCATGAATTTGACTATGTTAGCTGTTCAGCTACCAAACAGTTATTCGAAACCCTGGGGTTGTCTTACATCCAGATAAATCTAAGTTGAAGCCATCCTCTATCATGGATTACTTGGGCTTCACAATTAATTCAGTCCACGTGACTGTAACATTGCCAGGAGACAACATAGTTGAATTGGCACAATCGTACAACAATTAAATGGTCAACAAACTACCAACTCGACAAGTAACAGAGTAATTGGGATAATGGTAGCAGCATTTCCAGCTACATAATTCGGACCTTTGTACCAAAAACGACATACAGGTCATTATGATTGTTTCATGAAGTTACCCACTGAAGTAATATCAGAACTACAGTGGTGGGCAAAAAACGTTTGACATAGTTTCAGCCTATTATCATCACTAACCCTACGTCAGTTATCCAAACAGATGCCAGTGCTCAAGAATGGGGAGCAACTAACTCTATATCCAGCACAAGTAGTAGATGGACTAACCCAGAATCATCATTACCACTTACACTGGGCATTAATTATCTAGAGATGTTTGGGTGACATTTTATGGTTTAAAAGCATATGCATAAATATGCATCACTTGCATGTACGGTTATAAACAGATAATACTACGGTGGTGACCTACATTAACCATATGGGCGGCATAAAATCGGTATCATGCGACAAGTTGGCCAATACAATTTGGCAATGGTGTGTCCAAAGACACATTTGGCTATCAGTAACTTACCTACCAGGTAAGCTAAATACAGTGGCAAACACCAGATCAAGTCAATTTAATGACAACATTGAATGGATGTTAAAACCCCAAAAATATTTTTTTTTCACAAAAGTTATCAAGCAATATGGCATGCTAGATATCGATTTATTTGCATCTAGGCTAAATCACCAGGTACCTATGTATGTCGCTTGGGAACCAGACCCTGAGGCGGCAGCGGTAGATGCGTCGCGCTGGATTGGGGAAATTTTTCTTCTATTCATTTCCTCCCTTCTGCCTCATCAGTCGGGGGCTACGCACAGTACAAATGGACTCTGCTTCAGGTATTTTGATAGTACCCGACTGGCCTACACAGCCATGGTTCCCAATACTCCATGACATGGTTGTTGGAACTCCGATGGTATTCCCAGTGACCCAGAGTTATTAACACCCAGTGTTGGGCACAAGCCACCCGTGCCATGAGAAAATCAAACTCCTGGGTTGCAGATGCTGCACAAACCACTTCTGGGACTGGGATTATCATAACAAACCGTCGACACCATGTCAGCATCCCTCTGAACATCCATTAAAAAACAGCACTTGGCCAGCATCAAAAAATGGGAGAAGTACTGCTTGGATACAGGGACCACCTACTCAACCGCTACAGTTACCAACGTACTGGAATTCCTGGCGAAACTTCACCACGATGAAGGACTTCAGCTACAGAGCCATCAACACAGCTAGAATTGTCCTGCCTGTCTATTTAAAACCAGCTCCAGGACAACAGGCCATGGGGGTCCCACAAGCTGGTGGTCAAACTAATGAAGGGTATTTACAACTCTAACCCCTAAACCAAGGTACACCCATATATGGGATGTCAATGTGGTCCTAACATACCTCAGGGGATGCCCACCAGCCAGATCCCTCAACCTGAAACCATCTATGCTCAAAACACTCATGTTGATGGCACTTGTAGCTGCACAGGTCCAGTCACTACACCTATTGCGACTGGACACCATGCTCACAGCTCCAGACCAGATCTCTGTCGTTATCCAGGGAATGATCAAACAGAGCAGACCAGGAACACCTAATCCAGACGTGGAATTCCAGGCTTACCCGCCAGAAACACGGTTATGGGCCATGACCCTATTATCCTACATAAACTCAACCAAAATATTCGAGGGAGATGAAAAGCCTTGTGGGTCAGTCATAAAAAACCTTATGGTCGGGTGACGAGCCATTTCAAGATGGCTCAAGCAGGTGCTAAAAGCTGCTGGGATAAAAACTAACATGTACAAAGTTCATTCCACCAGGGCAGCATCCACGTCGATGGCTAAAAGAATGGACGTGCCTATAAACCACATCCTGGCTACAGCAGGATGGTGGGGGGAAAGACCGTTCAGAAATTTTATAATAAGCCGTTGGCAAAACCTGTTTTATTTGCAGGAAAGATTTTACAGACTGCAAATATTTAATTTAAGCCCAGGGGAACAATTTAATTTCTTTGTTGTTATTGTTAAAAAATACCATTGTGTTTTTCTACAAACAGATTCATTGGTTGATTACGATAACACACTTCCTCCCTCAAAGACTTCGGCAGTGATGTAGTAATAACTGTTACACGGTTTGAAATCACAGTGCTTTGAAATCTTCACGGAATCACTCACGTGACTCCGAAGTAAAATAGTAAGATTAAACGAGCTTACCAGTTTGAAGTTTGATCTGTATTTTATGAGGAGTTACGATGAGGGATTACGTGCCTCCGCTCCCAACCTCAATAATATGGGTCAAATTCATAAACTGATGTCTCCTTATCTTTACTATGTTTACTTCAATAACTGTGTCTATCTGTGATTCCACACCGCTGCTTTGAAGTATGCTGCGCATGCGTGCTGAACGGGTTCTTCACGTAATCCCTCATCGTAACTCCTCATAAAATACAGATCAAACTTCAAACTGGTAAGTTCTCGTTTAATCTTACTATTTTGGTTCTCTGTCCTCAGGTGCTTCTAGATCATCCATCTGAATTACCTCATCCCAGCAAGTGGTTGAATATTTAGGGGTGTATTGGCAGCTATAATATGCAACCATTGTAAATATGCTACATTCAAAATGTTAAAGCTTAGTGGATAATATAGCCATTGGGACTGTAGCTAATTATTTACTGGTATCTTTATGTGCCACTGAAACTGTAGTTAACCATTTATAGTTGTGTGTAAAATATAAATAAGCAGTGTACTTTGGGTGCAGAGATTCTACCAAGAAGGTCTCCAAGAAAATGTCTGTTTCTCTTGAATGGCTGTTTCTTCGTCTGGTCTGGAGGCGTCTTTTACATCAACCAGCTTCAGCTCCGAGCGGCTTACTTCACAAGTTACAACACTGTTTGTCATCTATATCAACCATTTGGATGAAAATGTACAAAGCATGATTAGTAAATCTGCAGATGATACCAAGATACCTGGGGATACTGTGGGCAGTGAAGTTTTAATCAAGAATTGCAGCAGGATCTTATTCAGTTGGGCAAGTCGGCCGAGGAAAAGCAAGTGGGAGGTGTTGCATTTTAGGAAGCTAAACCAAACCAGGATCTTCACAGTGAATGATGGGACCCTCGGCCATGTTTAGAGCAGAGGGATCTAGGAATACAAGTTCTGAGTTTCCTGAAAGTGGCATCCTAGATGGATAAGATGTGGGGAAGGCTTTTGGCTTGATGACCTTCATCATTCAGGGAACTGAGCATAGAAATTGAAATTTTATGTGAAAATTGTACAAGATGTTGGGGAGGCAATACTTCAGTTGTGTTCAGTGTGGAACAACCTGATGTAGGAAAGATGCCATCAAGCTGGAAGCAGTGCAGAGAATATTTATGAGGATGTTGCAAGGGGTCAAAGGCCTGAGTTATAAGGAGAAGTTGGACAGGCTGGGACTTTGTTCCTTGGAGCGCAAGAGGCTGTGGGATAATCTTATAAAAATCACGAGGGGAATAGTTATGGTAAATGTACGCAACCTTTTTAGCAAGGTCGGCTAGGGTATAGGTTTAAGGTAAGAGGGGGAAAATTTAATAAGAACTTGAGGAGCAAAGTTTTCACACAGTGGTTATCGAACAAGCTTCTAGACTAAGTCATTGAGGCTGGTCCAATAAGAATAGTTAAAAGACATTTGGGCAGATACATGGATTGGAAAGGTTTAGAGGGATATGGACCAGGCACAGATAAATGAGGCTAGCTTGGATGGGGCATCGTGGCCGGTGTAGATGAGTTGGGCCGAAGGGTTTGTTTCCATGCTATATGACTATGGCTCTGACTCTAAGTGTGAGGTGCTGCATTTTGTTACATTAAAACATGGTAGGACTTACACAGTAAATGACAGGGTAGTGAAGTTTGAATCATATTGTAACACAACAATCCAATACATTTATATCGAACAGAAGGAAAATTATTTCCTTTTAAGAGGTAAATGTAGAATAAATGGGAAGATAAAAGGAGGGGGGGTCAGAAACAGAGAAAACAAGCTGAGAGTGACATCCCTATTTAATGGCCAGAGAATTCATATTTTTTTTTTAACAATAGTAGTATGCCATGAAAATTAATTACCAACAAATGAACTAGCTCTTCTAGTCATCTTCACTATAATTTGTTTTAATTCAGCATCTTCCTGTCAATACAGATAGAGCCAGATTATTTGAGTCACTGTAGGTCCTTGGGAAGTTTGGCAAACACATTTGTGATTGTAGTCTTGGCATCACCGACTGTCTGCATTGTCATAAAACAGAAATGCGTTTGATAAATTTCATGGTGGGCAGGTGATCAAAGAGCTAAGTGCATGCAAAGGAACATTTAACAATCTGCAGTTTGAAAATATTCACAACTGACTTCATGTTATTCTTGTAGATTGTGGAAAATAATTGTAATAACCTATAAGTAGCACTTCCTTGTGTTTTAGATTAGCAAAATGATTATTTTTACTTTATTCCATATGTCACCACTTTGGCATCAGAAAGCACCACAAGCACACAACCCCAATACTGCCCTGATATGCAGTTACCAGATATTATATTACTTAAGTAATACCACAGAGACAATCAGCCCAACCAGTGGAGCCGGTAATTATATTTCACTCAATTCTCTTACCATCCCACCTAGCTTAACTGCAGCAGAGCAAGAACATAACAGTATAAGAAATAGCAGCAGGAGGAAGCAATTTAGCCCCCAGTACCACCTCTGCCATTCAATTAGATCATGCCTCGTCTTTTTTTTCTCAGTGTTTTTCTTCACTCTCTCCATACACTTTGATTCCCATCACATCTAAAAATTATTGATCTTTGCTTTGAACATCTGCTTCTTTTCAATTGTCTGGATGACCAGAGTTGGTGGGTGTTATGGTCAGTGTGGAAAATTGCCCAAGACCTGCAGGATATAGATCAAATGGAAAGTTTGGTGGGCCATTGTCAGATGGACTTTAATCTTAATAGTGCAAAGATATGTATTTTAGAGATAGGAAATATGTAGAAAGGAACTGCTTATGCTGATTTAAACCGAAGATAGGCACAAAATGCTGGAATAACTCAGTGGGTCAGGCAGCATCTCTAGAGAGAAGGAATGGTGATGTTTAGGAATATTAAGGATGAGCCATGAGATACAAGTCTATGTTTGCCTGAAGATGGCCACACAGATACATAAGGTGGTGAAAAAGGTATGTGGCGTGCTTGTCTTTTTAGGTGAGGGGGGAAAAAATAACATTTGGGATGTTATGTCACAACTTGGATAGTTATATGGATGGGAAGGGAATGGAGGGTTATGGTCTGAGCGCAGGTATATGGGACTAGGGGAGATTATGTGTTCGGCACGGACTAGAAGGGTCGAGATGGCCTGTTTCCGTGCTGTAATTGTTATATGGTTATATGGTTATATGGTTAACTTTACAAAACATTGGTTAGACCACACTTGGAATATTGTGTGAACTGTAGGAAGGGGGAGGGGTATGCTGGAGAGGGTACAGAGGGAGTACACCAGGATGGTGCAATCCCTTTCCCCTGACTCTCATTCTGAAGAAGGGTCGAGACCAGAAAAATCAACTATTCCTTTTCTCCAGAGTTGCTGTCTGACCCCCTGAGTTACTCTAGCTTTTTGTGTCTATCTACACCAGCATGTTAGTTATGGGGAGATATTGGAAGACTTTAGTTATGAGGAGATATTGGAGGAGAGATTGGATCGACTAGGTTTGTTTTTCCTTGACCAAAGGAACCTAAGCAGTGACCCGACAGAAGTTTATAAAATTAGAAGAGGTGTAAATAGGATAAATAGTCTGAATCTTTTCCCTATGTTTGATGGATCTAAAACAAGGAGGTGAACGTTCAAGAGGAAGGAAGTTCAAAGTCAATTTAAGGGAAAAATATTTTGCAGGGAGAGAGAAGGTGACATCTGGGACACATTAACTGTGGCACAGTATTGCAGCGGTAGAGTTGCTGCCTAAAAGCAACAGAGATCCAGGTTCGATCCTGACTACGGGTGTGGTCTGTATGGAAATGGTACATTCTCCCTGTGACCGTGTGGGTTTTCTCCGGGTGCTCTGGTTTCCTCTCACACTCCCAAGAAATACAGGTTTGTAGGTTAATTAGCTTTGTTTTTAAAAAATGGTGGCTTGTCCCTGGTGTGCAGGATAGTGTTAGTGTACGGGAGTCACTTGTCGGCGCGGACATGGTGAGCCAAAGGGCTCTGTATCTCTAAATTGAATTGCCGGAAATTAAATTGTCGGAGGAGATGGTGGAGTCAAATATAATCACTACATTTCAGATATATTTACACAGGCAGTTAAATTGGCATTGTAAAGAGGGATATGGACCTAGTGCAGGAAAATGTGAATAGTATAGATGGGCAATAAAGTGGGTCAATGTCTGTTCTGTAAATGTATGACTCCAGAAAGTGACTACTCCTCCACTGTGAGCTGTCATGGAGCAGCAATTCCCAGGAGTCAGTGAGAATGTTGGAATTGTTGAAGGAGGCTTTGAGCACATCCTTGAATCTTTCCCTCTGCTGGCTGGTAATCTTTTCCATGGCAGAGTTCAGAACACATTGTCTGTTAAGGAATCTGGCTTCAGGCGTTGAAATGATATTGCTTTCTCTATGAAACCAAATCAATGTGCCTGCATCCTCAGTGCACGGGCTATTACTCTGGGAGAGGACACTGACACTGCTTCCCCTTCTCTTGCCAGTGAATTTGGACTGCCAGTACCTTTCCAGTGTCTTGAGGTATCTGCATATAGGACAAGAATCACCAAATTTTGTGTAAAGATCTGAGAATGTTCTAATGACCCTCTTCTTCAATCTATCATGGCTGTACTGAGGCATTGAGGCAGAGGTGAACTCCACCTCCGATATCCAGCCTCACTGAGCAGTGGTTTTTGAGGCTGGAGAAATTCCCACATTTGCCACAAATCATTGTTGCAGTGTTTTACAGTGAAAGCATGTTGGTTGAGGAACTTTGTTTAACGTTTGGACAGGTACATGGACCAGAAATGCTGAGATGGATATGGGCCAAACACAGGTAGGTGGGACTGGTGTAGATGGAGCTACACTAGTGGTCGGCACAGGCAAGTTAAGTAGGACCTGTTTCCGTGCTCTATGTCTCTACGACTATGTCTAAAATATTGGGTGTCATGCCCATCCGCTTCAATGCTTCAATTAACAAATCACAATAGTGTAACAGTCAACAGCCACATGGTGGGGGAAACATGGTTCCAGAGTGTATTTCCTTTTGTTCTGAAGATTAGATTGGGCAGCATGGATCCTGGCTGTGGGTGCCATCTATATGTAGTTTGCCATTTTCCCTGTGACCGGGTAGGTTCTCCCTGGGTGCTCGCTGGACATTTATTGGGGGTGAGATGCAGCATTGCAGCGAGAAAGGCTGAGAAAAGAATTGGAGCAATCAATGCCTCGGCGGCGGTGAAGTCTCGCGACGATGGGGCCTCGGCGGCGGTGAAGTCTCGCGACGATGGGGCCTCGGCGGTGGTGAAGCCTCACGGGACGACCCGCGGTCGACGGTCGATGAGAGCGTGGAGGACCGCCGTGAGGGGGGAGGGGAAGAACAATGGACCTAGCATGGAGGGGGACTGCCGTGAGGAAGGAGGAGAACAACGAGGGAGGACCCGGCATGGGGGGGACTGTTGGGGGGGGGGGGGGGGGGGGGGGGGGGGGGGGGGGGGGTGACAAGAGGGGGAGCCGACAAGATTCGTAATTTTTTCAGTCCCCGTAGGTGGCTGCTATTTGGAGGCTCTAGTCAGGTTGAGGAAGGCCAGGTCGGAGGGTTGGAGCTATTCCCTACATCTCTCTTGGAGATTTCACACTGTGCATATCATGTCCACTGTGACTCCAACTCGATGAAATCCAACATTTATAATTCCATAACTCTCCATTTGTATGTACTCACCAACTGAGCATTAATTCGTCCTCCTGGATGGGAAATACCTTCTGAGTGAAGAGATTATTGTTCCCATTCCCTCCTTCATTGACCGACCCTTGTTCTGAGACCATGAACCCTGGTTCTAGCCGCCAATTTTGCAATCTCTCTCTGCCATACCATGGAGGTTTCACACGTTTCGATGATATAATCTCTCATTATTCCAAACACAAGAGAGCTTTGGGCCATACAAGACAGTATAAACCGCATACATCAAGAGAGCTTAAGCCTTTCTCCTAAAAACGCCTGTATTATTTGCCTCAACTATAAATGTGGGAGAGTTTCAAATTCCCAGCACACTTGGAACTTTGTATAAGACCATCGCTGTCTGCCTGTTTAACTTATCATTATGAATCATCAAATTGGATGACTCATCCATGAAAATGTAGGACTTTTGGCCAATTGGCTATAGAAGGAGATATTTATAATTAACGCAGAGTATTTACATGCATTTTAACATATTTGAAATTAAGATTGACTCAGCAGCAAGAGTATTAAAGTTAGACAAACCATTTTGTCAGATACTGCTGCAGAATGAGAGAATGTTGACAACTCATCCCTCCAGCCTGACAAATACACTAATCTGGATTGGTAACTTTTTCAACAAGTGATGAAAGCCTGGCAATATGCATTACCATTCCATTGACTTACAGTAAACAATTATATTATAAGAGGACAAAAAGACACAAAGCAGTGGAGTAACTCAGCAGGTCGGGCAGCATCGCTGGAGAACATGGATAGGTGATGTTTCAGGTGTAGATCCTGGAGGAAAACCTCTTCAATGTGGGCACACCGTGGGGAGATTGAGTAGGCATACGTTGAGTGGGCATACCTCTAGGAGATTTTGTAGTGGAGCAGTAAAATGTAGAAACAAAGGTGCTGGTTAACACAAAAAAGGCCACAAAGTGCTGGAATAACTGAACAAGTCAGGCAGCATCTCTGGAGAACATGAATACATCAGGCAGCATTGTCTCTACCCATGTTCGGCAGTGAATTAGGTGCGGGTCCAAGTGGGGCACATGTAACGAGGGGGGGGGGGAATGGGGATGGTTGTTGGAGAAGAACAGAGGGTCGGGGGGGGGGGGGGGGGGGGGGGGGGGGGGGACAGTTCAGAACAGAAAGTCAATATGAGAATAGGAAAAGGAGATAAAATGGTTAGCAACCAGGATATCCAATATGCGCTGTCGGACCAAGCGCACATGTTTGGTGAAATGGTCGTCGAGTCTATGGTCAGGTCTCGCTGACGTACACGAGGCCGCATCGGGAACATTGGATGCTATGGTCGAGGTTAGAGGAAGGACACGTAAACCAGGCATGAGATTTGGAAGCCCAAGGCTTCCTAGTCTCCTTTATTCTGAATTACTGAATGGGTGGGGGGTGAAGGGTGATGGCAGGTGGAGAGATGGTGGGAAAAATGGGAGCACACCGGGACACGTTGAATCAGTTGTCATCTTATTGAATGACAATACTTGTTCAAGGGACCAATTGGGGGGAGAGTTCCTTTAACAGCGTGTGGAGAGTCTGGCCAGGGGTAAAGTTGCGGGGAGGACAGGGGTGTTGAGAAGGAGGGGGTCGGGGATCATGCCTGTAACTCACTCACTCACCGCTGCCGCAACGCTCCGGGCGCAGAGCCACCGCATTGTGTCCAGGGAAGGGAAGCAGCTCGGGTGGCTGCGAGCAGCCGCCGGGACCCGACAGCAGAACTGACCTCCACTTCAGTGCCTTCTGCCGGCCCGCTCACCTCTGGCAGTGCTCTCCGTCTGAACACCTCTCAACTGTCGCTCGCCGACTTCACACATGTCAGCCGCTTCCCGCAAATCCTTAAATTCCCACAGCTAAATTTGAGGATTTGCGGGAAGTGGCTGACATGAGTGAGGCCGGCAAGCGGCAGGAGAGAGGTTTTTAAACGGAGAGGTGCCAGAGGTGAGCGGGGCCCGGCAGGAGGCGCTGAGTTGGCGGCTGGTTCCACTGGCAGGCCCGTCGGCCGCTCACAACCACCCGAGCTACTACTCCCTCCCAGCCTCAATGCGGTGGCTCCGTGCAAGGAGCGTCGCAAGTGGGTTACTGGCATGATATCCGATCCCTTCCTTCACAACGCTCCTGCCCTCCCCGCAACTTTACCCCGGGCCAGACACTCCATACGCTGTGAAAGGAATCCCCCCCACCCCAGGAAATATGGTATTTAAAAACATATAGCACCAAGAAATCTACTTACCACATTATCGGTACACAAACTCCATTCTTCTCTCTTTGTTTCTTAAAATACGCTTAAGATAATGGCAATCCATATTTGTAAAAACCCGCCAAGAAACTAGCGCTGCGCATGCACAGTGCGCTGCGCCTGCGCAGAACAGCCAAGGCAGAATTTCAGCTACCTTCAGCCCAGCTTGTCATTGATGGCATGAAGCAGCGTCAACGGCACGTGGACTGCACAGACCTTCGCGTGTTACAAGTACTGCGTATGAAAGGCACGGAGAATTATGCCTACCTAAGAGATCGTTCTCTTAGATAGGCATAATTCTCCCATCCCTTTACTATTTATATTCAGTAATTACCATTTTATAATTTTAGTCAGGGTAGGCGGTGCCTACCTTGCCGACCCTGACAGCACGTGCATGACGTAAACCACTGTCTCACCTGGAAGGAGGTGAGGGAGGAGGTATAAGGACAGGTGTTACTTCTCCTGCAGTTGCAGGGGAAAGTACCTGGGGTGGCGGTGGTTTGGGTGGGAAGGGATGAGTGAACCAAGGAGTGGTCCCTGAGGAATGCGGAAATGGGTGGAGATGGGAAGATGTGGTTCATGGTGGGATCGCCTTGGAGGTGACGGAAATGTCGGAGGATGATGTGTTGGAAGTGGAGGCTAGAGGGATGAAAGATGAGGACCAGGAAAACTCTATCCTTGTTGTGCCTGGGGTGAGGGGGAGTAAGAGCAATACTACGGAACAAAGAGAGACGTGGGAGAGGGATCGAGCTGTGACAGCAATGGAGATGCCACATTTACTAAGGAAAAATGGAAAGCCTCATCTTGGGAGATGTGGCAGAGACAAAAAGATTGAGAATAGGGGATAGCATCTCAGTAAGAGGCAGGGTTGGACAAAATGTAGTCCAGATAACTGTAGGAGTTGATAGGTTAGTAGAAGACATCAGTTAATAGTATGTCCCTAGTAATGGAGACAGAGAGATCAAGAATTGGAAGAGAGATGTTAGAGATGGTCTGAGTGAATTTGATGGCAAAATGGAAGTTAATGGTAAAGTTAATGAAATTAGTAGGTTCTGCAGGAGGCAGCCCCAATGCAGTCATCGATGTAGCAGAGAGAGAGTTGGATGATGGTACCAGTGTATGTTCTGTAAGAGGACTCTATGTAAACAACTTGTCCTGCACAACTCCATTAAACTTTCCAACTCTCACATAACTATGTCCTCTGGTATTGGATATTTCTACCATGGGGAAAAGGTTCTAATGCCCCTGTCCCACTTAGGAAACCTGAACAGAAACCTCAGAAGACTTTGCACCCCACACAAGGTTTCCGTGAGGTTCCCGGAGGTTTTTGTCAGTCTTCCTACCTGCTTCCACTACCTGCAACCTCCGGCAACCACCTGCAACCTCCGGGAACCGCACGGTAACCTTGGGTGGGGCGCAAAGTCTCCAGAGGTTTCCGTTCAGGTTTCTTAAGTGGGACAGGGGCATAACCGTCTAACCTATCTATGCCTCTCATAATTTTATATACTTCTGTCGAGTCTCCCCTCAGCCTCTAACGATTCAGAGAAAATAATTAAAGTCTATCCAACCTCTTCCCTGTAGATGAAACCTCTAACCTAGGCAGGATTTTGCTTGGCACTCACCCATTACAGGAGGTGTTAAGAATGTTTAGGTGTACCCTGTTTGATGGTTGGCTAGCTGTCTTGCACAAAATCTTGCTCTACATTAAAAGGTGAACTGCAGCTAATTAAATGAAATATACTTTGGCGAACCAACAGAAAGCACCATCAAGATTCAAGATTATTTAATGACCACACAGTCAAGCTGGTAGAATTCATGTTCAGTACAGGATTTTACACAATAAGCTGATTCCAGTCATGCAGACATACAGTTTGTGGTACAGAAGAACACAGTAAGCAGAACATAACATAACATAAAACACAGACAACATACAGTATACAGTACATGCACGGGGTGGCTTTGTGATATTTTCATAGAGTGTTCAGAGTTCGAATTGTATATGGGTAGAAACTGTTTTTGAATCGTGATGTTTTGGCAGGCAGTGAGCTGTTGCGCCTCCCTGAGGGCAGCAGGTGGAAGATGTGGTGAGCAGGGTGGGAGGGATCATTGACGCGGACCGTTTGAGATTGAGTGATTCTATTGATGGGAGGGGGGTGCTGATGATTTTGGATGCTTTGTTGACAATGCGCTGTAGTTTATTACGGGAGTGAGTGTCCAAACTGCTGGACCAAACTGTTATTGATGAAGTGAGCATGCTTTGGATGATGGCTGTGTAAAATCGGATTAGGAGATGTTTCCTCACTCTGAACTTCTTGAGCTGGCGGAGAAAGAAGAGTCTTTGGTTGGCTTTTTTATAAATGTGGTCTGAGTTGGTTTTCCATTTGAGGTTATTGCTTATGTGATCATCAGGGATTCTTTGCTTCAAACTGTTGAAAACAATGACCAGACTGATTAAACACTAATGCATGGGCAAATCTTCAGACACTATGTTCAAAAGCCCTCACCAAAATCAAAATCAAAAATGGACACAACTGCATTTACAATGCTGTGATCCAGCAAGTAATTTTAGTTTAGTTTAGTTGAGAGATACTGCGCAGAAACAGGCCTTCAGCCTACCGAGTCCGCAATGAACAGCGATCCCCACACATTAACACTATCCTACACACACTAGGGGCAATTTTACACATCCACCAAGCCAATTAACCCACATACCTGTACATCTTTGGAGTGCGGGAGGAAACCAAAGATCTCAGAGAAAACCCACACAGTCACGGGGAGAATGTACAAACTCCGTACAGACAGCACCCATAGTCGGAATCGAACCCGGGTCTCCAGCACTGTAAGCACTGTAAGGCAGCAGCTCTACCATTGCACCACCGTGGCATCGTGTGCATCATTATGAGCTTAAACTATCAAATGCAGGATAAGCACGATAAGAATAAATGCAGATCAGAAAATGTGAAGTGACATCTACTAGAAATAGTAACATTATAAGTCAACTCTTGTTCTAAATTGTGTTCATTAAAAATTATATTCATTTATAAAAATTATATTCATTTACAACTTTGAAAAGCAAAGCCTTAGCAACAAATATTTGGATCTTCAGGCACTTTGCTGCTGCAACTCAAGTGTGCAGGCTACAATGTCCTACTGTATTTGATAGCTTACACAGAGATCTTTTCATAGCATACTGACACTGCACCAAAATATATTAAGTTGCACAATACCCCAAGCAATTTACTTTTTTTCAGGCAAGGCAACATTAGCAATTTGGCACGCATGGACAGATAATAATATAATTCATCATTTCAGGTCACAACCCAGAATAGGATATCATTCTTCAATGTGTACTTATGCAAATAAAATACTGCTCCAAGTCTTGAGTTTGCCAGCAGACCACCATGAAGATGTTTATATCAAACACAAGGGTGAGAGACCTGTACACGTTGCAAGCATATATTATGAAAAACACAATCTCAACTATAGGTACCAGTGAATAAGTCATCTGAGAATAAGTGCTCTGCCTGTCTGAAAATTTCAGGTTGACTTAAGCTTGAGTCTGAGTCAGCGAAATTGGATAAATCAGCCTTGGTCAGTTACTTCGAGTGTGCACTTGTGCATAAAGGGCAAACTAATCAAAATCATTAAATGAATGCATTGTTGAATATAAAATAAATATAAGATCCTGCAGAGAACATGCCAGGGGAAATTTTAACCTTGAGTAGTGGACAGATTTGAAGTGAATCGATGGGTTAAAATCAACAAACATGCCCAGACCCAGCCCCACAAAGTTGCATTTAACTTGCACTTTAACTCAGGAGAGATAGGTATTAACACGTTAATTGTTCATTTATATTGGTATTCAACAGAGTTTTAAATAAACATTGTATCCATTGATCTGGAGCAAAAAAAACAAGCTGCTGAAGGAATTTAGCTGGTCAAGCAGCATCCGTGAAGACAAAGGGATAGCTGATGCTTCGGGTCGAGTCCTGCATTAGGACTGAGAGTGTAGTGGAGATAGCCAACATAAAGAGGAGAGAGGTGAGGCAGGGGCTGGAAAAAGATGGGTGGATCCAGGTGACGGAGGGTTGATGGGCAGATGGAACCAGATGGAGGAGGAGAATTGGAAACCCAGTAGATTAAGTGGTGGGTGATAGATAGATGGAAACGAGTTGGGGGAGGAGAGAGAAACTGGGTAACAGGTGGCAGATAATGGGTATTGGTAAAGAAGAGAGTGGGTGAGAGGAACTTGCTCAATCAGGAGGGAAAAGAAGAAAGACTAGTGAGTGGAGGTTAATTGAAATTGGGGAACTCAATGTTCATGCTATTGGGTTAGACACAGCCCAGGGGGATTATGAGGTGCTGCTTGTCTAGTTTGTGTTTGGCTTCACTGTAGCAGTGGACAGGGCTGGGTGCAAACAAATGGGTGTGGAAATGGGGAGTGGAGTTAAGTTGCCTTGTAGCTTGGAGCACAAGATGGCCATTGCGGACAGAGACCAGATGCTCAGCAAAGCAGTCACCAAATCTCCAAAACTTTACACTTTAGAGATGCAGTGCAGAAGAAAACAGGACCTTCGGCCCACCGAGTCTACCCTGACCAGCAATTACCCTGAACATTAACACTATCCTACACACTAGGGACAATTTATCATTTTGCCGAAGCCAATTAACCTTCAAGCCTGTATGTTTTTGGGGTGTGGGAGGAAATCAGAACACCTAGAGAAAACCCACATGGTCACGGAGAACGTACAAACTCCATACAGACAGCACCGGTAGTCAAGATCGAACCCAAGTCACTGGTGCTACCAGGCAGCAACTCTACTGCTCCGCCACTGTGCCTCCCTGGCTTACTGACTTCTATGCACTTTGTACTAATCTAGCATTGTGCTTAGGTATGGAGATAGTTCCATCGCATCCATTGCACACAATCTCCATCGCAGGTAACAGACTACTGACCGACATCTACTACAAACCCACTGACTCTCATGGCTATCTGGACTACACTTCTTCCCACCCTGCTTCCTGTAAGGACTCTATCCCCTACTTCCAATTCCTCCGTCTACGCCGCATCTGCACCCAGGATGAGGTGTTCCAAACCAGGGCATTGGAGATGTCCTCATTCTTTAAGGAACGGGGGTTCCCCTCTTCGACTATAGATGAGGCTCTCACCAGGGTTTCCTCTATATCCTGTAGCTCCGCTCTCACTCCTCATCCCCCCACTCGTAACAAGGACAGAGTCCCCCTTGACCTCACCTTCCATCCTACCAGCCGTCACATACAACAGATAATCCTCCGACATTTTCGCCACCTCCAACGGGATCCCACCACTGGCCACATCTTCCCTTCTCCTCCCCTTACGGCTTTCCACAGAGACCACTCCCTCTGTAACTCCTTAGATAATTCGTCCCTTCCTGCCCAAACCACCCCCTCCCCTGGTACTTTCCCTTGCAACTGCACAAAATGCTATACTTGTCGCTTTACCTCCCCCCTCGACTCCATCCAAGGACCCGAGCAGTCTTTCCAGGTGAGGCAGAGGTTCACCTGCACTTCCTCCAACCTCATCTATTGCATCCGCTGCTCTTGGTGTCAACTGCTCTACATCAGTGAGACCAAGCGCAGGCTTGGCGATCGCTTTGCCCAACACCATCGCACAGTTTGCATTAACCAACCTGATCTCCCGGTGGCTCAGCACTTCAACTCCCCCTCCCATTCTGAATCCGACCTTTCTGTCCTGGGCCTGCTCCATGGCCAGAGTGAGTCCCACCGCAAATTGGAGGAGCAGCACCTCATATTTCGCTTGGGCAGTTTACACCCCAGCGGTATGAACATTGACTTCACCAATTTCAGGTACTTTCTCCCTCCTTCCCCTGCCCTTCCCAGCTCTCCCACAGCCTACTGTCTCTGCCTTTTCCTTTCTTCTTCCCCCCCCACCCCTACATCAGCCTGAAGAAGGGTCTCGACCTGAAACGTCACCTATTCCTTCGCTCCATAGATGCTGCGTCACCCGCTGAGTTTCTCCAGCATTTTTGTCTACCTTCCATTTTTCCAGCATCTGCAGTTCTTTCTGAAACATGTTTGCACTGTACATCTGTACACGTGATAATAAAAACCATTGAGATTAACATTGCGTCTCGCAGGCAGCGATCGCTGTGGCAAAAGGTGCACAGGCAGAGGTTGCATGACTAACAAATGTTACCATGACGGATTTAGCGGCCCTCTAGCAGGCTGAGACAACACCATTCCTTTTGTCAGAAGTTGCATCGACTGATGGGATGGCAATTAGGTAGATATTTATGAACGCACTTGGAGAAGACTTGGTAGGCTTTGATTGAAAGATACAGCATGGAAACCGGCCCACTAACAGCCACTGCTAACGATTGTCTTTGTGGCAACAGCAGGTCTCTTTATTTCATTGCGGGAGATCCCTAACCAGTCTGAAGAAGGGTCTCAACCCGAAATGTCACCCATTCCTTCTCTCCCGAGATGCTGCCTGTCCCGCTGAGTTACTTCAGCATTTTGTGTCTAACTTTGCTCGAGATAGCATTTCTCTCCATCTCTTTACAGCTCCCGGCAATGTATCAGAGGAGGTGTCATTCAGACTGAAGTATTCGTTCTGCTTTTGAATCCATCGTCACGGCTTCTAACTGCAAATTATTCCAAATTACATCATTACAGCGACCTTTCTGGATCATCATTACACTTCATTGGCAAACAATCAGTAGGGAACAAAGTGCTGTAAATTCTTTATCAGTTACAACATTACCTGATAACATTTCAAGCAGCATGCCTGCCAAAATTCTTCCTTTTCTATTCATCTACCAGATATTTCTATCAGGCACTCTAGCTGCTCATTTTACTAACTGGTGACACAAAGTTTTAACAGGGTTGAGAACAAAGACTCACTATCCTGGGTGGTCTGAGGTAGTATGGCTCTTTAGTGTCTGCGAGCAATTTATGGAATAGCAAGGCTTTGCAACAAATCTGATCGGAAAATTCGCCCTGAGCTGAAAATGCAAGCCTGGGTTTTGAGGCCAGTAGCAAAATGATGGTTTTTCTCTGCCACTGGCCCAGCCAAAAGTATCTTGCAAAGTCTGTAGCACTGAGATAATCTTTTCCGTTAAGATTTCTGTTCGTCAAAGGGGTTCCCTGGAATGCATCATTGACTATGACATTATATTGATCGTTTAATTATTTTTTAACGAGTCTCTCAGCAGATCAGCTATGGAAAAGCACAATGTTTGCCTAATATGTTAAATATTTTACAGGTACCAAAATAAAGATTGGAACAAATTTCCGATAAAACTAAAAGCTAACATGAAAATTTATGATATTCCTAAATCTTATTAAAAAATCCTCAAAGTTTTTACCATTTATGTTAAGGAATTAGAATCTACAGATTTGGGTTGCTTTTGTCTGAGACTTTCTTATGCTTTCATTAGGGCTTAGTTTGACAATAAAACTCACTCAGACCTCATCCAACAACGTGTTATATTCTTAAGCCATTTTAAGGCGAAGATAGTTTGTAATCGCCTTAAATTCAACTAATTTTCCTTGGGTTGTCATCGAGAAAGCTAATTGCTTCTATCTTTACAGTTGCAAAATCTGGATCAGTTACTGGACTTAAATGATTAAAGTGAATGTGAACCAACAATTGGGTGATCAAGAACTTTGTCGTGGAGACAGAGAGCAGGAGGAATCCCCTGACTCTTAGCCTGAAGAAAGGCCTCGACACGAAACGTCACCTATTCATTTTCTCCAGAGATCCTGTCCGACCCGCTAATTGGGTGATGGAAATATGTTAGCGAGGGTGGCGCAGTTGTGCAGTGGGAGAGTTGGTGCCTTACAACGCCAGTGACCCGGGTTCGATCCTGACTGCGGGTGCAGTCTGTATGGAGTTTGTATGCTGTCTCTGTTACCACGTGGGGTTTCTCCGTGTGCTCCGGTTTCCTCCCACACTCCAAAGTCATACCAGTTTTCAGGTTAATTGGCTTCAGTAAATTTTAAATTGTCCCAAGTGTGTAGGACATTCCTGGCGTATGGGGTGATTTCTGGTTGACGTGGACTTGGTGGGCTTTAGGGTTGTTCCCACACTGTAACTCTAAAGTCTAAAGTCTAAAGACAAATGAGCAAAGTACAAAGAGCATAATTCAATTCTAATTTATTGTATTCAGCTACGTTCATTATTCTCTGAAAGATGGAGCGAGAACACTCGGAAGATTGCAAATGCCACTCTCTCCATAGAAGCAGCAAAGTTCCAACTTTTCCTGTGTTTATTTATTCAAGTCCAGTAAGATGGTTCAGCAATATTCATCGTTACCACCAAAATATCATGCTTCAGAATGTACAAGCCTAACGTTATAACTGGGGGTAAGAACCACATATTCATGCTGAGATTTCAATGCTGAGTCTTTCAGTGAGGACAGTAACAGGATTAGTAGCGCCCCCTTTCAAAATCCAGCCCCATTTACTGGCAGGGTTCTGTTCATTTCCAAACCCGTGTACACACACAACATCCTTCCATTGTATTTGCCCTTGTAATCATTCAAAAATATGAAAGCAGAAGTTTTAAGATAGAAACAAACCGCATGGCAAGAAAAAGAGGTGAACAAATTCATCCAACAGAAGATTGTTGGGAAGACTACGCTATTAGTCCTCGATTACAAAAGTAGGCAGGCAGAAATGTTAAAGGATAACTTAAAAGTTGATTTCTTACATCCCAATTATAACAAAGAATGCATGTTATTATTTGTTCCAGCTACTTCAACTAAGAATGACAGACATTTACCATTGTATTGCAGTGATTTGCAGTGACTTGAATGATGATTGATTGTGATAAATTACGAGCATTACACTAAAATTATACCTATATAACATGGCAAATATAACACAGTCCATTAATCTTTCAGTGTAACTAGCAGAAATGTTCCACAAAGTCTAACAGATTACAGGGATAGATTCTAAAGTAATTACATCACTATTACAGGATAACTCAAGGGAGCCATTGTACAATTAAATGCAGCAAAGTAAACAGAACCTATGTCAACAGAACAGCACTCAGTGCTTCTCCTTATGATCCCTATTCCCTTTCCTCCTCATACACATGCACAATCTACTTGCAAAAGAGTACTTCAACACCATCCTTTTTGCTTCTGTCAAGTCTGTCATTTTTAAGCAAAGGGAATAGGAAGCAAAATAGACAGTAGTGGCATCATTCTGCAAGGTCAAAGAGGCTGACATTAGAATAATACATTTTGAGGTTACCACCTGCAAAGCAGGGCCATACATTAGTGATTCATTGCCTGGAAATCCCAATGAGAGTAGCTGAAGAGAGATTGCTGCTACACTCCTGAAGCTGGCCTGCATATTGTCCAGGAAAAATGTTCTATTAGTCCTCAGGGGACATGGAAGAGTAGAAATCAAGATGTTTTCACCAGTGGGAAAGTATTCATTGAGGAGATCGACACAAAATGCTGAAGTAACTCAGCGGGACAGGCAGTATCTCCAGAGTGAAGGAATGGGTGACGTTTCAGGTCGAGTGAGTGCCAGGGGAGGGGGAGATACAGAGATAAGGAAGTGAAAGGTGTGTGAACAAGACATCAAAGGAGATCGAGGGAAAGAGAATAGATCATCGTTAGCTGTTAGCTGGGAGAAGTTGACAGCAAAGCAAACAGAGATAAAATGTAATCAAGGAACAGTCAGTAATCAGGGACACTGCAAAATCTGATTCATTGAGGAGAAATTTAGTTTGGAGATGCAGCATGGAAACTGACCCTTCGGCCCACCGATTCCAATCCGGCCAATGATCACCTGTACACTAGTTCTATCTTAGACACTCTGAACAATTTTACAGAAGACAATTAACCTATACACCTGTACGTCTTTTGAGTGCGGGAGAAAACCGGAGCACCCGGAGAAAACCTACACAGTCACGGGGAGAACATACAAACTCCGCACAGACAGTACCCACAGTCAGGATCAAACCTGTCAATGTTAAACACCAGGAGACATAGCTTTAAGATGAGAGGGGGAAAGTTTAAAGGAAATGTACAGGGCAATGTTTTTTACATATAGAGTTGTGGGTGCCCAGATCATGATGCTAGGTGTGGTGGTGCAAGCAAATGTGATGGTGATGTTGAATAGGCTATTAGATTAGCACATGGAGGGAATGGAGGGTTATATGCAGGAAGAAGGGATTAATTTAATTTGACAACATGTTCAGGACAGACACAGACATTGTGGCCAAGGGTCTGTTCCTGTGCTCTACTGTTCTATGCTCTATGTTCTAATAACCACCTGCGTCGTGCCTCTTCCAATGTGGGAAATGCTGCAGTATCAGGCAGTTACTCGAATGTTAGAGCTAAAGTCATCAACTTCAATTTTAGGCCTTTTGGCCTCTGCTTCAATAGAAGGAACAAAAAATGGCTTCATGGAAAATTCTAATAGGAATACTCCTCATCAGCTGAGGCAAACATATGTTGTTTGGCTGAAACAAAGAACTGCAGATGCTGGTGATGGTGATGGTGATGGTGGTGGCCCATTGTAGAGGACAATAGCATGGTTGTGTAGTCTCATGTCTTGTGGGATGGAGTGTGGCTCACGAGTCTGATGCCCAAGCCGCACAGGCGGGAGCAGTGGGGGCATATGAAGGCCGCTGTGGGTGGATTTGGGGCTGCAGACTTCCTCCTGTATCTGGCACTCAGCGATTGTCCTCAAAACTGCTGACCGCCTTCTTAGTAGCCTAGTGGTTGTATGCCAGTCAGTCCTGTCACTGGCACAGGCCTTTGGGGGCTGGCCTGCATGCTGGAGGTGGTCCTTGATGCAGTCGTTCAACCCTGTCTTTGGGCACCCTGGGTTCCTTTGACCCTGTGACAGAACTCCGTACAGGAGTTAACGAGTCACACGGGATTCATCCATCCGGATCACATGGCCTGTCCATCGAAGCTGGACCTTTACGACCATTGCTTCGAGGCTTGTCTGGCAGCATCTCTGCATTTTTGAAGAGCCAGAAAAATTCATCTAAGTGAAACCGGCTCATTCAATGGGTTTGTTTACACAGCATCTCTCTAATTAACTGTCTGATATAGGACTTTGATTCAAGTGGGTTTAGATATATCAGAAAGACATTTCTGGAATTTAAAAAAAAAACAGAAATGGGTTGCTTCTATTAGGAGACAAGCATTTAGTTAGCTTTTCAAAGGGAGTCTTGCGTAGCAATGGAATACATTAGGGAGATGGATGCACATTACATAGGATTTTCCAACCATGACCACCCCAGATTCTAATGCTCACTGCTGTTAGGCAAGGCTTCCTTGTAAAAATGTGTGAACAGAAAGCTACTAAAACAGTTTCTGTGACCTCACCTTGTCGATCATTTTAGCAGATGAATTAATCTATTTAAAGTAAACTAGCCCGAACGGTTAAGAATTCGACGATTATTTCCCTGTGGAGTTTGTTGGCTACAGATCCCAGTCCTTCCACAATCACCATGAAGCTGAATGATACAGAGATCTTAGCAAATCCTGTGGCTCCAGACTCTAATCAATTGGCTGACACATAAGCTCCAAAAAGCCGCGTCTGAGATCACATCAGAAATCCGACCCGACCGAATACAAAGGTTTCAACAATGCCCCTTTTAATCTTATTGTATGCAGTAATTTCTTACGACAGAACAAGGAGCAGTCACCATTCTCTGATCTGCAAACCACGTCTCGGAACTTTATCACTGATATCTACATAACTGAAAGCAAATGCTGAAAATGTGACATGTTTACCTGCTAGGAATTTCATTCAACTGCTCTGTCTCGGGTTCTAGGAGTGCAGCAGAACCTTTGTTTACGGGTGGGAGTGAAGGCTTCCTTCCAGTTCTGGTGGTATTACAGCAGCAGGGCGAATAAGTTCCAAGAATGTAGTAATGTACACAAAATATTTTGACATGGTATTATTCTTTGGTTGAGGAAATGTTATGATGCAAAACTAAAAACATAAAAGCAACCTAAATCTGGCCATGGATGTTATTTGTGAAATATCCCTTCAAAGCACTCTGTAAGCAAGTAGTTGGGTCCTAAAATTCCATAGCCTCTCCAGAATAGTCCTGTCATGAGATGAGGATGTTGAACTGGTGGCAAACTAGAAGCCAGATAAACTGAGCCCTGGGATATGTCTATCCGCCCAGTTTCCTCAGGACCTTTATGGTGCTGGACCCGGCATACTAAGTTCGTCAAAACTATATGCTATGGACCTGAAGGAAACATCACATGATACAAGAAAAGTATCTTCTACTAAAAGAGCTGTGTTCATATTTCAATTTAATTCAATAATCAATCAAAGCCTTTTACTTTACAACACCCATCAATTTTATTACTTGTCAAATGAAGAGTACTTATACATGTAAAATCCAAAGCTAATTTCAAGTTATCAGTGCATGAGAACTTGATTCTGTCAGTAGATACTTCAAAGATAACATCCTTCCTTTAGATGGTTTGACTATACTGATGGTGAACAATATTATTTAGTGAGACTATTTGAGAATAATGTACCCAACGTTCTTGTAAAGTCATGTTTCATCTTGCAGCACTTTCAAATTTGAATCAAATGTTTGTGAATTCAAGTTCCACAGCAGATCTGACAGCTAAAATGTGCATGCTTTTGGAAAAGTCCCATTATTGGTTGCTGGCACATTGTACAATATAGCTGCAATGATGTATGCAACAATGTTAGAGTCAGCACCATGGCGCAGTGGTAGAGTTGCTGTCTCACGGCGTCAGAGATCAGGGTTCAATCCTGACCATGGATGGGTGCTGTCTATATGGAGTTTGTACGTTATCCCTGTGGCTGCATGAGTTCCCCGCATGCTCCAGTTTCCTCCCACATTCCAATGACGTGCGGGTTAGTAGGTTAATTGGCTTCAGCAAATTATTCTTGGTATGTCGGATAGAACTACTGTGTGGATGATCATTGGTCAGTGTGGACACGATGGGCCAAAGGGCCTGTTTCCAAGCTGTATCTCTAAGCTAAACTAAAATTATGTTGTAATATAATGGAATGTTCATCTGCTATACCAAACTAGCAGAGATCATGATGCCTCTGGGGACTTACTGCGGTTCATGTTTTATTTTTTAGCATTCACAATTTTAGTTGATATTTATCAATCTGAATTTGCAGACATGTACACTCAGCAGGCTTGAAAAAAATGGATGGAAATCCTAAAGGACAAAACCCAGTCAACACTTTATTTAAATATTAAAACATTACATATTGGTGACAACAAAAATGGCTCAATGGTTCTTTATTATCACGTACCAAGGTAGAGTGAAATTCTTCTTTTTCCATACAGTTCAGTAAATTATTACTGTACATAAATAATCCCAAATTACGAAGAAAGTGTATAGAAATAGTTCACTGAGACCATCTACAAGAGCTGTCGGGGTTTGGCGCCATTTTTAAGGTCCAAATTGCTTTAACTGCAGCTGACCATAAAGGCCTGTTGTCCTGTGGGATGTTGGTCTGGCCAAGTGAAGCTGTAGTCTTCCTCCACCACTACTCCACCACTCTGTGCTGCTGCAGGCTGTGTCAGGTCAGAGCGCTTGGTCTCCTGGAGCAGCTCCCAATCCAGTTAAGCCCCAGGCTGCTGCAAGGCCTCCCAGCAGTCGCCTCGATTCAGGTCGGCCAGCGAACCGTTGTCCCCTCTTGTCGCCTGGCCACCATTCAACCTTTATTCTCCGGGAACACCTCCCGCAGCCAACCTTGAAGGTGCGGATAGTAAAATCCCAGTTTTTCTCATGCATCTGCTGCTGCCAGTCAGAATGGACCAAGGAGGAATTCATCAAAAGAAATGGTGAAGGGAGGTAACGAAAGTCTAATCACTATCTGTTCCTTTAAAATAAAGAAAACAGCCACAATAAAATATGCCAATTGCAATTTTAGTCTCAGGAACCCAGATATGAGTCTGAGTTAAAGAGATAATAATCTGTTGGATTACTGGAAGAGAATGATGGATCCAATTGCCTGTCACCAAACTTCTTAGCTTAGTTTAGTTTCGAGACACTGTGTGGAAACAGGCACTTTGGCCCATCGGGTTCCCGGTGACCAACAATCACCCATAGTTCTATGTAATGTTGCATAGTTTTGCATCCTACGCATTCGGTACAATTTACAGAAGCCAATTAACCTACAAACCTTCACATCTTAAGAGTGTGGGAGGAAACCGGAGCACCCGGAGAAAACCCATGCGGTCACAGGGAGAACATACAAACTTCATACAGAAAGCACCTGTAGTCAGGCTCAAAGTTGGCTCAATTACACTGTAAGGGAGCAACTCTACTGTTGCACCATCATGCTGCCCACATTGATGATGAAAAGAAATGCTGGTCCTCATAAAAGTGATGGGAGATCCATCTATCATTCAATGGGAAATCTATTGTGAAACAGAGAAACTTAATTAAGAAACTTAAATAAATTTAAGGAATTGGAACAACTTTAATCCAAAACCTGAAATACGACTGGAAATAGTTCCCTTGTCGTCGGAACCTCTGTTCTGTCACCACTTTTATGCTGATGAGGATCATCCGCATGATGTTTGCTCCTTGTTTGCTTTTCACAACTGTTGAGTCAAATACAAAGCCACCAGAGTGAGATTGTCAATCTGAAGATAGACACAAAAAGCTGGAGTGACTCAGCGGGTCAGGCAGCGCCTATGGAGAGAAGGAATGGGTGACGTTTCGGGTCGAGACCCTTCTACAGATATCCAGCTGCTATATGGCATAAGAAGTGAAACCTTGGCTGATGGGTGAAGCTCTGTAGCAGGTATACGATAACATTTCAGTGCCAGTCCGGTCTGCCAAGTGTCTGGGCAATCCTTTGGATGCAGAATAAAAGCAACCTTATTTTGTAGTTCTATTCTTAGCACAATTTATTTTTATTCCCTCAGCATGAATACCATCATAAAATGGAGCCATGAGACGAGAAAGAAATGACCAACAAAATTATTATGTATTCACATTCATTTCTCTGAATTCCCTTAAAGTGACAGGCAAAGTTTTAAAGCAAAGATTTTGTTTTCAATGGGGAAGAACCTTCTGTGGCAAAGTTAACAGATATCCTGCATGAAGTTTTATTGTGTACAAATTCCGTTTATACTTTTTGGGGTATGTTTTGGGTTTTAAGCTTAAATAATTTTCAAATTTGCTTGATGTGAAGAGATGAGATATTGAGCATTGAAGGTAATAACTTTATGTATATCACATTCAAATATCAGCATGAATACAAAACCAGAAATCCAAGATAAATGAATATAACAAATCACAAATGGTCTTGTTGACAACACCAGAGAATCCCAGAGGACAAGAGTGTAAAAGTGTGGTAAGGGGACTCGTCTGAGGATTGGTTTAGCTTGTGTATACCTTACGGCTATTGTATTAAGTCCAAACATAAAATGCAAATACGTGACACTGTGGGATAGTAAAACATGGAATTTGTTAAACCACTATGGAGTAGCTGGGTGTGATTATAAAGATATGGGTTGAGAAATGTTATCACTTGAAATGGGCGTGCAAATTTTCAATATGGAGAGCATTCATTCCATGCTGGATTCCTTAGGCAAACGGAGGATTCAGAGGAGGAAAATGTTTGGTAAATCTCTAATTTAATTTATTTAATTTAGTTTAGTTTAGTTTAGTTTAGTTTAGTTTAGTTTAGTTTAGTTTAGTTTGGTTTAGTGATACAGTGTGGAAACAGGTCCATCGGTCCACCGAGTCCATGCCAACCAGCGATCCCTGCACACTAACACTATCCTACACGCTAGGGACAAATTACGATATTTAACTAAGCCAATGAACCTACAAACCTGTACGAGCACCTAGAGAAAACCAACGTAGTCACAGGGAGAATGTACAAACTCCGTATAGACACTACCCGTAGTCATGATTGAACCTGGGTCTCTGGTGCTATAAGGCTGCTATTCTACCGCTGCACCATTGTGCCCCCCCTAACTAAAAAATACCTTAGAAAAGCACCTGAAAGGTCTTGTGATAGTCACCCAAAAAATCACAGATGGGACACACTAACAATGCTGTATAAAGTAGGTTTTTATTAGTTATCTTCCCTCTCCACTCTTAGACTGGTTCGTGTGCAATTAAAAAGCTTTTCACTGTACCACGGTACACGTGACAATAAACTAAAGTAAACTAGTTCTGAAACAGGGTTTCGACCTCAAATTAGGACATTTTCAATTTGCTCAACCATTCCTGCTTGACCTGCTAAGTTCCTCCAGCAGATTTTATTTTGTTGTAGACATAATTCTGGTTGTCAAGTTTCAGAAAAGATGTGACAACAATAAGAGGAAGAGTTAATGAGCATGTAGGGAGATTAAAACATTGATATAATGGTGTATAGACGGGTGGTTGATGTTTATCTCGGACAGTGTTTCCATTGCTGCATTGCCTCCCTAAAGACCTTCTATGGATAGTTTAATTGTTAACTTTGTATTTAGAACAGGTGCACTGGTGATAAAGGTGGTCAGGGAGGCTATTAATTCAGGCTGAAGGAAGAGTGGGATACGATAGGAAGGTAGCTGATAGCAGACGCAGATTTGAGGAGAGGGAGCAGAAGGATGTGGGCAAATAACTCCATGGGGGCACTTTTTCAACTGAACCTAACAGAGGACCAAGTTATTTATTCACCACAGTGGCCATCATAAAGTTAAGTTACTTCAACCAAAACCCAAACTTCAGCCCAGGTATAATCACCAATGATGTTAATTTTTCCAGCACAGCACTATTCCAAACTCTAGGATGTGGAATCAGAACCATCGGCCACTTTATTATTAGGGAGGAGCTATACGTGACTGAGAGCAATGACTGCCAGTTTAAGGCTATAATTCCTTTAATGATTGTGCCATGTAACTAACTGCTCTTCCAACTGCAGCAATATTTTGCAGGTTCTGGAGATGGTATGCGAATAGCTGTCGGGGCTTGCAGATAATTGATGGGATTAGTTTATTTTAAAAGTTTGAGAACCTAGACTGTATTGTGAACAATAATCCCTTATATGCTAAGATGGTGCTATAACCATCCTGGTCGCCCTATATACAGTGCCCTCCATAATGTTTAGGACAAAGACCCATCATTTATTTATTTGCCTTTGTACTTCATAATTTGAGATTTGTAAAAGAAAAAAAATCGCATGTGGTTAAAGTGTACATTGTCAGATTTTAATAAACACAATTTGTATACATTTTGGTTTCACCATGTAGAAATTACAGTGTTTATACATAGTCTTCCCTTTTCAGGGCACCATAATGTTTTGGACTGCAATGTCATGTAAATGAAAGTAGTCTTGTTTAGTATCTTGTTGCATATCCTTTGCATGCAATGACTGCTTGAAGTCTGCGATTCATGGACATCACCAGTTGCTGGGTGTCTTCTCTGGTGATGCTCTGTCAGGCCTGTATTGCAGCCATCTTTAGCTTATGCTTGTTTTGGGGGCTCGTCCCCTTCAGTTTTCTCTTCAGCATATAAAAGGCATGCTCAATTGGGTTCAGATGGGGTGATTGACTTGGCCACTCAAGAATTGCGATTTTCTTAGCTTTGTTGCTTTAGCAGTATGTTTGGGATCATTGGCTTGCTGTAGAAATGTACAGCACAAGAGCAGGCCCTTCAGTAAACAATGTCCGTGTGAACAGAATGACAAAATAAATGAACCTCCTCTGCCTACGCATGGTCCATACCCTTGTATTCTAACATATCCACATATGTGAGAAGGAACTGCAGATGCTGGTTTAAACCGAAGATAGACATAAAAAGCTTGGGGTAACCCAGCAGGTCAGGCAACATCATAATAATAATAATAATAATAATAATAATAATAATAATAATAATAATAATAATAATAATAATAATAATAGTAATAATAATAGTAATAATAATAATAATAATAATAATAATATTATTATTATTATTATTATAATAATATCTTTTATTGTCATTGCACATAAGTGCAACGAGATTTGGTATGCAGCTTCCATCCGATGTCATAACTTAAACAACTAATAAAATTTAGATTTAGATACCCCGAGAACATGATTTATAAAAAGAACAGTAAAACAGTCAAAACAGTCTAAAGTGCAAATGTGTCTGTGTCGGGTCGATATGCGATGTGACCATCCGAGGGAGACAGTTCATGGGGGTGGGGGCACTCAGCAGGGCAGGTTCAGAGCAGCTATAGCTCTGGGGATGAAGCTGTTCCTGAGTCTGGAGGTGCGGGCGTAGAAGGCCTTGTAATGTCTGCCGGAAGGTAGGAGTTCGAACAGACTATTACAAGGGTGTGAGGAGTCTTTGTGGATGCTGATGGCCTTCCTGAGGCACCGTGTGTAGTAGATGCCCTCCAAGGCTGGTAGCTGTGTCCCAATAATCCTCTGCGCTCTGTGGACGATGCGCTGAAGAGCTCTCCTCTCCACCTCCATGCAGCTGAGATACCACACAGAGATGACATGTGTTAATATGCTCTCTGTGGTGCTGCGGTAGAAGGTTGTCAGCAGCTGTTGGGGCAGACCAGTCTTTTTCAGTGTTCTCAGGAAGAACAGTAATTGCTGTGCCTTCTTGACCAGCGCAGCGGTGTTGGTGGACCATGTGAGGTCCTCCGAAAAGCGTGTACCCAGAAACCTAAAGCTGGACATTCTCTCCACACTGTGCCTGTAGATGGAGATTGGGGCGTGTTCCCCATTATGTATCCTCCTGAAGTCGATAATCAGCTCCTTGGTCTTGGAGGTGCTCAGGGACAAGTTGTTACGTGTGCACCAGTCCGCCAGGTTCTGCACCTCCGCTCTGTAGTTTGTTTCATCACCGTTGGTGATCAGCCCAATCTCTGTTGTGTCGTCTGCAAACTTCACGATGGTGTTGGTGTCGAATGCAGTCATGTGTGAAGAGGGAGTAGAGCATGGGGCTCAGTACACAGCCCTGTGGTGTGCCGGTGCTCAGGGTGAGGACAGGTGCGGGCCCAGTCTCACTGCCTGCGGTCGCTCCGTCAGAAATTCAGGATCCAGTCGCATATCGGCGAGCTGAGGCCTAGCTGGTGGAGTTTGGTGGTGAGCTTGGTTGGGGATGACCATTTTAAAGGCAGAGCTATAGTCTATGAAGAGCATCCTCATGTACATGTCCTGTCTTTCCAGGTGAGTTAGGACAGTGTGAAGAGCCAGAGAGATGGCATCCTCCGAGGATCTATTTGCCCTGTATGCAAATTGATGAGAGTCCAGTGAGGCAGGGATGCTGGATTTGATGTATGAGAGGACCAGCCTTTCAAAGTACTTAATGGGTAATTGGAGTTAGGACAACCGGACACTAGTCATTCAGGTTGGTGACTCAGGAGTAAAGAATTAGGTGAAATTTTGGGTCGAGACCCTTCTTCAGACTGAGAGTCCGGGGAAAGGGAAACCAGAGATTTGGAAGGTACATAGAACAAATTAATGAAAGGTATGCAAAATGCTTTCTCATTCTGAAGAAGGGTCTCAACCCAAAACGTTACATATTCCTTTTCTCACGTGCCTATATATATATGTACTATCTGTAATGAACTTCATGAGAGGCTGAGAACCCACAAGTAACACATTTTTTACAGAAGGTACCCTTAAGTTCTTTGTGCTAAAAGTGATAGACTAAAACAAAATTATATCCATTCATCCATAAATGGTTAGTCTGTTTTCACTGATCCTACCTTCCCTGCTGGCTATTGGCAGAAGTTTCTGTTTTGCAACAGATCACAGGCTTGTCATTAGGTGACAAGGAGACAACAACTATCCGCTTTAGAATTAACTCAGTTACTCCAGTCAGTGGTGTAATGAATACAACAGTAAAAGCTGTGGCACCATAATAACTATCATTATACAGATTCAGACTGTACCCAGTCACCACTTTTACTGCCTGGACCATTCAAGAAGAGCTGTTTACTGTGGAACTGAAGAGGAAAGAGTTACGCAACAAACTGAATGGGCAGCACAGTTTGCAGCTCATAGAGCTGTTGCCTCAGAGCAACGGTAACCCAGGTTCAATCCTGATCTCCCTGCAGCTGCATGCGTTTCTACCAGATACTCTGGTTTACTCCTACATCCAGTGGAATGCTCTGTCACAGAAGGCAGTGGAGGCCAATTCACTGGATGTTTTCAAGAGAGAGTTAGATTTAGCTCTTAGAGCTAACAAAATCAAATAATATGGGGAAAAAGCAGGAACGGGGTACAGATTTTGGATGATCAGCCAAGATCATATTGAATGGCGTTGCTGGCTCGAAGGGCCGACTAGCCTACTCCTGCATCTATTTTCTATGTTTATATGTTTCTATAAGGTGTGCATATTGGCCCAAGTGCATAGATGTGAATTTGGGGAAGATGAGGGGTGTCAGGCGTTATGGGGAGAAGGCAGGAGAATGGGCTTAGGAGGGAGAGATAGAACAGCCAGGATTGAATGGCGTAGTAGACATGATGGGCCAAATGGCTTAATTCTTCTCCTATCACTTATGACCTAATGAATAAAATAGCATTAGCATAAATGAGTGCTTGATAGTCAGCATGGATTTTGGTGGCCTCATCGACCTCTATGCACACTGTAGCTGTCTACATCTTTGTATGCCTCTAATAAATTTGATCGATATTTTTCACAATAATTTCATGGTCCCCTGTTTCAGTTAAAGTTTCTGGCATTTTCAAATAAGTTCCTCAATTCAGAAGAGATATAGTCAAGTTGATGAAGTAGTTCTCGGTTATTGGCCATGGTCTATTCAAGATGTATTCAAGAGAGTTAGATTGAGCTCTTAGGGCTAATGGAATCAAGGGATATAGGGAGAAAGTAGGAACGGGGAACTGATTTTGGATGATTAGCCATGATCATATTGAATGGCTCAAAGGGCCAAATGGCCTACTCCTATCTTCTATGTTTCTGTGTCTATATCGGAGAATACTCCAGTGGGTCATAAACGGAAAAGAAAAAAAGTGCTTGTACGTACAAAGCTTGATCAGAGAGAAAATAAAGCACATGGCATGTATAGACAACAGGGATCCAAGCGAGTCTCTTCAGGAATATAGAGTGCGTACATAGAAACATAGAGACATAGAAAACAGGTGCAGGAGTAGGCCAAATCGGCCCTTCGAGCCAGCACCACCATTCAATTTGATCATGGCTGATCATCCAAAATCAATATCCCGTTCTGGCTATTTCCCCATATCTCTTGATTCCCTTAGCCCTAAGACCCTAAGATCTAACTCTCACTTGACAACATCCAGTGAATTGGCCTCCACTGCCTTCTGTGGCAATTAACCCCTTTGCCCTCCTCTGTTGAGTTCTAAATTTCTCCCAGTCCTCTAGTTTGCTGCTTCTTTGGGCCAATGTATATGCCTCTTCCTTGGATTTAACACCATCCTTGACTTCCCTCATCAGCTACAGTTGAGCCACCTTCCCAGTTTTATTTTTTCGCCAGACAGGGATGAACAATTTCTGGAATTCATCCATGCGGTCTTTAAACCTTTGCCATTGCATCTCCACTTTCAACCATTTAAGTATAATTTGACAGTCTAACCTAGTCATTTCCCATCTCATACCTTCAAAGTCTCCTTTATTCAAGTTCATTCAAGTTCAGGACCCAGGATCAAGTGTAGGAGAGAACTCAAGAAAGAAATTGGGACAAAAATGAGCCATGAAATGCCAGAAACCTTGCCTTAAGCAGGAAAGCATGAAAACCTTTGGGAAAGATATGGATCCAATTTATTAGAGACACAGCGATATGTAGAGACATGGATAGAGGTCTTTGAGGCCACCAAGTCCATGCTGACCATCAAGTAAATTGACAAAAATAAACAAAGACATGCTATTAGTATATAAGGACCAAGAAGGTAGCTAGAGAAAGAGTGTGTCCCCTTAGGCACCAAAGAGGTAATCTAAATGTGGGTGAGGTCAAAATGAATACTTTTCATCTGTATTCACAACACAGAAGGACCTGAAAGATAATTAATTAATTGAGGGCTATGTAGATATTAAGAGCAAGTCAGCATTAAGATGAGTTAGATGTTATTGAATGTATACAGGTTGGTAAATACCCAGGGTCAAATGAAATATATCCCAGGTTGCTATGGGAGCAAGGAAGGAGATATCTGGGGCCCTGACAGAGATGATTGTACCTTCATTAGCCACAGATGAGATTCCAGAAGACTGGAGAATAACTCGTGTTGTTCCTTTATTTGATAATGGCAGGAGGGATAAGCCAGGTAAATGCCACTGAGCCATGCATCACTGGAACTATTGGAGAATATTCAAAAGTCAAGATATATTTTTTTAATCAATTAATCACATTGAAGTTAGCTCAATTAATTTAAAGACTGTAAATTACTTAAAAGTTATCCCAGTGCCCCACAGCCAGTGAAATGAATGGGTCCTATGTTTCTATGCCAGTTCTAACCTGGCATATGCTCAGCAGGCAGATTCCGCAGCGTTATTGCTGGGGATCTGCGAGGTTGGCATTGAACCGCTGGACTCCAGGAGGAGAGAAATACCAGTAGTGCCTTCATTCCTCAGGAAAATCCAGGCCATTAACCCTGTTTCCCTTGCCAGAGTGCTACCCCCAGCAAACAGGGAGAAAACAGCAAAACAAATCGAGGATACTGGAAGCACTCCGCAATAGGTGACATCTTGGCTCGTCTTGCCTCACCGCAGCAGAGACCCTGGTTCAATGCTGATCGCGGATGCTGTCTCAGAGGAGTTTACACATTCTTCCTGTGATTACAAAGGTTCCTCCAGGTGCCCCAAGTTTCCCCCCACATCCCATAGATGTACAGGATGGTAGGTAGCAACTGTAAATTGTTCCTTGTGTGTAAATAGTGATGGAATCTTAGGGAGAATTGTTAATAATATGGAAAGAATGAAGTTAGATGTGATTAGTTCTAACACAACTCCGAGGAAGTCAGTGGAATTCTCTAAATTTTTGTGAGGATACGTTTGGAGTGCTACCACAAATTTCTTATCTTCAAAAGGACACATATTTCTTGCGGAAAGCAGAGAAAGGCAATAGTTTGAATCTGAACATTTCTGAATTATAACAAGAACGTTTGAACTTGTTTACACTGTTAAAAAGTTAGAGAAATAATGAATTCAAGTGTAGTTGCAGGAAGTTTTGGATAAACATACAAAATATTTGGAGGAACTAGGTCTACTATAGCTCCATTCAAAAGAAATTGGATGCTTATCCAAGGGCAGGAGGACCTAGGAAACTGCAAGGGTAAGTTTAGAAAGAGGTAAGAATGACAAATTAATAATAGCAAACACTACAATGTTATCCCTCATCCACTCTCCGCCATTTAAATGTATGTATAACATTTTCTTTGACTGGATAGCATGCAAACAAAAGCTTTTTACTTTTGACAATAATAAGCTAAACTAAAATTAGGATTCGAGCCTGGCAAACTTCCTGAGAATGGAACATTTCGGGAACACTGTGGGCACATTACTCAGTTTGCAGAAAAAAAATATTTGATGGAAGTTAGCTGGTTAGCCTTTCTGCTTATCTTACCCAGTTTAACGCAGATTTCCCAGGAATGGTGAATCCGGTTAGGTAGAGGTCATGACATTTGTGAACAAAAATGGCAAATATGCCAGATCGTGGATAACTGAAAGCTCAGCAGGTTAACAAGCACCAGTCAATAGGGCATGTTTAGCATATTGAATCCTTCCTCAAAACAAGAGCTTGATCACATATGCAAACACTAACATTTCATAGTTCAGATGTTACATTACCTCTTGAATGGTCCCAGCATTTTCTTTTAGATTAGTTTAGAGATACAGCATGGAAACAGGCCTCTCTGCCCATTGATTATACACCGAACATTGATCACCTTTTCACACTAGTTCTATGGTATCCCATTTCCACATCCACTCCTTACACACTAGGAGCAATTTACAGAGGCCAATAGACCAACATCTTTTGGATGTGGGATGAAATCGGTGCACCCAGAGGAAACTCACATGGTCAGAGGGAGAACGTGCAAACTCCACACAGACAGCACCCAAGGTCAGGATTGAAGCCAGGTCTCTGGCATTGTGATTGGGCAGTTCTACCTGCTATGCTACTGTGCCACCCTCTTGCTTGATGACATAGCCATTTGGTTGTGACTGGTGTTTTGGATTGAGTCCAGCAACTTATTTCTATCCTTTGGTTTCCTCTGTCCCCTGTGCTATTTTTAATGAGAATGTATTGCAATATCAATAAATGTCGAAAGAGGTTTTGAAATTCTAGACCAGTTGCTCTTTTGGAGTAATTTCTGTTGCCATCAGTCCTGTTCCAAGGTTGAAAATATCAAGTACTAGAGGGCATGGTTTAAGGTGAAAGGGGCAAAGTTTAAAGAAGATGCGCATGTCAAGTGTTGTTTTACACAGATGGTGATGGTTGACTGGAACACTCTGCCAGGGGTGATGGTGGAGACTGATATGATAGTCGTGTTTATGAAACATTTTGATAGGCACGTGGATATGCGGGGAATGGAGCGACATAGATTGTGCGCAAGCAGATAGGAGTTGGTCTTGGCATCATGGTCGGCACAGACAAGGTGGGGCAATGGGCATGTCCCTGTGCTGTACTATTCTATGTTCTGTATTCTATGATATCTAGTACTTGCTTCACATGTACTGATGTAAATGCTGTAAGAAATCACTCTAGAACCAGATTCAGATTCAGATTCAATTTTAATTGTCATTGTCAGTGTACAGTACAGAGACAACGAAATGCATTTAGCATCTCCCTTGAAGAGCGACATAGCAAACCAGACCTCACAGTACAGTGAAGGCTTAAAATATTGTACTATTTTACAACCTTACATCACCACAAGAAGTAAGTCGGCACAAGGATGGGAAATGCGTATGGGAAACAGGAATACAAATATTTGGAGAGAATACTGTAAAAATAGTGATAAGAAAAACTAGAATTCGGTGCAATCATAGCTGTTTTTTGTCATCATTGTGACACACTTGAAAGTATTTATTATTCGAGATGAACCTATGCCTCCTTACAAGGGTGTAGGAGAGGTTTACCAGAATGCTGACGGGATTAGGTGGTGTTAGCTGTGGAGGTTGGGCAAACTTGAATTATTTTCTCTGTAATGTATGACGTTGAGAGGAGACCAAATAGAAGTATGTAAAATCATGAACTGCAAAGGTAGGATGGGCAGTCAGATCCTTTATTCCAGGGTGGAAATGTACCTCTAAACCTATCCTATAGATATACCTGACCAAATTTATTTTTAAATGGTGTGATAGCACCTGCCTCAAATACCTCTTCTGGCAACTCGTTCCATATACGTACCACCCTTTGTGTAAAAAAGCTACCCCTCAGGTTCCTATTAAATCTACCCCTGCTCACCATAAACCTATGTTACCCATCCATGTATTTACTCTGTCTATCCCTTTCATAATCTTATATACCTCATTAAGATCACCCCTCATCCTCCTGCGCTCCATGGAATAAAGTCCTGGCATGCCCAACCTCTCCCTATAGCTCAGGCCCTCAAGTCCTGGCAACATCCTCGTAAATCCTCTCTGCACCCTTTCCAGCTGTGTGTAAGAGGAGGTCCGTTAGTGTTCTGGTGCCAAGATCGCCTGAGGGTTGTGCAGGTCAGTTCATGAACCTGATGGTGACAGGAAAGTTGCCGTCCCTGAACCTTGTGGTGTGGGGTTTCAGGCCTCTGTACCTCCTGTCTGACAGTAGCATCAAGAAACGAAAAGTGCCCAGATGGTAGCGATCTTAGATAGCACCTCATGTTGATGCCATCACGAGCATTTATCTTGAGAGAAGGTCCAATATGGTCAATGGATAGGCTGAGAATTAACAACATTTCCATCGCAACCCATCCAACCTTCCACCTTCTTGGGGATTTCATCCAGGTGGACCACCAGGATACCACATTCCTGAAAGTTATTCTTCATTTCCTTTCCTGTTATTGGTCATGTATGAGTCCATGGACTGATTCCATGGTTTGGTTTGCTTGTAAGGACAGAGAGTGCAGGCTATAATGTCGTAGACTAATAATGGCTCACAATCCCTGTAGGAACTGCTTTCTCATTACCTCCCCAAAGATCAGGGATCCAGAATGATGAAAATAAGAAAATCCCTAATGAGATTAGAGAAAAAAAAGATGAAAGTTTACAAAAGTGCCAATTCCAAAAGATTTGAAAAATTACAGGGAAAGTTATAAAGTATCTATTTAAAACTATTGTAAGAAATGGTAAGGGAAAAACTAATAAATTTCATCGGTCTTTACTGTGGAACAGAACATGCACATCGAAAGATATTTAAATAGAACTAAACGGAAAGTAGATCGCCAGCTGTTCCTAACTTAAGTATTTATTTGATTTACTTCCAGTGATTTTCTATGTACATGAACCCTGCAAACTGAAACTTAAATCACCAGGGAGAAATAATCAAAGAAACCATAGCTTTCTCTGACCTGGACTTTTAACACACATTTCTCTGGCATACAGTATGTAAAATAATGAATATAAGATGATGACAGGGAAAACAGAAATTCTGCCAGCAAAAGAACGAAGCTTTGGCAAAGGAAGAAAGATGCAGCTACGATCACTTGCAGCCTTTTATATCGAATAACATAGGTTAACTGCTTTTCAAGGGAGGTTTAGAAGATGTCAGGTAAAAGTACCCTTTTGGTTGTAGAACATGGGATTAGCTTGCACTTTTTCATGAGCAAGGAAATCTCCCTGAATAACAGCAGTCAGCATCCCCAGGATATAGTGACAGCTTTAATACAGGCCCAGTTGCATAAAAGATCTCATTGGTGTTTCCAGCAATCTTACGAGCTATCACAAGTGCACCGGTCCCGGGAGATGGAAGTGCTCAATGATGCAGAGGAGGGTGTTGAACAGTGCACAGTAGCGAGATTGTTGTGCATACCCTGGCTTCAACAAAGGCCTTTCTGTGCTTATCCCTGAGGGAAACCTTTCACCTGACTAATGGCCAAACAGTCATCGAAGTTACAGGGGCCACGACTTTCACTTTTATGAAAACCCAGTATGTACATTTTACTTTCCGATTCTGTTGTCTGCTTCTGCTGAAATGGTGATACCCAGAATGTTTCTTAGCTCTCTCCATCTGTTCAGTCTTTTGTCAACTCCTCATTCAGCCATGTTTATTAAATATTAGCTTCAACAATATTCATTTCAGAGAGTTAAAATTAGAGCAATTAGATCCCTAAACTTCTCGTATTTATCAGATGCTAAAACCGTTAGAATGTGAGGAAGTTACAAAAGCATTTGCATTCATTACTAACAGATGAAGTAAAGGGCCTGTCCCACTTACGTGTCCTTGGCACGCAAATTACGTGACCTTGTGGTCCCGTGGAGGCGCACGGGCATCGTATGGCCACACAGGGCCAGTCCCACTGAGAAGCACGGAGGAGTATGTAGTTGTGCACAACATTGCGCGGGGCTCCGAAATTTTAGAAGCGAACAAAATCTTTGCGCGCCAACGGCCTGTCGCGTAACTGACGGCCAAAGTGGGACAGGCCCAAGACCCTGGCGCGACGCAATGTCTCACCTCCAACAGCAGCAGAAGCAGGCGAACGATCGTCGAACTCGGCCTGGGGCTCACGGCCGTTGCGGTCCGGATCCGCCCCCACTTCTACTCCCAGAGCGGGGCCAAGAAAATTGAAGATAGACACAAAATGCAGGAGTAACTCAGCGGGACCGGCAGCATCTCTGGAGAGAAGCAATGGGTGACGTTTCGGGTCAAGACACTTCTTTTCAGACTGAAGAACAGTCTTGACACGAAACGTCACCCATTCCTTCTCTCCAGAGATGCTGCCAGTCCCGTTGAGTTAGCTTTGTGTCCATCTTCAAATGACGTTACGGGCTCCAGACGGCTGTGTGTACGCATGAAATCGCACGCGACATTCGCGGGACCGTCGCGGCTCAATGCGACCACGAGGTCGCGTAATTTGCGTGCCAAGGACATGTAAGTGGGACAGGCCCTCAAGTCTCTGCCCTGGGTGAAAGAGATCTCGTCGCCAGCATCCTCCAACGTCCACAATGTTACGAAGGTATCCTTGCTGAGTAGAAGCTGATTATCTTTCAGAATTTTAACAATGCTCATAACCCCACCACTCGACATTTAACTGGCCGATCATGTGCCCCGATGGAAAATAATGAACTAAACCATTTCAGAACTGGCAAAAGTTACTTCAACAAAGGTGGCACAGTGGTGCAGCAGCAGAGTTGCTGCCTTACAGCACCAGAGACCCGACTTCGATCCTGTCTATGGGTGCTGCTTGTATGGAGTTTATACGTTCTCCCTGTGACCGAGTGGATTTTCTCTGTGTGCTCCAGTTTCCTCTCACACTCCAAAGAAGTACAGGTTTGTAGGCTAATGTGTTTTGGTAAAATTGTACATTGTCCCTAGTGTGTAGGACAGTGCTAGTGTAGGGAGGTGATCACGTGGACCCAGTGGTCTGAAAGGCTCACTTAGTTGCTGTATTACTAAAGTCTAAATCTCTAATGTCTAAAGTAAAAGTAAAAGCTCCTTTCGTCCAAGATGATTCGGAGTCAAACAAAGCAGTCAAACACAGCACTGTATATGACAACAATAAAGCTAAACCTAAAACCAAATGTAGTCCTTATTCATAACATCATAAGTAAGAGAAGCAGAATTAGGCCATTCGGCCCATCAAGTCTACTCTGCCATTCAATCATGGCTGATCTATCTCTCCCTCCTAAACTCATTCTGCAGCCTTCTCTCCATAACCCTTGACACCTGTACTAATCAAGAATCTATCTATCTCTGCTTTAAAAATATCCATTAACGACCTCCACAGCCTTCAATGGCAAAGAATTCCACAGATTCACCACCCTCTGATTAAAAAAAATCCCTGCTCATCAGGATCTCCTTCCTAAAGGACCATCCTTTAGTTCTGAGGCTATGGCCTCTAGTCCTAGACCCTCCCACAAGTGGAAACATCTTCTCCGCATCCACTCTATCCAAGCCTTTCACTATTTGGTACATTTCAATGAGGTCCCCCTCATTCTTCTAAACTCCAGCGAGTGCAGGCCCATTGCCGTCAAGCGCTCATCATAAGTTAATCCACTCATTCCTGGAATCATTCTTGTAAACTTCCTCTGGACCCTCTCCAGATCCAGCATATCCTTCCTCAGATATGGCGCCCGAAATGGCTCACAATACTCTAAATGCGGCCTGACCAGTGCCTTATTGAGCCTCAGCATTACATCCCTGATTTTGTATTCGTGCCCTCTTGAAATAAATGCCAACATTGTGTTTGCCTTATTTACTCCCGATAGCAGATTAACTTTTCGGGAATCTTGCACCAACACTCCCAAGTCCCTTTGTACCGCCAATTTCTGGATTCTCTCCCCATTTAGAAAATAATCCACGCCTTTATTCGTACTACCAAAATGCATGACTTTGCAACATGATATTACACCTGCCACTTCTCTGCCCACTCTCCCAACCTGTCCAAGTCCTTCTGCAGAGTCCCTGCTTTCGCTACATTACCTGCCCCTCCACCTATTTTCGTATCATCCGCAAAGTTCACCACAAAGCCTTCAATCCCGTCATCCAAATCATTAATATACAAAGTGAAGAGTAGCGGCCCCAGCACCAACCCTTGCAATACTCCGCTAGTCACAGGAAGCCAACCAGAAAAAGGCCCTTTTATTGCCACTCTGCCTTCTGCCATCCAGCCAACCTGTAATCCATGCTAGTATCTGAAACTATGGGCTCTCATCTTCCTTAGCAGCCTCGCGTGTGGCTTTTTTGAAAATCTAGATCACAAAATCCACTGACTGGCTGTCGTGCTATTTACTTCTTCAAAGAATTCCAGTAGATTTGTCAGGCAAGATCTCCCCTTCACAAAACCATGCTGACTTCGGCCCATTTTATCATGAATGTATAAATACTCCATTACCTCATCCTTTATAATGGACACTAAAATCTTACCAACTACTGAAGTCAGACTAACTGGTCTGTAGTTTCCATTTTCTACTTTGCTCCCTTCTTGTGCAGTATGGTAATATTGGCAATTTTCCAACTCGTCTGGAACCACTCCTGAATCTAGTGATTCTTGAAATATCACTGTCAATGCCTCCACGATCTCCAAAGCCACCTCTTTCAGAACCCCAAGGTGACATCCACCTTCAGCCCTTTCAGCTTGCCAAGCACCTTCTCCTTAGTAACAGCCACTGACTTCTACCCCGATTCTCTTTAATTCCAGGCACGTTGCTGGTGAAACTGTGAAAACTGATACAAAAAAGTTATTCAACTCCTCTGCCATTACCATTTCTTCCCCATTATCACCTCTCCTTCATTCTCCAGCAGTCCGATGTCCACTCTTGCCTTTCTTACTCTTTATATAACTGAAGAAACTTGCCATCCTTTTAAATTATTAGCCAGTTTACCTTCATATTTTATCTTTTCTCCCCGTATTGCCTTTTTAGTTACTTTCTATTGTTCTTTAAAAGCTTCCCAATACTCTGGCTTCCCACTAATCTTTGCAATGTTATATGCCTTCTCTTTTCGTTTTATACTATCCTTGACTTGCCTTGTCAGCCTCATTTACCCCCAAGTATTTTTGTTCCTCATTGGAATGAAAAGGTTCTGCTTCTTCTGAATTATTCCCAGAAATTCCTGCCATTGCTGTTCAACCATCATTCCTGCTAGGATCCCTTTCCAGTCAACTTTGGCCAGCTCCTCCCCATGCCTCTGCAGTCCCTTTTGCTCAACTGAAATCAAGATCATTGACTGAAATACCAACACATCTGATTTCACCTTCTCCCTCTCAAATTGCAGGTTTAATCTGATCTTATTGTGATCACTACCTCCGAGAGGTTCCTTTACCTTGAGTTCCCTTATTAAATCTGGTTCATTACTTTAGATTTGTTATTTCTTACTAACCAATTGTAGTGCTTGTTAGTAATTGCTCTGCCTAATACGCAATTTATATTACCAAGAGCTTTCCTATGGAATTGTCTGAGTAGCTGCTAGTCACTGTAATGTCCTGTAGACCAACGCTGTAAGTGAACTTTAATAAACATGTGTTGTATCTTGGCGTGTGTATGACTCGACTCAATACATGGTGTCAGAAGTAGGATTCGAACCCACGCCTCTGGCTGGAGCTCGCAAGCTGCTCCTGAAGTACCACATTGCCATTGATCCCAACATCACTCCTGTGGTTCAAGCACCGCACCGTGTTCCGCATGCCATGCATGACAGAGTACACAATGAACTAAAGCAGATCGTCTCCCTGGGTGTCATTGCTGAAGTTACTGACCCATCTGACTGGGTTTCCACTATAGTGGTTGCAATGAAAGAAAAACAAGGAGGAAATCCGTATTTGCATAAACCCCAGGGATCTCAACACAGCTATCAAATGCCCACACTACCCTATGCAAACGGTAGAGGAAGTTGCTGCTCAAATAGACAATGCATCAGAGTTCTCCATTCTTGATGCCAAAAGCTCTTTTTGGCAGATTCCTCTGGGCCCAGACTCGTCCAAACTTACCACGCTCGGCACCCCTTTTGGGCGTTACAAATTCCTGAGAATGCCCTTTGGCATCAATTCTGCCGGTGAGGTTTTCCAGAGTACGATGGAACAACTGTTTGCGGGGTATCCATGCACCATCATTGTTGATCACATTCTTGTCTACGGGAGCGACTTGGCTGAGCCTGATGCTAATCTGAAGAAGTGTTGAACATTCAGCTCAAACTCAATCCCCTGAAGTGCAAGTTTTGAGTCCTGAAAGATACCTACGTCGGACATGTTTTCACAAGTGATGGTCTCAGACCAGACCCATCAAAAACTGCTGCTATCAACGAGATGCTGGTTCCTACTGACGTTACGAGTCTACAAAGGTTCCTTGGACTGGTCAACTACCTGGGGAAATTTATTCCCAACCTCAGCAACATAACCGCCCTAACTGCCCCGCTGCGGGAACTGACACACAAATGTGAGCATTATTGGTAACTCCAAAGCGAAAAAGGCGAGGGTAGGTGCGCTGGCCAGCTGCAACTTGGATACCAGTACCATGCAGCTGCATGGTCCTGGTATCCGCAGCACCAAAGAGCTTTTGATATCCTCAAGTTGCAGCTGGCCAGCGCACCTACCCTCGCCTATTTCGCTTTGGAGTTACCAATAACGCTCACATGTGATGCGCCCAGTACAGACTTGGTGTCGCTTTCCTGCAGACCGCTGCCGATGGCGACTGCAAGCCTGTTTCGTATGCCTCTCGCACACTAACTGATACTGAACAACGTTACGCCCAGATTGAAAAATAATTACTTGCAGTGGTTTTCGCCCGCATGAAATTCAAAGACTTTATTTTTGGGAAGTCTGTGAATATAGAACAGACCACCAGCCGCTGGTCACCATCTTGAATAAACCCATTCACGCTGCTCCGGTTCGCCTGCAACGGATGATGATGCAGCTGCAGCGGTTTGATTTTAACATTGTCTATAAAAAAGGCAAGGACATGCACATAGCTGACACGCTATCAAGGGCCCCACACAAAACCAGCAAACAACAACTCTCTGAACAGGACCAGTTCTCAGCAATGAAGGTATCGTATGTTCCTACTGATTGCCTAAGCAGCCTGGCAGAGCACACGGCTGCTGATGAGACTTTGCAATTGCTGTCCGCAGTCATCCGGCGTGGCTGGCCGGATAAACAACACAGCACCCCGCTCACGATCCGCCCATACTTCCTGGTTCATGACGAACTGGTGTTACAGGACAGGATTATAGTCAAGGGCCACAAGGCAGTTGTCCCAGCTGTCCTCCGGGACAAGTACTTCGACGCCGTCCACAGGGGCCACTCCGGCGTGGAGGCCACCTTATAACGGGCACAGAGCATGTTTTACTGACCTGGTATGACCAAGTACATACGTGACAAAACTGAAGTCTGTGCCATCTGCAAAAGCCTGACACGACACCAGCAGAAGCAGCCCTTGCTGCTGCACCCGGTTCCTCCTCTACCATGGTCCACGGTAGCCACCGACATATTCAAATGGCATGGGAAACACTATCTGATTCTTGTCGACTCTTATTCGGGCTGATTTGACATCAATCCACTCCAAACCGTTACATCTGAAGCAGTTATCCAGGAATTGCAGCACCATTTCTCCGTACACAGTTCCCCTGCACTCCTTCTATCCGACAACGGAAGTCAGCTCACCAGCCAGCTTTTCAAAAAATTTGCACAAGGATGGGACTTTCGACATATCACCAGCAGCCCTGAGTGTCCGCAGTCCAACGGACTCGCCGAACGAGCCATCCGAAGTGCGAAACAACTAATGGAGCGTTCTTACCTTGCTAAATCTGACGTCTACCTGGACCTGCTCCATTTAAGGAACATTGCCAGGGATCACATACTGGGTTCCCCAGCCCAACGATTGATGTCTCACCAAACCCGTGCTGCCCTGCCTGTACCACAGCAGCTTTTGCAGCCAATGGTTCGTTCTCTGCCCGCTGTCCAGAAACAACTACTATTCAAGCGCGACGCACAAAAACATTTTTCGACAAATCCAGTAAGCCACTTAAACCTTTCACCAGTGGACAGATTGTTTGCCTCCAGACCAACAAGGGCTATGGCCGTCTGGGTCGCATCCACAGTCCTGCCAAAGAACCGCGCTCCCACCTGGTTAGTGCGGACGTGGCCATTTACAGACGTCAACATCGGATCAATATCAATATCAATATCAGCGACTGTGTCCCCCATGACTGTGTCCCCCATGGCCTCCCCACGGCGTTCAGCGCCCAGCTCGGTTACTTCATCACATCCACCCGGCGGGACCCCGGTCACATCCCCGGTCACATCCCCGGTGAAAGGAGAAGATGCGGATTCGTACCGTACACGTGCCGGACGGATCAGCAAGCCACCCATTAGATACGGTGATTTTGTGTAACTATCTATACTTCCCCATATGCGTTATTAACGTTTCAGCTCCTATATTGTTTAGCCACCATGTTTCCACGTAGCTATGCTTTATTTTGTTTCCACAAGAAAAGATGGAGGTTGGTTATTTCCTACTAACCAATTGTAGTGCTTGTTAGTAGTTGCTCCGCCTAATATGTGATTTATATTACCAAGAGCTTGCTTACATAATTCAGTCTGAGTAGCTGCTAGTTACTGTAATGTCCTGCAGACCGATGCTGTAAGTGTGTTGTATCTTGACGTGTGTATGACTCAACTCATTACAATTACACAACACCAAATCCAGAATTGCCTCTTCCCTGGTAGGCTCCATTATAAGCTGCTCTAAGAAACCATCTCAGAGGAACTGTTGGGGTCCAGTATCAACCTGATTTTCTCCAGTCTACCTTCATATTTAAAGCTCCCACAACCACCGTAGCATTGCCTTTCTTACATGCCGAATGTATCTCCCGATGTAATTTGTATATCCCATCTATTCAAATGTGCAGAAGGTAAACCTTTGCAAAAGTAAGTCCCAGAAGATTTGAATATCTACGGTTTCTCAAAATTTTACATCTTAATTTCCAATGCTTAAATTCCCCCAAAATCTCTATCTCATTTTTCAGTTTTTATAAACTGAACATTTATCACATTAATATTTGATAAACCGAGGTTGCGAGATTAATTGGATAGTTTTCTCAAGGACTCGAATAATCCCAGTGGGTGGCACGACTTTCTTCTTCATTGTGTGTCCTCAGCAGTGTCAGTCTTAATAATTTACTTTTGCTAAAAATAATTTCTGGTGCTAACGTAGAACCTAACCAAATATTTAGCCCATCTGTAAACCAATTGTTTAACATGAAGGAAATAGTTTGGCAGTCAAAATTGCATTAAACAATCATAAATTGTATGTGTTCACAGTCTTCAGAATCACTTTGAAATGCATAATTTGTAATGTTTTCTACAATAGCTTGAATTGGGTTTTGTATCCTTTACATCAGACAGCATTTCTGAAGTGATTTCAAAGCTGTATCATCTTACTATGATGTTTACATTGTAAACAACAGAATACTTTTAGAGAAATGTATTTTCACCATTGCTAAACTAAGCACAAGATTAACTACTCAATATCTTTACACGGCGTCTTAAATTGTTAGTTACAGACACAAAATTGTTCATTCATCAACAGAGTCAATGTCAGGGTAACATCTCAACATGGCATTATTATTTCTACTTCAGCCAATTCCTAACTGCTCAAATTTAAAAATAGATATAATGTTTGGGATTTCACTACTCAGCTCACTCCCAGTGCAGCATGTTACATCGAAAATAGGTGCTGGAGGAGGCCATTCGGCCCTTCGGGTGGGATAAAATGCTCACCTTTTGAGAGCCTAATAATTCAAGTTACGATCTAAGAAAAAGCTGGAACCAAAAAAGGAAATAAGTATTTTCTTATTTGAGAGTGCTCCATCTCACCTGCAGTTCCCTACCCCCTACTTTCAGTCTGAAGAAAGGTCCAGACCTGAAATGTCACCCATCCTTTTCTCCAGAGATGCTGTCTGACCCAATGAATTATTCTAGAACTTTGTGTCTATCTTCGGTATAAATCGGCATCTGCAATTCCTTTCTACACACACACAGAAAAATGGCTTCTTGATTGTAGCTTCAGACATGTGATGAGACTTGTCAAACAAATATCATTGAGTGCAATTAAACATTCAATTAGGGAAGTAAGCCTGGATAAGGACACTAATGTTGAATCATGTCCTGCCGGTGAACTTGGCAGATTTGTGGCAACCTCATTGGTAACGTTTATCCAATGCTTTGAGGGCCCTGCTGGAGACAGCAGTGTCTCCCTGATCATCCAGGACATGGAGATCCTCAGGTAAGTAACCTGCATTTGAAAGAAGGAACTGTAGATGTTCGTTTACGAAAAAGAGACACAGAGCGATGGTGTAACTCATTGGATCAGGCAACATCTCTGGAGAACATGGATAGGTGATGTTTCGGGTCAGGGCCCTTCTTTAGGCTGATGTAACCTTCAGTGTCTACAAAGGTTTGCATCTATAAGGCTCTGGCACAGAGGTGACAACTGAAATAGTTGAACACAGTAGCACATTGAAATAGATGATTCAGGAGGTGCAAGTGAGGGCTTAATTCAATGTAGATTAGTGCTGACAGGCATATCACATCAGTATGTATAAGTTGAGCTGGAAAGGCCTATTTTTATGCTGTACGATTTCCTGATCTTCCAATTCTGTGATTGACGATCATAATACTGAGGTAAAGTTTGAGGTAACCTTACCCATTAAGGAGATAGACTGAGAGAAGATCAGTTCAAAGGTGCAAAGACTGCCGTAGTTTTGAACAATCTTGTTCAGCTGTGGGAAGAGATGAAGTTCGCAGCAAGTCTACAGTTAGCCTCTGGGATGTGATCAATGTGCGCCCGATCCCACAGTAAATACTGGAATATGGGAGAAGACCAAGTGCATCAATTGCTTGCAACACAACCTCAGCACAAATGCAGAAAGCCTCTTCATGCTGCTCTTAAATCAATATTTAGAAAAGGACCATGAAACTAGCCTTCATTCCAGGGGGATTTCTGACTGCCCAGAATGATCTCATGTCCAGTGCATTTCCTGTGCTTTTAAATATGCACTCCCTTTGACAAACATTGGCAGAAATGCATCTGTTTTGTGTCACTAAAATGGATAAAGTTACATTCCACTTGTGCCCTGCGAGAATCATTTCAGCAAATCTAGCTACCTCACCACGAGTTATTTCATGGCAATGTTTGAAAGAGGTACAAGCTCACAAGCACAAGGTATTTAGACAGCTTGGTAGAACGGTCAGTACCACTGCTCCCAAGATAGTAACCACAGCCCCCACCAGGCATATTGGCTGTGTCTGTCAGATAGAGGTGGCGGACTTGAGGAAGAGGGCACTGCATAATTGTGAGAAAATGTTGAATCAAATGATAATTCATAGAGATATAGTTCAAATGTTGATCAGCGTGTAAATTAATTCAGGTGTTTGTGGAGAGAGGTACCTGTTATTACCATTAAAATAATGAACGCTGTAGTACACTCTTGAGCACCAGAACAAACCTTGTTTAAAAACTGTGGCCTTAAATCTATTTGGTTAGTCCAAGTCTGTCACAGTCATTTAGTTTGTGACTGATGAATAGTGTACGTAACATAGTAATGGTTATAAACATTTCATATATTCATAATTATATTTTGCATTCAACTATATCTTGACTTGTATATTTTTATATTTCTTAAGTATGACCTGCTAATTGTGCATGCATCTCCACCAACATGCAGTAGAAATGATTGATGACGGGTTGTTACAATAATCTCAACACTCCAGGAACACTTAATTTGCCTGTCAGCAGAAGATCACATGCCAACAAATGATTACAGCATAACAAAAGGTTGTCTTATAAAGCATTGGGCCTTCTCAATAAACTACTACCATAGGCTATTGAATGCAATTAGGTTTTTGTTTGATTAAACAATACTTCAAACATTGATGGAGCATAGATTTGCTTTTTGAGCAAGTATTTTAAACTAACATCAATTTGCTCCATGACATAAGAGTCATGGATAGTGAAAGCTCAAAGCAGCAACTACCCAATCAAAACTAAAGTGCATTTGTTGAGCATTTCTTGGTTGAGAGTCTGCCAAATGTAAATGGAGTTTGAAACATCCCGTGATTTTTTTTCTCAGTGAAGGCAAAACATTTGAACTTGGATGTTAAGAAACTTAATTTGAAACTTCATTATAATTCTGTCCATATTTATTTACAGAAGCAGAAGTTATTAAGTTGAAATGGTAAAAACTATTGCTCATCTCTCAGCGTGATCACTTGCAAGCAGCCATTGGCCTCCTCCACAAGAGGCTTGAGAATATGAAGCGGTTGAAAATCAACCATGAGCATCTGCATCACTTGGTGCCAGAAGATCTGCAAGAGTAAGTAGACATGTAAATAAACAAGAGAGCGAGAGATGGGACAGACCATTGCTGGACCCTTCCATTTAGAGTCATGGAGCTATACTGCACAGAAACAGGCCATTCACCACAGCTCACCCTCACTGAACAAGTTGCCAAACCGAGTTAGTCTCACTTGCTTGTGCCTGGCCATTATCCCTCCTCGCCTTTCCTTCCATGTTCCTGTCCAAATGTATTTTATACATTGTATTTGTACCTGAAACTACCATTTCCCTTGCAAGCTCTTTACATATACACATCACCCTCTCTGTTGACCCGAAGATCTTAAATCTTTCCCCTTTCAGCTTAAACCTAAATCCACTAGTTTTAGACTCCCCTACACTGGGTAAAGGATGGTGGGTATTCACCTTATCAATGCCCCCCATGCTTAAAATACATCAATAAAATAATATCTCAACTTCAAATGTTCCCAGAAATAAAAATCATTGCCTATCTGACCTCTCCTTATAACTCAAATCGTCCAATCCTAGTAACAACCCTGTAAATCTTTCCAATTTAATTATATCCTTCCTATAGTATGGTGACCAGAACTGTACACGGTACACCCAATGTGGCCTTACCAATGCATTTTACAGCTCGAATATGATGTCCCAACTCCTGTACTCAATACTCTGACTTTCTGCACCACCCTGTCAGCACTTTTAAAGAGTTATGTACCTGCACCCCAAGGTTCCCTGTTCCACAATACTCCCCAGGGTCAAATTATTATGTCCTGGTTTGTCTAAGCAAAATGCAACACCCTGGCATTTATCTGTATTAAACTCTATCTGTCATTCCTCGATCCATTGATCCTGTTGATCAAGTTCCTGTTGTAATCTGAGATAACCTTTTTCACCATTCATTATATCACTAACTTTAGTATGTTCTGCAAACTTACTAAGCCTGTCATCTACATTCTCATTCAAAAATGTGATATAAATAACGAAGAAAGTGGGCCCAGGACTGATCCAAGTAATACACTGCTTGTACACAAAAATGCTGGAGAAACTCAGCGGGTGCAACAGCATCTATGGAGCGAAGGAAATAGGCAACGTTTCGGAGCAAAACCCTTCTTCAGACTTGTTATCAGCCAAAAAAAGACACAAAGTGCTGGAGTGACTCAATAGGTCAGACGGCATCTTTAGAGAACATGGATAGGTGATGTTTTGAGTTAGGTCACTTATCCCATGTTCTCCAGGGATGCTGCCTGACCCAGCACTTTGTCTCTTTTTTTGTAAACCAGCTTACTCCAGCACTTTATTTTGTAGACCAACACCTGCAGTTCCTTGTGTCTCTACTTGTTCTAGGCCTCCAGTCTAATAAACGGACCTCTCCAATTCCTACTTTCATGCCAATTTTGTATCCTATTTGACCAATTCACAGTGCATTCCACATGATTTATCCTTCAGGTCCAGTCTACCATCTGATGCCTAAACACAGGCCTTGCTGCAATCACAATAAACAGCATTAACTGCACTGCCCTCATTAACATTCTTGATCACATCTTCAAAAGCCCCAATCAAATTTGTGAGACATGATTTCACACGGGCTAAGCTATGCTGACTAACCTGAATCTGTCCTTGCCTTTTCAATTGCATGCAAATCCTGTCTCTCTAAATCATAGAAACATAGAAAATAGGTGCAAGAATAGGCCATTCGGCCCTTCGAGCCAGCACCACTATTCAATATGATCATGGCTGATCATCCAAAATCAGTATCCCGTTTCCCCATATCCCTTGATTCCGTTAGCCCTAAGAGCTAAATCTAACTCTCTCTTGAAAACATCCAGTGAATTGGCCTCCAAGGCCTTTTGTGGCAGAGAATTCCACAGATTCACAACTCTCTGGGTGAAAAGGTTTTTCCTCATCTCAGTCCTAAATGGCCTATCCCTTATTCTTAAACTGTGACCCCTGGTTCAGGACTCACAGTGGGGGTGCTGTCTGTGTGCAGTCTGCAGGAGTTGAAATGGAAAATGGCCATTGTATCTTATGAAAAAGGAGTGACACATGAGGAACAAAATTTGGCAGGCATTTACGTTGAAAATAGCATGATATTTACCTACGTGCCCAAAGTTGGGCAATCGCAAACCAATGGACATAGGATTAAGGTGAGGGGGGAATATTTAATAGGAACCTGAGGGGTTTACTTTTTCATGTAAAGGGTGGTAGGTATATGGAACAAGCTGCCGGAAGAGGTAGATGAGGCATTGTTAAGAAACATTGAGACAGGTATATGGATAGGACAGATTTAGAGGAATATGGGCCAAATGCAGGCAGGTGGGACTAGTGTAGATGGGCTATATCGGCCGGTGTGGGCAAGTTGAGATGAAGGGCCTGCTTCAACGCTGTAATACTCTATGACTATCTGAATTATTTCTCATGTAATCATTTTCAACATTCAGATAAGTGTGGAAAAACTCCCACACGCCAATGGAAACACAATGAAGTAAAGTATAAATGAGGAAGCCTATTAGCCTTTCCAGCCCTTTGTTCTGTAGAGGATTTCCCCCATGATAATATCTCATTGTCTCTTCAAATGTGAGTGTCCCACCCAACCAAAAACAAATACATTTTGTGGAATGAAGAATTTCCTGATATCAGACCTGAACTTGCTTCTCAGCAGTTCGCAACTATGCTTCAGGACCCATTATTGACCTTGAAATAGTAATTGGATTTTTTTCCCCCATTACATTTAGATTTTTTTTCTGAACACAACCTGATGTTGTTCACAAAAGTGAGTATATCCTTCCCAATATTGGAAACCATCTTAACCAAACCACAACCTGGGTTGTATAGCCCAGCAATAATTTTGGTCGGCAGGAAGGGCACCATTAAAAAATGCATTTTTTCGTTTGGTTCCTGTAATGATTATTGTTTAATAAGGTGCTTTACAATGTGTGGAGACCAGATCAGGGAGTTGTACAAAAACACAATTGTTGGCCCTGCCTTTCTATGATAAGGCTACTCATTTAACTACAAACTGACTCGCTAATTATTGAACAATTGAACAACATTGCCCTGACACTATTTATATTTGATTCATTTTATTACTTGCTACCCATACTTTCCTGTCCTGTTGAACAGCCAAGGGGTCTCAAATGTTCTTGCCCAGCTGTGGAAGCAAGCTAATGAGGCTCAGACACCCACCTGGCCTTCTGTTCCCTGTTTTTGTCAACAGGAAGCCATTCAGTTTAAATAGGGAGAATTAATCAATGGATTTGATTCATCATTTTCCTCTCTGTGAACAAAGCAATTTAACCTAACTGCCAACCACTGACTTGTGGGTGAGGAAAACTTTAAGAGACAGCGCCGTGAAGTATGCTAATGATCATTGGTTGTGCCCTTTATTGGAATGGCCTGCCAACACACTGTCAATCTAAATTAGCCACATGGGCCAGATAGCAGAGGCCATCTGGTGACAGTGGAACCGCTGATTTTTTCTCATTCACTCTTTAAAAATCAGCCTTTCATTGCATTTGATTTGTTTTCAGTGAAGTTATGAGTCATTTTACTCTTTTTCCATGAGCTTTCCTGAGGTGCCTGAGTGGTAGCATAGAAACATAGAAAATAGGTGCAGGAGTAGGCAAATCGGCCCTTCGAGCCTGCACCGCCATTCAATATGATCATGGCTGATCATCCAACTCAGTATCCTGTACCTGCCTTCTTCTCTCCATACCCCCTGATCCCTTTAGCCACATCTAACTCCCTCTTAAATATAGCCAGTGAACTGGTCTAAACTACCTTCTGTGGCAGAGAATTCCAGAGATTCACCACTCTCTGTGTGAAAAGCATATGGACAGTGCTGGGAGCTTTCAAGGGTTAAATCAGAAGAGTTTAATTGTCATATACATAGACTGCCAGACAATGAAATTCTTATTTGGAGCAGCTTAACCAGCCAGTAAATGCAATATGCACAGATAAATATAATAATATAAAAACAATAAATAAAAGGAATAAAAAATGATAAGTTAGTGCAATAAAATTAAAGTCTGCAGTGCAACCAAAGACATAGTCCACATAAATTCTTAGTTGCTGAGGTTAGTGTTCTTTAGTGTTCAAGAGCCTGATGGTTGCAGGGAAGAAGCTATTGTTGAACCTGGTGGTTACAGTTTCAACTTATTGCAACTTCTTCCCAATGATCGGAGTGTGGCAAGGATGGTGTGGGTAATCATGAAAGCAGGTAAGTACCGACCTTACGGAGAGCGTACTATTAGAAATGCTCTCTCAGATAAACTCTTGGCCCTCGATTGAAACCCTTGCCTGGAAATTGGATCAACTAGCCTCGTGTTTTGTGAGCTGCACAGTTAAATTATGATGAAAAATTAAAACAGAATTAAAAATTCGGGACTTTATCTGATCTGCCCAGTTCACAATTTTCCTCTCTCTGTTCCATCTCTCTGCAAAACATCTGACACCACCCAGCCCAAGCCTACCTGGTTTCATCCACATACTTTGTAGTGATAGGTAGCCCTCATGTGGACTTTGTAATTACCAGCAGTAGGCTCTTGAGAAAATTCAGTTGTTAACCTGTCACAGTCTGACCTTCACACCTTCTCAGGCTCCAACTAATTTCTAGACATCTGGCATTGAACAGTGGTGGATATAACCATATCATATAACCATATAACAATTACAGCACGGAAACAGGCCATCTTGGCCCTTCTAGTCCGTGCCGAACACTTATTCTCACCTAATCCCATCTCCGTGGATATAAAAGATCCCACAGCACTAGCTCAACAGTAATGTCCTTTTGGTCTCCAGACTACCATTTATTCCGCAACTATCATTTCTAACAGAAGATTATCATCTAATTAGGCTCGACGTTGATTAAAATTATTCTCTTCATTGCAATTGGGACTTGAAACATATAAAGTACTTTGGCAACAAAGGGCACTACAGAAAGTGGAGGATGTTGCCTGGTCCACCATCAAAGGGATCTACAGGAAACACTGCCTCAAGAAGGCAGCTAATATCATCTAAGATCCACACCAATGGTCCATGCTCTCAACTCACTACTGCCATGTTGAAGAAAGTGTGGGAGCCTGAAAACTGTTACCTCCATAGAAACATAGAAAATAGGTGCAGGAGTCGGCCATTCGGCCCTTCGAGCCTGCACCGCCATTCAATATGATCATGGCTGATCATCCAACTCAGTATCCCGTACCTGCCTTCTCTACATTCCCCCTGATCCCTTTAGCCACAAGGGCCACATCTAACTCCCTCTTAAATATAGCCAATGAACTAGCCTCAACTACCTTTTGTGGCAGAGAATTCCAGAGATTCACCACTCTCTGTGTGAAAAATGTTTTTCTCATCTCGGTCCTAAAAGATTTCCCCCTTATCGTTAAACTGTGACCCCTTGTCCTGGACTTCCCCAACATCGGGAACAATCTTCCTGCATCTAGCCTGTCCAACCCCTTAAGAATTTTGTAAGTTTCTATAAGATCCCCCCTCAATCTTCTAAATTCGAGCGAGTACAAAGAACCAGATTCTAGAACAGTTTCTTCCCATCAACTATCAGATCCTGCACAACTCTACCTCAGCAGTGAACTATGAGGTATCACTAAAGTTGCATTCCATACTTTGACTTGCACAATCATGGTCTGGTTTACCTAGAATAACTGATAATTCATTATACACATAATTGTCATGTTCTTGCATTTAATGTGACTGTAAACCAGCAGCAAGTAAGAATATCCTTGTTTCGGCCACGGTAGATATGATAATTAAACTCTCCTGACTCTTGAAATTGTCATAGAAGGTGCTCTATAAATGAAAATTATTTATTTCCTCAGCTGAAAGCATCGATTGCTTGTTGAAGGACAGCTCTACAATTGTTTAGTTGGCCATTTTTCATTATTCGCGATTGATGAAACTTTGACAACTGTAAAGGGCAATGTGGCCAGACTTAATGCTCTCCGCATCTCGAAATGGGTTCTGCTCCATAAAGACAGCATTCCCCAACATACCAGCAAAAATAGCAAACTTACAACAGGAATGTGTCAACATGATTGAGCAGACCCAATTACTGAAAATGTTTAAGGAAACAATGAATATAATGAATGTTCAGGAGTCAATTGTCTCATTTAGAAGTGTTATAATTTTTTGCAGGCAAATAATTAATGAAAAGTTACATAGCAATTCCTTGTCTAAATATGACGATAAAACTAGTGACTAGCGTGATATCCAGTTACTGATATGGACCAGTTTTATTATACAATTTGGAAATGTCAGGAAGTAATTACTGCTGCTGCATGTTGATTATAATTGATTGATTGGGTTTGTGGCTGCACAACTACTGTTCAGCGCTGCTTATCTGTAATTACACAGTAATCAAAACCATACTTTGCTATTAACTTCCAGTACAATATCATACAAACTTTAATGAAACTTAAAAATTACTACACCTCAAATTTCTTCAATTTTAACATTTTCTCATTCACTGTCATTTCACATTCTTGTAAAAGAAACGGTCAAGGAATTATATTAAAAAATGTGGCGGGATTAAAACTTTTCTTTGATAAAATGAGTTGTTCTGTTTATTACTAATTAAGTTGAACACTTGTAAAGCCCTAGTTTCAAAATTACACATTCTTGTAATTGTAAGGAAGGAATTATTTTCCCAGTTTCCACTGAAATGTGGATTTAGCAACTTTGTTAAAACAAAAAAAAAAATGTTTACCCCAAATGTTAAACTATTAATTGGAAATATTGTCAATTTTTGAGGCATTAGTAGGCAATTGGTGCATAATTCATCAAACTGCCTTTAGGGTTATTTTTAGGTTTAAGTTTAGGTTTAATAATTGTTATATAATTAGGTATTGTGAAAAGTCATGAGTTGCATGCTATGCAATCAGATCAGATAATACTATACACAAATACAATCATGTCGAACTCAAATACAATACATGGAGCATAGGGGAAGATATAGAGTGCAGAATATATTCTCAACATTGTAACACACCAGTTCCATAGACAAAATCCCATGTCCGCAATAGGGCAGAGGTGAATCAGATTGTACACTAGCTTATGGAAAAACTATTCAGAAGCCTGATGACAGAGGGGAAGAAGCCTGTCCTGAGTCTGGTGGAGCGCACTTTCCAGCTTCTCTACCTTCTGCCCAATGGGAGCGGGAAGAGAGACTGATTGGTACAAGTCTTTGGTTATGTTGGCTGCTTTTCTGAGGCAGTGTGAAGTGTAGATGGAGTCTGGTGGGAAATCCGGTCTGTGTGATCAGCTGGGCTACATCCACAACTCTCTGTAATTTCTTGCAGTCTTGGGCAGAGCTGTTTCAAAACCAAGCTGCGAGACAACCCGACTGAAGAGGGTTTCCTTCGCTCCATAGATGCTGCCACACCCGCTGAGTTTCTCCAGCACTTTTGTCAACCCGACAATATGCTTTCTCTGGATCATCTGTTGAAGTTTGTATGAGTTATTGGAGACATGCCAAATTTCCTCAATCTCTGAAGGACGTAGAGCTCTCGCTTCAATGTGGTTGGTCCACGACAGTTCGTTGTGTAATATTAGCGCTGAGTAATTTGATGCTCTCAACTATTTCCACTTCAGCACTATTGATGCTGATCGGGGCATGTTCTTCACCATTTTCCTAAAGTCAATAGACAATAGGTGCAATAGGTGCAGGTGTAGGCCATTCGGCCCTTCGAGCCAGCACCGCCATTCAATGTGATCATGGCTTATCATCTCCAATCAGTACCCCGTTCCTCCCCATATCCCCTGACTCCGCTATTTTTAAGAGCCCTATCTAGCTCTCTCTTGAAAGCATCCAGAGAACCTGCCTCCACTACCCTCTGAGGCAGAGAACTCCACACTCACCATTCTCTGTGAGATAAAGTGTTTCCTCATCTCCGTTCTAAAGTCTCGATACCCGACTCCTTCATCTTGCTGACATTGCGGGAGAGGTTGTTGTTCTGATACCGTGTTTCCAAGTTATATATCTTCTTCCTGTATTCTGCCTCATGATTGTTTATGATCAAGCCCACCACAGTTGTGTCATCTGCAAACCGATAGATAGACTTGCAGCTGAATGTGTCCGAGCATCTGTGAGTGTATAAGGAGTGTATGTAGGGGATTGAGAATGCATCTTTGCGAGGTGTCGTGTTGAGAATTTTTCCGGTCTTTCAAGATTGATTTCATGATCACAGCATCTGTGATTAAGCTTACACATTTCCCTCCTGGGATAAATAAAGTTCTATTATATATTTTAACTTGGTTCCATTGAATCGAGCACTCTGGTGCCAGGATAACAGCCTCCTCTTGAACATCAAAAAAACGAAGGAGCTGATCATGGACTTTAGGAGGGCACATCATCCGAGGACGTACACTCCATTGAGGGTAAATGGGGATCCTGTGGATAGGGTGAACTGTTTTAAATATCTGGGAGTCCACATCTCCGAGGATATGACATGGGCATCACACGCCTCAGCACGCGAGTAAGGCAAGGCAGCGCCTTTACCACCTCAGGCAATTGAGGAAATTCAGAGTGTCTCCGAGGATCCTCCAATGCTTCTACGCAGCGGCGGTGGAAAGCATCTTGTCGGGAACATTACCATCTGGTTTGGGAATTGCTCTGCCAAGGACAAGAAGGCTCTGCAGAGAGTAGTGCGTTCGGCCGAACGCACTATGGGAACTTCACTTGCCCCCCTGCAGGAACTATACATCAGGAGGTGCAACTCCAGAGCCAACAATATCATGAGAGACCCCTTCCACCCCTGCAACAGACTGTTCCAGCTGCTACGGTCAGGCAAACGCCTCCGTTGCCATGCGGTGAGAACAGAGAGGTTGAGAAGGAGTTTCTTCCCAGAGGCCATTCGGACTGTAAACGCCTATCTCACCAGGGACTAACTCTACTGAACGTTTTTCCTTCCATTATTTATTATGTAAAGGTATATGTGTGTTATGATTGTGTTAATAGTTTGTTTGGTTGTTTGGTTGTTTGTCTTTTTGCACAAAAGTCCGCGAGCATTGCCACTTTCATTTCACTGCGCATCTCGTATGTGTATGTGACAAATAAACTTGACTTGACTTGACTTGACTTGAACAAAGAAAGATTTTTGGCTTTATGTCTGTCATCAGTCTCGGATTTAACATATTCGAACATACAAAAATCAGGATCCAGGATCCAAACTGACTACAAAGGCAGCTTGATTAATAAGACCCAAATTCCTTGTTAATTCCTCAGGAATCCCTAATATTTTGAAGAAATAGTTTAAGTTGGGGTCTTCTTCTCTTTCGGTAAACTTGAGAAGTCCACCTTTTGGTGAAAATATTTTCTGTCATTACCATTGACATGAAATAAACCCTTCAGAGTTTAGTTTCTCAACATCTTTTTTCTGAGGAAACAGCCAATTTTGCATCGACCTCTTTTAGTTTAAAGACAAAATCTTGCGTAAAATACAAACTGTGCTAATTAGACGTGTCTGTTTAGAAATTTGGATTGCATGAAAAGAAATTGATTCATCCTTTTTATTAACCGACTTTGTTTGCCTGAAGGCACTAACCCAGAAACCTGTAATTTAGCACTTAGTGTTTCTTTAAACAATATTGAAGTGCAATAATATAATAGTATAATAATAATAACAGGAATAATTAAGGTGGCACAGCAGTAAAGCTACTTCCCCACAGTGTCAGAGACCCATGTTCAATCCTGACTTCGGGTGCTAGCTGTGCAGGGTTTGTATGTTCTCCCTGTGATCGCATGGGTTTTCACTGGATGCTCCGATTTCCTCCCACATTCCAAAAACGTGCAGGTTTGTAGGTTATTTGGCTTTGGTAAATTGCTCCTAGATTGTAGGATGCAAAGGTGGGATAACATAGAACTAGTGCACAGGTGATCTATGGCCAGTGTGGAGACGATAGGCTGAACGGCCTGTTTGCAAGCTTTAAACTAACATATAGATTACGCTTCAATAGTGTTTAAAAGAAAGACTCTGATTTGATCTCCACGTAAAATTGTAGGAATTCCTCATTCCGTTCGTTCTGTCCAAAAGATTTATAAAACTGTTATTCTCAGAAAAAAAATAAAATCTGCATTTTGTTGCTAAGAGAGCAGCACACTGTTGTCACAAGAGTGCCTGTGTGTGTGTGTGTGTGTGTGTGTGTGTGTGTGTGTGTGTGTGTGTGTGTGTGTGTGTGTGTGTGTGTGTGTGTGTGTGTGTGTGTGTGTGTGTGTGTGTGCGTGTGTGTGTGTGCACGTGTGTGTGCGTGCGTGGGTGCGTGTGTGTGCGTGCGTGCGTGTGTGCGTGTGTGCGTGTGTGTGCGTGTGCGCGTGCGTGTGTGCGTGTGCGTGTGTGCGTGCGTGTGTGTGTGTGTATGAATGTGGGTGCGTGTGCGTGGGTGTGTGTGCGTGCGTGTGTGTGTGTGTGCATGCGGGGAACTGACTTAGTCATCATTCTGTTGATCTTGAGACTGTCAACAGATGTTGTACATTTTTATTGCCATGTATGCGTTGCCCAGTCCTACGATTGCAAGAGTGAACTTGAGAACTCGTCAACCACAAACCTGGTTGGTTGGTGGTGGGGGAAGGGGGCAGCAGGGGGAGAGAGAGAGAGATCAGAGCCCATTACTGGACATGCAAGGATTGCTTGGGGATCAGGAGAGGACAGTTGGCGCTGGGTGACAGGATTGTGGAGTTCTTTCAGAGTGGAGGTGGGAGAGTTGCAGTTCAGGGTGGGGAGGGATCAATGATGTTGACAAGATGTAAAAATAGAAAACATTGGACATACTCAATTTGTCAGGCAGCATCTGCGGAATGAGAGCCATAGTTAAAGTTGATGAAAGGACAGCAACAAAATATTAACCATATTGTCTCTCCATTGATGCCTCCTAGTCTGAATTTTTCCAGCTTTTTAGTTTTTACTTCAGATTTCAAATACCAACAGATTTTATTTTTGCTTTCCAATGGAGGCAAGTAATTGACAGTACTTATATTTCAGTTTGTTGTTGAGCTTGTATGCTACTTTTACAAAGAGACTACAAGAAAATAGACTTCCTTTTCAGCTATATTGACACTGAAAACCTTACAAATCCCTACATTTATCTCTTGATTAGCATCCTCATCTGCTTTCTAAAGGTACATCCTTTTATTCTGACTTCCACTCGTGGATCGAGCTGTATCTGTGAAAGGAAACGTTCCTTGGTCGACGTTTCTGATCGAGTTTCTGCATCAGGACCCTGAATCATTTTGGCTCTGTGGCTGTTGCTCGACCCACTGAGATTTTCCAGCAGTATATTTTTCAGGATCAAGGCCTTGTGCAATGCAATTTGATTGGGAAGCCCCAGGTTGCTCAGAGCATCACCAGTAACAAAGGAACCAGCTTTGTTCGGGTAGCTCCCACTGGAAAGCCTGCTCCAGATCAGTGGGAACCTGGCAGGAAAGGGAATGACCAATATTTAGTATGGTTTAGTTTTCCACTTGTTTAGTTTAGAGAGGACCCTGATCATTTTGGCTCTGCGGCTGTTGCTCAACCCACTGATATTTCTCGAAAAATGCAGGCCCTTCTCCAGGTCAGTGGGAACCTGGCAGGAAAGGGAATGACCAATGTTTAGTATGGTTTAGTTTAGTTTAGTTTAGAGTTGAAACTCGAAAACAGGCCCTTCGGTCCACCGAATCCGCACTGTCCAGCGATCCCCGCACATTACCACTATCCTGCACAGACTGGGAACAATTTACACTTACACCAAGCCAATTATACTAAATATCTGTACACCTTTGGAGTGCGGGAGGAAACAGAAGATCTCAGGGAAAACCCACGCGGTCATCGGAAGAACATAAAACTCCGTGCAGACAGCACCCTTAGTCAGGATCGAATCCGGGTCTCTGCACTACAAGCGCTGTAAGGCGAGCAACTCTATGGTTGTGCCACCGTGCCACCCATCTACTTATCATCTACTTATTGCTACCAGGAAATCCTAGCCCATTATTGTGTAAAGTGTTCAGTCTGCAAAGGGCATTTGATATTCTAATGTTATCAAAATTATTATTTTTTTGCAGCATTTTGCTTCAAGGCTTCCAACTATACTACCCAAATCCAGGAAATGGAACTGAATCCTGGTGAATCTCCCCTGGAGTCCCTCCAGCACCATTCAAGCCTTCAACCAGAACTGCATCCAAGTGAGGAACATGATGTCTCCAACTTCTATTCCCTGCCTCACTTATAAATGCAAGCATAACATGTGCCTTGTTCACCACCCTATCTATCTGTGCTTTCACTTTCAGGGAACTGTCGACTTGAACCCCAGGATCCTCAACCTTCGGGATCAGCCTTCCATGTGGGGGATCATCAAATGCTTTACTAAAGTTCATTTAGACAAAGTCTACTATCTGCCTTCATCAATCTTTTTAGTTACCTCCTCAAAAATCTCAAGTCAAATTCACGGGACAGGATTCCCCTGAACAAAACCATACCGACCCTCCCTAATCAGCCCTTACCTTTCCAAACGTGAATACTTTAGGATGTTCTCCAATAATTTCCCTAACAGGTCTGTAGTGACCAAGTTTATCCCTGCTATTCTGCTTAAATAATCTTCCAGTCTTCTGGCGAACTTTGCGTGGCTAACAAAGATGCAAAATATTACAGATCTACAGTCATTGTTCCCAAAGTGTTTCCCCATCAACGCTTCCACCATCTGTCCAGTTTTGATTCCTAAGATAAGATTGATAACTGCTCCATTTCCCAAAGGACAATCAACATAGAATTCCAAAAATCTTTCTTGGACGTACTTAACAAATTCTGCACCGTGTAAGCCCCTTGCACTAAGGCAACGTCTAGGCCCCTTGCGCCAAGGGTACAGGAGTCAATAATGGGAAAGTTAAAATCCCCCTTACAATAAGACTATCGCTCTTGCACATTTCTGTTGTTGGTTTATATATCCATTGAACTTGAAAATGATTTAAACAGCCTCTGCTGTTAAACATAACAGGTCCTGTGGGAAATGTAAATATGCAGGATTCCCATGTGGAGAACCTTCTTTCCACTGCCACCTTTTACAGCTCCAGGTTATTATTGTGCTATGACAACAGATGGTGCAATGGGCTAAGTGTTCGGCTGGCGACCGGAAGGTAACCGGTTTGAATCCCGCTTGGAGTGCATACTGTCGTTGTGTCCTTGGGCAAGACATTTCACCCACCTTTGCCTGTGTGTAAATGTAATGTAATTATGTGAAGCACTTTGGGGTCAATGCAAGTTGACTAAAAATGTGCTATATAAATAAGATTATTATTATTATTATTATTATTATTATTATTATTATTATTATTATTACCGTAAAAAAGATGCAGGAAGTATCGCTGAAGGGCAATAGTCCTGTTTTTCATGTGTTGGTCAACTTTATTGTCAAATTATATTGAGGATTTATATTAATGTTTAGACCTTGGAATCAAAACCACAAAGAGGGCAGTTTGAGGGCAATATGGATGAGAATGGCAACAAATCATCAATTAAAATGAGCAAACATGCAGTATGTCACCAAGGACACAAAGAATAGTCTTCCCAAGTGTTTTCCTGACCAGTCTTTGTTATGTCACCTTTGGACACCTCCACTATTTTCACAGCTTCCAATTCCTTGGCCACCACCACCTTATCTTTCCCATGGACGTTCAGTCCCAATACACTTCCGTTCCCTCGGTCTCTTGTGTGCCTCCTTATTATGTCTGTGCGTCTTTTTCTGTTGCACTGTTTTTTCTCAGCTGCCTTATGAGCTGCAGAAAGGGAAATATTACATTTCCATAAGAGAAGAAAGGAGAATAGGAATCATAATAATTTGTAAATTGGATAGAGTGCTGATAAAAAATAAAGGCGGGGCATCAGTCTCAATCCCACCTCCAAGCCATATATTTCTAAGTTTTCAAATGGCAGCTTTGCGATTGGGTAACCGAGGTGACTTTCAAAATGAGAATGGAAATGTTTGTGTGTCTCCATTATCATTTAGAATTGATTTTTAAGGTCCAGGGGCAAGATTTTTGCTTGCAATTGGTTAGTTATTATCTATACATAACTAAAACTTTAATCTTGTGCTCTTCCAGTTTGCATGGTCTTTCTATTTGCGCAAAAACGGTACGCGATGGCGCTACGATTTTTTTTGTCAGATCATTCACCGTTCTCCTGAGCTGCGAGTGCACCAAGTTTCGTTCCGAACGGTAGTATGTTGTAAAAGTTAGCGAAGTTTTAAAATAGTTTTTAAAAAACGCACGTGCGCAGATCGATCTCCTCTCCTGCCAGTCAGCACCACGCAGATTGGTCGCTTCTCCTGTCACTCCCCCAGATGGTCCGCCCCTTCCTGCACCATCGCGTCTTTACTGGAGCTGAGGATGGCCGGCGGAGGTCCCTCAATTTTCGGAGGGACCGGAAGCAGCGAAGTCGCCGATGTTGCCAAACGGAAAGAGGAGAGTCTGATCCCGGCGGAGGAGAGCGTCCAGCGTCCTCTGTGAGTCCCAAACGCACCGCCATCGTAACGCCCTGCATCTCTGACCCCTTCCCTTCAGGTCCCTCTCGCTGGCTCCTGCCCCCCTAATGCGTGATACCCCCCTCTCACCCATGGCTCTTCCCCCGTCTTTTCTCCGAGCATGGCTGATCTTCTCCAATCAGTACCCCGTTCCTGCCTTTTCCCCATATTCCCTTACTCTGCTATCTTTATGAGCCCTATTTAGCTCTCTCTTGAAAGTATCCAGAGAACCGGCCTCCACCATCCTCTGAGGCAGAGAATTCCACAGACTCACAACTCTCTGAGTGGAAAAGTGTTTCCTCATCTCCATTCTAAATAGCTTACCCCTTATTCTTAAAGCTCTTACTTTTCTGCTATTGAAGTAAGAAGAGATAGAATACAGGTTCAAAGAGGAAAATATCAAAAAATTATGTGTTGGTATCAAGGGAGACGTGGAAAATAAAATTATATTTTATTTTCCTTGATATTGGACTAGTCCTCTTCAAATTTCAGAAGACACCGTGTACAGTCGGAAAATAAAACACTTAGTTTAGATATTTGCTAGAATAAAGTACGACTATTGCTTCAGATGAATGAAACATGACACATATGAAAGACTTTCAATTCATAGGCAATCCATATCAGTTTATATACAGTAAATGCCATTTGATTACCTTTAGTTTAATAGTTTTAAAGATTCAGCATGGAAACAAGTTCAATGTTATCCCGCTTTCTCATCCTCTCCCCTTGCACTATGGGAACAATTTACAGTGGCCAATTAACCTATAACCCGCACATCTTTGGGACATAGGACGAAACCGGATTGTCCGGATGAAACCCACGCGGTCACAGGGAGAACGTGCAAATTCCACATAGAAAGCATCCGAGGTCAGGATCGAACTCGGGTCTCTGGCGCTGTGAGACAGCAGCTCTACCAGCTGCACCACTGTGCCACCCTATTGTGATTTTGATCTCTTCATGCTTTCCTGCAGGCACATTATTAACTCGGGGTAATAATTTTTCTCAAAAAAAATCCCAGATAAATAAAGTATATTTTCTTGGTGTTATTTTACAAAGTCCTTGTTTATGTTGTGTGCCCTTTCACTCAGGTGCCTGATGAGATGTTTAATTTTAATTTTGTATGACCTAACGGTCTGTCTCTTTGAAGGGAGCCCTGGGGAGGTTACATCAGGGAATTCTGGGTTAAGGAAATTAACAGTTAGCATGAGATCATGAACACTCAAGAGAAAGGTTCTGGTTCATGTTTAAAACTCTAATTATGCCTTTCAAAAAGTGACATAATCATAAGTGAAAGCACTGATTATCAATCATTGAAACATACAGGAATCTTTGTCCACAACAGAAAGAGCTAAAGATTCAGCACAAATTTGATATTTGCTTTATCAGATAAATGGGTACATAATTTCTGGTTCATGTTCGCCAATTCGCAAATGGATAAACTCGCTTATTGCTCATAGTCCCGGTAGTTAAGGTCAATGGCTCAGAGGTTCGGATTAAGACTTGTTAAGTCTAATTCCTCTTGTCAATTTGATGCATACAACTGATACGTATCTCTCTCAGAAGATTAAACAGCAGAGAGACCCAAAAAGCTGGAGTAACTCAGCGGGACAGGTAGCATCTCTGAAGAGAAGGAATGGGTGACATTTCGGGGCGAGACCCTTCTTCAGACTGGTTAGGGATAAGGGAAACGAGAGATTTAGACAGTGATGTGGAGAGATAAAGAACAATGAATAAAAGAGATGCAAAAAAGTAACAATGATAAAGGAAACAAACCATTGTAAGCTGTTTGTAGGTATGCTAGTATGACTTGGGTGGGGGAGGGATATAGAGAGAGGGAATGCCGGGTCTACCTGAAGTGAGAGAAATCAAAATTCATACCACTGAGCTGCAAGCTGCCCAAGCAATATATGAGATGCTGTTCCTCCAATTTGCATTTAGCCTCACTCTGACAATGGAGGAGAGCGAGGACAGAAAGGTCTGTGTAAGAATGGGATGGCGACTTAAAGTGTCCAGCAACCGGGAGATTAGGTATGTTCAGGTGGGCTAAGCGAGGTGGTCCGTAAAAAGCTCGCCCAGTCTACATTTGGTCTCACCGATGTATAAGACTCCACATCTTGAACAATGGATACAGTAGATTAGGTTGGAGGAAGTGCAAGTGAACCTTTGCCTAACCTAAAAGGGGTCCCAGGATAGTCGAGGGAGGTGTTATAGCGACAGGTGTTGCAACTTCTGTGGTTGCAGAGGAAGGCGCCTGGGATGGGGATGGTTTGGGTGGGAAGAGATAAGTTAACCAGAGAGTTGCGGAGGGACGGTTTCTGCGGAAGGCAGAAAGGAGTGAAGATGGGAAAATGTGGCTAGTGGTGGGATTCCATTGGAGGTGGCGGAAATTTTGGAGGATTATGTGTTGTATGCGACAGCTGATGGGGTGGAAGGTAAGGACTAGGGGGACTCTGTCTCTGTTGCAACTAGGGGGAGGGGGAGCAAGGGTGGAGCTGCGGGGTACCGAGGAGACACGAGTGAGGGCCTCATCTATGATGGGAGAGGAGAACCCCCGTTCCCTAAAGAATGAGGACATCTTGGATGTTCTAGTATGGAACACCTCATCTTGGGCACAGATGCAGTGCAGACAGAGGAATTGGGAGTAGGTGATAGAGTCGTTGCAGGAAGCAGGTTGGGAAGAAGTGTAGTCAAGATATTTGTGGGTGTCAGTGGGATTATAATAGATGTCAGTCAATAGTCTATTTCATGTGATGGAGGCTGTGAGATCAAGAAAGGGGAGGGAGGTGTTGGAGATGGTTTAAGTAAATTTGAGTGCAGGTGAAAATTGGTGGTGAAGTTGATGAAGTCCATTAGTTCTGCATGGGTGCAGGAGGTAGCACAGATGCAGTCATCAATGTAACAGAGATAGAGTTCAGGGATAGAACCAGTGTACGCCTGGAACAGGGATTGTTCAACGTACCCTTCAAAGAGGCAGGCATAGCTAGGGCCCATGCGGGTGCCCATAGCTACGCCTGGGACTTGATGGAAGTGAGAGGAGACAAAGGAGAAGTTGTTGAGGGTGACGACCAGCTTCTCTAAGCGGAGTAGATTAGTAGATGGAAATTGGATGGTTCTGCGGTCGAGGAAGAAATGGAGGGCTTTAAGGCCTTCCTGGAGGGGGGTGGAGGTGTAGAGTGACTAAATGTCCATTGTAAGGATGAGGGAGTGGGGACTCGGGAAGCGGAAGTCATTAAAGAGACGAAGGGCATGTGAGGTATCTTGGACATTGGTTGGGGGAGATTGGACCATGGGGAATAGGATGGAGTCGAGGTACGGAGCAGGCAGAAACAATGGGTCTGCCAGGGTCGTTGTGTTTATGGATTTTGGGGAGAAGGTAAAAATGGGCTGTGCGGGGGTGGGAAATGTAATGTTGGAGGCTGCGGAAGGCAGACAGCCAGAAGTGCTGAAATCAGTAATGGTGTTTGAGATTAAGGCCTGGTGCTCATGTGAGGGATCATGGTCCAAGGATAAGTAGGAGGAGGTGTCTGAGAGTTGTCGCCTGGCCTCAGCCCAGTAGAGATTAAACAGCTGTTTGTTCGATATTTTTTATGATCGGCGCAGGTGTTGATTTGTACAGATACCCTGGGACTGACAGAAATCAGACTTCCAGCCACAGAGCTTTCCTTCCAGAAACCTTCCGATCTGGCTGTACTTTCAAAGAGCTGCCCCCACCCAAAGGGTTGAGTCAGTGGCCTCCTCTACCCCATTCACCGAGCAGCTTAACTTTTTCAGAAATGTATCATTTTTCCATCTCCTCTTTTCAAGATACTCATTGTTTATTGTCCTTCTGCCACTCACCTCTTTTACTTTTCCCTCAAAACAAAGCAATTCCTCATTTCAATTGCTTACAGCTGAAGCCCCAACTCCCTTCCATACCTACCCTCAGCAATAGTCCATTCTGTCCTGACAATACTCCTTCCGCTTCACGCTCAATACAACCTCCTTTGCACATCCTTCAGCACACCCTCAAGGGTTGCACAGGACACGAGGGTCTGAGCTATAGGAAAAGGTTGAGGGCTGGGACTTTGAAGCACAGAAGGATGAGGGGAGATCTTACAGAGGTGTATTAAATCATGAGAAGAATAGATTGGGTAGACAAACAGGGTCTCTTGCCCAGAGTAGGAGAATCGAGAACCAGAGGACGGGTTGAAGGTGAAGGGGAAAAGATTTAATAGGATCTGAGGGATACCTTTTTCACACAAATGGTTGTGGGTATATGGAACGAACTGCCAGAGGAGGTAGTTGAGATTAACTGTTGCAACATTTAAGAAATAATTACACAGGTACATGGATAGGACAGGTTTAGAGGGATATGGGCCATACACTAGCAGGTGAGACTAGTATAGATGGGACGTTGGTCAATATGGGCAAATAAGGTCGGAGGAGTTGTTTCCATGCTGTATGTCACTGTGACCCCCTCAGCCCCGTTACTTCATTACATTCCTACTCAGTAGAATGATGCTGCTTTATGGTTCTCAAGTCTTGAAGGACAAAGGCCCCAGTAATTGATCTAATTCATTCTCAATGCAAAGTCAGTAGTCAGACTGAATGGTGAGGGAGGCAATGAGATAATGCTTATTTAGCTATTGAGATACTCAGCAGGTTAAATGACAAGAATCATGATCCATAGATGGCTCATTAATGGGAGGTATAAAAATGGCAACCTAGAAATTGTATTTTCCCCAAAATTATTTAATAAAATTGTAAATAGGCAATATGGATTGCCATCTGTATTTATTCACTAATCCCTGACATGATTATATTTTCTCTCAGGATTTACATCTTGTCAACATGGCATCATATTTTCTTTTCCAAACATTCCATGAGCAATAAATGTGAGCTGTCATTACACAGGGTCCATGCCCTCAGTGCATCCGATATTTGGTAGTGACCCTAAACTCTGGCCCTTCCACATAGATCCACTGCAGCAACTGCACCAAACTCCGTGCATCCGACACCAGACAGTTCTGCACCTTAGAATACATCAGTCTGCTGCATTCAGTCATACTGGATGTCCAGCAGACTTCAAGCAGTCCAAAATGATTCTTTCACCAAATGTATTATCTTACAACAGTAACTAACATTTGAAGGTCAGCCTCTGGAACAGTCCCAAGGACAGACAGCAAAGGTTCAGTGGTTCAATGGTTCTTTATTGTTGCCTGTACAAAGGTGCAGTAAAATCCTTTACATAGAAACATAGAAAATAGGTGCAGGAGTAGGTCATTTGGCCCTTTGAGCCTGCACCACCATTCAATATGATCATGGCTGATCATCCAACTCAATATCCCGTACCTGCCCTCTCCATACCCCCTGATCCCCTTAGCCACAAGGGCCACATCTAACTCTTGTTGCATACACATTAGTAAGATTATTGTCATACATAAATACAATCCCACATTAAGCACAGAATGTATAGAAACAGCCCACTGCATCCACATGCGAGAGTCGCCAGGTTTTGGTATCTTTTCCCAAGGCCATAGCCCCCAATGAACCGTCATCCCTCTCCTCGCCTGGCCACCTTCGGCCGCTGTTCCCCAGAGGCTCCTCCCGCAGCCACAAGGGCATGAAAGGTACAACCGCAGGATCTTCTTACCGTCTTTTTGTCCAGTGTCCGCCACCTTCATCGACTCTCTCCATCTTCTCTCCGTTTCCTGGTCTTTGGGGAGACAAGCCTCGGACGAGATTCCCATTCCAGGCAGATTCCAGGTTTTAACTTCATGTTGTGAAGTTAGACTGATTGTCCATGGAAGAACTTAAAGGCCGTTCCCTCTCACCATCAGTCAACCGAGATCTAGCCGCTTGTTTGAAAGTCCCATTGATGAGCCATTCTGCCAAATACTGGATCTTTGAGACACGGGGGATTGCAGATGTTGGAATCTGGAGCAAAAAACAAACTGCTGGAAGAATGCTGCCAGCTAGAGAGCATTTTATGTTTCAGGCAGAACTTCCTGTTCCAGCCCCACTCAGACAAGTACGATTCAACTGGTTTGGGTAATTTGATGACATAGATGGGAAGATGATAGAAGCCTAGTGTCTGCAGCAGAGGCCCAGGAAAGATCATGCCCTATTTAAATAATTCTGTTGCTGGCCGAAGCCCTCCAATGAAGACATGCTTCAGTGTACAAGGCCCATAAAATTTGCCGACTTTATATGTGCATAATAATACAATGTCGTCACACATTCCCAAGCCCCCTCTATAGCTACATATGTCAAAAGGAATCTAAACTACAGTCCAGAAAGGCAACCACACCAAAATCCATGATCATGGTTAACAAACAGATTCTTGATAAAACTCCATCGCAGAGTGAACAATAACATTGCAGAATACAATAGAATTCCCAGGCCATCCCGTTTTAGCCGAATCTGCGCCAACCATTTGTTGGGAAAGATTGTCTTATAGACTAGGGTTTATACAAGTGATCTGTTATGTTTTATAATTCAGAGATGCATATTGTTAAACGGAGAGGAAGTTGGCATTTTGCTTGTCGGGTATGTTTTGCTACCTATTTAGATCACAGTTACTCAGTTATCTAACTTCATACAAAAACTCCTCATTCAAATTTAAAATTAGCAATTGATGTTGATAGAAGAGAGTTCCAAATTTCCAAAATCTCTTGGGATTAGAAAAATGTGCTTAGTTTGCTCACTAATGCCTTGTTCTAATTTGCAGAATATCTACCCTAGCCATGGAATTGTACATCAGTGGAAATACTGTAATTTTACTCTATCTTTCTCATCAGTTATCCTTAAATCTCAAAACAGTGAAAATAATGAACCGCTTTACTTTATTTTAGTTTAGTTTATTTACTTTATTTTAGTTGACTTTAGATATAGCTGGGAAACAGGACCTACGGACCACCACATGCACGCCGACCCGCGATTATCCTGTGCACTAACATTATCCTACATTCGAGGGACTATTTTACAACTTTTCAGAAGTTAATTAACTTGCATCTTTGGAAGGTGGGAGGAAACCAGAGCACCCGGAGAAAACCCATGTAGTCACAGGGAGAACGTACAACAGTGAAAAGCCTTTTCTGTTGTGTGTGTTATCCACTTAGCGCAAAGCTAGAATCAAGGGAGTGCAACTCGACTTTAGAGAATCTTGTCCTTGACACCAGTTATAGTTCTGATCAATCTACATTTTACTCTCACCTCTCTAACTTGTGGTATCAAGATCTGCTCACTGTTTACCAAGAGGAATATATCTCCCTTGATTAGTTCCTGTAATCCGTCTGTACATTTGAATAATCTCTGTATGTGCTCTCCTTAGACCAAAGGAATTCACACTGTCTAGTCCAATTGAGCAACTGGTCTTTAGACTAGACTTTAGAGATACAGTGTGAAAACAGGCCCTTTGACCCACCGAGATCACGCCGGCCAGCGATCACCCCCTTACACAAACCTACACACACTAGGGACAATTTAACAATTTTTACAATTTACCAAAGCCAATTAATCTACAAACCTGTACCTCATTTGGAGCATGGGAGGAAACCAGAGCACCTGAAAAAAACCTACGTGGTCACAGGGAGAACATACAAACCCCATACAGACAGCTCCCCCTGGTCAGGATCGAAGCCGGGTCTCTGGTGCTGTAAGGCAGCAGCTCTACCGTTGCGCTACTGTACTGACCCATGTCAATGGCCAATGATGACTTTGCAGGATGGTGGTGGCAGTGGACTCAATGATGGCAATGCCATTGAATGTCAAGGAGACGGTTGTCAACTGATTACAGACCTAAAGCAGAGATGCGAGAGACTGGAGTTTGGAGCAAACAGCAAACTGGTGCAGGAACCCATGGGGTCAGGAAGTTCTGTAGAGGCAGAGGGGTGGTTGACAGTTTGGGTCGAGATCCTTCTAGATGAAGGGTCTCAACCCAAATATTTGCTGCCCATTTCCCCCCGTAATGCTGCCTTATTCACTTTGTTCGACCAAATGTTTGCTTCTTGCTGCAGACCTGCAGCACTCAGTTGACAAGCTGTTGATTGAAGGACACCATTCCTCTCAGGTGGCCTAACCTTCCTCAAATTCCTGCAATTCCCTGAACAATATTGTTATTTCAGCCACAGATTTAGGCTTCAATGTTTCCTTATTAGCTCTTAATTGAACCTGGTACTTTCAATATGGGAGGTCTGGAGGATCTAGTGTAGTACAGATACATAAAATGGATGTCTTCGAATTTTGTTAGCACGTATGAACATGCATGAAGCAGTCACATTGCAGTGGCCATAGAATATATTTTGTCAGAAGTCTTGGAAATAAGGAATATCCAGAGGAGAGAGGCTGACGTGGAAGGCTAAGATGGTTCAGTAGTAGGGTTGTGTAGCGCTGTATCCTTTCCTTCTGTCGAGTTCCATAGTTTACTAAAAATAAATTTAGCCGTCATTCAGGCAGGAGCAAAAATATTTCCTATCATTCTTATTTGATTGAATACAACTTTTCAGTACCAAAAAGTAACACGCCACTTCCATCTAATTATCCCTCCATATTGAGGCCTGGAAATGCTCAACAGCTTTAGACGCACCATTATGCTGATATTTTATAAATAGTTCTTTCTATCTCTGACTGAGGCGAAAAATAAAAATGTGAGGCTGTTAAAATCGTTGACAGCTGAGCTAAATGCTCTAATTATTTATGAAGGAGTAACTAACCATTAAGTCATTAGCAAGGCTATTGGTTTCTAATGTTCAATATTTTTTTTGTGTTGGTTTCCAGAACCCCAGCTGATTTACAGAGGATTGGAGTCCATCATTTCATTAGTTTAGCTTAATTTAGCTTAGTTTAGTTTAGTTTAGTTGAGTTTAGTTTATTATTATCACGTGGATAGTGAAAAGCTTTTTTGTTTTGTGCTATACAGTCAGTGAAAAGACTACACAGGCATACATTGGCATAGTTACTGCCTTACAGTGCCAGAGACCCGGGTTCGATCCTGACTACAGGTACTTGTCTGCACAGAGTGTGTATATTCTCCCCGTAACCGCGTGGGTTTTCTCCAAGATCGTTGGTTCCCTCCCACTCTCCAAAGACGTACAGGTTTGTAGGTTAATTGGCTTGGTATAATTACTGTATAAATTGGCCCAAGTGTGTGTAGGATAGTGTTAGCGTGCTGGGATCGCTGGTCCACGTGGACTCGATGGGCTGAAGGGCTTACTTCCACGCTGTATCTCTCAACTAAACTAAACTCAATAACTTCAATAAAGCTGTCAACAGTGTACAGATACAGGTTAAAGGGTAGTATGCCTTGGGTAAGTTGCAGGTATATCCCAGGAATGAGGAAATGGGTCATATTGTCACCAGTTTACTGAAGGCCCAAGCTTTTACATGTTTTTCTGCAAAGCTCCAAGGAAGGGGTTGATAGATGTGTTTAATGAAATGTTTAATGCATTGGCAGGCCTGACCAAAGATGTCAAGAACAGGGAGAAGTCCAGCACTACCTTGCACAGAGGTAATAATCTGGTGTTCTGTCTCTAAATGACTATGTTCATCACTGCCATTTTACCAATATCGATAGCCAGGAGCAGTTAGATGGAGAGCTGCTGGTGAATGGAAAACTGGAACTGGTCAGAGAATAATGAAACCAGGATAGTTCTCCTCCTCTGCTGCTTGTCTCCCTACCCAGCCTCTTCCTGTACAGCTTAACTGGTGCTGTCTATGGCTATGAATTGATAGCTGGATCCACAGTTATACGGTTCCTTGAAGTGAAGATTAACTCCTTTGCCATCTCCCACATGTTGCATTTTTCAAGGACTAAAGGATTCCACAAAGCACCGAGAATCTTCATGGAATTCTTGTGGTAGTTTGTAGAAATCGGTCAGAAACTGACCGGAGAACAATTATTACTCCTTTAAATAGCAATCTATCCCTTTCTCTCTGCTAAATACATCGGCGAGGGGGGTGTGATTGTTGCACTATCAAACTCCATAATGGCATTACACACAGATTGATTGACGTTATGATCTGATTACTGACAATAGGAAGCATGGACTAATAACCTCACTAATAAGGCAGAAAACATGACTTGCGCTACTAAATTGCAGGCATGTATTGTGTATTAGAGCAAATTATGTGACCAAAGATTTTAGGAACATTCCAAAGTGGTCCTGAAACTGATTTTACAGAAGTTAATTTTGGTATTGTTTATTCAAATATATCCCATGAGCTGTCTTTTATTGCCATTATTAACATTTTATCCTATATCAACACAAAAAAAGATATTAGATCCTGCACTGTTTATTGACTGAAGACAGTCTAAATATGAAGGCAGCACTTTATTTCAACGTCTGGGCTGAACTTTCAATTGAATCCTTTTGATTCCTGCAGAAAGACAGCGCAAATATTTAAATATTGTATGTTTGTTTTTTTATCTACTGGGGAGTTGAGCTCATGGAATTAATTATCGTTATTTTACACATGTCGAATAACATTCATTTGTGGTTCTAGGATTAGTTGGTATATGGTGGTTATTCATTTCCCAGTTCTAAATTAAGCCTGATGACAACACACGTTCAGGTTACCAATAATAGGCCCATTCCCATCACCTTTTAATTTTACTCCTTTGCATTGGTTTTATGACTGTTTTATTTCACTAGTCTGTGATATAAATAAAATAAATAATTTTATGTGAAAATCATTCAGACCATAGGATTAAGTTAAACCATATGTTAACCCATTGAATTGCACTGATAATGTTATTGTCTGAGGATTCCAATCAGTGCATTCACTCATCAGCCCTGACACTAGTTTAATAAATTTAGTTCACCAAAGATAAATATTACTTCCATGGCTGTTTCCTATGGAGATTCAATGCTTCCTAGCTGATCTTTAGATCTCAATTTTTTTTTTTAATGCAATAGGGGCAAGAATAGAGTGAAGAAACAAAGCTAACAAGAAATTCATGCATTAGCATAGAAAGGGTTAAGAAGGAGATTAGTTCCAAAAATGGTGAAATTATATAGATTAAATATAAAAATAAAGATGAAAATAAGAAAATGAATAGGGTAAATGGCCATTTAATGATTAAGAGATTAGAACTAGCAGAACTACGTCTGTGCTTGGCAAATCTATGAAGTCCTTGAGCTAAGCATGTCAAATGTAACATTTTGGAGGATAAAAAAACTTTAAGTCACAAATAGAAGTACATTCTCGTGTTTTATACCTTCTGGCTAAAGTATAGCAAGTGAAGATGTAAACAACTGAGCAATAGTTGAGCTGTTTGGCTTCTCCAATACTTCCGATGTCAACAAATACTCCTTTGATAGTTGCCCTGCCTCCAGTGTACAAATGACCACATTGGCAATATCACAGCATCGGTTGTCTCGCCTATTGAGATCCATATTTTGTTGCATGCAACTTCATCTCTAATTTTCTGCACAACATTGTTGAAGTTGCTGTCAACATAATTTTTCCATAAAAATGACTCGCTTGATATATGTTCCTCTGTGTATTTCTCTAAAAAAAATCTCTGAAAGATTTGTTTTCCAATTTCCACACTGGAATACTAGCATCAATGAATGCCTTGCACAAATCACTCAAACTCAGATTTGCGACTGGAGTCAGCAGTAAATGTAGTGAGGTGACAAGCTTGGGTATTTCACTTGGGTAGTCTACACCCCAGCAGTATCAACATTGACTTCTCTAATTTTAGATAGCCCTTGTCTTCTCCTTCCTCCCCCTCCCCTTCCTAGCTCTCCTTCTAGTCCTACTGTCCCTGCATCTTCCTTTCTTCCCCCCTCCCACCCCCCCACATCAGTCTGAAGAAGTGTCTCGAGCCAAATGTCGCCTATTCCTTCTCTCCATAGATTCTTCCTCACCCGCTGTTTCTCCCCCATTTTCCGTCTACTTTAGATTTTTCCAGCATCTGCAGTTCTTTCTTAAATAGATCTTGGAGAAGACTGAACCAGCAGGCAGCAGCACAAACAAATGAATGACCAAAGGTGGCGCCCCTGGTTTTGCCCTGGTGGTGGAAGTTTTCTTGTAATTTATACTATGTTAACACGTTAATAATAACATTAATATTAATGTGTTAACATAGAAAACATCATTGTAATCACGGTGCAACTAAAGAAAATAGCACGACCTTTTAGCAAAACAGCAAAAAAAAAAGATGATTTAGGCACTCATTCGTGAAAAAGGCATTATCCTGGTGAAATCTTCAAAAAAGGCATGAAAAGGCACATGACATTTATGGCAAAATCCTAGCTCTACTCATAAGATTTCTGATATGAACCAAATACCCTTGGACTACATCATGGAGGGTCAATTGTTGAGTCATGTGTTTACCCAATTGTGTAAAATCTGTTTCTTTCGTTCATTCAAAATTATTTTCCTGCACCTTCAGTTCTTTTTTTTCCCTTAAAATACTGCTTTTCCGTTCTCTCCCCAAGGTCGGCTGGGTCAAACTCCATCACTTGCGGAGATGACAATGTATTATTAGCTCGGCCAGTGCTAGCGTGCAGAGTCACCTGGTTTTAACACCATGGAGTAGCTACATGATTCATCAAAAACTCGAGGAAACCACTCAAACCCTGCTTCTTCAAAGCTTTTATTCTGATTTGCCAAACATTCAGTCTGAAAAAGGGTCCCAAATAAAAAACTCACCAATCTATGTCCTCCAGAGATACTGCCTGGCCAACAGTAGTTCAATACTTCAATGGTGCTTTATTGTCAGATATGCAACTGCACAATTAAATTATTTTTGCATATATTACACATGTAAGTTACTCCAGCACTGTGATCCATGCAAGATTCCAGCACCTACTGTTCCTTGTGTCTCCACGTTTTTCGTTGCTCCTTTGGAAGGAAGATACAGGGGAACTGCTGGATGTTTGATGTCATGGCAAGTTCTCTGATATATGTAAATGTAAAATTCTCAGTGATGGTCTGTGGGATAATATTTCTACTGGTATTAATTTCATGTTGCCAATGGAATGAATTCGAAGGTGGGTCTTGGATGTTGCTGGAATCCTGGTGCAGAGAAATTAGAAATGGGTGAAGGCCAATAGTCAGTCAATGCCTGCTCCACCAGATCAGATCATCGTTCATTGATTCTTAACGCCATGTCACTTAATTTCCTTAATATCATTAAATCTGGGCTTTGAATATACACAGGAACAATGCATATGCATTCCTCTGAGTAAGAGAATTCCACGGATTCATTAACCTCTGGGTGAAGAAATTGCTTCCCACCTTTGTCCTGAATGGGTGAGCCATAATTCGGACTCTGTGACACCTGATTCTAGCCACTTCAGCCAAGCAATGCATCAGTGCCACACAGGCCCTGCTGAATCCCATCAGAAGTTTGTACGTTTCAATAAAATGACTTCTTATTCTTCTCATTTCAAGAGAGTGCACGACAAGTCTGCTCAATCTCTCCTCAAACAACAAGATCACCATCTCAGAATCAATCTGTTGAACCTTTGCTGCATTCCCTCTATAGCAACACATCCATTTTAGGTAGGATGACCAGACCTATGCACAATATTCCAGATGCAGTCTTACCATGATACTGTGTAATTCAAGATTCAAGATTCAATTTAATTGTCACATGTACCAATTACAGTACGTGAAATTTATGTCTGTGGAACTCTTACAATAAAAGGCCCAACCTAGTATTTGCCTTCCTTTTCTTGCTGAACCGGCACATTCACTTTCAATGAATCATTTTTGAGGACACCCAGTATGTGAAGACCTATAAATCCTCCCCTGTTTAAAAGAAACACATAAATGTTCTGGATTCTTTTCCTACCAAAGGGGATGATTTCTCATTTTTCCATATTACATTCCATCTGGTTAGTTATACCTTCAGTAATTGTCAATGTCAAAGGTGTTCACTTTATTCTACTCTAGCAATAATAAAAACTCACAATGTATGGTGTTTGCACTCTCTAGCTGCATGACTGGTTTACAAAAATACATAAATGCAACAGAGTTAGAAGAGTAAATGGGCCTAGTTTCCCCACCTGGCCCAACACTTACCCTAGTCTTGCTGCTAGGATGCAGGATATGGAGTGGAGTGGGTCAGAAAGAAATATATCCTGTGTCTGTCCCATTGGAAACTTATGTGGCACTTCAAAATGACCGTCTTAGAGGAAGTTAATTCTGCCTCAGACACTTCCCACCTCGACAGAGCAGAAATGGGCAGAAATAAGTGAAGATGTTGAGTGGATCAAGTGCTAAATGTTGTGATATCCATTCTCATTGGATCTATAATATTAAAAATATTTCCATTCATTACATTCCAAGAACAATGGTGGAAAAGTTCATTTTACATTGCTTATTGTCACCCTTTCCTTTAATAAACTTTTCTGCTAAAATATGCAGTGTATCTGTCCTGAATTAGTTGTTTAATCGTGGAAACATTTAACGCTCATTCTGTAAATGTCTTTCCAACACAGAGCACTACAGAACATTACTTTGGCAGTCCATTTGTCATCACTTTGGACATTGCCAAAGCCTCTGGCAGAATCTGACATTGAACATTTCTAAGTATCCTTCCACCAATATTCTGTTCATAACTATCTAACTTCCGCTGAAATCTTTTATAAGTTCTGTGGTTGACAAGTTATTCCCTGCCTTGTTTTTCCATTAATTCAGTGTTTCCCCCCCAAAGCTTCTCTGGGTCATCTTTATCCCCTTCACTCTTGTCTTCACTCGTCATTCAACTCTGTTAACTCATTTGCTGATTAATTCCATTCTCTACATAATTCTATTCGACCCACACTCCCACCCACTATGCCTGCATAAGCCATTTCCACTCATAAGGTAGTGATTGATTATTACATCTTGAACGTCACCATCCCCTTCGTTGAGGCAATAAAAGCTTTGATTTATTTCATTTACTTTGCAAACAATTCTTTCCTGCGCCACATGGAAATAGAACTTGACTGGTTATTATAACGGGTGGTCAATTCAGTCCAATAATGTACCACTTGAACAATTCATTATTTTCTCTACCACCCCCCCCCCCCCCCCCCCCCCCCTCATTTTAAACCTCATGATTTCCCCTGACCTTAATTGATCACATCCTTTTTCTAGAAACTTTTATAAGCCTCGATTCCACCCACAATTGTATTATAATGCCAATAACTGCAAGAGCCCATTATCACCTCCCTTATGTCTGTGGACCGGATAAAAAGGAACATTGTTGAATAAATTATCCTTTTTGCTCCTCTTGCATTCTCGTTTGCTCTCTCCCTCTCTGCAAAAGTCATTTTCTCTTCCTTTTCCGATTAACACCACCGCGCTCACTGTGTCTCTGTTATACACTTGGTATAAGTGTAAAATGATCCCTAGTGTGTGTGTAGGCATGTGTTATTGTGCGGGGATTGCTGTTCAGTGCAGAAGCGGTGGGCCGGAGGGTACCCGGACGGGACGTCGAAGGACGAGAAGCCGAAGCGAAAATGTGGAAGCCAAGACACCGAAGGGAAACGACGCCGAAAAGCCAAATCACCGAACGGACACAACGCCAAAAAGCCAAATAACCAAAAGAGCACGATGCCTAAACGCCAAATAACCGAAAGGGCACGGCGCCGAAAGGGTACGAACCCGAACGGACTCCACGCCGAAAGAACAATACCAAAGATCATAGAGCGGAGCTCTGCCCTATGAGCTTTGGTCAATACGCCAAACGGGCATGACGTCTCCAGAGACGGGATTTGTCCGAGAACTTGTCAGCGATTGTAGATGAACCATATTCATCTCTGCCAATATAGTCATCACATATTCTATGTATGATACACATTCCACCATTCTATGTAATCCAGTCGGGGACGAGTAAAGAATGCAATTACTGACATCAGCCTTGGTTGTCCCTAGCTCGTCAGTCTCTTATAGAAACTTACAAAATTCTTAAGGGGTTGGATAGGCTAGATGCAGGAAGATTGTTCCCGATATTCGGGATCAGAGTTTAAGGATAAAAGGGAAATCTTTTAGGACTGAGATGAGAAAAACATTTTTTACACAAAGAGTGGTGAATCTCTGGAATTCTCTGCCACAGAATGTAGTTGAGGCCAGTTCATTGGCTATATTTAAGAGGGAGTTAGATGTGGGCCTTGTGGCTAAAGGGATCAGGGAGTATGGAGAGAAGGCAGGCACAGGATACCGAGTTGGATGATCAGCCATGATCATATCAGTGTGTCCAGATACCATAGAATATATATATACACACATAAATAAACAGATAAAGTGCAATAGGCACTTTGTTTGTTTGAAGTTGTGTTTAATAGTCCGATGGCTGTGGGGAAGGAGCTGTTCCTGAACCTGGATGTACCAGATTTCAGGCTCCTGTACCTTCTACCTGATGGCAGTGGAGAGATGAGTGTGTGGCACGCACAGTAGTATATGTATTGTGGTAGTCAAAATATAATTGTTACAGCATTACTGTTGTTGTAAATGTAAATGGAAGCAATTTGGATTATCATTTTGTTAAATCAACCGAAAGTTCCAATCGCACTGGGTTTTATTATATATTCAGGAAAGTCCAAAAGTGGTGAAAGAAAATTAAAAATCCCCTCCACCCTCCTGTCTCTCCCGGCCAGTGATGTGATGGACGCGGGGGTCTGGACCAATCGCTGATAAGGTCTTGGACAAATCCCGTCCCCAGAGACATCATGTCCGTTCGACGGCTTTTCGACGTCATGTCCGTTCTGCGTATTGTCCTTTCGGCATGGAATCCATTCGGATTCGTATCTTTTTGGCGTCGTGCCCTTTCAGTTATTTGGTTTTTAGGAGTCGTCCCCTTTTCGTTATTTGGCTTTTAAGCTTTGTGTCCATTCCGTTATTTGGCTTCTTGGTGTCGTGTCTGCTCGGTTATTTGGCTTTTCGGCGACGTTTCCATTCGGTATCTTGGCTTCCACATTTTTGCTTCGTCTTCTCGTCCTTCGACGTCCCGCCGGCACACGGGGCCGAAGAGCCCGTTTCTGTGCTGTGTCTCTAAACTAAACTAAATCTATCTGATCAAACCATTTTAATGTAGGATAAAAGGGGGAAAAAATCATTATTGTTCAGTTGGAGCTGCATCAAGGTTTCTAACTCTTGAACTTTGTGATTTCAGTCTCAGTATGATCAAGTCCACAGCTCCAATTTGTATTTAATTATTTAATTTGCAGTAACACAGCCACCTCATACTGAGAATGGAAATCCAGTGGTTATATTTAACTCATTCATGATCTGACTTGGTCAATCACAAACTATGAATGCTCCACAATCACACACTCAGATAACCAGGCTACTCAGGCTAAGACCTACCATTTACATTGTCCCAGCACTTTAATGAGATGTTAACATTAGCAAAAGGATGTTAAAGCATAATAAGACACCCCCAGATATCTTAGAGTCTATTATTGTGCTGCCAAATGTATAATAGAAAAAATGGTCACATTGATGCAGAGGTTCAGCAATTCACCATTAAATGTAGAAATACAAAAAGGGTCTGACAGAATCTCATCACTTTACAATGATCTTCCCAACTCATTCATAATTATTTTCTTAATTATTGAATAGGTCCATCTCACGCCATTCCACAATTTAGAGCAGCAAACTAGCACTATTATTAAGATCCTTTGAGGACCTAGTCTACTTTGCTGACTGTGTCATCAGACCTCCAGCCCACTACTGCACAATGTATCAACATTATATCAATGTATCATTTGGTGGAGCACTGTCTCATCAATGCCACAGATGACCACACTGATTCCTAAATTGTTTGATCTGCTTTCTGATTTTAGAAGAATTCGAGGTGATCTCATTGAAACTTACAATGTTTTACTTTAGATGCAGGGACGAAATTTCCCATAGTTAAGCTGTCTAGAACCAAGGGGCACACTCTCAAAATAAGAGGTTGGTCATTAAGCTGTGGGATAAAAAGAAATGGCATCATCAAGAGCAAAGTAAATAGTTGGAATTCACTACCCAAGAAGACTGAAGATTCAGTTGTTGAACATATTCAGTACCTAGATTGATCAATTTTTGGATATTAAAGGAATCAAAGCATATTGGATCTTGTGCAGGATTGTGGTGCTGAGGTGATAACTCATTAAATGAGTTTAAATGCCAAACCATTGATAGTAAGATTAAACGAGAACTTACCAGTTTGAAGTTTATGAGGAGTAACGTTGAGGGATTACGTGAAGAACCCACCAGGATGCATGCGTGTCAATCTTCAAAGCAGCGGTGTGAAATCACAGATAACAGTAAATGAACTGAACATAGTAAGATTAGAGAAATAGGATACCAGTTGAACTTTATGATCGAGGGTGGGCATGGAGGGCACGTAATCCCTCAACGTTACTCCTCATAAAATAAAGATCAAACTTCAAACTGGTAAGTTCTCGTTTAATCTGACTATTTTACTTCGGAGTCACGTGAGTGACTACGTGAAGATTTTAAAGCTCTGTGATTTCATGCCATGGAAACGAGTCCAGGCGTCATACACAGCATCAGTGGGCCAATGATGAGTGAACATTCATATTGCATTCAGACATGACATAGATATAGACAGACATGTTGATGCTATTAATGAACAATAGTGGGAATCGTAACCTCCCTCAACCTGGAGGAAGTATGAACCATACCTAAAATAGAGATGGCGGATACCCCCGATCTGGCAATAGGTTTATTCTGAATATTTGTACAGATTAATAGTTTGACCATCCTGCAGCCGCTAGGATGTGGTCCATAACCCTGCTGCTGAGGTATAGCGGTCCTGGTAGAGTGAGACTCAATTTCAATGTAAATTCCTGTATATGCCAGACCCATTTATCCCTCTGGAGAAGGTTTGTAGTGATTCCTTCTAACGAGGTTTTATGTAACTAACAATATTGCTAGTCAGAGTCTATGCGGCTCTTAGGGACCTTGACATACTGGTGTAGATGCGTGATCACACGCAACCCAAGGTCCATGGGATATGCAACATCTAGTTTGGTCTGTGTCCCTGTCTACTCTGCTTGACTAATCATAAACAAAACATGTTATTATAACATGTTATGATCACTCTATCCAGTGTAGCAATGACTGGACCCGTAGCGCTGTACTCAGCGCCATGGCATAACCACTAGTACGTGAGTTTGACCAAGGACAGGGATGTTGCTGGTGCCTATCAGCGAAGTGACGTAGCACAATGTTAACAACCCATAGCTCTGCATCCCTAGGCCTAGGAGGTTTTTAGTTGATGATACCCTTCATAATCTAGACGTCAGATGGTGAGACCGGAAAGAGTGGTTTATATACTCCGCAGCCAAGTAATGAGGAGGTACTTCAGGCACAGTAAATGGAATTTTAACGATGTTATAATCTCATAAAACTAAATTCCAATGTGTCAGTCATCCGTGCCGAGTTAACGTAAAGAAGAATAAACAAGACTTCCCATCTCCTATGCGGATTGCTGCTATTTGATGCTATCTCTGCAATCTGCAGTGGGCACTCCTAATGCTTATGGTTTGACAACCCGAGCCGCAGGAAACGGTTTCTCAGAGTCTGTAAGTCTATGAATTGATTATATCATGCAGAGGATGGTTTCAACATCACAACTGAACCAGCATCTTTTTTGTCCGGAAATAACCATGTAAAGTTTTATGCTCATTCCCCACATCAGTGGGAACCATGGGTATATAACCCAGGCAGGCACTATGAAAACCCGGTAGCGGGAATCTTGCTGAATTTTGCAAGACCCGTCTATAGAGGCCAAATGGAGGAAGACATAAAAGAACATTCCTCCCTAGTGCAGCGAGAATGCACCCTTCGCCACTAATATGCCTCGTATTTTTTTGCAACTGTTGATTGAGCCTGGATGCAAGCATTTCAATCGTTATGTTCCATCGATCCACAATGTCATTAAATACTTTGTGATCACACATTCATTCTGTGTTGTCGTTGATTTTGCATGATAATACACCAGTGCTAAATGCGGTTAGGTAAAACTATCACCGGATACTTTGATTTGGTTGTACCTTTGTGATTAACATATACCACCACCAAAGTGTATCACTTTGGACTTGTGCAAGTAGGTTATGCATATCCACACACTCTTTAATGCACAGAATGCACCTGGTGTCCATTGGCAGTTGATACCATGACTGAACACTTGATAACTCATGCTAATCCCATCTGCCTCCATAACTAGAGATGGTATTAGTAGATTTCCCATCTTTGGGCAATAGCATCAGTTTGGAAATGACTGAAGATTTACAGATGAGAGGTTTTTAGTGGAGCAACGCTGAATACTGTACATCCATCATTGTGACTTTGTTAGTTTCAGCTGAGAATAGCAGAGGTCTAATCTTTTGTCTCAGAACTGATCCCAGACAAATAAATGGTTTGATTGCATCCCAATAATCAATAGTTTCAGTTGGTATCAACTAAATTTGAATTTAACTGAACGGGTGAGAACCTCAATTTCTCAAATATAGCTATGTGGCTGATAAGGCTAATTTAGTAAAATACAGTATGTTCAATATCATCCAGATTGGCCAAGCCACTTATTTGTTAGCTCTCTGCAGTCGAAGCACTGATTGTAATGATTTGGTAAATAATCTGGAAACTGAAGTTAGCCCATTTTGCAACGCCACTAAGTGTATCATTGCCTCATCCAGTTAAATTTCAAATATCTTCAACCCTGTGAGAGGAAATGATCATATGGAAGTTATTCAGAAATATATATACTGCACATGAGGGTGATCTGTTGAAAATGATCAGTCCACATCCCATATTGTGAGCCTGCCTTGAAAGGCAACTCCAACCATGCCTGTTGTGCAGTATAAACTAATCTTATGTTATCCCAAACCAGTGTAAATATTCAAACCAGTTTAAGTATTACCAACTTGTATCCGTGACAAGAGAAATCATCGATGTGGCTCCATACCTTTATCCGAATGGGAGGACTTATGCAACCCGACCCAGGAGCTACCTCAACCATGTGTGCTTGATTTTACATCTGCTCCTGTGAGGTAGAGGAGCTTGAGTACGGGGTTGGCACATCTTCCAGGAAGGCCGTTCTGGGCTGTGGCCTAAAAAAAAAAAAAAATACCTTTGTCCTGGTTGTAAGGCCTTCAAGCTTTCACCAGTGCATCGTGGTTTGCAGGTGGGTGGGTAGGGGTGCTGCTGCCGGAGATGTGAGGTCTTGCGTGATGATGTGGCCTTCTTGAGCCCGATGGCCCTCGTCGAGCTCCTGCTGCTGGTCGTGTTGTTCCTGCACCCCCAGCACACTTGTGGTATCTTCAGCCAAACCCCTGTCTTCAGAGTCAGCCCAGAAGTGACTCCTAATGCTCCCCTATGTCAAGGGAGATGCATTATGCAGCCCTCAATAAGGTGCTGCCTTGGGCGTCCTAGGACCCCATATACATTGGAGTCACATTGAAGCATCTGCTCCATCAACCGCTACATGCGGGATATGCGATCACAGTGCTCCCGCTGGCGGTGAGTCTTCACAGCCCGACTTGTCCGAGTCTTCGGGCCTGTCCGACTTTTTGCTTGGCATTCCCGTTTGGACTTAGTCCATGGTTCCTTTCCTGTAACACATCCTCACAGAAATAGAACTTAAACAACCTGAGAGTAAAGAATTTACATGCAGGTCCTGTTTTAAACCTTCTGCTGCGGGGTCTTAAGGTCCTTGTATGCAGCCGGGGTTCCCTTGTAGTCAGGCCTCCCCACCCGCCGTGCTGGGTATCCCCGTGGTTCCTGCAGCAGGGATATCCTCGCGGTCCCTGTGAAAGGGATAGCCGCGATATAGATTGTCTGGGGGTATCCCTGCTGTGAAGGTGCCACTGGCACCAGTATGAAGCCGCTGGCTCCAACGCCAACGGCCCAAGAGACGACTTCTCCGCCGCCCGCTGCCCATATTTCGTGGTGTTTCAAGCAGCTATGTGTCGGGATGTTTTCGGGTATGCCCTGACCGATATTCCCTTGACTGTGTTTTCTTCGCCCGGGCTGACTGTAAGTAGGGATGCAGGAAGTCTAAAACCTATCATTTTTTACAAAACTTATCTTCAGGTCTGACTGTTGGCACCTTTTTGAATCTCTTTTCAACGATAGCAAATGTTCCATTTCTTCGCGTAGTCCTCATGAGTGACTTTTATTGAATGACTATGTACATCTATTATCATTCGATATTCTGCACTTTTTATCTTTTTCAACCCTTAAAGCTCCATCAACTGTACTACAATCTAGTTTGCCTTTTGATTTCACTCATTTATAGTACTTATTTGCTGATTGCACTCATTTATAGTAGATCTGATGGATAGCATGCATGGCAACGCTTTTCACTGTGCCTTGCTACATGTAACAATAAGAAACCCAAGCCTGAACCTAAACCTACATCTAAATGAGGATCCAAATAATTTTCTCCGCCCATTTCTCATGTTCTCACATATTATTACACACTCGAGCTCCAGCCATTGATTTCCTACATAATTTCTTGAAGCCCCCCCCCCCCCATCAATGCTAGATTTAGTGCACTACATTTTAATAATGCGTTATGGGAACACAGGGGTCTCGACCTGAAACGTCACCAATCACATTTCTCCAGAGTTGCTGCCTGACCCACCAAGTTACTGCAGCATTTTGTGTCTATCTTTGATGGGAACACGATCCTGACTTTGCAGGATATTGCTCATTGAAAGTCAGTATAATGCAACGTTCCGTTGCCATATTTCACATCTTTGCTTTTAATCAACGAATTACATATTTCAAAACACTGTATTGTTTCAAGTAATTTTGTTATGATATATTAAATATAAATTTTATGACTTACAGGCATTTTTTCCACAAAAGGTTAGAGGAATACATTTCTGTAGATGACTGTTTAGAGCTAGTCAAATGTGTCAATTCCTTTGTATCAGAGCTGAGATCATTATTGTAGCTTCAACGCTTTGTTATGCAGTTAGAACAAATCATTCTTTAAAAGTACATTTAATCTCATTTATCTTTATTCAAAAGACATAATTATTATGATTTCTGCTCACTTTATTTATGATGTTTTCAGAGAATACTGCTTGAACATTCCCTGAAATTTGAATCCTTGTGCAACCCTAGAGTTCCAGAATGCCTCTCATGGGGACTCTGCGATGTGTTTTGCATTATTACAATAAATTCCAATTTTGCCAAAGTTCAAGAAATGAAAACAGAAGTAATTTGAAAATGATATTTTTGAAAATATCAAAGACTTGTGAGAGTCAGATTACACAATATTTCAAACATAAGCCAACATCTAGTTCAACATCCCCACTCTACAGATATACCTTTAAGTGTGCATTCAAAAGTATGTCCCGAGACCAAACTTCAGCTAACTGAATGTACACTGTACTATGTTTACATATTCTGTTGTGCTGCAGCAAGTACAAATTTTATTGTTCTATCTGGGACATATGACAATAAAACACTCGACTCTCAGTTTGGGTGGAAGTTTAATTGATTTATGTGTTCCAGGATTAAGGATAAGCCAAGTTCAAACGTTTCAACCTACGTACTTAGAACATGAGAGGGAATAAAGCCTTCGTTCCCAATGTGAGGTCCTAAAGGCTTTAACAGACTGTCCTTGAGGTTCATCACATTTGCTGATCTCATCATAATTTACGTTCACATAAGTTTGACAGCTGAAAGTTGTATTTGTATTATGTGACCATGGTTTCTCACTCAATGCCAAGTGGTGACATGTTGTTCATATGGTTTTAGTTTTCTTAAGCAATTGCTTTGCGGGGAAGATTATTTAGCCACAGTCACAGTGAACTGCTATTATAATACACAGTGATATAGTTATTACAGCAATTATGGTATTGTGTTTTGGCTACAAATGTTACGGGGAAACATTTACACCATTTATAATTTTCTTATAATCTTTGGTTCATAAGACACTGTTTTTGTAGACATTTGTGGAATATGATTTAGATAGTGAAGAGGTGTAACAGGAAGAGTGAGCAAAACACAAAGTGCTGGAGCAACTCAGTGGGTCAGGCAGCATCTGTGGAGGTGAAATGAATGGGCAACATTTCAGGTCGTGACCCTTCTTCAGACTGATGAGGCTGAATCCCTCATAATATTGAAAGGCTGTACAACGGTTTCTTCTTACTCTTCTGAGCCATGTACAACATGTTTATTTAATTCCTAAATTTATTTTTGAATTATTAATTTGCCAGTTGTGGATGTTGCAGGCAAAGCTTGAACAGAGTGGGGAGTTTAAAAATAAGAGGTATGCACGCACCTCATTCCTGCACAATTCCTACATTTAGTTTGGAAACAACATGTCATCACCCATCATATGCATAGATCGCCGCATGCATAGATCGCCCCTTGCCTTCAGTTTGTGTCAAAGCTTGGAGTAGACCAAAGTGACTGCCGATAAGCAGTTTCATCTGCTAGTGGGAACAAGAACCATGGCTTTAGAGGTTGGTTCTGGCCTCTGTTCAGAATTCCCAACAGTGTTTTCTCCCCCATCCAAAAATCTAAGCGCTGTGGCTTGATGCATGATATTTGATGTTTAATGAAGATGTTCTGGATTAAAGCCATTACCGTGCATCATGTCTGTGGTCAGATGCTGCTTGTATGTTAATTGAACGCAAACTCCGCAAGCTCCAGGCTGTGGAATTGAAACAGAGAGTCAAAGAATACCCATGTCCATATGAGTGCCATCTGTCTCACCATAAGGTCATCCAGCCCAGATTTTCCAAAGGGACAATAATGAAGATGTTGTCCCTTATAAATGTGGTTTGCTACAAGGGGCCATGACAGATTGCTTGATTGAGAAACATTTCCTGAGCTGTTTTGGATGGGACTCATGGCATGACATTTCTGGCAAAAGCCATCTGTGTTCCAGATGTTATTTGCAGATGATACATTTTTATCACAGCCTGAATTATACAGTGAGGCTGTAGTTCACTTTGATATATCCAGCTACGTGTAGTGTGGGACTTGATAGAAATAGAAATGCGCAGAGACCTCGGGTGGCATTTCAGGTGTACGTGTTCCCTTGCTTCAAATCCCGCTTCCTCTTCACAAGCATTCAAGGTCAAAGAAAGTCACCTCACTGTTACTGTACAAGATGCTAGATGCTGCCAGAAATAATGGTCAAAATGATCTCCCAGCTTAGTGAGATCAGGTCGGGGGAGTTCCCACCGCCACGGGTACCATGTAATCCCGTGCTACCTGCTCCATGGTCGGAAAGTTGGCGACTAAACCGTCTCCCCCACCTGATTTGCCAGGTGAGGAGGGGGCTGTGGACCCTAAGCAGGACCAAAAACAAGACCTGTCAAAGGGAGGATGAGCTTCTAGTGAGCCAACAGCCATCCACACTTCAGTAGAAGTTGTGATCACTGTCATACATAGCATTGTAAGGCACCGTGGCCTTTGATGTTTTCAACGATAATGATGATGATGATGATGATGATATAGATAATGATGAGCTTATTCAACCTCTACAGGAAGCAAATGCAGCATGATGCCATTGATCAAAAATGCTCTCTCCATTTAAGAAAACACCTCAGATGATCAGGATCAAACACACATCTTCTAATAGATATTCTCAAATTACAAGCACAGCCTTCCCTGAAAGTATGAGATTCATGTGCAGTTTTTTTCCAAATTTACTTAGATATTTAAGAGCTACATCACACTGCATATTGTACCAGTATTTTTCACTTCAATTCCCAATCATAGTGTAGCACAGTGGTGCTGCAGTAGAACAGCTGCCTCACAGTGGCAGAGACCCGGGTTCAATCCTGACTACGGGTGCTGTCATGAGTTTACACGTTCTTCCTGTGACTGCGTGGGTCTTCTCCATGTGCTCTGGTTCCCTCTCTCCCTCCCCCCCCCCCCCCCCCCCCACCCCCACCCCCACACACCACCCCCTCCAATTCCAAAGATGTGCAGGTTTAGACAATAGACAATAGGTGCAGGAGTAGACCATTTGGCCCTTCAAGCCAGCACCGCCATTCAATGTGATCATGGCTGATCATCCCCAATCAGCACCCCGTTCCTGCCTTCTCCCCATATCCCCTGACTCTGCTATAATCAATTTGGAGGTTAATTGGCTTTGTAAATTGTTGCTAGTGTGTAGGATAGAATTAGTGTACAGGTGATCGTTGGCCGGCGCGGAGTAGGTGGGTGAAAGGGCCTGTTCGACACAGTATCTCTAAACTCTCTAAACACAATGTGGCCTGTTATGGGAGAACAGGCAATTGGATTCTCGTTCTTTGCCAATGAAGCTTCTCATCTCAAGAAGAGCCTCACAAAATCAGATTTTTTTTTCTTGGTTTCCATCTTGAAGTTTTCATTCTATTTGGCACAGATTTTCCATTCCATCCAATAGTAAGCCTTAACATAGTCCGTATACTTATTTATTGATTACCAATTGTTTCAGACTTCATCACTTGACAGAGGATAGACACAAAATGCTTGAGTAACTCAGCGGGACAGGCAGCATCTCTGGAGAGAAGGAATGGTTGAGATTTTGGGTCGAGGCTCTTCTTCAGGCTGACCATTTCTTGACCTATGACTAGGCAAGGTTGCCAGGCTATTTAGATTTGTGTAAATTCAATCTTAAACAGCTTGCTATATTGTTATAAGACGTTGTGAAAGATTTCCAAGATTTCTTCCTGAACTGGCCATTATTTTCTGCGTTCATCTGGGTTCACTGTTAGTCTGGGTTTTGTTTCTCGGTAGTGCAGGTTTTTGGTTGCATCAATTGTACAAATGTCTGGACAAGTTTTTCCAGACATGCTATTTGTCTGCCAGTATGTCTGTGTCTACCATATTGACTTCAGGTCAATGGCCCATGTTGTGTGAGGCCATTACCAGCCTCGTTTAAAACTGTCATGCAGGACAGTGAAGCCGAGCGCAAGTCAATGCCAGTTACTTTGGGAGAAGCCAGAGAAGAGCTGTCATCTTGGTTGCAAATACTCGATGTGGGTGGATGCTATTTGATCCGAGAATGTTAAAAGGAATTTAATATTCTTACAAGAGGAATGGAAAAAATATATACAGTATATCAGAGTTCACACAATAGTCCTTTTATACTTAAAGTTTGGTTTCTAAAAATACTCAATGTACTGGGAATTAGTTCATACTTAACAACTATTAGCTATAACTCTGGAACTGTTACATTATCCGCTTGCATATCACATTATTTATGGTAAAATTCATTGAAATGGACAAATATCCATTCTCATCGTACCCCCGAATGGGAAAGCATCCCTTTTGTAGCCTCAATTTGAAAACAGAGTGCCAAACGAGAAATGAAGAGTTCATCAGATACCACCTGGGGAAGCTCCTGCAAGACTCACTGTTTTCGCAAGTTAACCTTCACAGATGTAAGTATTTATGCTTAAAATTAAGGTCTTCTTGCCAATATAATAAATTAGCTAAATGGCTTTCAAAACAATGTTGGGAAATAGCAACAGTCTTGCTATGAGGTATTTTAATCCCTGGCCTGTTTTGTGCATTAAGAATAAAAGATTTTTAACAGAAGAAATATGGTGTTGGATCTTTTTTTAAGAAGTACACGGGAATCCCGTAGGAGAGAGCGAGCCTTGGCTATATTTTTTGCAGTAAGATTCCACAATAAAGCCATACATGCCTGGAAATCCCATCACCTGCGAGCCCCACAGTTGGCAGCGCTGAAGTTCCCCGCTGCACTGCTGTAAACACTGATCGGTGTAACAGATCCCTGCAGGCAGAGTTGCCAAAACCTAGCCTCTCACTCTTTATTTAGTTTGAACAGCCACAGCGAGAAATGGCACTAAAATTCAGCAAATCCCTCCAAAAGAATCGTGCACAAAAAATAAAATTTCCAATTTTTAATCGATCCTTCCAAGTTTGTCACTTGTTTTCATGAGTGGTAATGACAATCTCACGATATATTCTCAATTTTATACTTTCATGTGTTCATTATCATGATTTATCACAGCTTAACCAAAGGCAGAAAATAGAACTATATTGGAACAAATAACCTCAGACGGAAAATCATGACCCCCCCCCCCTGAACAGAGGGCTCTACTAAAGAGACTTACAACTTGCAAACACAGCCAATAATGTACCCGGAAACCTCTTGGAGATGATTAGAAAATATGTCAAGATTAACAATTCACACATGGTTTCAAAGCTCACTTGGAAAATAATGGCATTGATAATTGATCAATAATAAGGAAAATAGTGGTAATGATAATTGATCAATGATATTGATAATTGGGCAATGCATCGAGGTCAGAAGGATGCAGCAGCCAAGAATGGGCACAGCAGGCCAAAAGTGCCGAGTTGCCCATGTCCTATATTCCACTAGTGCCCTGTTGTTCATCACCTATTCTTCACTACGGTCACTGCAATTCATTTATAGTTGTTGCAATGTGTATGGAGTAGGAAACCAATCTGAGCACAAAGGTTCAGTCCACACAGGTGACAGAGTTGTCGGGATACTGTAACATTGGGGGTTTTGGATTTACAAGGTTCTCTTTTCACAAATTCACAAATTCACAAGTTATATGAGTAGAATTAGGCCATTCAGCCCACCAAGTCTGCTCTACCATTCAAATCATGGCTGATCTTTGCCTTCTAATCCCATTTTCCTGTCTTCTCCCCATAACCCTTGACACCTGTTCTAATCAAGAATTTGTCAATATCCACTGACCTGGCCTCCGCAGCCCTCTGTGGCAATGAGTTCCACTGATTAACCCTATAACCATATAACCATATAACAATTACAGCACGGAAACAGGCCATCTCGGCCCTACAGGTCCGTGCCGAACAACTTTTTTTTCCCTTAGTCCCACCTGCCTGCACTCATACCATAACCCTCCATTCCCTTCTCATCCATATGCCTATCCAATTTATTTTAAATGACACCAATGAACCTGCCTCCACCACTTCCACTGGAAGCTCATTCCACACTGCTACCACTCTCTGATTAACTACCCACTGACTAAAGAAATTCCTCTTCACCTCCTTTATAAAAGGGTGCCCTTTAATTCTGAGGCTATGACCTCTGGTCCCAGACTCTCCCATCAGTGGAAGCATCCTTTCCACTTCCACTCTCTCTATGCCTTTCATTATTCTGTAAGCATCAATGAGGAAAGATATTGTCAAGTTTCAAAGGGTCCAGAAAAGTTTTATGAGGATATTGCCAGGACTAGAGGGTGTGAGCTCTCGGGAGAGGTTTAGTAGGCTGGTTCTCTATTCCTTGGAGCGCAGGAGGATGAGGGGTGATCTTATAGAGGTGTACAAAATCATGAGAGGAATAGATCAGGTAGATGCACAGAGTCTCTTGCCCAGTGTAGTGGAATCGAGGACCAAAGGACACAGGTTCAAAGTGAAGGGGAAAATATTTAATAGGAATCCGAGGGGTAACCTTTTCACACAAAGGGTGGTTGGTATATGGAACAAGCTGCCAGAGAAGGTAGTTGAGGCAGGGACTATCCCATTTTTTAAGAAACAGTTAGACAGGTACATGGATAGGACAGGTTTGGAGGGATATGGACCAAGCGCAGGCAGGTGGGACTAGTGTAGCAGGGACGTGTTGGCGGGTGTGGGCAAGTTGGGCCGAAGGGCCTGTTTCCACACTGTATCACTCTGATTCCATGTCTCTATGAATCTATGAGGTCCCCCCTCAACCTTCTAAACTCCAGTGGGTACAGGCCCAGTGCTGTCATCCTTTTCCTCTTTGTGTCCACTGTTCTAACTTCCACATATGCTTTTTATGCGAAAACACCAAACTGGATGATTAAAGCTTGCTCAAAGGGACACAGAGTGCTGGAGCAACTCAGCGGGTCAGGCAGCACCTCTGTAGAACATGGTCAGGTTGATATATGCTTGCTGCTCCCTGTAGTATGTGGCAATGTGACTCTTCACTATCCTCACCTGAATACAATTTTACGGCAGCTTTATCCATTACTGTGAGTTAGCATGAATATGGAATTGACTTTGCTATTCTGTTACAGTGGCACAGCAGTAGAGTTGCTGCCTTACAGCGCTGGACACCCGGGTTTGATCCCGGTTGCTGTCTGTACGGAGTTTGTCTGTGTGGGTTTTCTCCAAGATCTTCAGTTTCCTCCCACACTCCAAAGACGTACAGGTTTGTAGGTTGTGTAAGAAAGAACTGCAAATGCTGGGTCAATTGGCTTGGTAAATATAAAAATTGCCCCTAGTGTGTGTAGGATAGTGTTAGTGTGTGAGGATCACTGGTCGCAATGATGAAGTGCTGTAAAGAAAATTATAAACGATGAGTAAAGAGGTGGGTATTCAAGCAGGATATTCAGCTCAAGTTTAGCTATGTGCTGAAGGTACAAATACTGTCATCCTAAGCCAGAAGAGCAGAAGTGCTGGAAGCATTATATGCCACATATGTTGGAGTGATAAAGATATACAGCAGATGGATCTTATGTCAACATTTTATGTCTATTTGCACATCCTCTCTGCGTTTCCAATTTAGTGTCAACTCTGCCCCAGGAACTATAAGTTATTATGATCACAGTTATAATGGAAGTTATTATTGTAAACTTGTCACACTGTATTCATAGCCTCCTGCCAGAGGTGATCAGCACCAGTTGTGTGTTGCAGAAAAGGGTTGATACTCAAAACAATCCCTCTGATTTCCAAATGTTTGCTATTTAACAGAATGATAGCTCAAAATGAAAATATTCAATGGGTAAGGACAGAATTTATGTCTCTGAAGTGCACTCTACAGCTCATTCAAAGATATCCTTCAGCAGTCCTGACTGGTCTCCAAAAAGCACAACCGTTTTCCTGTAAATCAGCCATGATTCCAAACACTGAACATTTTCCTACAATATCTCAGGTCTTTAATCTTGCTGAGTGCCCTTGGGGCCACGTTGGGTAAAACCTTGGCAGCCCTTCAGCAGAAGTGGAAAAGTTAAAATATCAAGTTTTTAAATGCAGCGTGGAAATATCTCTCATAGGTTGGAGGCATGGTTTCACAGGTAGCAGGATTGCTTTTGGTGTCAGCAGTCAGAAAGAGAAAGAGAGTAAGGAATATTGGAATTGAGATCCAGAACACCGCAGTTTCTGCGAAACTTTGTACAAAAGAGGGTGCCACAATATCTGGCTAATCAAGCAGTAACTGGGGAATGAAAAAGATATTGCATCAATGGTACAGGGAGATGACCTTCCATTAGAGCTGGACATTTTAACACAAAGAGGAAAGGCAGCTTATGGTTGAATTCAATACTGAATCCTTCGGGCAACCATGTGCCCAGATGAAAGATGGGATGCTGTTCCATGAGTTTACATTAGACACCATTGAAACAGAGTATGAGGTTGAAGGCAGACAGATGGGATGGAGACCTGGGTAAGAAGTTCAGGGTCAGCCTTGCTGACGAAGCAGAGTTGTCTGGCAGAACAGACACCCAATCTACCTTTGGGTTCTCCAAAGTAGCAGAGACCTCATTGTGAACACAGAATGCAGTACGCATAAATGGAAAATATGGAAGCTAATCGCTGTTTTGCTTGGAAGGAATATCTGAGTCCCTGGATGCTGGGAAGGGAAATGATAAAAGAGAAGGTGCTGCATCTGCTCTGGTTGCATGGGAAAGCACCAGGATAATGGGATGAATGGCTAAGATAGTCATACACTCATACAACACGCAACAGGCCCTTTGCCCAACTTGTCCATGCTGACCTAGATGCCATTTGTAAACTAATCCCATTTGCCGCATTTATTCTATATCCCTCCAAATCTTTCCTATCCGCGTACCTTTCCGAGCGGTGTGATATGTAGCGGTACGGTTATGATCCAATGAGAATGATGATGAAATATTTCAAAACTGAAATTCAGCCTCTGTGAGAGAGATCAGTTCACCAAATGACAACAGCAGCATTGTTGACTTTATTAAGGTTGATCCTCGGTGAGCAGAGGAGAATAGATTAAAGCGTTTATATGTAGTGAAAACATTGAGATGGTCACCATCACGGTTAGCAATTAAAGGATCTTGAAAGGATAAGAGGTCAGAAGTAGGGATCTAGGAATCAGAAGAAAGGATCCACCAGAGAGTGTAGGAACAAAGAACTGCAGATGCTGGTTTACCAAACAAGATACAGAGTGCTGGAGTAACTCGGCGGATCAGGCAATGTCTCAGGAGAACATCGCCCGGCGGGGTCACAACATCCGGAGCCTGGATCGCCTCGGTGCAGAGGGAGTACAAGGAGGGAAGAGACAAAGACTTAAGACTTTTGCCTCCCATCACAGTGAGGAGGTGCCTGGTGAACTCACTGTGGTGGATGTTAAATTTGTGTTTATTGTGTGTTTTTGTCTTTTTATTATATATATGACTGCATGGCAATGAAATTTCATTCAGACTGAAAGGTCTGAATGATAAATAAATTCAATTAAATTCAATACAATTCAATGGATAGGCGACGTTTCGAGTCGAGAACCTACCTCAGACTGATCACCTGTGAACTGATCACAGTGAAAGGATCCACTTTCTGGGGTAAAGTCTTCTGAACAAAGAAATGGGTATGGATAGCAAGACAAATTCAACATAATGTCAGAAATCGCTGAGGTGGAGATACAGCAGGAGAAGGGTAAAGTCCTTGAGAAGGACTGATCATTGAGGATCAGAAAGGGAAAGATCATAAAGGATAGTGAAAACACAGCAAGGATTGCATATTAAGGAGGAGATGAGTTTAGGGCTGGTATATTTTGCCAGGGTTTGTTTCTTGTCATGGTCACCAACCAATAATACACTCTAAATTGAATCTGAATCTAGATACGGTCATTTTTTAGTCTCTCCTTTCATCTGGCAGATTAATTTTATTATTGGCTTCTTTCATTAAAATGTTATAGCATATTTACGTATATATTAAATTGCCATCTGCCTGCAAAATGCAATCCATGTGCATCTTGCTGTCAAGTGAACTTGCAAAATCCCTGTCAACTACCAGCTAGCTACCCGTTGCATTGAAACCCTATGACTGTTGTCAACATGTTCAGGTGGTCCAACTTTCATTTTCCGAAGAAACAGAGTAGGTTAAAACTTGGAAATTAATTATAGCAGAAAATCAAATCTTGGAATGCTCTTCAAGCTGATTACTTATTAATGTGATTAGGTCATTTTATGCAACACTGCACAAACACAAGAGGACTCCTTAAAGGGAGGGCAGAAGGTAAAAGTATCAGGGTGTGTAGCTGACACCAGTATTGGGATGCATTTCAGCAACGCCCATGTGCTACTCATTGAGTCACCCTGCTGCAGGCTACAGCCACCCACCTACAGTAAATGTTAATCCCAGGATGATATGGGTGGGATAAAATGTGCTTGTAATAAATACAAGTGAATTGTAATTTAAAAAATACTTAGCCTTTCAAGGGGAGAGATGAGTGAGCGGGTTTCCCCTTTAATACCTCTTTCCAACAAACGGTGGACTTTGGCACCATTACTTGTGGCAATTAGAGAACCACAACATTTCAGGTCATCTTCTCTTTGAATGTGGAATCTGTGTGAAGAACACAAGCGATAGTGAGTGACTTCAACCAAAGGCGTCTGAAGAAAAAGACACAAAGTCCTGGTGTAACTCAGCGGCTCAGGCAGCATCTCTGGAGAACAGGGATAGGTGACGTTTCGGGTCGGAACCCTTCTTAAGACTGATTGTATTAGGAGGGAGAACGTCACCTATCCATGATCTCCGGAGATGCTGCCTGACCCCTGAGTTACACCTGCACTTTGTGTATTTTTTTGTAATCCAGCATCTGCAGTTCGTTCTGCCTAAAGTTATGAGGAACAGTTATTGTGTGACAAAGGTTGGAATTTGACCTTTCCAAGGTGTGAAAGGCAACAGCAGTTAGCAAATATGGAATATCCAGCAGCATGTTTGTTGAACGTTCCTTAACAAGAGCTTTTGGTAGCAAAAACAGGAAGGCAGATTACTATCTAAATGGCGTCAAGTTGGGAAAAGGGGAAGTACAACGGGATCTGGGGGTCCTTGTACATCAGTCTATGAAAGTAAGTATGCAGGTACAGCAGGCAATGAAGAAAGTGAATGGCATGTTGGCTTTTATAACAAGAGGAATTGAATATAGGAGCAAAGAGGTCCTTCTGCAGTTGGACAGAGCCCTAGTGAGACCACACCTGGAGTATTGTGTGCAGTTCTGGTCCCCTAATTTGAGGAAGGACATTCTTGCTATTGAGGGTGTGCAGCGTAGATTTACAAGATTAATTCTCGGGATGGCGGGACTGTCATATGCTGAGAGAATGGAGCAGTTGGGCTTGTACACTCTGGAGTTTAAAAGGATGAGAGGAGATCTCATTGAAACATATAAAATTGTTAAGGGCTTGGACATGCTAGAGGCAGGAAACATGTTCCCGATGTTGGGCGAGTCCAGAATCAGGGGCCACAGTTTAAGAATAAGGAGTAAGCCATATAGAACGGAGACGAGGAAACACTTTTTCTCACAGAGAGTGGTGAGTGTGGAATTCTCTGCCTCAGAGGGCGGTGGAGGCAGGTTCTCTGGATGCTTTCAAGAGAGAGCTAGATAGGGCTCTTAAAAATAGAGGAGTCATGGAATATGGGGAGAAGGCAGGAACGGGGTACTGATTGGGGATGATCAGCCATGATCACATTGAATGGCAGTGCTGGCTCGAGGGGCCGAATGGCCTACTCCTGTACCTATTGTCTATTGTCTATAACACAAGAACCTTTGGGTGATTTATATATTTTTTATTAATTGAATTTTATTTTTGGCTTTTAATTTTTTAAGTAATCCTATCCTTTTTTAAATATCTTAATTGCACGTGTCTTATAAATTTGGAAGTTTTATTATGAATTTATTTTTAATAGTTTGCAATATTTTTACAAGGCTCAAGTCAGGAATGTGATGGGATAATCGCCATGTGCTTGAATGAGTGCAGCTCAAACAACATTCAAGAAACTCAACACAATCCAGGACAAAGCAGCCTCCTCAAGTAGAATCACCAGAAGCTGCAGGTCCCCCTCCAAGCTGCACCACATCATGAACAGGAAACATATCACCATGGCGTTATTTAGCCTGGGTCTAAATCCTGGACCCTCCCACCCATCAGCACCTTAGGAGTGCTGTACCTTCACAAGAAAGACAGCAGCAATTCAAAGGCGCTCAGAACAACCTGCACAAAGTCTTTCAGGGTTGATTTATAAATGCTGGGGTGGAAGATTGCAACCTTCACGTGGTCCGCCCTGTTTCGACTAATGCAATCAACTCGAAGTGCACAAACGGAAGATCAAATAGAACAAGTTGTCTAACAACTTTAGGCTGTGCACACCAAACGAAAGAAGAAGATAAATGCTGGCCTTTCTGACCATAGATCCATATTTGAATGAAACATTAAACTATAAGGAAGTAGAACAGCTAAATACATGGTCACTACAGACACAGACATGATGGTTCACACAGCTACCTGAAGATGGAATTCTACCTCATCTAACCACAGTGCCTGCAAAATTCACCCATACGGATATGAAGCAGAGGCTGGAAATGACTGTGTGCATATGGAAAACCTTAAACATTCTTCCCTTGCCGAATCTAATTCATGCCTTTAATTTCCTACAGGACACCCACATTCCCCTCAGGACATGAGGCAGGTAGACGATAATCTTCCTCAGAGAAAGAATAATTACTCATTCACAAAGTACATTATCCAAGGAGTCCCGGCCACCTGGGACCTTCGGATACACTTCCATGGATCTGGAAAGAAAGTTGACGTGTCACTCACTTCATTGCATGTGCAAGACTAGACTGTAGGGATAGGCAGGAAGGAAGTAGTGAATAGGGATGAGAAGGCCATTTTTGGTGTGGCCATTTTGACCAGTGGGGTACCACTGATATCAGTATTGCACTCGTTTACAAATACATGTATATAGTGATGACATAAAACATGGAACAAAGAACAGTGCAGAACAGGAAAAGGCCCTTTGGCCCACAATGTCTTATGCCGGCCCTGCTGAGTGCCCCCCCATCCCCTCTGGACTGTCTCCCTCGGATGGTCATGTCACACAGACACATCTGCTGAACTGTTTTGACTATTTTACTGGTTTTTTTTACAATCCATGTTCTCGGGATATCTAAATCTAAATGTTATTAGTTATTTATGTTATGACATCGGATGGAAGCTGCATTCCAAATCTCGTTGCGCTTATGTGCAATGACAATAAAAGATATTATTATTATTATTATTATGCTGAATTCAATCATTCCTTTTGCCTCCCCATGATCCATATCCCTCCATTCCCAGCACATTTAGTTTAGAGAGACAGCGCGGAAACAGGCCCTTCGGCCCACCGAGTCTGCGCTGACCAACGACCCCTGTACATTAGCATGATTCTACACACTAGGGAAAATTGATAATTTTTCCCGAAGCCAATTTTCCTACAAACCTGTGTGTTTTTGGAGTGTGGAAAAAAACCCACGTGGACATTTTGAAAGAAAGAACTAAATTAAAAAAAACTTCTAGAAAACGGCTAGAAATTGCAGAAAGCTGCAACATAAGGGAATGTGGGAGTCTTTCTGCACAAAGCACAGAAAGTGAGCACACGTGCAGTAGGTCATTGGTACGGCTAATGGAAGGTTGCCCCTTATTTCAAGGGGATGGGAGAATGAAAGCAGGGAAATCTTACTCAAATCTTACTGTGGAGGATGCTAGTGAGTCCACATCAAGAATACTGTAAACAATTTTGGTTCCCTTACTTAACAAATTGTATTATTTCTCACAGGCAGTTCAGAAGATTCCCTGGGATGGTCCTGGGAATGGAAAGTTCAACAGATGGAAGTGGGGAAGGATAAAGGAGAACAGTGAAGTGTTGTAGGATGTCCTCGACACTGCCATTTTACACCATTCATTGTTCAGAAGAGTGAGATAATATTGTTAGGGCACTGAGCTGACTGAATGCTGAAAGGATAGTTTTGCCTATCGAAGAGTCCAAAACGAGAGGGCCTGGTCTCATAATAAGGGGACACCCATTTAAGACCGAGATGAGGAAGAATTTATTCTATTCATGACTTGTGAATATTTGAAACTCCTTGCCAAGAGAGCTGTGGGAAAGCAGTGCTGGAGTACATACATTCATGGCTGAGATTGATGGATTTCAGATCAGTAGGGGAATGGTTATGAGAAAGGACAGGAAAGTCAACTAGAGGCATGTCGACTGACCCAGGATCTTTTAAATGGTGGAGTAAACTTGAGGGGGTGAATAGCCTGGGCCTGATCCCACTCTTATCCTTTTGTGCTCTCATATAGATGATGAACATAGAAACCTGATCGTCTTTTGACTGGTAAGTGGTCTTTTATTTGACATGTAGAATAGCGAGTCGTTTGTCTAACTCATGAGAAGAATTGATCGGGTAGATGCACAGAGTAAGGGAATCGAGGACCAGAGGACATAGGTTCAAGATGAAGGGGAAGAGATTTAATAGGAATGTGAGGGGTAACTTTTTCACACAAAGTGTGGTGGGTGTATGGGACAAGCTGCCAGATGAGGTAGTTGAGGCTGGAACTATCCCAACATTTAAGAAACAGTTCGATAGGTACATGGATAGGACAGGTTTGGAGGGATATGGACCAAGCGCAGGCAGGTGCGACAAGTGAAGTTGGCCAGAGTAGGTAAGTTGGGCCGAAGGGCCTGTTTCAACACTTGTATCACTCTATGACTCTGTGACTCTTAGCTATGGAGCTGGCAGTGCATGTAGATGAAACATAGAAACATAGAAATTAGGTGCAGGAGTAGGCCATTCGGCCCTTCGAGTCTGCACCGCCATTCAATATGATCATGGCTGATCATCCAACTCAGTATCCCATACCTGCCTTCTCTCCATACCCTCTGATCCCCTTAGCCACAAGGGCCACATCTAACTCCCTCTTAAATATAGCCAATGAACTGGCCTCGACTACCCTCTGTGGCAGAGAGTTCTAGAGATTCACCACTGTGTGAAAAAAGTTCTTCTCATCTCGGTTTTAAAGGATTTCCCCCTTATCCTTAAGCTGTGACCCCTTGTCCTGGACTTCCCCAACATCGGGAGCAATCTTCCTGCATCTAGCCTGTCCAACCCCTTAAGAATTTTGTAAGTTTCTATAAGATCCCCTCTCAATCTCCTAAATTCTAGAGAGTATAAACCAAGTCTATCCAGTCTTTCTTCATAAGACAGTCCTGACATCCCAGGAATCAGTCAGTCTGGTGAAGACTTACGCAATACTCTGTACTCAAGTCAAGTCCCAAGTCTTTATGGCAATACACATGTCCTTCCTCAGATTTGGATACCAAAACTGCACGCAACCCTCCAGGTGTGGTCTCACCAAGACCCTGTACAACTGCAGTAGAACCTCCCTGCTCCTATACTCAACTCCTTTTGCTATGAAGAGGATGCGATGGACAAGGTGGACATATTTATATCCTGATCGATTTATTTACGCGAGATGCAAAGAGTAGATTCCTTTTCATGAGTTAGATGACTTCCTGGATGCTAACTGAAATTGTAGTGTCGAGGACATCCTACAACACTTCACTGCTCTCCTTTATCCTTCACCACTTCCATCTCTTTCTCTTCATAGTCCTTGTCCAAAGAGGCCGTGTTACCCTCGACTTATATCTCCAATCTTTGCTGGGGTGCAATGATCTGGGGTGCAGCGAACCATCACCATTGCTCTAGCAGCTGCCAGGCGCAGTGTTGATGGGCACTGCTGGATCGGTTGAGCACCTGAAGTGTATTTTAAGAGTGTTTGCTTGATGTCATTTCCTGCAGATTAGTGGCTTTGCTTAAACGCTGCTGAGCCTCATTGCTCGGCTTCCTCCGTGGAGTTGTCAGCAATGTTTTCAGTGGGTCGCCGTGGTCACCAGGAAGCTTTGAGGCATTGGGAGGTATAAATAGATCAGTGAGGGTGTACAAATGAGCCACAGGATGAATGAATCATGACAGCTGGCAAGGAATCCCGTACCCTTACGGAGAATAATCTCCTTATGGTTAGAAAGCACCTGGAGTGGAAGCCTCTATGATTGATGAGCAATCCTGGGTGGCCTGGACGTTTCTTGAGAACCGCAGTCTATGACACCCTTTCCCGAGCCAGCCAGAGCCACAACCCTGGGCGGTCGCTCCCTCTGACTGGTCTCGTTAGTGGCAAGGTTGATGTCATTGAAAGAATGAAAAGCATAAGCCCACCGCCTGATGCATTAGCGTATGGCCGACCACGTATTCTCATCTTCTTCTTCTTCTTCTTCGGCTGTCTCTTGGCATTGAGGATGGTGTGTTTCCATTCCGGTTCTGCAGGTTCTTAGGCCCATAAGCCTACCTGCAGTCCGTGCCTGGTGTGGCAGTAGGTGCTTGATGAGGCAGGATGGGGTTAGCTTGGGGTGTAGTGCATACTATAATTCAGCATGCTCCAAGCCTGGACTCAAGGTTATCTATGCCACCCTCAATGCACCTTCTCCATTTTGTCGGTCATGGCCGAGGGATCCCTATCAGCCTGTCATCAAAGAGATTTAGGTAATCTTTTGACATGACATAGTTCAGAATAGTGTGTGAATATCCACTGTCTGATATAGCAGACTATGGGCACATTTTGGTTTAGTTGAAAGATACAGCATGGAAAGAGGCCCTTCGGTCCACTGACATCATGCTGACCGTTGGTCACTGTTAACACCAGTTTTATGCTATACCACATTCTCAACTACACCGTACATATCAGCAACAATTTTACAGAGGCCAATTAACCTAAAAACCCACTTGTCTTTGGAATGTGGGAGGAAATCTGAACACCCAGATGAAATCCACGCGATCACAGGGAGAATGTACAAACTCGCCACAGAATACCAGCAGCACCACTGTACTGTCTACCCTCTTCTAGGGGAAAGCAATGATCTGCCACCATCTGTACACTGTGGATGGCTCTATTGTAATCATGTATTGTCTTTCCGTAGACTGGTTAACATACAACAAAAGCTTTTCACTGTACCTCAGTACTTCTGACAATAAATTAACCTCCAACTCAAACTCAAGTGACACCCTTATGCCCCTGTCCCACTTAGGAAACCTCTGGAGACTTTGCGCCCCACCCAAGGTTTCCTTGCAGTTCCCGGAGGTTGCAGGTGGTTGCCGGAGGTTGCAGGTAGTGGAAGCAGGTAGGGAGACTGACAAAAACCTCCGGGAACCGCACGGAAACCTTGGGTGGGGCGCAAAGTATCCAGAGGTTTCCGTTCAGGTTTCCTAAGTGGAACAGGGGCATTACCTTCCTCTGATACTTTTGTAGTTAAATGTCAAATGCGTTAAAAACTTTAGTTATTTCTTTAATACCAAATTGTTCAGGTAGTATGTAATTATAAACACCTTTCTTATAAATCTGTGTCTATTCATCCCTGGCAAACATGTGTTGGAGTAAATGTTGGTTAATGTTACAAACATCAGCCGGCAGCTAATGTAGAATGAATTCCATATGAAGCTGTTGCAATGTTTGAACATTTAACAAACTAGGGGCTGCAACATTTGTTTTACAAATCGCAATAGCTGGATTTTATATCAAGTCATCGTACTCTGAATATTTCTGGTTCATTGAGCGGTGTCATGCCTGAAACTTTCACAGATGTGAATTAATTATTGATGCTCTCAAATTGAATGATCCATAACCTATGTTATTTTCTTATTTCTTAAACTCATGTTATTATTTTTGTGGGTTCCCACTGTGGGAGGCACCACTTTATCTGCCAGCAGTTTTACTTTTTTGAACTTGCAGTACCCACATTCCTATTGCATTTGTAGAAACAAGGAACTGTAGATGCTGGTTTATGAACAAGGAGACACAAAGTGCTGGAGTTACTCAGCAGGTCAGGCAGCATCCCTGAAGAATACAGTTAGGTGACGTTTCAGGTCGGGACCCTTTTTCCCCATTGTATTTATTGTTCTCAAAGCAGCTGAAATTGATAAATATGATGAATCGAGCAATAGAATGAAAAAATCCATATATCTCAGATGTAAGCAAATCCATAATTCGGCTTTTACTTTCTGCTCCTCGGTAGAGAGGTCACATTAAGATAACTTTAATAGCTAAATGTGTCCAATTTGCATTTACTTGTTACAAAATGCTGCAGATGCTAGCATATTAAAAAAAGACCCAAAGTGCTGGAGTAACTCAGCGGATCAGGCAGCATCTCTGGAGACCATGGATAGGTTGCGACCCTTCTTCAGACCCAGATTGTAATCCTATTGTTTTATAATCATGTTGTTGAAACACAGTGAGGTCCAGTAATCTTTTTATTAGTATATTTACTCTTATATACTTGCAAAATCTATTTCCTATCCACAGCTCAACTGCATGCTTGCTCTGGGCCTGGTGCCAACGTCTCACTGCTCACAAGGTGTTGCTGAGTTGCTGGGACCAAAAATAAATGATCAGGAAGAGACTCGCCCCTGTTTCCATGGTACCTCCAAGTCAGCTTGTAGGACATGTGCTCATAGCAGTCCATCTGCTCAGCTGGAGGTTTCAGTAATGCTAGAACATAAAGCTTTATTGAATTGTTTTTTAAGTATGTAATAATATTGTTTTGTGGTTCCCATAGGATGTCAAAGTATGCTCTGCAGTTACAGTTACTATGGCAAGCTGTTGTCTTGCTACCTCCCAGGAGGTTTTCGTATTTAAAACTTCAGTTTAGTTTAGTTTATTATTGTCATGTGTACCGAGGTACAAGTGAAAGGCTTATAGACAAGACTATATATATATACATATACAAGATTAAGCCATCCAGCTCTCCTTTCAGCCCCTTATTTACATTCTTCTTCAGATGAACTATCATCCGATTTTCTCTACAATGGTGCACCACCATTCAGACCATGATCACAATGCTGCCCTGGTCTGATCAGCTGCCTGTATTCATCGCACCCTCGTCTGCTTGTTCAACGCTTTTAAAAACTATCGTGACGCAGACCTAGAGACTGTCCAACCTTTGCTCCACAATGGGATCAATCAGATACCTATGACAGCCCAGATCTTCACCTCGCCCCCTAACTCCGAGAGTAGCGCCTACATAAGTGCCAATCACCATTGTGCTCTGCTTCTATAAAAATGATTGAGGAATTTTAAACTGACCGAATTGCTGCATTGTTGATACATACTTTAATAATAGTGTCCTTGTCACCCTGTTTGGGTGGCAGTAGATACTCTTCAGCTATTTCTGTCTCCATTTTTCCACTTGCTCATTATCCAGTTTTACCTCAGCAACACTGTTCAGTTACGTTGCCCCCCTCCATCTAAAGTCGTCAAGAGCTACCGCCTCTATAGTAGTTACGATCCTCAGAGGTTGTACATCTGCTGCAATATTGCCTATCCTGTGATAACTAGACTAAAGGGCATTTTACCTAGAGACCTTATCATTACCATTTCTTTAGGTTTGTTCTCCAATCGCACCTTGATATGGTCCCCATCTTTTTAGACACCACTTCCATGCTGGTGACCATCCTTAAACAGAAACTCTACTGTTTTAAATAGTTTTACCTGAATTCTCTCAATTGCCCAGCGGCATCTTAATAAATCTTGCAACACTCGATCTAAAATATTGCATCTCTTTGCCTGACTCTTTAGTCTAACCACGTATTCACCAAACGTTTCCTCTACTCACAGGTTGCATGGGCCAAATTTGGAGATCTCAACGTTTTCTGATGGCAATGGATATGCCTTCCAAGAATGTTCAACGTGGCCTTGAATGAGACTTCATCCATAGTTTGAGGCACTGTTAGATTCATCAATGTCTCCTTCCCTTTCTTGGGTCCCACCTCGTTCCTTAAGCCTTTATTTTCCCCTTGCCTACTTTCACCAATCACCCACCTGCCTCTATCCCCCCCCCCCCCCCCCCCCCCCCCCCCCCCCCATTTCGCCTGCTCATCATCTTACAACCCTCTTTGGTCTGCCTGTCTCCTATTGGCCTGTCTTACTCCTCCTCCCTCCTCCGCTCATCTTTATACCAGCCACCATTCCTCTGCACTCTGAGTGCCGATGCAGGGTCTTGACCCGACACATCGTCAATACTGGCCCTCCCGCAGATGCTACTCGACTAGCTGTGCTCATCCACCAGTTTGTCTTGTGCTCTTCTTCTTGGGTATGGCTACATGAATCTGTTCAATTTACTACCCAGATATTGATTAACCTAAGGAGCATTTCAATTTGTCCCGTTTGCAGAGCAAACAGCTGAGAACAGGCATTCATCTCCAAATCACCCATGAATCTGACACAAGCATATCTGCAATCCCCATTCTCTTTTCCATTTGCATTGAATTATTGTCATGCTGTTTACTGAAGCAACAACATCCCATCCTCAAGGTTAATATAGTAACTATGTGCTTTATTATTGCTGCTGGGTATTAAAACAAATAATAAAAGTAATAATAAAACATCCTTTATTAAAGACAATAACTCTCAAATAAATAGAAGTATCTGGTACAAGAAGATAGACACAAAGTGCTAGAGTAATGACCCTGTCCCACTTAGGAAACCTGAACGGAAACCTCTGGAGACATTGCGCCCCACCCAAGGTTTCCGTGCGGTTCCCGGAGGTTTTTGTCAGTCTCCCTACCTGCTTCCACTACCTGCAACCTCCAGCAACCACCTGCAACCTCCGGGAACCACACGGAAACCTTGGGTGGGGTGCAAAGTCTCCAGAGGTTTCCGTTCAGGTTTCCTAAGTGGGACAGGGGCATTTAACTCTGCAGGTCCCGACCCAAAACATCGCCCATCCTTTTTCTCCAGAGATGCTGCCTGACCCGCTGAGTTACACCAGCATTTTTTGTCTATCTTCGGTATATACCAGCATCTGGGGTTCCTTTCTACACAGATTCTGGTACAATATGTGTCAAAGTCACATCATGTGATACTGTACTTAAAGATAGACTTACATACATTGCAGTGTACTTGATTATAAACATTAATACTATAATCTATGGTAAATGATAAGTTTTTTTGGCCTTTCATCACAGCGATGTGATGGATGTTTATGTAAATTATGTTGTGTCTTGGGTCTATTTGTCTTGAATCTTGAATCTTAAATATAAACAACATGTTTCCTGGGTTTAATATTTGACTGTTTATGCATATCCAAAGTAAAGTTGCTATTAAATATGTACATTTTATATTTGCAATTCACACTAATCGTGGAGCTCTGGTGTTAACAATAAATCCTTAATTGAAAAAATAATTCTTGATTATGAGGAGCCTGAATCTTTTAACATTTTAATTAATGAGTACTGTGAAAACTCCCCCCTAATACTGACTCCTTTTTTATTTATGGTTTTTAACACTGAAAAACTCTGTGTTTGCAATAAAGGTTATATTGTCTTTTGTCCATTTTACCATATGAAGGTAACCTTAAAAGTGGATATTGTGACTAGATTACAGACTGATACCGCAGAACACATTAGCCAGCACTCAAAACTCAAAGGGCTGAAGGAACTCAGCAGGTCAGGCAGCATCTGTGGGAGGAGTGGACAGACAAACAGTGCTCCGTGTCGGGACCCTTCTTCAGAACGAACAAGGGTCCAGATCCAAAACATCTTCGATCCTTTCTCTCCACAGATGCTGCTGATGTTATTGAGTTCACAGTCTTGCTTTCTTTATATTGGAGAAACCATACACGTTATGGAACAGTTGTTTTCTGTCCTTAGGGGCAACCCAGAGCTTCCTGTTACCACCCACTTTAATTTTCCATCCCACTCCCACCCTGACCCATGACTCTCAGCCAAGATCATATTGAATAGCGGTTCTGACTCGAAGGGCCGAAGAGCCTACTCCAGCACTTATGTTCTATGAGTGTTGCCTCCTGTACTGTGACAATGAGGCCCAATGTAAACCTGAGAAGCATCTGGGCATCTTTCCACCTTGTGGACTTGAATGCTGATGCTGAATTCTACAACCTCAGGTAACTTGATTTCTCCATGTAGAAACAAGGAACTGGCTCCACACACTGACTTAAAACAAGGCTGAAGCTGCATAATTTTCTGGCATCCATTCTTGGCCCGAGGTAGAGCAAAAAACAAAATCAACAAATGTGCAGGCAATAAAATAAAGTTAATCAGATCAAACCACTTTTACTGCAAAATATTAACATTTACTGGAAAAGGTTGGGGTGAGGGTGATCATTGGATGGTTAAGTTAGAAGGTGCTTTGCCAGGAGGACTGTTTAATTTTCACGGCTCGGTTTAATTCTCATGGACTCCATGTGTAAAAATGCTTCCCTTCCCTCAGCTGAAGAACACAAAATTGTACCATGGAGGATGGCGCAGTGGTAGCGTTACAGTGCCAGAGAACCGTGTTCGATCCTGACTACGGGTCTGTACTGAGTTTGCACGTTCTCCCCGTGACTGTGTGGGTTTTCTCCGGGATCTCCAGTTTTCTCCTACACTCCAAAGACGTATAGGTTTGTAGGTTAATTGGCTTGGTATAATTGTAAATAGAAGGAGTTTCTTCCCAGAGGCAATTCGGACTGTAAACGCCTATCTCACCAGGGACTAACTCTACTGAACGTTTTTCCTTCCATTATTTATTAAGTAAAAGAATATGTGTGTTATGATTGTGTTTATAATTTGTTTGGTTGTTTTGTTGTTTGTCTTTTGCACAAAAGTCCGCGAGCATTGCCACTTTCATTTCACTGCACATCTCGTATTTGTATGTGACAAATAAACTTGACTTGACTTGACTTGACTTGACTAGTGTATGTAGGATAGTGCTAGTGTGCGGGAATTGCTGGTAGGTGTGGGCTTGGTGGGCCGAAGGGCCTGTTTCCACGCTGAATCTCTAACTTAAAAACTAAATATAATGTTTTTTGCAAAATAAATATGACAACTTTGCTTCAGCATTACAATAAGGATTCATTTTTCGCCATAAATATCCTAAATTTGTATTCACAGCACGAGCATCAGGAGTCATTTCAGATCCACCCAAAAGACAACAATCCAGTTTGCTATATTTAGACATTAATCTCAAATGAAACATCTTCAGCATAGTTTTACGGGCTGTATGAAATTTAACAAGTAAAATGTAGAAAAAGATTGTGTAGATAAATTAATCCCTCCAATCTGGTGCCTATTTGCAGAATACACAAAGATAAATTGTTATATTTCTTGAAACAAATCCAGAATCTTGAATAGGAAGAACCAGAACCATTTGAGGTTTCATAAATAATGTCAAGTGATTTGGTTTCAAACCTGGTTAAGTGACTATTGAGCATGCAATGTACCAGATATGGCCGCAGTCACCAAAACCCCTGTTACCACCCGAACCTCGCTGAGTACCCGCCGCACCCGCAGGATAACTTCCTCCAGGTTCGGCGTCTGCAATAGCTCAACATAGACTGTGAACACAGTGACTGATCTACAAGAACCAACCTGGATCCTCTGCTACTGTCATTATTTCTGCAAAATGGTGTCTTTCAACTGCTCAATTAGAGATTAAGGGGATAACTTTGTTCACACATAAGCCACGTGCTGCAGCCAATGGCTTCATACTCTTCAGTACATTTGGTTATGAGACCCTCAGTGGAACTGCAAGAGAGCAACTGCAAGCACAGATGTTGAAGGATATAATTGTCCTTTAAAACGCTTGCCAATATTCTTTCTACTGTGAAATATTCCATTAATTGTCTTGGTTAGTAAGTAGTGAACTTCAAATCAAAACGGAACACGTCGGGAAGACTCAGCAGGTCAGGCTCCATCTGTGTGAAGAGAAACATGTTCATGTTTCATGTTTTATGTGGAAGCCCCTTTGCCAAAACTGGGAAGTAAGGAGAGAAAATAAGTTTGTGTAGCAGCAGGAACGGTAGAGGAGGATGTCTCTGATTTAGTAAAACAGGGGGTGACCACGGAGATAGGTGTAAATAAGGCTGTCTGGTCAATGAGTGAATGGGAGCAGTCAGAGAGTAAGAACAGAGAACGTAGATGAAACATAACCAATCTATGTTCTCCAGAGATGCTGCCGGGCATCCTGTGTTACTCCAGCACATTGTGCTTTTTTCTACCGCTGATTAATACTGCACTTTTTCAGAATATGTGCTTATAACCTGCTCAATGGCTCAATATCATCTGTTAGTAAATGTAGATGGCATGGCAATATGTTGTTGAGAAGTTTTTAACTACCTTAATCATTTTATTGAACAAGATGTTGCATAAATGTTTCTGAACAGTGTCTCCTTCCTGTCCAGATGGTATTTTGACAGGCAGTTTGTCATGTTCACCATGAGCTTCACCATATCAAATTGCGTTGTTGTTAATTGTTACAGGTGCCGGGAGGACTGTATTAATCCTGATAAATATGTGAACACTTATCATATTTCACCGAGAGTTATAATATAGATGAAATTAGAAACAAAATCTGTTCAGCTATTAATGGTCTACTTCTGTAATGTCAGCAGCTGGAACATGAAATGAAGGTACTTAGTTTTGTGTAACTGATGTATTCTTGTGTTCAGAAACAGACACAAAAAGCTGGAGTAACAGCAGGTCAGGCAGCATCTCTGGAGAAAATAAATCGGTGACGACTTGGGTCGAGACTCCTTTTTCGGACTCAAGAGGCCCTCCTTGTGTTCGTTGTCTTTCAAAAACTCTGCAGGCCACTTACAATATAGCACATTTTCCTTTGCAATGGTGGAAAATGGTTGCTGGAGATGGCAATGAGCAGAACTATATGACCGGAATGTATATCTACAAAAGAAAAATACAGAGGAAATCTAAAGTCAAATAAGAAATGCTGGAAATACACAGCAGACCAAGGAGTGTCTATAGAGAGAGAGAGAGAAAATGACCTCATCAGAACCGAACAAAGTTAAACATGGAACAGAAAAAAGAAGAGAACAGCACATAATCAGACCCTTTGTCCTACAATGTTTGTGCCAAACATAATGCTAAGATAAATTAATCTCATTTATCTGCACATGATTCATATCCCTCCATTCCCTGCATATTCTTGTGCCTATCAAATAGCCTCTTAAACACCACTATTTTATTTGCCTTTACCACTACCCCTAGCGGAATGTTCTAGGCACTCACCGCCCTCTGAGTAAAAAAACTTGTCACGCACATCTCATTTAAACTTCACCACTTTCACCTTAATGCAATGCCTTCTAGTCTTTATATTTCCACTCTGGGATAAAGGTTCTGACTGCCTACACTGAAAACGGAACCTTTTACTGTATTTCTCACTTCACAGATATTGATTAGTCTATTGAGTATATTTTATATATCTTATATTTCATCTTATAATAAATACTGTAATGAATTCATTAAAAAATCCTCTTCAGCAAGTAATGCTTTCAAACCTGAAGAGTTTCAGTTTAACTATTAAAATTATTTCTGAAAAGTTCATTTCTTCCCCCTTGGACAATATCTATATTATCAGCTGCGTGGGCATCATTCCAGCACAATAGTATACATTGCGTTCCTTTAAATAGCACAGTTCAAAAGGCAGTTGTTGCTTCCAGTCTGGTTAGTGTTGATAGATAAAATAGCCTGTGTTAAATCACTACATTTTGGACATCTATTTCTGAAGTGGATGTAATACAATCAGAGAGAGATTCAGCACAAACAATGGTCCTTTGGCCACACCTATCATCAAATACCCGTTTATACCAATCCTATTTCATTTTCCTCACCAATACCTCTGGAATCTCCCCTCACCTACACACCAGGGACCAGCTAACCTAACAACCTGCATGGGATATGGGAAGAGCTAGGAGCAACACCATCTAACCAGGTTCTCCAGAATGCTGCCTGACCCGCTGAGTTACTCCAGCATTTGGTGTTTTTTCTTGCACCTGGAGTTATCCCATAGGGTCACAGGAATGAACAGATACCACACCGTCTGCATTGGAGATTAGAACTGAACACAGGTCACTGACACCAGGAGGCAGTGGCTCCACTATCTGTTCCACTGTTCAGGTCCTGAACATCCATACTATTCTGCATCAAGAAGTGTTGATAAATAACAGCTACATCGGTAGAAACAAGGAACTGGAGTTGCTGGTTAACATATTGGTGTTTACAGCTCATTTAATGATAATACTCTCAATGCTCACCTTTAAACAATCCAGATTATTCATTTTAGAAACAAAGATCTCTCCAGATACTATTTAAACCTCTCATCCCAGTTCTATTTCAGTGCAGGGCTGGATGAGCACAACTCCAGCACCTATGTGACTGTGGAATGACAAGTTGAAGTGATACATATTGAAACAAAACGAACTGTAGGGATGCTGGTTTGGTGCGCTGATACCCAAGAAGATCATTGGACACAAGGAAGTGCAGGAGTAACTCAGGGACGGGTCAGACCGCAACTCTAGCGAAAAAGGATGGACGATGTATCAATTCTTCCATTATATTTTTAGTCCATAATTTATGGAAAGATACCGATCGCAAAGGAATGTAACAATTACAATTACTCATCCTACACTGAACAGCTTGCAAATACACTGCTGATGAGACAGTAGTTACTGAATAAATCGCTTCTTTGTTCCATTACACTGACAATGACAATTAAAATTTGGTCTTCCGCACGCCAACAATGACAATTAAAATGAATCTGTATATAATGTTATGCGTCAGGCAGTGCGAATATTCTACCCATATATTTTTATATATTCACGAACAAACAATAAAACTGAACATATATATGCTGATATATATGATATTGTGTTCCATTTGGTATAGCATGTTATGTAATTATGTTGTGTATGCATGTGCGTGTGAATGCGTGTGTGCATGTGCGTGCGTGTGTGAGTGTGAGTGTAAAATAACAACATTCCTTCTTGCATTTGTTGTGCAGTTGCAATCAGCTCAGTGGGTCAATTTATGTTATGCTTCGTACCCTTCTTACTGGCCCTCAATATTGCCATCTTCTTGAACAAATACATGTTTTATATCCTAACAAAAGGAACATATTAGTGAGTGCAGTCAAGCATAAGACTCAAACAAATTCCCAGATCCTTGGATGATAAACATGTTATTTCAGAATGCTTGGCAGCCAGAGTTACTTATCTTTGATCAACTGGTGAATGCTGTCCTTCACAAGGATAGAATAATCCTAATTCTATTCCCAATTACACACCGATATACCCTCTGTGGCCAACATTCCTGGCGGAGCCTCTGTGTGGTTTATTATCCCATTCAGTACACTACAGAAATGCATCAGCAACTGTTTACATCAGAAATTTGTGAAGTACACAGTGAACTCCTTAAAATGGTTTGCAGTCAATTGCAACTTTATTGCTGCTGACTGGAAGAAGAATGAATGACTTATACTTTTAGTGAGACTACATTTAATTCCTAATCCTCATACAGAATCACCCTCACCTTTCCAATGCAAAAATAACTGGTGCGGATTGTTGAATACCAGATGGTGGGAAGACACACAGATAGTGGATTATCCCAATACCTAGTTAGTAGAAACAAAGAATTGTAGATAGACACAAAAAGCTAGAGAAACTTAGCCGGTCAGACAGCATCTCTGGAGAAAAGGAATAGGTGACGTTTCGGGCCGAGACCCTTCTTCAGTTTGAGAGTCTGGGGAAAGGGAAACGAGAGCTATAGACGGTGATACAGAGAGATATAGAACAAATGAATGAGAGATATGCAAAAAGTAACAATGACAAAGGAAACAGTCCTTTGTAGTGGGTGTACACAAAGGATACAAAGTGCTGGAGTAACTCAGCAGGTTAGGCAGCATCTCTAGAGAACATGGATAGGTGATGTTTCGAATCGGGACCCTTCTTCAGACAGATTGTAGTAAGGAAGAAAATGTCGCCCATTAGCTTTGCTATGCTACTCTGTTCAGTCTTTGCTGCATATCTACTGATAAATTTATCAAAGACAAAAGAATCATCCTTGAGTTGTCCAAGAAGGAACTGCAGATGCTGGAAGATCGAAGGTACACAAAAATGCTGGAGAAACTCAGCGGGTGCAGCAGCATCTATGGAGCAAAGGAAATAGGCGACGTTTCGGGCCAAAACCTTTCTTCAGACTGATGGGGGGTGGGGGGGAGAAGGAAGGAAAAAGGGAGGAGGAGGCTAGAATCATCCTTGATCTCTGTCACAATGTTCAACATATTTCGGTTGTTGATATTTTGCATGGTTCAGTGTAGGCCAATTAGTATTTTTCTATTGACTGTACATTTGTGAGATTGCCTCATAATCATGTACTGTAGGTTTCCAAATCATACCATTAAGTGGTTGGATGCGGTAATTTTTTGTCATATGTTTTATGGCAAAGTATAATAGAGATTCAATCTATTATGACTTTCCTGACAGTTTTGTTATATAAGTATTCATTGTTAAGCCTGACACCTTTTGTTACCAGTGCAGTTGCAATTGTTTGGAGATGTTGCCAGCTCTGCCTTCATTTAGAGAGGGATTATCAATATTTGTATCCAAGGTTTTGAAGCAAACAAACTGTGAAATCTGCCCCTAAAGTGAGATGCTTCATCACTCCTACAGCAGACCCAGCCTGGCACAGAACTGTGAGCAGATTCCTCAGGCTCACAATCTCCATACGGACCATGCCAAGTACGATGATGGGCTGCTGCCAGAAAACCAGGGGAGCTCAGCAACAGGATCACTGCCCTCCCTTCCACAATGGTGCTCGGTTCTGCCAGCCCCTGGTTATTCCCCTCCCCCTCCCACTTCTCCTTGCTCACTATTCATGGCTGTTGCATTGCTAGCCATGAGATGCAGAATATTTTCCATCTCAGCACAGACCTGCGAACAACAACTGTTTCTATTAACTGGGCAAAGTGCAACACTCTCATATTGTGGTTCATTCATAGAAAAATGTTAACACATTAGAACATCGCTTAAACATATCGCTTAATACTTTGAGGCTTGTTGGCATATGGTCTAACTTACGTCAAAACTTAAGTCAACTTTAAGTTGGCTGAGATTGCTTTCTGACAAGATACAGAATCTCTTTTTGTCCAATGAAAGGATAGGATAATGGGCTAGAAATTCAATTCCAAACCATTAATTGATTTACCACCATAGAATTAAAAATAATTTCTGCACAGACCAAAATGCAATCACTTCCAGGCTATTTCCAGGCTCTGTGGGATTTTGACTGGTCGTTTCCGGACATGGTTACCTTGCATCCAGCTCCTTCTACATAATGGGGCACACAGAGTAACTTTGTTCCTGTGCCACTCTTTCCGTGTATTCGAGGAGAGCTTGGGTTTCCTTTCCCCCGAAGTGCCCATTGTTGGATTCTCTTGGGCAAGGATCGTTGCCCATAAATTAATGGTCCGATTGTGTGGGAATGAACTGCAAATGCTGGTTTACACCGAGGATAGACACAGACTGGAGGTAGGATAAGGTACAGAACAAATCAGAGCCAGCACCGAGGACCAAAGGAAGGTGGAGCCCACAATGGTGCATTGTTGGCTGTGGAGGCGGTGATAACGAAGGGATACGAATAGTGAAACTTGCAGGCCGACTAGGGTGAGAGAGGGATGGAGAGAGAGGAATGCAAAGATAACTTGAAATTGGAGAAATCAATATTCATATGGCTGGGTTTTAAGCTGCCCAAGCGAAATATGAGGTATTGTTCCTCCATTTTTGTGTGTGGCCTCATTCTGACAGTGGAGGAAGCTCCACAACCAACAATGGACCATTGTGGGCTCCACCTTTCCTAGGTCATCGGTGCTGGCTCTGATTTGATCTGTATCTTTTCATACCTCTAGTTTCGCTCTCCCCTGACTTGCAGTCTGAAGAAGGGTCTCGACCTGAAACCATCTATTCCTTTTCTCCAGAGATGCTGCTTGACCCGCTGAGTTACTCCATCATTTTGTGTCCATCTAATTGCCCTGCTCTGCAGGTATGGATAGTGGGTGGATAGTGGATAGATTGGTATAAAGAGGAAGTGAATGAAGAATGGCATAATGGAGGCAGATTCTGCAGAGGCCTTCAAAACAGAACCATATAACCACAGAACCATATAATATAGAAACAGGCCCTTCAACCCACCACATCCATGCCGACCTCTGTCCATCTGCACCAACGGAAGTATATTCAAAGAGTCATAGAGAAATACAGCACAGAAACTGGCCCTTCAGCCCGCTGCATTCATGCCAACCTCTGTCCATCTGCAGAGGTTTTTTGTGTCTATCTTCAGTTTAAACCAGCATCTGTAGTTCCTTCTTACATACTCCTTCAGAGATGCTGCCTGCCCCACTGAGTTACTCCAGCACTTTGTGTTCTTGGCAAGATTCCAGAATCTGCAGTTCCTGAGAAAGGCTTCAGGTGGAACTGGGGCATGCTCGGACAGAGTTAAGATGGGCAGACAGACGTCTTCTAACCTTCCAAGGATTCCCTAATTCTCTGCTTGTTGTCATTTTGCTGCTTTGTGTCTTTCATTCTACCAATTAGCGGCCACCAGAATTCCAGGCAAACATATTTGCTTCCGAATCTCTTCTCCAAAAGCAGTATTTTTGTCAGTCAAAGAGCTAAAATCTATTTTAATTTTGAAACAAATCCATTTTTTTTTAAGCAATGGTTATAATTGTACTCAAACTTAAAATAAACTAGGACATTAAATGGGGATCTCCAAGCCAAATCAATGTGAATGACCTACATAAGAAGATAAAAGTCACTGAAAAAGGACCATGACACATTCCTGCTTTCTTATTACTTGTGGTAAAAGTTCAAAGAGGATTATCTGGAAAGGAAATGGAGAAAAAATAAGAGCTTCGGGACATAATTCACAAGAGATAAGCAGGGTTACTGGTTATAACTTGAAATAATACAATATTTCTAAGCAATGTTTGATTAGTTCCAGTATTCCTCAAAAGAAAAAGGATCAAGATAGTCATTGTTGGTGATGCCGGTAAAAGCAAATGTTTGTTGATTTTCTTGGCAAGCCATCACATCCCTGTTGCATTTTAAATTATTGTGAAATAACAAACACTGAGCAACATAACTCTTGGTTTTTGACCAAATAGTTAAGTACTGCCATCACCATGCTAAATCCTCCCGTTTGTTAAATGATCTGTTTCTTTCTGTTCTGGATCCCAGCACCCCTCCCAATGATCAAACAGCCAATAGTTTATTACTCATTGCTTTAAAAGTGCATAGAAACTGAACATCTAAAATACAATCTTTACAAATTGATTTTTCAAATGTCAAAAACTAGAGAGCATAGCTTTAAGGTGAGAGGAGCACGATTTTTACAGGGTGGGTACATGGAACGCGCTTCCAGGAGCGGTGGTGGAGGCAGATATGATAGTGGTGTTTAAGAAGCTTTGAGATAGGCACATGGATATGCAGGGAAAGGAGGGGTATAGATCAGGTGCAGATAAATGAAGTTTGTTTATTTTGGCATTGCGTTCAGCACAGACATTGTGGCCGAAGGGCATGTTCCTGTGCTGTACTTTTCGATATTCTTTAAGGAGGCGGAGAGGAGAGCTCTTCAGCGCGTCGTCCACAGAGCGCAGAGGATTATTGGGACACAGCTACCAGCCTTGGAGGGCATCTACCACACACGGTGCCTCAGGAAGGCCGTCAGCATCCATAAAGACTCCTCACACCCTTGTAATGGACTGTTCGAACTACTTCCCTCCAGCAGACGTTACAAGGCCTTCTACACCCGAACCTCCAGACTCAGAAACAGCTTTATTCCCAGAGCTATAGCGGCTCTGAACCGGCCCTGCTGAGTGCCCCCCATCCCCCCCGGACTGTCTCCCTCGGATGGTCACGTCACACAACTTATTTATTTATTTTACTTTTCTTTTACATCAGTTGGAAGCTGCATACTAAATCTCGTTGCACTGATGTGCAATGACAATAAAATATATTATTATTATTATTATTATTATTAATAATTGGTGGTCTTTTTCGCGGGAGCTCTTTCAAAATTGACTGTGCTCTGTGCTGTTGACTGTGCTCTGGCTCTGCTCCATTTCAGGGAGTTCTGAGGGGGTTGGTGAAGTCAATGCAGGACAAAAGATGGGGCAGGAGGAGGTTGACATGGAGCTTGGGAGGTGACGTGCACCTTCCACCGTTTACATGGACTGCTGTATGTAAATGGATTCAAGGTTCTTATTGCCTACTGAGGCATCGGGGATGATTCCAGGTTCGGCAATGACTACATCAACACTCACAGCAGGGGGAACGGCATATGTTCTATTTATTCTTGCCCAGATGCACAGACTCTCTTGCCCAGAGTAGATTAATCGTGGACCACAGGACATATGTTTAAGGTGAAGGGGAAAAGATTTAGTAGGAATCTGAGGGGTAACTTTTTCACACAAAGGATGGTGGGTGTATGGAACAACCCGCCAGAGCAGGTAGATGAGGCTGGGACTATCACAACATTTAAGAAGCAGTTAGACAGGTACATGGATTGGACAGGTTTGGAGGAATATGGGCCAAACACGGGCAGGTGGGACAAGTGTAGCTGGGACATGTTGGCCGGTTTGGGCAAGTTGGGCTGAAGGACCTGTTTCCACACTGTGACTCTACAGAGGCGAGAAAGTCCTTGACTGCATGGGGGTGCTGTCCCTCGTCATCAGGGAACATGTGCCAATCTCAGGCTTGTCCTGGTAGCTCAGTTCTGGTCTCGAAGGATGAGGTATGGCGATTTCAAGCCTCTCCCTGCAGTTCACTCTTTTCCTCGGGATCTGGCTTCAATCAATAATGTTGAAATCATTTAGTTTGGACATTTTGTTATTTTGAATGCTGCTAAATATCAGGGTTTTGCAAACATGACTTTGGCCACGTTATCAGCCATCTCAAGTAAGGGGCATGAGTTGGAAGCTTCATAGACAGGTCCCCTCCCCTTGATGCATTGGTTACCCTCTTGCATGCTTCATTGTCATTAGAATCTGGATGCTATCGTTCAGCAATTGAAGATGCCGGATGTCCACAAGGTAATTGTGTTCCTAATATGTACATCAGTGGACAATGCAGTGGAATTACTGCCTATTGGAAAAGCCAGGATGTAGGTTGGGAATGAAATTCACTGCAAGGGGTAGTGTAAAATGCACAGAACACATTTGGTAATGAACATTAGTTAAGTGAGTATTACAGGGGTCAATTCAGGACAACAGAGCATCAACTGTGCCTTCATCCAAATAATATAACCTTGTTTAATAATGTGAGGTCATTCAGTATTTGCTGAAGTGTTCTCCCAGCACATGATGTGCTGATGCTGGGAGGAACATGTAAAAGAAGAAATATAAATAATAACTAAGCAAAGAGCACAGCACGAGGGATGAAATATGCTTTTGAGGTATGATCGTAAATGAGAGAGGCTGGGTGGTCCAACAGCCAGTCAGGAAAAAGTGAGATCAAACTTGCTGATTATAATGAATTATAATGAATAACTCTCTGTTATACAGTGATACAGTGTGGAAACAGGCCCTTCGGCCCATCTTGCCCTCACCGGCCAACATGTCCCAGTTACACTCATACTACCCACCAGCATTTGGTCCATATCCCTCCAAACTTGTCCTATCCATGTACCTGTCTAACTGCTTCTTAAATGTCTCAGCTACCCCTCTGGCAGCTTGTTTCATACACCCACCACCCTTTGTGTGAAAAAGTTACCCCTCAGATTCCCATTAAATCTTTCCCCCTTACATTAAACCTATGTCCTCTGGTCCTCGATTCACCTACTCTTGGCAAGAGACTCTGTGCATCCAGCCAATCTATTCCTCTCATGATCTTATACACCTCTATAAGAACACCCTGCATTCATCTGCACTCCAAGGAATAGAGTCCCAGCCCATTCAACCTCTGCCTATAGCTCAGACCCTCTAGTCCTGGCAACATCCTCGTAGATCTTCACTGTACCTTTTCCAGCTTGATTCTTTACTGATAATTTACCAATGACTTGGGCACCAATTGTGCGTCCCACAGTGACACTATGGGCCACAGGAGCCAGCACGAGCTTAATCGGATCAGCAACGTTGTAATCTTCCAGACACATTAGAAAAGCGGTAGAGTTCAGCCCTCATAGTCATAGAGCTGCACAGCATGGAAGCAAACCCTTCAGCCCACATTGTCCATGCTGACCAAGTTGGAATACTAGTCTATTCTCATCTGCCCGTGTTTGACCCATATCCCTCTAACTCTTTCTTGTCCAAATGTTTTTTGGAAAATCATAATTGCAGCCACATCCTCTGGCAGCTCATCCCAGATACGGACTAATCCCAGAGGTAAAAATATCCCTGAGTTACCAACTTAAATCTATCCCCTCTCACCTTATGCCTATGCCCTCTAGTTTTAGAATCCTCCACAATTAGAAAAAAAATGTGAATGTTCACTTTATCCATGGCCCCTCATGATTTTGTATATTTCAATAAGGCCATACCTGAACCTCCTCTGCTTCAAACAAAATAATCCCAGTCTAAGATAGACACACAAAGCTGGAGTAACTCAGCGGGACAGGCAGCATCTCTGGATTATCTACATTATCCTTATACCATTCTCTACTCTTGGAAGTCTTTTGCTTATACAAGCCCATCGGCGATTATCCAGCATCCTTGGTTCCAGAGCCTTTCTGGATTATATGTTTTTCCAGACCAACAGATCACGGCCTCTGAGCAGAGTCCAACAGTCCTGGTCCACCTAGTCCGCTGAGGAGCCAGGATACCGGCCCGCAAACTAAGCCTCAGATGTCGGCTATCAGAATGGATCTGCCGGCTCTGGCTGAGCCAGAGTTCCAGAACCTTGGCCCTAAGGAGCAAAATTCTACCAACTGATCATAGAAACATAGAAACATAGAAATTAGGTGTAGGAGTAGGCCATTCGCCCCTTCGAGCCTGCACCGCCATTCAATATGATCATGGCTGATCATCCAACTCAGTATCCCGTACCTGCCTTCTCTCCATACCCCCTGATCCCCTTAGCCACAAGGGCCACGTCTAACTCCCTCTTAAATATAGCCAATGAACTGGCCTCGACTACACTCTGTGGCAGAGAGTTCCAGAGATTCTCTCTGTGTGAAAAAAATCAACGGATAAGTCCCGATTAGGTAGAGATTGGCGCCTTGGCGCCACATTTTCAGGTGGACTTCCGGAAGGGATTTCAAGTGGGCTATCATAATTTTGTTCAGAATAAGGGAGGCGCCGGATATATTCACCGGTAAATCGGTGGTGGACCTGTAGTTTATCCTTCAGCAGTACCTGCATGTACAAACTAACAAATCTCACAGAAGTGGGGATTCTGAGCTGAAAAACTGTTAGTTTGGTTTAATGGAACTTTGTTGGAGTAATGACTGAGATGATTTGAAATATTATTGTAATGCAAATAATTTCATTGGACATTGTCACACATCTACTATATTCATTATGTGAAAATGTAAACAACTATGTAAGAAATTCATAGGTGCCTTGTTAGTGTAATTTTGGTAAACGTGTTAATGAATAAATGTTGACTAACCTTAATTCAGCAAATACAATAAAATAATCATATCTAGATCTGTGAATAACTTTCTACTAGCAGCAGGCAGTAAAGAGGGCGAATGGTATGTTAGCTTTCATTGCAGAAGGATTTGAGTATAGGAGCAGGGAGGTTCTACTGCAGTTGTACAGGGTCTTGGTGAGACCACACCTGGAGTATTGCGTACAGTTTTGGTCTCCAAATCTGAGGAAGGACATTATTGACATAGAGGGAGTGCAGAGACGGTTCACCAGACTGATTCCTGGGATGTCAGGACTGTCTTACGAAGAAAGACTGGATAGACTTGGTTTATACTCTCTAGAATTTAGGAGATTGAGAGGGGATCTTATAGAAACTTACAAAATTCTTAAGGGGTTGGACAGGCTAGATGCAGGAAGATTGTTCCCGATGTTAGGGAAGTCCAGGACAAGGGGTCACAGCTTAAGGATAAGGGGGAAATCCTTTAAAACCGAGATGAGAAGAACTTTTTTTCACACAGAGAGTGGTGAATCTCTGGAACTCTCTGCCACAGAGGGTAGTTGAGGCCAGTTCATTGGCTATATTTAAGAGGGAGTTAGATGTGGCCCTTGTGGCTAAGGGGATCAGGGGGTATGGAGAGAAGGCAGGTACGGGATACTGAGTTGGATGATCAGCCATGATCATATTGAATGGTGGTGCAGGCTCGAAGGGCCGAATGGCCTACTCCTGCACCTAATTTATATGTTTCTATGTTTCTATGTAAGAAAATATAATTCAATCATTCCATATGATATCAGGTAAAACAAAATATAAATCTCATTTCAAGGGCAATAATTGAAATCTGAAATACTGACTGAAATGCTGGAAATAATCACCAGGTCAGGTAGCATCAATGGAGGGAAAAATAGTCATTATTTGATAGAATTAATGATTTAATGAATCAATTAATTAATTGATGAATACGTTATTGTCACATGTGAAGTCATGGTGAAGTTATTTGTTTTGCGTACCCATGGTATGCAAAGAGTCGCCACATAAAGGGTGTCGACAAAGTTACAAAGTCTCCCGTGTCAGGTCCTTTATTTCATGTTAATCAATCATGTTGATTAGCTTTTGATGAAGCTGGTGATCTGAAACATTGATTCAATTTCTATTTCCATAGATGTTGCCTTATCTGTTAAGGATTTCTAACATTCTCTGTTTTTATCACAAATATTAAATTGGACAAATATTCCATAATGCAAGATGACATAACAAAATAGAAACCTCACCAAAATTCTAGGCCAGCTGATTACTGCTCATGCTGGCACATTGAGGAATCCTTTCTTCTGACCGATAGAAGGTGGTTTCACTTGCAACATTACTCTGAATTCTCTTTGTTTAGAAATTCTGGTCAATGTGCTCACTGCACTGAAACTTGTGTATCTGGGCATGAGCAGCTATACGCACATCTGGAACTTTTGTTAGTGGTACACTGGAGCAGATGTTCCAGTTGGGCAGGGTGACTTAAAGCAAACAAGACAACAAGTGACAGGCAAGGATAGAGGGGGTTAATATATGCATCTGGATTTGACCATCTGTTTAAGTAATAGCATTTTGAACCAAAGAAATAACACAAAGAGCATTTGGTAATTTGTAAACGCAATACAATAATGGATAAATGTGTGTGAGTTTAAATCACATACAATTGAAAATCTTCACACTTCTTTTCTATTTTCTGAGCTGAGCAAGTGAGAACCATTGTGAAAGTGGATATATTGTGTTAGGAAAATTTGTATCAAAGTGCATTTAGAATATTTTATTATCACCAATTCTACATTTTGTTACATATCTGATAGTTTCCTGGTTCATTATTGAGTACTAATTGTTTCATCCCAACTCCAATTGGGTTGGACCCTATTGAATGCATCCATTAATTAATGCAAACAAAAGAGTTTCTTGATCTAATCTCTATTTATCTCAGGATTAGTCCTTATAAACCTGCTTTCTCTGTTTCACAATTTGTCACATGTCTTTATGCTGTTTCACACTTTTAAGTGATGAAACTATCCTTTTTGCAATGTTTATTGATATTAATTATTTTGTGTTTCATAAAATACATTGAAATTATCTTAGGTTATCAGCAACAACCATATACTGTAATCATGAACCTAATGTCAAAATAACCTGCACAACAGAGAACAATTTTCATGCAGCTGCTTTAGACATCATATAATTTTAAAATGATTAAATGGATATGGGGAATGAAGTGGCAAGCATTTATTTAAAATCTATGATGGTGTATCCCTAATGATTGTCCCATATATGTTTTGCCCGAACAACCTAAAAAGCATTAATTCTGAGAAGGCAATCTCCATAGGTAAACACATCAGATCAAGTCTCCAATGACTCTTACAAACGTCTACAGATGCACCATAAAAAAACATACTGTCGAGTTACATAACAGTGTGGTTTGGGAACAGCTTTGCCTAAGACTGCAAGAAATTGCATAGAGGTGCGGGTGTAGCTCAGTCTAATCACACAGACCAGACTCCCCACCATTTACACTCCATCCATACTTCACATCGCGTCAGAATTGCAGCCAGCACGACCAGATTTGTCCCAGCCCAGTTATTCCTTCTTCTTCCTGCTCCCATTGGGCAGAGATACAGAAGCGTGAAAGTGCATACTATAGGACTCAGGAACAGCTTCTTCCCCTCTGGCATTAGTCTCTGAATGGTCCTTCCATAAGCAAGAGTACTGTCTGATTCACCTCTTCCCCATTATGGACATTGACCTTTGTCTCTGGAACAGATGCGCTACAATGATGAGAACTATATTCTGAACTCTGTATCTTCCCTTTGCTCTACATATTGTTCTTGATAGTATATATGTATAGAATTATCGGATTTGACTGGATAACATGCAAAACAAAGCTTTTCACTGTACCTCATTACATGTGACAATAATAAACCTAAAGTAAAAATGTACGCAAGCTAAGTACAAAGTGGGTGAAGAGGTTTGAGCACTGCTTAATGAAAGAGCCTTTCAGCTTTCAAAATACACCCATCAGTCTGAAGAAGGGTCTCGACCCGAAACGTCACCTATTCCTTTGTTCCATAGATGCTGCCTCACCCATTGAGTTCCTTCAGCATTTTTGTCTACCATCATTTCTATCAGAACAGATGAATTCTTTCAGGACTTTTAATGTCAAAATATCATTAAAGTGAATTACAGAAAGATATCCAATTACAAAATATACTTTTGGAATAAATGAAAAAAAAATTGTGATTTAAAAAAAAATCTTAACTATTCACAAAGACCCAGAAAGAACACCCTGGTGTTCTTTTTCATGCTGTTTGAAGCACACAGTAAATGAAAAAATAAGCAAACATTCAAATCGGAGAGAGTGCATTCATTAAAACTAAGGTTGTTTTCATTGGCTGAAAATTAAAAAATCATAAGCTGAATCACCACCAGAAAGTTTTATCTGCTCATTTCACAATTCAAGGTACGTTAAGTCAGAAAGTGCATCATTTTTGAGGTCCAACACAATCAAAGTGAATAGAACAAGAAACATATGACAAATGACAATTTTCATTAACTGGGCTGCTTTACCAGTCTTAGCTTCTAACATATTTTGCCAATTTGTACGTAGTGTTGTGATCAAAAATGTTTCCATTATAATTTATTATCATCTCGAAAAGGCTTGAGAATCAGAATTGTGTAAAGATTGAAAAAACTTGCCACAGCATTTGTAGGCTAGTACTGCACTCTCATGGACAACTAGGTACTATAGCAACATCTAATTGAATTTATCTTTGTGAGGGTTTCTTTATCACAAGATGAGTTTAATAGGTTTCAAACAAATGTAAATATTTTGCTTTCATTTCTGGATTCTTTCAGTAAAAGTTAATTTACTCTGTCATTTTCATCCAAGTGGAACTGGTTTAATAATATCTATTATAGACACTGTAAATGTTTTGCCATCTTACCCTGTCTGGCCAGCGTGTAACTCATGCTAAAATGTAGAAACAAGGAATTGCAGATGCTGGTTTACATAAAAGGACACAAAGTGCTGGTGTCAATCAACGGGTCAAGCAGCATCTCTGGAGAACATTGATAGGTGATGTTTCGGGCCGGGACCCTTCTTCCGTCTGAAGATTGGTCCCAACACGAAACATCACCAATCCATGTAACTCCAGCCTCTCAGCAGTGTGGTTCAAATTTAACTGCCCACTGAAGTGGCCCAGCAAGTCAATTAATGGTATCAAGCTAAAACAATATTGAATGGAGAATAACTGATGCTCTTGCGAGAAATGTACAAACTTACTTACAAGGTGTGTATTGCCGGAGAATATATTCCATTTAATTCTTATTATTCTGGAGTTCATTCAAACTAAAAAATAATTTCAGTTTGCTTTTTGTATGTGCAGAATAAATAACACACTTCGCTGTTTTCTGCATCCTGTTATTGTACATTTGTTAATAATTTTTTACTTAAATGTTTGGCAGCCTAGAAACAGTTACAAAGCCCATTTTATCACCTAGTTTTGCACTTTGGAATAAGATGTATGTACACTTACAAATATATTCCTTGCATCCAAAAGATGTTTTGACCTTGCGTCGAATTTGCTCAAATTTCAGTTTTATTAAAAAAAAGCAGCAAATCGTAGCTGAGATGGTTGAGGCTGTGCCAATGAACAAATAGAAAGTGGAAATGAAAACCACCAACCGCAAGGCGAAAAACAACTAATGCAAACAGCTACTAATAAAAAATAACAGAGCGGGGATCCGATTCCTCACTTCAGACGCTCGTGGAAACGCTTTCATTTGCCATCCTTTATTCATATCCCTGAAGAAAACTGGGATTTCGGGTATGTTAAATATGTACAAAATATACAAACATGTGATTCAATTTACTTCCACACCTGTATGGCGTGTTTAAAACACCTCCTAACAGCATGGTTCTCACGTTTTCCGCTGAATAACATGGTGAGCCCAGTTGGCAATCTACAGCTCTCAGGTTGTCACTTTGTGGAACTCTTCCACAGATAAAACCAAGGCTTTAATATTTGACAAGCGGTGTGTGTGTTTGTGTGTATGTGTGCAATGTGTCAAACTTAGGCAACTGAGAGCTGGCAATTGCATTTGCTGAATCATACATAGAGCATTAAGATAAACCACACCCAATGTGCTGGACTCTGCTGCTGGGCTCATCAAGGAGTTGAGTGGCACAGCACAGACATAGCGGGGGTGGGGGGGGGGGGGGGGGGGGGGGGGGGGGGGGGGCTCAGCCACACTTCACATCTGGATCCTCAGCCAGCTTTTTTACCCTGGGCTGGCCGAAATCCAAATAAATCAGAGGCAAACAAAGTTTAATCTAAATTTCTAGCATTTAGAGGTTCTGCTCAATCTATTTGGTTGTATAAAATTTGATGAAACAGGTTAAAATGTTGGGTGTATCGCTCAATACACAGGTGTGGCACAGATGGCTGGCCACATAAAGGAAGAGCAGATATTTCAGAAAGAGATCCTGAAGCTTGGGGCACAATCACTTGGAAGGTTTTACTGATAAACATAGTAACAGTAAATCATCCATTGATATTCTTAGAAGAGATGATCTTGTAAATCCACATAAATATGACCTTGCCATGTTGAATGCTATACATTCTAAAGCACAGTTATTGTTCCACTGGGAACACAGCCTCTTGTTTATGGACGTATACTGCTGCTAAAAGTCCTGTGGTCTGTTTGGAATTACCGCTGTGTTACCAGCTTGGATGTTCTTCATATAGTATTTGGAAGGACTTCAATAAGTTGCTCAAAGGTGTTCCATAACTGACAGGGAGATACTGGATAAACTGCAGATACCACTCAAAATAAATATGCCATTCATCTGCTCTTATGATTAAAGTAACTTTCCGCCATTTACCCATTAATCTAAATGAAATGCAAATTAAAAAATGCTGACACAAGAGGCTGCAGATGCTGGAATCTGGAGCAAAAAGGCAAAGTACCTGAGGAACACAACAGGGCAGGCAGCATCTGTGGAGCGAATGGACAGACGACATTTCAGGTCAGGACAAATGCAGATGCTGCAAAGTAGAAATCAAAACAGAAATTTGCTGGGAATACTCAGCAGGTCAAGGAGCATATGTGGAGAGGGAGATGGCTTTAACAATTCAGGTCTATGTTCCTTTATCAGAACTGAAGAGGCAGTGATGAAGGTCACATTAATTTTATCTCTCTCGTGATTGATGCTGTCTGAGTTGCTGAGATTCCTCTGCAATTTTGTTCTTATTAACCTGTAAACACATGTCAATAGCACACTTCAGTACAAAGCTCCAACATTTGATGAACACACTGTTAACAGCAGAAGTGATTTGCTGCACCACCTTGCTAAGCCCTGCTCATGAAGTTCCACACATAAACCATGCTGCCTCTGTGCCACAGATGTGCTGGGTCTGTTAACCTAGTGAAGATTTTAATTGTGCAGCACTTGAGGCTGCAAATCACATTGGGCTTTCAGAAACCATACTTGGATTTAAAACTGAAGTCTTGCTTCACAAGGAAGAAGCACAATCCACACGATTAAATGAAGAGAAGACACTGCAGAAGTAGAGAGTTCCACACCATCACTTGCATAAAATATCATCACTTTGTTACCCTAATAAGAGGACATACCTTTAGAAATGAGATGTGGAACATCTTTAGTCAGAGGGTAGTGAATCTGTGGAATTTATTGCTATAGATGGCTGCGGAGGCCGTCATTGGGTAATTTTAAGGCAGAGATGGACACATTTTTGATTGGGAATGGTGTCAGGCATTACGGGGAAAAAGCAGGAGAATGGAATTGAGAGGGAAAGATAGATCAGCCATGATTGAATGGCTGAGTAGACTTGAAGGGTCAAATGCCCGTATTCTGCTCCTATAACATGAACAAAAATGATTTAAAAAACTGGTTTAACTTCCTCTCGTCCCACCAACACGCCTGTTGTATCATCATAATTGCCTATTGCCTTGCTTCCACTCTATCACCTAACTGCCTTTTGTTCTCCCTCTCCTTCATCATTATTTTTCTTTCATACTGGGTGGGCAGAAGAACAGTAGTGAGATTGGGTTGGCAATCAGGTAAAGGCACTGAGTGTCTTCGACCTTCAAGCTCGAGGGCACTCGCCTGGAAAGCCGCAAGCTGGAACGCACGCAAGCACACACGCACACATAGCAAAGGCGGGGTCCAGGGAAAGCGGGGGAGCGCTGTCTGAAATTCACATACGCGATAAAGTGGAAGGCAAAACGGCTGCACAGTAATGCAGTAATGGTAAGTCCTTCAGAGAGCCTGGGGGGGGGGGGGAAAAGAGGGGGGGGGGGGGGGGAAGAAGGGGAGAGAGGTTGGGGAGAGAAGGGGGTGGGGTGAGGAGAGGGGGGGAGAGGAAGGGGGGAGGAGAGGAGGGGGGGAGAGGAAGGGGGGAGAGGGGGGGAGAGGAAGGGGGGGGGAGGAAGGGGGGAGGAGGAAGGGGGGGGAGGAAGGTCACATGGTCACACGGTCCCCCAACGCAATATTCCACCACTCCACCAATTCCAATATTGGTGGCCAGTGGGGGGGTTGGGGGTGGGGGGCGTTCTGGAGCGCTAGTATGGGTGTTTTGGGCTGAAGGGACTGGTTTCCAGAGGGCTAGTATGGACATTGTGGGCCAAATGGATTCTTGGGGTGGCAGCTCAGTCACTCAAGCCTGATGTGCTGGCATCTCACTCATGGCTGGTGGGCCAGCAGTTGACTCACGGTTATTCCTTAAAATTCCACTTCAAGCAGGGTACAAGGCCACCAAATTGTAAACTGAAGTCTTGCTTCACAAGGAAGAAGCACAACCCACATGACTAAATGAAGAGAAATTATAGAAAACTCAAGTGCAGTTTTCTATCATTTCAAGTAGGGTGCAGTGCCACCAAACTCAAATGCAGTTTCCTGCTACTTCAAGCAGCGTGCAAGGCCAACAAATTCAAGTCCAGCTTCATACCACATCAAGCAGGGTGCAAGGTCACCAAATTCAAGTGCAGTTTCATACCACATCAAGCAGGGTGCAAGGCCACCAAATTCAGGTGCAGTTTTATACCATTTCATGCAGGGTGCAAGGCCACTAAATTCAAATACAGTTTCATAACATTTCAAGCAGGGTGAAACCACCATTAAACCACCAAAAAAACACACAAAACACCATATAAACACCACACTCACAGTTCAGTAGACATTCAGTGTGTTCAGTTGATTCACAGCTCAGACAGTCATGACCTCTCCCTCCCCCATCTTGCAGAGACTGAGCCACACCTACACTTCCGGGTTTTATAATCCCTCCCCCTTCCCACCGGAAGGGGCGAGGCCTTCATGGCGTGATTGACAGGAGAGAGATTCTTAACATTTTTAAAACGCTAATAACACTTTTATTTTTAATTGATGGGAAGAATCCTCTGCACCTGATGAGCGGAGGGGGGCTGAGTAAGATGGACAAAAATCACAGGCGTAAGTGGTAGCGTTTTATCTAAAATCAATATACAGTGCAAAAAGGAAGTTGACAAGTTTAGACTTTTAATCATTTGCCATTTCAAACCAACCACCACCAAACATTTGCTGTGTTTTATTTCAAACCAACCACCACCAACCATTTGCTGTGCTTTATTTCAAACCAACCACCACCAACCATTTGCTGTGCTTTATTTCAAATCCACCACCACCAACCATTTGCTGTGCTTTATTTCAAACCAACCACATTTTCATTTTCAAACCACATTAAGGGCACCAATAAAACCACACACAGTTTAGTAGACATGTGTTCAGTGTTATTCACAGCTCAGACTGAGACGTGACCTTCACGCTCCCCCATCTTGCACAGACTGACTGAAGCACTCAACACTTCCGGGTTTATTGTCCCTCCGGAATGGGCGTGACCTTCAAGAGAGAGAATCTCAACAATTTTAAAACACTAATAACTCTTTTATTTTTTATCGATGGGAAAACCCTCTTGTCCTGCACAGCGGAGGGGGACTCTGAGTAAGATGGCCGAAAATCACAGCCATAAGTGGCAGTGTTTTTTCTAAAATCAATATAGAGAACAACAGGAAGTGGTCAATATCAGACTTTTAGTAATATAGATAATAAAGTTTAGCGGGCATTTTACCTACCGGTAGGTTTCCTTGGTCCTGAAAACTCCAATGAGCCAATCAAAATGCCCGGTCAGCGAAGGAGATTGCATACGGCTGCCCTCGACTGCCTGTAACTAAATAGTGGCCCCACTCCACTGCACTACGAGTCAAAAAGAACCACGCTAACGAAAATGTACTCGCGGAAATTTTTCAACATGCTGACCTAGTTGGGGCCACGAGTATTCGGAACTTCCTTCGAGCATGAAGGAGAGTTCCAGTGAACTCATAGGACCTCCTAGGACCATATGTCGACCATGCTGCGAGTTTGAATGTCGAAGACACTCTTCTAAACTCGCAGATTAGGTCTCCCAAGTGGGACAGCCCCTTAACACGTAAAATGGACAAGGGAGAGCCTGTGGTTACAGTGTACCTAGACTTTCAGAAAGCCTTTGATAAGATCCCACACAGGTGATTAGTGTGCAAAATTAGGGCACATGGTATTGGCGGTAGGATACTGACATGGATAGAAAATTGGTTGGCAGACAGGAAACAAAAAGTAGGGATTAACGGGTCCCTTTCAGAATGCCAGGCAATGACTAGTAGGGTGCCGCAAAGCTTGGTGCTGGGACAGCAGCTATTTACAATATATATTAATGATTTAGATGAAGGAATAAAAAGTAAGATTAGCAAATTTGCTGATGACACAAAGTTGGGTGGCAGTGTGAACTGCGAAAAGGATGCTATGAGGATGCAGTCCTTGTACATTAGTCACTGCAAGTAAGCATGCAGGTACAACAGGCAGTGAAGAAAGCTAATGGCATGTTGGCCTTCATTACGAGAGGACTTGAGTATAGGAGGTCCTCCTGCAGTTGTACAGGGTGAGACCACACCTGGAGTAACATGTGCAGTTTTGGTTTCCTAATGTGAGGAAGGACATTCTTGCTATTGAGGGAGTGCAGCGTAGGTTCACGAGGTTAATTCCCGGGATGGTGAGTCTGTCATATGATGAAAGAATGACTGGGCTTGTATTCACTGGAATTTAGAAGGATGAGAGGATATCTTATAGAAATATATTAAATTACTAAGGGATTGGACACGCTAGATGCAGGAAACATGTTCCCGATGTTGGGGGAGTCCAGAAACAGGGGCCACAGTTTAAGAATAAGGGGTAGGCTATTTAGAACTGAGATGATGAGGAACTTTTTCACACACAGAGTTGTAAAATTGTGGAATTCTCTGCCACAGAAGATAGTGGAGGCCGATTCACTGGATGCATTCAAAAGAGAGTTAGATAGAGCTCTTAGGGCTAGTAGAATCAAGGGATATGGGGAGAAGACAGGAATAGGGTACAGATTGTGGATGATCAGCCATGATCATATTGAATGGCAATGCTGGCTGGAAAGGCCGAATGGCCTACTCCTGCACCTATTGTCTATGTATCTATGTATCTATGTAAGCCAAAGGTGGGATGGTGATGTTCGGGGTTGCCATCAGGCAAGAGGCCAGCAAAGACATCTGAGGTTAGAGATCAGGGCACAGGTTTTGCAGTCCCAGAGATGCATGGATGACCATTGAGTATATCTGCATCATGTACGACTAAAAAGAAAATGTAAAAATGACTAAAAAAAAAAGTCTTAGATCAGTGGATTATTGAATAAGCAGAGCGAGAACCACTTATTTGGAAGAGCAGTAATTCCCTGAGATCACTGAATCCTCCAAGGATAACATGGTCTCATTTCCCTCAAAATTCTCCAAATATTTCCTAGGAAAGTAATTATCCTGACGCATCAAATATTGCAATTGGGTGATTCAAATGTCAATTTATGGTGGGAAATAATTGATCAAATTTCCAGGGTGACACAATATGGCCTGGAAATGAGCATTATTGTCTACGGTGAAAACATATTCAGCCTTATAATAATGAGCACGATTCTACTAAACAGCACTATTTAATCTAATTTCTCGGCATCTATAGTTACCCAAGGGCAATTTTATTTCGAAGTCACGTGAGTGACTACGTGAAGAGCCCGCCAGCCGCATGCGCGTCAATCCATCGAATCAGAGTTAATTTCGTTTTCAGCGGGTCGCTGCGGTACAGCGGGCTCGGAGTAGCTGACAGAGGCGGGATGGACCAGTCTGTCAGCTCGGGTTTGGGTTTACTGGCAGCATGGACTGTCTAGTATTTTTTCACTGTCTCTGGAAAATATCAGGATGATGCAGAGACATTGGCAGGGTGCCTTGCATTGTAACCTCTGTAGTTCCAAGTAGGAACAGCTTGATTACACTCCCACTATCCCATCATGGAACTGGCTGGCCATATGGGTCATATTGACCAGGGAAGCACTGCCTCATCATCTGTGATTGAGGTTATCAGGCTGCTTAGTAGAATAAAGTAGTTGAAGTCTCCCTCAACACATGTTTAAATTTCTGCTCAGTTAGTGGAGTTGCCAGTTCATTGGAAACATCATTGCCATCCTCTCTGGGATAGGTAGCTACCAGCAGGAAGCTGGTCTGGCATATAATATTTTTAATCTAACCTGCAGGTTCATGTTGTGAATCAAAAATGTATTTATAATAATCCGTAGGCTCTCAATACCAGTATTCCTGATTGAGTGGCGGGTCCGAAGAGATTGTGTTGCGCAATCTGTCGGCTCAGACAAGTGGTTTCAGTCAGAGGACTGCTAAGCAATTCCTGATTCAGGCTTGCATTATGCTAAATTCCACTCTGAGGAAGAACGCTGAGAATTCGTGGTGACTCTTATAGTCAAGAGTTGACAGGGAACTTATATTCCCACATCAAGGGGAGACTGTGTTTTTAGCTCTAGTCATAAGGTTCTGATTATACGTTATCAGCGAAATGTATGAATAACTAGATAATGCATCTTCCTTGGCAAGAGAAGTAAAAAAAAAAAAAAGAATTTTAATAAAAAATTTCCGTCCGTATGGTCAATAGAGGAACGGTGGTTCCAAGTGCAATCAGTGAAATCTCACGGAGGATGAGTGGTCTGCCCAAGAACAAGAGGGGTATATTTCTGATACTTCTCAAGATTACAGAAACATGGAGCATGCCGAATCAGGTTAGGATTTGGCTAATCTGATCATGTGTTTAGTTACCCAGTTTAAGATGAATGATTGGCTTTCAGCAATTTAAACTGATTCAGAGAATCGATCTTCAAGATGCTTACTTTGCCATATCTATACACATGAGGCCCCAATTATCTGGTGTTTTGATAACAAAGCCAGTGGTGGAAGCTAATGCTGCCCAACTCAGGTCAAAGGGCATCGTGTCATCGAGTTTTAGATAATATGCAAAATTTGCAGCTGATAAAACTTAGGGGTTATCAGTAGATACCTCTTGCGATATTTAGAATGAGGCAACATGAAATTTAATAGTACCAATTTTGCCTATTCATTCAGTCTTGGTAAGGCAGCTGAAGCAACTCTTATTTACTCGGTCACGAGTGATGGCTGGGGCAGCCTGTCTTCTCGGGCAGCTAGTTCTGCACAATTGTATGGGAAGTTTGTGAACAAAATATGTGAGTTACTTTTAAACGGAAGTAACAGGTTGAGCCTAGAGCTTTCAGTTTGAGCCTAGAGAAGCGTTTATGTGATAGCACAATTGACATTGCTTGTGCTGCTCTGCCATTCTCTATAGTACCATATCTTCGATTAAAAGATGGCAGCGCGTTCAGACGCAGCGGCTTTGCGCTCCCAAGATACCAAATCTCGTTGCGTTTATGTGCAGTGACAATAAAAGATATTATTATTATTATTATTATTATTATTATTATTATTATTATTATTATTATTATTATTATTATTATTATTATTATTATTAAAGTGGGACAATAAATGATTGGTTATTCACCCGCTGTTCACTAACGTTATGCAGGATTTTTTTTATATGACCACTCTAAAAGCCTACACTCATTGTAGTGTGCGATGTATATCAGTAAATTATTATGCAAATATTCTTCTACTGTATTCCTAATTGAAGCTGTATTTTTAAGATGATTATGCTTTCAGCAACTGATCTCAGCACAAAGAACACAGTCTTTACTCAATCTCCGGCTCAGTCTCTGGGTCATAACTGACATTAGGGTAGCTCGTTATGGGAATGATCTCATAAGCAAATGGGCATGATTGCGTATATTTAAAGTTGACAGCATACCCACCAGAGCAGAGATTGGGGGTGTCATTAGGTAGACAATTGCGCTGAGCTTGCTAGTACCTATGAGATGAAAGATAGTTTCTTTACTGTTATTCAATATTCTCAAGATACTGCTGATGGCTTATTAGCAGCCAATAGAATGGATAGTTCCCTTTCATCATACAGCAAGAGGCTTACATAGTGCGTGTTAATAAATAATAAAATTTGGTTGAATATGTCTGGATATTTGTAGATAGAATTCTGCACTATATTGCATGAGTTATTGTCTAACTCAAAGTCAATTGGGACTATGGTCCGGTTAAGAACAATGGAAATGTATGCAAGTTAGCATCATGGTATTAGTAACCCATGTTTTTCTTCCATTAATGGTTAATCTGTTTAAGTGTTTCATACACAGATTGAGTTACTGCATGAAACCATAGAGCTTTGAAGTCTTCATGTAGTCACTCACGTGATTTCGAAATAAAATAGAAAGATTAAACGAGAACTTACCATTTGAAGTTTGATCTTTATTTTATGAGAAGTTGAAGTGAGGGAATACGTGAGGCCCTCCACTCCCAACCCTACTTCTCATAAAGATCATTTGGTAGTTCTAAGGTCGTTAATCTTTCTATAGCTTAAGTTCAGCAACTAGTCTGTGGTTTCATACAGCTGCTCTGAAGATTGACGCGCATGCGGCTGGCGGGCTCTTCATGTATTCCCTTACTTCAACTTCTCATAAAATAAAGATCAAACTTCAAATGGTAAGTTCTCGTTTACATTTTTCTATTTTTGGTCACTATGTGGAGTGGGCACTATGTGGAGTGGGCATCAAAGCAGAAAGTCCAAGAAGATTTGCACCAATTTCATACTGGGGCAAGGGTGGCAACACTTTGAACTCAGGACCATAAACAGAGGGCCAGAAGCAAGCATCCAAACAACTAAATATAAAGGATTGCTGTGCTTGCAAGAGTTGGAAAAATATACAAGGATTTCTGCAAGTGAGTCCATGTTGAGTCAATGGAACTGAATGTCGGAGGCAGGGAACAATATGCAGATACTATCGCAACATTTAAGAAACATTTAGACAGGTACATGGGTAGGATAGGTTTAGAGGGAAATGGGCCAAACACAGGTGGGTGGGGCTAGTGCAAATGGGACATGTTAGCCGGTGTGGGCAAGTTGGGCCGAGGGGCCTGTTTCCACGCTTGCAGATCTATGAGTCCATGAGTCTGAAGAAGGGTTTCGGCCCGAAACGGTGCCTATTTCCTTCGCTCCATAGATGCTGCAGCACCCGCTGAGTTTCTCCAGCAATTTTGTCTACCTATGAGTCCACTGTTGTATTGTACACGGAGAGCCAGTGATTAAGGATAGTTTTAAGACAATGGTTTTATTTCAGTTTACGAATTGTATTCACTTTGATCATCAAACATGAGGAAGATTTCAAAGTTTGTTTACAGTGCAGAGGGATTGTGTTGAAGTATTTCAGGCTGATGTACATATTTTATTCGGAGAAGCTAGGATTGTTTGCTCGGAGCAGAAAATGTTAAAGAAAATCTGACGCATGGGTTGAAAATCATAAGTAAAAACGGAAAAGGCTGGAAACAGCCACCAGGTCAAATAGCATCTGTGGAAAAGGAAACATAAATAACGCTTTAGGTCAAAGAATCTTGGTCAGGATTTTACATTTTCTGTTCATCTTCCAGATTTCCATCATCTGCAGCTTTCTTGATTTCCAAATCATGAATAGCTTGGATTAAGTAAGCAAAGATAAACCATCTCCAGTGACAGAAGACTCAGTAACCAAAGGACAGAGATTAAGCTAACTGTTGACAGAACTGCATGCAATGTGAGGACATTCTTACTTGATGCAGCAATTCAAGAGCAGTGGGAATCAGCAGGAAAGTGGAGTCCAAGTCAAGTCAAGTCATACGCACAAGAACTATGAGGTACAGGAAAAATGAAAATCTTCCTTGCAGCAGCTGCATCCCAGGCACAAGAACACAGACAACAACAAAAAATTACAGACAATTTATGTTGTGTGGGTTGTGGGTTGTGAGGGGCGGCACGGTGGCACAGCAGTAAAGTTGCTGCCTTACAGTGCCAGGAACCCGTGTTCGATCCTGACCACGGGTGCTATCTATACGGAGTTTTATGTTCTCCCCGTGACCTGCATGGGTTTTCTCTGGGAGCTCAGGTTTCATCCCACACTCCAAAAATGTACAGGTTTGTCAGCTACTTGGTTTGGTAAAATTGTGAATTATAAATTGTCCCTAGTGTGTGCAGGATGGTGTGTTAATGTGCGGGCATCGCTGGTCGGCGCAACCTCGGTAGGCCGAAGGCCTGTTTCCGTGCTGTATCTCTAAACTAAACTAAACACAAGTTGTGCAGGACAGTGAAAAGTGAAAGACTGTACAAAAAAAATACTACATTAGTGGAAAATACACAATTCGAAAACATGTTAATTCTTTTGCAAGAGGTGATACGTTTTGTTTCCGATGTAGGATTGTGCAGTCATTCAAGAACCAGTTGGTTGTAGGAAAGTAGCTGTTCTTGAACTTGGTGGGGTACAACGTCAGATTGCTGTGCTCCTACCAATAGGCAGAAGTGAGAAAAAGGCATGTACCAGATGGTGGGGATCCTTGATGATAAATGCCATCTTTTTGGAACAGCACTTTACCTAGGTACTTTCAATGGAGGGGAGAGCAGTACCCTTGATGAGATGAACAATCAGGTCAGTCAGGGTCATGCTGAATGGTGGAGACACCTTAAGGAGCCATGCAACCTACTCCTGATTCTGCTTTTCAGGTTGTTACATGTTATGACCTGGAATGCAAAGAATGAAAGAAAGAATCATTCGTAACTTTATAAAGGAAATTGGATAAGTTTTTGAAAAGTAAAAATGTAAACCAGATTGGGCAATGAGCAAGGGAACTGAAATAATTAACTAACGTTTTCAAACAGTTAGCAGTGGACCCACTGATTCAGACATGGGTGCCGTATCCAATACTGTCTACTTTACATAATGAACAGAAGACACAATTATTGTCGCAATCAACAGCTAATCTGCTGACGTGCAGATATTTTCTCACTGACCTTACATTAACAAAGTAGCATTTGTGAATTATAACTCCTTCAAAGAGTATAACAGCCTTAATTTTAAAGGAAACTGCCAATTGTAACAAGTACATAATTAGATCAAACGCACAATGTTTGCACAACAGCAGGGTGTGAATCAAGCATCAGTTCCTTGGCATCTGTTTGGACTGAGTGCATTTGGTTAAAGTTGGGTGTCGGGGGGAGGGGTTGAGTAATGGAGAATGAGGGTTGTCCCTTTTAATAACTGGTTACTTTGTGATCTTTGAAGTGGCTGTTCGCCATATTATTGTATGAATGAGCAAATAATTGTCTTGACATCCCTCTGGTCCTTGTCTTAACTGAGATGTTAACCCAAACATAATCCTTCAAACGCGGTGAACATCTGCTCGGTAACACCCGTGTCATTTGCAAAGCTACAATGAATACTTTTGAGCTTGAACTTGAGGCTGGAAAGTTCTTAAAAACTCTCTGGAGGCTCATACCACACGATGGTTTGTTATCTGAAAGTGGCAGGGCGATCTCTTGTCAGACTTTGGCAATGACGTGCAGTCCCATAGATGTTAGAGGATCTATGAAGAATGAGATCTCTTTGTCAGATCGCTCAGCAAGTACTGGTAGTGATCTCTGATATGCTGCCAACATCTGGACAAGATGAAGCACTGTTGCATTAAAACTGTGAGAACAAAACAACAATCAAACGACAGTTCAATTGAGTGGCAATAAAATCCAGCTCCATTGGCTATAGCCTGAAAAATAATGTCCCTGCTTTCAGTGAGATTCAATGTTGTGAATACGTTTATATCAGTTCCTCTACTGTACTGTAATAAACACCAGTGTTCAATTTTAGGTTTGTAACGAGGAATATTATCTTACTTGACAATGCACACAGAACAATGGCTTCCACTCCATGTAATTGGGGAATGAGCTCATTTGCAGCTGTATGGCTCCGTCCATCATCACCATATTTGTTTTTAATGCTTCAAATATGTGTTGGCTACAATAAAATGTAATGCCTTCAAAACAAGCATCTGTTTTGATGAAAACTATTGCTCCTTCAAAAGGCTCACTGGTTTTATTTAAAATGTTCTTGTTTGATAGTATACCTTGGCATAGCATTACAGTGCTGGAAAATAGCATATTTTTAAACAGATAGTTAAATTTTATAGCCCTTTATTTTAATCTTCATAATGACACAGCTTAAGTATAGCATAGGAAAGTATTGCAATCATCGCAGAGCACAGCAGTGTATGGTAATTAAATCTACAGCTACCCTGTGAGACAGTGATCAGAGTGCTGAAATTCTGTTCCAGGTTGACCATGTGTCATGCCCCCAGTTAATTTTATCTCAGGAAGTTACATTCCCCAGTGAGGGAGTGCATGCAGGAAATAAAAATGGTTGCGAGGGTTTACATCCATTATCCAATGACTGGTTAGCACACAACAAAGGGTGGCGCAGCAGTAAAGTTGCTGCCTTACAGCACCAGAGACCCAGATTCAATCCTGACTACGGGTGCTGTCTGTACGGAGTTTCTACATTCTCCTGTGACTGAGGGTGTTTAACCCGGGTGCTCTGGTTTTCTCCCACACTCCAAATATGTACTGGTTTGTAGGTTAATTGGCTTCAATAAAAATTGTAATTTGTCCCTAGTAGGATAGTGCTAGTGTACGGGGAGATGACTGGTCGGCGCAGACTCGGTGGGCCTATTTCCGTGCTGTATCTTTAAAGTAAACTGAAGTAAACTAAAGCTTTTCATTGTACACCGGTACACCTGACTATAACCTAAATTCAAACTCAAACTTCTCAAATTTTACACTTTGAGACTTTAGACATGAGCGATACATTACGGAAATAGGCCTTTTGGCCCACCGAGTCTGTGCCAGCCACGCTAGGGACATCTTACAATTTTACTGAAGGCAATTAACCTATAAACCTGTCCATCTTTAGAGTGCAGGAGGAAACAGGAGCACCCAATGAAAACCCATGTGGTCACAGGGAGAACGTACAAACTCTGTACAGACAGCACCCGCAGTCAGGATTGAACCCAGGTGTCTGGCACTGTAAGGAAGCAACTCTAAAGCTGTGCCGCTGAATGTGCATTTACAACTACAGGGGCATCATTGAAATTGGTAATAGTGTAGAAGGTAAGAAGAAACTAGAAATACTCGATCCACAATACAATTCATACAACTGTATTTTACCAGACATTTCACCCAGCGATTGAAATAGACAGATATATTGACCAAGGTATATATGATACACCAATCACTTGTGCCCAAGACCCAAGTCATTGGGCAGTGCTAACTGGCAAATGTGGCAGAAAGCAAGTCAGGCACGCCTGGAAATAGGGTCTAGATTGGGGACGGACGGGAGTTGGCAAAGGAAACTACGCTAGTTGGGGTCAGGTGGTGGGATGGGGCCGCTGGTAAAGGTTCCTTAGCTGAGAGGGGAGGGTGAGTTGGGGGGTGGGTGGGGGGGTGATTTTGCTATATATGTCCAACAAGTGCACAGCCCTCTCTTGCATTAAAATAATCTTTATAAGGTGCTGCCTCAAGAAGGCAGCATCGACCATCAAGGATCCCCGCCATCCAGGCCATGCCTTCTTCTCATTGCAGAAGCTCAAATCCCACACGACCAGGTTCAAGAACAACTGCTTTTGTACAATTATCAGGAACCAAACTACACAACCCTAATCCTATCCCAACAATGGAAACGCTGCGTTCCATCTCTTGCAGAACTATGGACTGTTTTTTCTAATTATGTTTTTCCACAAAACTTTTTTCTTTTAGAATGTGATGTGTAATCTTATCTTATCTATCTATCTATATATATTTAAAACTCTTGTGTTGGTTTGTCCGGGTTCTATTCCACGAATATTAGTTTTAGGCGTTTGTAAATCTCCTCCTCCAAAATTTGCAAAAACTAAATGTTTACATATTCCCAGAGGGCTTTTCCTCCTCCTCTTAATGTTTGTAAAATTAGAACATTCGGTTCAACCTTTCCCTGCTTTTTCGCTAAAAAAAATTAAAATTTTCAAAATGTTAAAAAAATCAAACTGCTTCTCGCCCATAGAATGTTGACGAACGTTCCATCGTCACAATGCCCAATGCTCACAGATGGCCAATCGAAATGGATCTCATTTACATATGCCTTTGATAGTCCCATTGTGTGACGGCGCTCTCTATCTTCCCCCTTCCGTGGGGGGGGTGTTTGTGTGTGTGGGGGGGGTGTGTGTGTGTGTGTGGGGGGGTTAGTGTGTGTGGGGGGGGTTAGTGGTGTGTGGGGGGGGGTGGTGTGTGGTGGTGGTGTGTGTGTGGGGGTTGGGGTGTGTGTGTGTGTGTGTGGGGGGGGTTAGTGTGTGTGGGGGGGGGTTAGTGTGTGGGGGGGGGGTTAGTGTGTGTGGGGGGGTGTTAGTGTGTGGGTGGGGGTGGGGTTGTGGTGTGTGTGGGGGGGGTGTGTGTGTGGTGGGGGTGGTGTGTGTGTGTGGGTGGTGTGTGGTGTGTGTGGGGGGGTTTAGTGTGTGTGTGGGGTGGGGTTTAGTGTGTGGGGGGGGGGGGTTGTGTGTGTGGGGGGGGGTTAGTGTGTGTGGGGGGTGGTGTGGTGTGTGTGGGGGGTGGGGTGTGTGTGGGTGGGGGGTTAGTGTGTGTGGGGGGGGTGTGTGTGTGTGGTGGGGGGGGTGTGTGTGTGGGTGGGGTTAGT